>NC_139629.1:16161327-16417469 GCF_964638095.1 Poromitra crassiceps | reverse complement strand
CGCGTGCGCGTGCGGAGTGAGCATGGGAGAGAAATGTTGGTACCCAGGTGTCAGATGACAGGGGTTTCTGGTGGATGTTGGGTTTGTAGTTGAAGTTGCTGCACTCAAACCAGCTGTGATGACAGGTAGTAGATGCATGAGAAGAGAGATGGGCAGTTCTGTGAAAGTAAGTAGGAAAATATTCCCATTTCATATCCGTAAACCATGACCTCAGTCTGCAGGGGTTCTCAAAGTGTGGTCCGGGGACCACCAGGGGTCCTCAACGGGGTCCCAGGGGGTCCCCAACTTAAACTTCAGCATTATGTCATTCACTAGACATAAACACAATTAGATAATGTAGAATAATGATTGTTCTGATCATAGTTTCTCTGTTATCTCTCTACTGTACCTACAATACAGCCATGGAGTTCTGTTATCTCTCTACCTACAATACAGCCATGGAGTTCTGTTATCTCTCTACCTACAATACAGTCATGAAGTTCTGTTATCTCTCTACCTACAATACAGTCATGAAGTTCTGTTATCTCTCTAACCTACAATACAGTCATGAAGTTCTGTTATCTCTCTAACCTACAATACAGTCATGAAGTTCTGTTATCTCTCTAACCTACAATACAGTCATGAAGTTCTGTTATCTCTCTAACCTACAATACAGTCATGAAGTTCTGTTATCTCTCTACCTACAATACAGCCATGAAGTTCTGTTATCTCTCTACCTACAATACAGTCACGAAGTTCTGTTATCTCTCTACCTACAATACAGTCATGGAGTTCTGTTATCTCCCTACCTACAATACAGTCATGAAGTTCTGTTATCTCTCTAACCTACAATACAGTCATGAAGTTCTGTTATCTCTCTAACCTACAATACAGTCATGAAGTTCTGTTATCTCTCTACCTACAATACAGTCATGAAGTTCTGTTATCTCTCTAACCTACAATACAGTCATGAAGTTCTGTTATCTCCCTACCTACAATACAGTCATGAAGTTCTGTTATCTCTCTACCTACAATACAGTCATGAAGTTCTGTTATCTCTCTAACCTACAATACAGTCATGAAGTTCTGTTATCTCTCTACCTACAATACAGTCATGAAGTTCTGTTATCTCTCTAACGTACAATACAGTCATGAAGTTCTGTTATCTCTCTAACCTACAATACAGTCATGAAGTTCTGTTATCTCTCTAACCTACAATACAGTCATGAAGTTCTGTTATCTCCCTACCTACAATACAGTCATGAAGTTCTGTTATCTCTCTACCTACAATACAGTCATGAAGTTCTGTTATCTCTCTAACCTACAATACAGTCATGAAGTTCTGTTATCTCTCTACCTACAATACAGTCATGAAGTTCTGTTATCTCTCTACCTACAATACAGTCATGACGTTCTGTTATCTCTCTACCTACAATACAGTCATGAAGTTCTGTTATCTCTCTACCTACAATACAGTCATGAAGTTCTGTTATCTCTCTACCTACAATACAGTCATGAAGTTCTGTTATCTCTCTAACCTACAATACAGTCATGAAGTTCTGTTATCTCTCTACCTACAATACAGTCATGAAGTTCTGTTATCTCTCTACTGTACCTAGAATACAGTCATGAAGTTCTGTTATCTCTCTACCTACAATACAGTCATGAAGTTCTGTTATCTCTCTAACCTACAATACAGTCATGAAGTTCTGTTATCTCTCTACCTACAATACAGTCATGAAGTTCTGTTATCTCTCTACTGTACCTAGAATACAGTCATGAAGTTCTGTTATCTCTCTACTGTACCTACAATACAGTCATGAAGTTCTGTTATCTCTCTACCTACAATACAGTCATGAAGTTCTGTTATCTCTCTACCTACAATACAGTCATGAAGTTCTGTTATCTCTCTAACCTACAATACAGTCATGAAGTTCTGTTATCTCTCTACTGTACCTACAATACAGTCATGAAGTTCTGTTATCTCTCTACCTACAATACAGTCATGAAGTTCTGTTATCTCTTTACCTACAATACAGTCATGAAGTTCTGTTATCTCTCTACCTACAATACAGTCATGAAGTTCTGTTATCTTTCTAACCTACAATACAGTCATGAAGTTCTGTTATCTCTCTACCTACAATACAGTCATGAAGTTCTGTTATCTCTCTACCTACAATACAGTCATGAAGTTCTGTTATCTCTCTAACCTACAATACAGTCATGAAGTTCTGTTATCTCTCTACCTACAATACAGTCATGAAGTGCTGTTATCTCTCTACCTACAATACAGTCATGAAGTTCTGTTATCTCTCTAACCTACAATACAGTCATGAAGTTCTGTTATCTCTCTACCTACAATACAGTCATGAAGTTCTGTTATCTCTCTACCTACAATACAGTCATGAAGTTCTGTTATCTCTCTACCTACAATACAGTCATGAAGTTCTGTTATCTCTCTACTGTACCTACAATACAGTCATGAAGTTCTGTTATCTCTCTAACCTACAATACAGTCATGAAGTTCTGTTATCTCTCTACCTACAATACAGTCATGAAGTTCTGTTATCTCTCTACTGTACCTACAATACAGTCATGAAGTTCTGTTATCTCTCTACCTACAATACAGTCATGAAGTTCTGTTATCTCTCTACCTACAATACAGTCATGAAGTTCTGTTATCTCTCTAACCTACAATACAGTCATGAAGTTCTGTTATCTCTCTACCTACAATACAGTCATGAAGTTCTGTTATCTCTCTAACCTACAATACAGTCATGAAGTTCTGGACATTCAAAAAGCCATGTTTCTGCAGAGAACATTGAGTGGGAGTTAACCCCACCCTGCTGTGGTTTCAGAATAAGCCTGATATACAGTATGTCACACATACTGCACATCATGGAAACCCTGCTCCTGTCCTGGACTTAGGCAACTATGGAGCCAGGCCAGTAATGACGTGGTGAAGGAGAGCGATGCCCAGGCCAGTAATGACGTTGTGGTGAAGGAGAGCGAGGCCCAGGCCAGTAATGACGTGGTGAAGGAGAGCGATGCCCAGGCCAGTAATGACGTTGTGGTGAAGGAGAGCGAGGCCCAGGCCAGTAATGACGTTGTGGTGAAGGAGAGCGAGGCCCAGGCCAGTAATGACGTTGTGGTGAAGGAGAGCGAGGCCCAGGCCAGTAATTACGTTGTGATGAAGGAGAGCGAGGCCCAGGCCAGTAATGATGTTGTGGTGAAGGAGAGCGATGCCCAGGCCAGTAATGACGTTGTGGTGAAGGAGAGCGTGGCCCAGGCCAGTAATGACGTTGTGGTGAAGGAGAGCGATGCCCAGGCCAGTAATGACGTTGTGGTGAAGGAGAGCGAGGCCCAGGCCAGTAATGACGTTGTGGTGAAGGAGAGCGAGGCCCAGGCCAGTAATGACGTTGTGGTGAAGGAGAGTGAGGCCCAGGCAGGTACGTTGTGGTGAAGGAGAGCGAGGCCCAGGCCAGTAATGACATTGTGGTGAAGGAGAGCGAGGCCCAGGCCAGTAATGACGTTGTGGTGAAGGATTGCTTCCATCAACATCCATGACATACCTGGTCCAGCTGAGGCTGAGCTTACAGTACTGTGCCCCTTCCCATGCTCACAAAGAGCCTTACAGATCTTTACATGAACTGCAATGTTCTGATATCAACCCGACTAAGACAAAACTCTGAGTAAGACGCTGCCATGTAAACAGATTTCATTAACCCGAATAAGGTCAGTAGTCGAATTAAGATGTGGAGTATTCTGATTTGAGTCACATTATTGAAGTGGACATGTAAACACCTTAATCACACATGATGTCCTATTGGAGTTTTCACAGCATTTTGCAGTCAAACTGCTTAACGATATGTTCTAGCTTGCAGCGAGTGTTGTGCAGCTCATTAACAGAAGAAAAGATGGCTGCCAACTTGTTTACAGAAGAAAAGATGGCTGCCAGCGGTAAAAAGAAGTCCCAACATCTTATCCCTAAAACCCTGAGAGACACATACAGCCCATTCATTGACATCGACCATGCTTGGGCTAACGCTGAGCGTCTGTGGCTCTAGTCTTTGCTGTGTGTCTGTGGCTCTAGTCTTTTTGACAAATAAACATGCTCTTATCTGCATTTTTGAACAGTAAAGCTGTTCAAATGTTTTGAAAGTTTGAAGGACTTCATTACCCGGAAATCCTGTGCAGTGACATCAGTAAACGATGGCTTCTTCTGAGTGGGCTGGAAGTGGTGAAGAGGTTGAGACATTGTTGGTGAGTGCAGCCTTCTCTGGCTGCTGTTGGATTCTTCAGTTTTGTGTGGAGAAGAGTTCCCAGCCATGTCCAAACTGACACCAGGATTTGAGCAAATAAGGTTGAGACAGTACGGAAGAGGATGTGTGAAAAATGCATTTGAGTTCTGACATTAAAGTCAGAAAGATGAGAGTTCTGACTTTCTTCTCAGAGTTCTGTGACTTTAAACTCAGAACTCAAATATGCAGTTCACATGTGGGCCTAATTCTCCTCTGTACAGCAGAGTCTCCACTATAGGGGAGGTGGAGGGGGGTTGGCACAGCGCTCTGTGCTTTAGGCTCATAGATGCAGCTTCAATCTGCACCAGAGAAAACACAGACACACAGACCCATTGTGAAAAATATCTTGGAGCAGCTGCTACAATTTCTTTTGCCTCTGCAGTTGTTGATCAGGAATATTCTCATCTTTGGTCTGATTTGATGCAGAAAACGTACAAACCCAGCCTGCGCCCCGCATCGAAAAACAAACAAACCCATACATCATTTGTACGCAGCTTTTACCAACTGTAGTAGCAGTTCCAAACTAGAGGACACTTGGTACAGTGCATACCCCCACCACATAGTGCATACCCCCACCGACCTTTCTTTTCTTTTCTTTTAACAATATGAACAAAAATGAACAAGCTCAGACACAATAACGGAAAACAAACAAACAAAAAACATACATATATCAACAGTTATCATAATGTGGTGCTACCATCCATATAAGGTGCTTATGTACTTGTAAGATATGTCGTGCATGGGGTCCCAAAATCAATGGGATAGCTCTGTCTGTATTTTTAGGTCAGTGAGCCTAACCCAATCCATAACCATAATGAAGCTGTTTCAGTTGTTATTTAAGCCTAACCCAATCCATAACCATAATGAAGCTGTTTCAGTTGTTATTTAAGCCTAACCCAAACCATAACCAAGCTGTTTCAGTTGTTATTTAAGCCTAACCCAAACCATAACCATAACCAAGCTGTTTCAGTTGCCTAAACCCTAAACACAACCGTAGTGGCATTTTCAAATTAATGGGCATTTTCAAATTAACGGGCATTTTCAAATTAACAGACCTTTTCAAATGAACGTTGGAAGCTGTCTCCTGTGGGTCGTTGTAGAAGGGCTGGAACAAACTATGTGGTCGTATGAGTTGGGAGGACAAACCCCAAATACCTGTTTATTGTAATATCTATAAGCAAAACATGTTATTTATTGGGGAAACAAGGAAAGAGCAATCTGTCAGTAATTGTCTTGGTGTGCTCTAATTACATTTCACATAGCCACACATATTTACATTTTTCATCCTGTGTGGAGGGATGTTATTAATGTTGTTGAACATTCCAACATGTGGCCTGGCATGTGTGTGTTTGGATTGCAAGCTGTTTGGGCCTATAATAAAGGCCCAGCCTGCCAGCGCTCTCCAATCTGTTCCTAATCAGCCTCGTAAACTGTCAGGACGTTGTCTCATGTTTTATACGGCATACTTCCCTACCTGTGTAACTCTATTTAGAGTATGTTTTATACTGCATACTTCCCTACCTGTGTAACTCTATTTAGAGTATGTTTTATACTGCATACTTCCCTACCTGTGTAACTCTATTTAGAGTATGTTTTATACGGCATACTTCCCTACCTGTGTAACTCTATTTAGAGTATGTTTTATACTGCATACTTCCCTACCTGTGTAACTCTATTTAGAGTATGTTTTATACGCCATACTTCCCTACCTGTGTAACTCTATTTAGAGTATGTTTTATACTGCATACTTGCCTACATGTGTAACTCTATTTAGAGTATGTTTTATACTGCATACTTGCCTACCTGTGTAACTCTATTTAGAGTATGTTTTATACGCCATACTTCCCTACCTGTGTAACTCTATTTAGAGTATGTTTTATACTGCATACTTCCCTACCTGTGTAACTCTATTTAGAGTATGTTTTATACTGCATACTTCCCTACCTGTGTAACTCTCTTTAGAGTATGTTTTATACTGCATACTTCCCTACCTGTGTAACTCTATTTAGAGTATGTTTTATACGCCATACTTCCCTACCTGTGTAACTCTATGTAGAGTATGTTTTATACTGCATACTTGCCTACCTGTGTAACTCTATTTAGAGTATGTTGTATACGCCATACTTCCCTACCTGTGTAACTCTATTTAGAGTATGTTGTATACGCCATACTTCCCTACCTGTGTAACTCTATGTAGAGTATGTTTTATACTGCATACTTCCCTACCTGTGTAACTCTATGTAGAGTATGTTTTATACGCCATACTTCCCTACCTGTGTAACTCTATGTAGAGTGGGCTGCTTGCTTTTTTCATTTGATGTATATACTTTTGTCCTCCGCCCATAACTCTCAAGGTGATTCACCTGTATAAATAAAGGTTAAATAAAAATAAAAATAAAGTAAATGGCCTTCTAACCATGTCACTTTTGCATGGATGCAAACTAGTCACATTTAGGCCACAGTCAGCTTTTTGATCCCAAAATATGGCACTTAAGTGAATGACTTTGTGTCTGCTGTCACCTTTTTCACTCTCCATGACTTTGCATCCCTGCTTTTGCATTGCATCCTTTTTGATCATAGATCTTCTTTCTACTTTTAGTACAAGAAGTCAACCTCAAAGGAGGTGTAGAAGTCAACCTAACGGAGGTGTTATGAATGAGTTTGCATGCATAATCGGCTGCACCAAACTGTGTACCAGTTCCCAGGTCGTCAAGCGCCCTGCCGACCCTGTCCAATGTGCTCTCCACGGTTTGTTGTGCATTCACAGAGGAGCTCCAGTCTGCCTGCAGATCTGTGGCTGTGTCACGTGTGTACAGCGGCCTTAACAAGATCTTAGGTGTAGTCCGGCCCTCTGCAGAGCAGATGCTTTGGTAATCATAGTTGTGGTGATGGGGGCCAGAGAGGGAGGGATTGAAGGGGAAAATGGGAGCAGTGTGGCCTGGCTCGTTCGCAGCCGACGCTGTGCAGTGCAGTGCAGGAAATATTCTGTTATATGCAGGGGTGGGTACTAACGAGTTACAAGTAATGCACATGATTAAAAAAGTCGTCTTTTTAAGGAACTAGTACTTTTCATGATACATTTTTAAACTGTATAGCATGAAATAGGCCACGCCCATCACGGGGGAAAAGCTCCGTTCATTTCCACACACCAGCGTCATTTTCCTTGAATTAAACATAGCTAAAAGCTGTTGTGTGCTGTGTGTGCACGCGACATAGGAGAGCGCCAGGATTGGAGGGGGGGGGTTTCTGTTTTCCCCCGTTTATGGCGTGGTTTCTGAATGATGACGCGCTCCGCAGTGTCTCTATTACTCTTTAATGGAGTATATTTTTGAGACAGTAATCTATTTATTTACTTCACTACATCTGTCCACGCTGGACAGATAGGGACATGGAGAGGGGGTTAGGGTTAAAGATGGCATGAAATGGGGTCTCAGAGGGTCTGCTGACTAAAAACAAACATTGCCCTAACTGAAAGAGGGTAGAGAGGCGAGACATAGCGTGTGGATGATTTTATTGGACCGTTCTGGGGACTGGAGTTTATGTTGGCCAATCCTGGCACTTGAATGGTGGGAATCCCACTCGGTAAATCGATGGATCCCACCGGAGTTGGGCGCAGAACAAGACCGCACCTCTCCACACCAGCATCCGCATACATTGCATACATTGTTAAATAGGTGCACTGGGATGTGCAACCAGGGATGTGATCTAAAATAGAAAAAAAGTAATTTTTCATTTCAGCTCGACTTTAAAAAATATTAAAATGGAAAGTAACAGAGTAATTTAATAACCAGGTACTTTTTACTTAAGTAGGCTGGCTTGGCAAAAGTTCAACAAAATGGTCTATGCTCACCACAGACTCTGAAGGTGCACACAGGCTTATCAGTGAGCCAATAAAATGCTAATTACACAGATACCACCCCCCGCCCCTTCCCCATCACAGCCCCCTCATTCGTCATCCGTCCCGTTTATGATCTTTGTCTTTGAGTCTCCAAATGGCCAAACCTTTGAAGGGAAGTGGCTGCTTTTTATGAGATGGCCAGTCTATTGTTGTTTTAACCCAGTCAGTGGGATGGAGTTACCCCTCTGTAAGCTAGCTTAGCTCAATGATGAGAGCTGGCAGGGTTACTGCTGGGAAGATAGCATCACAGTCACTTTAGGGGAAAATTCCACCAGGTGATAGGATCTGACAGTCCAGAAAGTGCCGTGATACAGCCATATGTCAGAGATACTACTGTATAAACCGAACGTGTGTTACATGCCTGTTTATGTCTAGATCAGGGGTTTCCAAATTTAAGAATGCCAGCGCCCACTTTGAAATCTGAAAATCCTCTGGGGCCCACGGAACCCTTTACTCACAACTCTGATCAGCACACGTGACTAAGATCATGTATTCCCTATATATTTTTATGATTTTTTTATGATTATGATTCCTAGGCTTGCGCGCTATGCGGTCTCACTATCGCCCGCCCTGCAGCTTGCCGAGCTGGCCCTGTAGTTTGCATAATGCAGCTCTGATTCCCTCAGTCTCTCCCCCCTCTCTCTCCCTCTCCTCTCCCTCCCTCTCCTCAGTTTCTCTCTCCCTCTGAATTTATAACATCACTGATGATGTCATCAGTGGGATTTATGACATCACTGATGATGTCATCAGTGGGACAGACAGAGAAACAAACAATTGTTGCATAAAATCCACTTTCATGTCTTTTATCTCAAAAAGGCCTTGATGCAATACCATTCAGGAAGTGTGGGGGGCTGTACGGACAGCGACGCACTGTGTTTACACTACTGCCCCCCACACTTCCTGAATGGTATTGCATCAAGGATTTTTGAGATAAAAGACATAAAAGTGGATTTTAGGCAACAAGTTGGAAGCGGCAACATCTGTTATTTAGAAGAAGAGGATGTTATGCATCACTTCAAGTCTCTGGCTCAGGTAAGGACTCGTTTTAAGACCTAGACGCGAGAGCGGCGCGATTGTCTGATTGGAAATGCTACGTGGTTCCCCGGGCGCTAATGCTCACTAAGTATGAGGAAGAAGCGCCCGGCTAGCAGGGTAAGCGTTCAGCCATTTACTGACAAAGACGTTGGGTTGGCTCTCTATCTGTCAGTCTGTCTTCTCTCTCTCTCGCGCGCGCCTGCGTGCTGCTCTGATCCGCAGAGTGAATCGTCTCGGGTGAAGTGAACAGATCAGACGAGGGCTGAGTTCAGCTCTGACAAAACGTTTGTTTCAAACAGAAACGATGGTGCGTTGGTCGATCGTGTGGAGCTGGTCATTTTAAAAGTAGCTCGCAAGGCAAAAAAAAGTCTGGGCACCGCTGCCATAGAGGAGTTTTTGCTGTGTGAACTAGGGATGTCAACGGTTAACCGTTAATCGATTAACCGTCGCTAACGTCGTTGTTCGGTTATTGCTGTCGGTCTATCAGTTAATATTAAAAAAAAAAAAAATTTTTTTTTTTTTTTTTTTTTTTTGGTCTATTTACTCAATGAGCTCATGCCCAAACAAGGCGTGTCTATTTAGATGCTGAAATGTTAATGCTTTTTGTGTTAGAAATTCTAACACAAAAAGAATTTGTGTTGAAATGTTGATGCTTTTTGTTAATGCTTGTTAATGCTTTTTGTGTTAGAAATTCTAACACAAAAAGCATTAACATTTCAGCATCTAAATAGACACGCCTTGTTTGGGCATGAGTTCATTGAGTAAATAGACAAAAAAAAAAAAAAAAAAAAAAAAAACATTTTTTTTTTTTTTTTTTTTTATATTAAAAAATTATGAATTAACCGATAGGTTAATCGATTATTAGCGTCGGTTAATCGAAAGTGAAATTAACCGAAAATTGACATCCCTAGTGTGAACCCTGTAACAGCACACGGGCACAAGTAGCCACATTCAGCCCGCTAAGCTGCCACTTGACCCGCATCGCTTCAGAATGCCTATACATCGCTCCTCCCCCCCGCCGCCATTATCAGCCCCGTCTAAACAGGCTTCCTGCTCCAACATCCCTCCTCTAGATATCCAATACAGCTCCACTGTGTCCCTGCTCTGTCTGTGGCCCTCCTCACTTACACAGAGAAGTGCTGTCTGAAAGCCCAGTCTGTTGCTGATAGAGAGCCAAAGTCACGCCCTCTTCCAGTTTAGGCATATGAACCACGGGATTCCATGCGCCATTATTTTTATGCCTCCACCGCCGATAGCCAGGGCAGAGGCATTATGGTTTCGGGACGGTTATATCGTCCGTCCGTCCGTACGTCCGTCCCATGTTCGTTAACGCGATGTCAGGAATGCCTTCAGGGAATTTCATCAAATTTACCTCAAACGTCGGCTTGGACTCAAGGATGAACTGATTAGATTTTGGTGGTCAAAGGTCAAAGTTCAAGGTCACTGGAACGAATGCCATTTCCAAGCTCGTTAACGCGATACCTCAGGAATGCCTTGACGGAATTTCTTCCAATTTGGCTCAAACGTCGACTTGGATGCAAGGATGAACTGATTAGGTTTTGGTGGTCAAAGGTCAAGGTCACTGTGACCTCACAAATGCCATTTTCAAGCTCGTTAACATGATATCTCAGGAACACCTTGGCAGAACTTCTTCGAATTCGCCTCAAACGTCCACTTGGACTCAAGGATGAACTGATCAGATTTTGGTGGTAAAAGGTCAAAGTTCAAGGTCACTGTGACCTCACGAGTCACGACTGCTCATTTCATGCTCGTTAACACGATATCTCAGGAACACCTTGACGGAATTTCATCAAATTTGCCTCAAAGTCCACTTGGACTCAAGATTAGATTTTGGTGGTCAAAGTTCAAGGGCACTGTGACCTCATGAACGTTATTTTCTAGCCCTAACCCAAAACAAGCGATTCAGCTATATTTAGGATCACGAGAGACCAATAAACATTTCACACGGACCCAAAGTAAAAAATAACAATAATTGTGGATAAAAAAAAGTTTGATGTTTTGCTTTTAAGTTTTGCTCGGAGTGAAATGTTCTACCGTATCTCCTGATTCTAAATATAGCTGAATCACTTGGTTTGACCAAGTAAAACTATTTTATATACGTTAAACATGTTACAAAATGTCTATGGAAAAAAGAATGGTGGATGAAATCCCTTGGTTTATATGCCTAAACCGGAAGAGGGCTTGACTTTGGCTCTATTTGAGGGCTTTTATCAGTGGCTGGTGAAGTGTGTGCTGCTACTTATGGTTTCTGTGCTGGGGGGTAGGGCATTCACAGACTAGTCGACTAGTCGACTAGTCGACTAGTAAAACCACTAGTCGACACTGTGCTTAGTAGTCGACTAGTCGTTTTAGCAAAAAAAAAATTTTTTTTTTTTTTTTTTTTTTTATCTTTAAGAAAGAACATACATGGACTATCATATCCCATATCCCCCACAAAGAACATCAAAACACAACAAAACAAAACAAGAAAACTGCATAAGATACACAATAATCCAAGAACAAACAAGACTATTGGACAAACAACCAAACAAAAACAATGCATTCAAAGTAAATACATAGATCTTGCCCTGTTGGCAGCTAGGAAATGCATAGCTTTAAATTGGAAACCATCCAATCCCCCAGCTGTAGTTCACTGGTGGAATGAACTCTCAAGCTACCATACGTTGGATAACATTTACTACAAGAGCAAAGGCAGATTCTTAGACATCCCCAAAATATGGCAACCACATACAGAGTTTGACTTTAAGAACTTTTTACCCCAGTGTCATTAGGCTTATCAGGATAGGAGCTGAATGCATTGTTTTTGTTTGGTTGTTTGTCCAATAGTCTTGTTTGTTCTTGGATTATTGTGTATCTTATGCAGTTTTCTTGTTTTGTTTTGTTGTGTTTTGATGTTCTTTGTGGGGGATATGGGATATGATAGTCCATGTATTGTATGTCGTGTAAATACCTCATGTTCTTTCTTAAAGATTAAAAAAAAAAAAAAAAAAAAATTTTTTTTTTATTAAAAATAAATTAAAAACGGTTAGTCGACTAGTCGACTACCTTTAGGGACGACTAGTCGACTAGTAAAATTCACTAGTCGTGAATGCCCTACTGGGGGGAGACTGCTGTTCTGTTGTTTCTACACATAGAATCTGATAATGAAGGTGAGGTCTCGTTGGGTTTCCTCCACTTGAGGTTTTTTATTTTATTTTCAAATGAACTGTGTTGATGTGTGTTGATGTGTGTTGATGTGTGTTGATGTGTGTTGATGTGTGTTGGTTCTGTACAAAATCATTCTCAGCCCTTTTCATATCAATGACCCTAATTTACTTCACATTAGAGTCACAGACTCCCATTTGATGAGATTCTGTCTCTCAGACCCAAATCTGAGAATAATCTTTATTATGTCAGATATGATTTTGTCCAGAATTCCACCACTGTCTGTATTGTAGGTAGAGAAGATAATAGAGACACACATTAGTTTAGTTTAGTTTAGTTTATTTGACATTTCAAATGAAAGGACACTTCCTTGGTTACATCACCAGAGTACATGCACAATTAAAAGAACATCAAGCATAAAACAAAAAAGTCACAAAACGTATTTCCATTGTGGTCCTTGTTGTAATGAAATGTAGTGTGCGTGCGTGTTGTTGTGCCTGCTGTTGTGCCTGTGGGCCTCTCTGACCTGTGGGAAGAAGTCTAATAAGTAATTGGGTGCAGTACCATTTACAATTTTATGGACCCGACAAGAGTTTTAGCTGTGTCACTCTGGACTCGACAGGTAGCCAGTTTAGCTGTGTAAACTGGTTCCTTCCTCCCTATATGTTCTCGGGGGCCCAAGACCTAGGACCAGTCTAATCAGTTTGTTTTGAGAGACCTGGAGATTTGTCTTCCACAGTTTGGGAAGACTGCTGAACCAGGCTGTGCTCGCATAGTCAAAGTGGCATTGCATTTTGAACTGACAAAATCAGTCATGTTATTGGACAGAGATAGACAACACACACAGTCATGTTATTGGACAGAGATAGACAGTGTTGGACTGTGTGAACTACATGTAGTTGAACTATGTAGTTTAACTACTTTAATGTATATTTTATTTTACCATTACGGTTGAAGCAGAACCCCCTTTGACCGGACTGCCCCTTTTTCTTTCGTCCTGAGTACCCGAGTACCCGAGTACTCCCGCCCCCATCCCTAGAATACAGTATTTCTACATGGTGAGTTACTCAGTCAGTTGTGGGTCATAGCTATTGCATAGGCTTGTAGTTGGTGTGGATATTTCGCTTTCTGCAACTGTACCTTTTTGCTTCTTGAAGAAGTTGAATTTGAGGGAATTGGGCCTGGAAAGTCCTTGAAAAGTTCTTGAATTTAAGAAATTAAGAAAGAATGTGTGGGAACCCTGTCTTCTGTCACAGATGCTGTGTGGGAACCCTGTCTTCTGTCACAGATGCTCTGAGTACAAATAAGATCCTGTTCCATAGCTCTCATTGTTTCTGCAATTTTTGCGCTTGTGTGTGTGTGTGTGTGTGTGTGTGTGTGTGTGTGTGTGTGTGTGTCTGCAGTGTCTTAACACACAATAGACACAGGCCATCAGGATACCAGCAGGACCATTCCCTGCTGATGCTGTCAGTCTGTTATCACCACACAGCGAAGAATTCTTTCACAAGCACAAGACGCCAATTGGCAATTTATACAATACAGCCAAATATGCACAAGTCAGTTGGACAAACATGTTGACAACTAGATGTTTCCATGTAGTTGCTGGTTTAGGCGCTGGTGTCAATTACAAGCGCTACCTATCTAAGGCTGCCTGAGTCAGTGTGGCTGCACTGTTTATCATATCTGTCTGGTTAGACAAGCAAGTAAGGTTAGTTGTGCTTTTGCGACCGCCAAGACCGATTTAATGATGCATCAGAAGCCCTGAGCTCAGCTCCAGACCACAGGCTCCTACTCCGAGCGCGTAGCATATTGACGCTTTGTCCCGTCCCTTGTGCGTCGCTTGTTACTAACATGGTACCCTTGAGCGTCCCATGAAACGACTTGGGCTTTCCGACTAAACTCCAATGTAAACCCATGGAAGTCATCTTTGACGCTCATGGCAACTGCTCCCCCATTAGTCAACTGCTCCCCCATTAGGGTCTGGGGGGAGGAGCTAACCTCTCCCAGCCCCCACGCCTAAACCTAACCTCCCCCAGACCCTAACTCTAACCCTAACCTCCCTCAGACCCTAACCCTAAACCTAACTTCTCCCACCCCCCATGCCTAAACCTAACCTCCCCCAGACCCTAAAGGCGTTTACAGACTCGTCCGTCAGAGCCTCGCCCCGCCCTCCCTGCATGACGGCGGGTGGACGCCGTCATGCGGGGAGGGGACGCCGTCGGCTGACGGGGGCTCCTCCAAAATGTAACTCAGCGGCGACGATACGTGCGTGACGTCCGTTGCACGAGAGTTGTGATTGGCCGTTGCCGGGACACTGGGACACGGAGTCAAATTATGACGACGATAAAGAGGTTAGTAGCAAATCCGAATCATTTTCCTTTGTGTGCCAACCTCTCCCTACTGCGTCGATTCTAAATAGCTTCTGTGTGTGTCGGAGGTTTACTGCAACCAACGTGCTGACTGACGTCCTAGCATGTAGGGCTCGCTGGCGCCGGCAGACGGCGAGACGGCTCCAATTCGAGGCGGACGGACGAGTCTGTTGTAGCCTTAACCCTAAACCTAACCTCTCCCACCCCCCACGCCTAAACCTAACCTCCCCCCAGACCCTAATGGGGGAGCAGTTGACTAATGGGGGAGCAGTTAGGCTAATGGGGGAGCAGTTGCCATGAGCGTCAAAGATGACTTCCATGGGTTTACATTGGAGTTTAGTCGGAAAGCCCAAGTCGTTTCATGGGTCGCTCAAGGGTACCGTGTTAGTAACAAGCGACGCACAAGGGACGGCACAATGCGTCAATATGCTACGCACTCGGAATGAGAACGTGTTGGTGTATACGGACATTGAAATTATTCTTTATTAGAACTGTTTGAAACAGTTGTTGTAGGAACCAAATTTGGTATGGTCATATTTCCTGTGTTATTATTATTATGTGTAATACTTTGTATGTCCTTGGGGTGTCGCTGTGCCATATTACCTGGGCTCAGGTGATCTATATAGGTACTGGCTTCACTGTGGTTCACCAGGCGTTTGACCCCGCTTCGTTACGCTGTGGCGGTAACAATTATTTGGTGTGCTAATATGCTTTGGTATTTTTGGACAAAGAAATGGACTGTATTCACTTTTGTGCACAGGAGCAATAAATGCACTGTTTCTGCAAAGCAAGAACAGCCTCAATCGTTTTTCTATACAGCACACAACAAGATGGTATCGTATATCTAGCGTTAACATCATAACAAGCGCGTCAACCAAGCTATCCGGTGGTTAGACAACTCAGTAGCTAACAGCATCAGACTGGGTTCCTATAACAGTTGTAACAGGGCTGGCTGCTGTCATGAAACAGTTGTAACAGGACTGGCTGCTGTCATGAAACAGTTGTAACAGCTGGCTGGCTGCTGTCATGAAACAGTTGTAACTGGTGCTGTCATGAAACAGTTGTAACAGCTGGCTGGCTGCTGTCATGAAACAGTTGTAAGTAACTGGTGCTGTCATGAAACAGTTGTAAGAGCTGGCAGGCTGCTGTCATGAACAGTTGTAACTGGTGCTGTCATGAAACAGTTGTAACAGCTGGCAGGCTGCTGTCATGAACAGTTGTAACTGGTGCTGTCATGAAACAGTTGTAACAGGGCTGGCTGCTGTCATGAAACAGTTGTAACAGCACTGGGTGCTGTCATGAAACAAACAGTTGTAACAGGACTGGCTGCTGTCATGAAACAGTTGTAACAGGGCTGGCTGCTGTCATGAAACAGTTGTAACAGGACTGGCTGCTGTCATGAAACAGTTGTAACAGGACTGGGTGCTGTCATGAAACAGTTGTAACAGGACTGGGTGCTGTCATGAAACAGTAAAGAGTTAATTTGCAAAAACAGGTATCTCCATTTGGATTTTTTATCATTTTATTTTATATATTGATGTATTTATACTGTAATTTATTCATTTTTGGGAAACTTTTATTATCAGTCATAACTCAAACATATTCTTCTGATAATTTTCACATAAATCACCTCAATAATGTTTTTTTATGTGCACTCCAGGGAGTATCAAACAGATGTTGTTTGTTCATTTTAAGAATGGCGTTTACCTGCTTTTGCAAATTAACTCTTCAACAGGACTGGGTGCTGTCATGAAACAGTTGTAACAGGACTGGGTGCTGTCATGAAACAGTTGTAACAGGACTGGGTGCTGTCATGAAACAGTTGTAACAGGACTGGGTGCTGTCATGAAACAGTTGTAACAGGACTGGCTGCTGTCATGAAACAGTTGTAACAGGACTGGGTGCTGTCATGAAACAGTTGTAACAGGACTGGCTGCTGTCATGAAACAGTTGTAACAGGACTGGGTGCTGTCATGAAACAGTTGTAACAGGACTGGGTGCTTTCATGAGACAGTTGTAACAGGACTGGCTGCTGTCATGAAAACAGTTGTAACAGGACTGGGTGCTGTCATGAAACAGTTGTAACAGGACTGGCTGCTGTCATGAAACAGTTGTAACAGGACTGGGTGCTGTCATGAAACAGTTGTAACAGGACTGGGTGCTTTCATGAGACAGTTGTAACAGGACTGGCTGCTGTCATGAAAACAGTTGTAACAGGACTGGGTGCTGTCATGAAACAGTTGTAACAGGACTGGCTGCTTTCATGGAGCAGGCAGGATATGAATGCAAGGAGCAAGGAAGAAAAAAACATTGTTACATAGTAGGGATGTTCATTTTGAAAATTTTCCAAAATCGATAATCGGTGAGAATTAACGATCAATTATCGATTATCGATTTTATTAATACTTAGAAAATTTTCAATATTTTTTTATTTTTTATTTTTTTATTTTTATTTTTTTTAACAAAATGAATGCCTATGGCAGAAAATACGAAAGACAACGTGTTCTCCTCAATGAACTCTTTATTTCAATGTGTCTCCTCTCCAACACTGCTGTCCCCGGCGCATGCCGGTGTGAATTTCTCATGTTTAAAACAGTTTTGTTGGCACAAAGGCCCGTGCCCAGCCAGAAAACTAGAGACTATATGAAGCTCCACCTCACGTTAGTCGGCTGTGCAATGGAGTGGGGCGAGGAGGAACGAATTCCACCCAAACCTAGTCCAAAAAAAAAAAATTTTTTTTTTTTTTTTTTTTTTTTTAATAATTAAAAAATCGATCCAAATGCCACAGGATCGATTCCAATCCTTAACGATCGATTATCGATTTTCGATAATTGATGAACATCCCTATTACATAGTGTAATAATAATAATAATAACATTCATAACCAGTAATATAACATCTTTCACTATAAAAGTACAAACTTTTATAGGTTATTTTTGGGTACCCACTAAATCCATTTATGAAAAAAAGAAGAAGAAAATGGCTGAATTTGGAGATACAAGGTTTCCTCCCGACGGAGACGTTATGCTGAGAGTCCAAACTGGAAGTCTGATGGTTTGACTGCAGACCGCAGTGGACAGCAGCTAGTAACTACCATCTGCCATATTTTATGCTGGGCACAGCGCTCTCTCTCTCTCTCTCTCTGTCCTGCCATATTTCTCTGTTATGTAGCAATGCATGTGTGTGGTTTGAAGATGGAAAATGATGATACTTTGGACTAAACCGTGACTATTTCAGCTACTCTGGAGGCAGAAACAATCTGATTGGTTGAGTTAAACCCCAATAGGCAGAGCAAAAAAAACAACAGTTTTTCTGGCTAATGGCATAGACACACTACCCCACGGTTGTGACTTGTCAGTCGCTGTTCTGTTCAATTAACTGTTTATGAGATATTCGTAGCCTCTATTATGAGCTTTGTTAAAGTAAAAACATTTTTTTTTGTTCTTTCAGTTCGATGTTTGAGCTTCACTGAGTTTGCCACTAGAAAGCTGTTTTCACATTTGCACGCTGGAAGTGGAAAGTTTCTCTTGAGTTAATTGAAAATCACATTTTTAATGGTGGATGTACGATTGTAACAGGGAAAAGGTAGAGTCCACACTGCGTAGAGACTTACTCCCAGTTGATTTATTGGATGTTTACGTTTCGTTCATTGCGACCCTCATTAGAACCTACGATTGTGACATCACAAATAGTTTTGAAGCCAATCCCTGTCCAGTATTCAAATTACACAGGTGTGATGTGGAAACTTGAAGTCTCCAGTGCTCATACACTGAGAATGGACGTTACAGTGAAGAAGGAGACATCTTGTGTCCAGCAGGAAAACTTTTGAGGTGAAATATATTTCCATATTCATAAATTCTGGAATTTCTAATGAGGGAGAATGAGTAGACGTCATTTTAAGGATTTTAACAAGATAATTTCAAGTTTTCATGGGGGAAATCAGACACAAATTAGTATTCAAAGTAGAGTTAGTATCTTACAAACAGCATAAACCTGGAGTATGTAACTTTTGTAGTGCAAAGCCTTTGTTTTGTGACGGAACGTGCGCTGCATTCATGTTTTGTTTGGGAAAATGACTTCCCGACCACTGCAAACAGTTTCAATGTTAAACGCTCTGAGCAATAAAATACACCTCTGTTAGTGTCCATGTTGTTTCCACATTTCCATTTAAAAGCTCATGGACACACAGAGGAAGAACCACTTCCCAACTCAGGAAATTGGACAATACGAGCAGCACGTGAATGCAGCATTTGTCAAAGCCTAGCTAGTCCTAGGCTTTGTCCTAGCCTAGTTGGGACTGTAAAACATTTTCTAAGTGGTAAAGCAGGAAGTAAATAAGGTGTAACCAATACCATTAATGATGCTTCCATCTCATTTTTTAGGTGTTGCAGTGCCAGGGCCCTCATTCATGTTCTTGGTTACACCTGCTTTACTTCCTGCTTTACCACCTCAAAATGGTTGCTCTGAAAAGGGCCTATAGTTTTGAATGTCACAGCCCCCTCAAAATGAATCGTTTCACTTCAGAATTTGATACATTTGGTCCGCTATCATTTGGAAGATCTAGAACAGTGGTTCTCAAATGGGGGTCCGGGGACCCCCAGGGGTCCATGGCACTTTGTCAGGGGGTCTGCGAAAAGTTTTCAGGGGGGGGGGGGGGGGGGGGGGCATAAATATGTTATGCTTTAAATCTAAAATGGTTCATGGATTACATTCTAATCTGTCAAACCTATCAATTTAAATGTCAAGCACGTCACCGTGGAAACAAGCTGAGCCCAAAATCACAAATCAGAATGAGGGGGTCCCCGGTATATTTTCTATCTTATAAGGGGTCCTTGGCTGAAAAACATTTGAGAACCTCTGGTCTAGAAGAGCCGCACGACTGAATTATTTATCCCCATTGAAGTTAGCAGAAGGCTAACCGGAAATTAGCAGTGTGAGTGAAAACTCTGGTCTACTGTGGAATACAGAGAGTTCTGTGGCTGCGATAGGCTCAATCAGCAGAGTAGGGAACTCGTTTGGCAACCGCTTGAATGTAACAGATGTTTCATTTATATGTAAAAGTTGCCCACTCCAGCTTTAAAACACAACTTTAGGGGGTCTTTAAGAGTGAAGTAGAGGGCAGAAAGCTGACAGTTGATTTGGGCCTCCTCAGCAGGCGGGTGGAGGATGGGAGGTAACAAAGAACTAAAAGTTAGAAGGAAGGGGAGGTAGTTTATACGTGTGTGCATCACACACACACACACACAGGAGGGGAGGGAAGTGTTGAGAGCAGCAGCCTCTCAAAGGAGCCTTTCATGGCTCAGGCTGCACGCTGCAGGAATGCTGCAGCAGCGCTCGCATTCAGCATCCCAGAGAGCCTCATTCCTTCCACACTTGTGAAGACTTTTCAGACGGGAAAATTATAGATTTCCTCTTACTGCCCAATAACATGTAATCAATCACAGCCACTGCATGAGGGGATGACTGTAGTCACTCTTGAAGCAGTTGAGCAGGGTTTTTGTTGGTCTTTGTTTATATGCATGAGGGGATGACTGCAGTCACTCTTGAAGCAGTTGAGCAGGGTTGTTGTTGGTCTTTGTGTATATGCATGAGGGGATGACTGCAGTCACTCTTGAAGCAGTTGAGCAGGGTTTTTGTTGGTCTTTGTGTATATGCATGAGGGGACAACTGCAGTCTTTGTCTTTGTGTATATTTGTCCTGATAAAAGGTTGGTTTACTTGCTGCACACCTGGTTGCAAGGAGAATTTGCTGTCTGCAAACAGTACCTGCTACTGTATGTAGAGAGACAGGAGGGTTTTGCTGTTCAGTGTTGTGAACGGAGCCACGCCCCCTCTCTGTGTTGTGATATCAAGGTGTGTTTCAGCCTGCGGCCCGAGACTAGGCGTGTTGTGTCTACATTTCAGACGTGAGCACCGCCCAGCCCAAAGCCCAAAAGCAGAATTTTGATGAGCAAGATGGCGGACTCCGATGCGAGAGCTTGCAGTGGCCCTCATCCACCTAAGAAACCACATACTTTAGCCAAATCGCCACCAAAAAGAAAGATCTCAGAGCAGAGTCAACATTGGTCTGGCTTTCGCTAGATGGAGAGCTAAGAGCAGCTATACGGCCTGCAAAGTGACTCGGAACTGGCGTTAGTTCTCCTCATGTATAAGTAACTAGCGTTAGCTTCATGTATGTACATAATGTTATAGCCATGTCCCCTTTCAGTAACGTTAGGCATGATAGCGAAATATACAAGTTGTTACTTGACGGAATCATGGAATTTGGTAATAAAAATGGAATCAACTGTAAAACATGGAACATTGCACAATTTTCCATAATTAGGCTGAAATTGATAAAAGTAGGCCTAATTATCCAAATCAAAAGTAGACCTAATTATTATAGTAACCCAAATTATTTCATCATTGTAAAATTGGCCTAGAGAAATTATTCCGTGGGGTGTTTTGAGAGTGGGGTTTGTCTTGCGTGGGACCCGTCCCTTACGTCACCTCACAACTTGGTTTTCACTTTGTTGTCTGAGAGAGCCAAGTCATAGAAAAAAAGAAAAAATATAACCCCTAAACTAAAATTAAAATGAAGGGGAACAAAGAGGGGGGGGGGGGGACAGAATTTGGAGAAAAAAATTGAATTTGGAGAAGAAAAAACAGATTTCATATGGCCCTAGCTGATCCTTGTTGTCAAAGCCCCAACTGTTCATTAATTAGCAACAATAATCCAACATGATGTAAAAGGCCATAATATAGCTGTGTTGTGTTTGAATTGGGTTTATGTTACATGCAGGGGGCTGACCTTTTTCAGCTCTGTGAAAAGTCAACTTTGTGTGGGAGAAATCCCCACGTGGGAACGTACAATGTGCCCTGTGACGACCTCACTCATCCAACCCCTAAACTGATGCTCTGTTGTTATCCAAAGAGAACCTAGACACTGTGAGCGCTATGGAACCTCGCAAGGAAATGAAAACCCCCTAACCCCTAACCCTAACCCTTAACACAAGGACCTAGCCTGTGTGCAAACTGCAGGATAAAAATACAGCCTGTGTGTGTGTGTGTGTGTGTGTGTGTGTGTGTGTGTGTGTGTGTGTGTGTGTGTGTGTGTGTGTGTGTGTGTGTGTGTGTGTGTATAGTTATTGTTAGTTAACACAGCTTTCAAAACTGGTTACACAACAAAACATGTTTAGCAGAAAGTTCCACAATCCTTTTCCATAATCTGATTTTATGCCATTTTATCCATAAATTTGCTGATGAAATGTTTTCCTTAGGAAAATGCCTACATAAAATTTCCAAAGTGGCGTCTGTCTGTCTGTCTGTCTGTTTGTCTGTCTGAGATATGTCACTCAAGCACTCGATGATGATGATGAGCAATTGTGATGTCACTGATGATGTGACTTTTCTCTCACTACTGATCACTCACTGACGTCATGACTCATCAGTGATGGTTAGGCTTCTGATCTGATCCAAAATTTGCATATCATAGCAGACTGGGATATTGGCCTTTGCGAGTGCACTTCTAGTTATGGAGTTTTTGTTGTTGTATTGGAAAAAATTTTTGCACATTTTTGTAAATTCTGTGAAAACAATTGAAAGGTTACTGGGTGTTATGGAATGGAATTTCACCACTCCTCATCCGCTATATAATAATTATAACCGCTTATATAAACCAAATTGAATGAAAACCAAGATGTGGAGCCAATTTTCCACATCACTTGGTTAAGGCAAAGACGATTATTAGAATTGGCGGAGCCTGTGGTGGCCCATCTATAGTAATATAATATCTATGGTTAAGGTTAAGGGTGGCTGTGTTAACTGTTTTGAGAACATGGACCTTGGTTTGGAGACTTTTGAGCATATGTTTGGGGGAGATGCTATATTGATATATCGATAACTAGGGATGCACGATATATCGACAATCATATCGTATCGTATGTTAGCCATTTTTTTAATATATCGGCATCGGTCCGATGTTGCAATCTTAATATCGGTTATCGGTATCAGCCAAAATTATCACATTGAGAGGAAACATTGTGGTAAATCTATGATTTATCGGCTTTTACAAATGTTTTGGAAATAAAGAAATGCATTACTTTTTCAAATTCACAGTGTTTACATGTGGTTGTCAGTATGTACAAAATTTGATTATCATAGAAATGTGTCTTTATACAGATCATATCGACATTGGTAAATATCGGTTATCATCCTTAACACCAATGTTAACATCGGTTATCGTATCGGTCAACATTTGAATATCGGTATATAGTTTAGTTGCAGCCCTAGTGGAACACTGAGGGGAACTTGTTTGAGATCTCCACAGTGTAGTGTGCTGTGTGACTGAGTGTGGGCACTGAGAGGAATGCTGTATGGTTTTGTCCGCCCCCCCCCCCCCCCCCCCCCCCCCCGCAGCACCACCCACTCCTCCCACCTACCTACCCCATCTGTCAAGCACATGGGACTGCCTGTACCACAGGAGAGGCAGGGGCCTGGGAGCCTCTCCTCCTGGAGCTCCTATCTCAGCCTGTGTGTCCGCTCGCCTCGCATGCCTCTGCTACTGATTAGCCAGGGAGAGCCAGACCCAATCACACATTAAAGGCAAGAGTATCCATTACACATAGTCTCCGTAAACACCACCGGCTAAAAGGCTCAATGAGTGTAAACCATAAATATTGATAAACAACGCAGACGTCACAAAAATACATTTTCAGGTTCAGCTGGATCAGACTTCCCTGCAAAAAGAAGCAGAAATGGTGGAGCCAATTAATTTAAATCAGTAAAGGTGATTGATTGGCGATGGATTGATAATTGTTTTTCTAACTGATTTTGGATTGCAGTTGTTTGTTTTGATTGTTGGTTTGCCTAATGGTGCTGCGCCTGGATTTCAGCTGGTCTTGTCATGCTATGCAGTGTATACTAGCCAATGCCCCTTCCAGGATCAACTAGGCTTTCTATTCTATTCTATTCCACACAGACTACACTTTGTGCAAATTCAAAAAGTGCTAAGGACTGTGATTAATGGTGGCTGCCTGGACCCAAAGCAAGAAGAATGTATTTCATAGTAGATTAAATATTTTTAGCCATCCCCCTTTCTTTTATCTCTTCTCAACAACAGCTCTTATCCTCTGAGCATTTCCCACACACAGCGTAGCCCCCCTCCCTCCGCTGAGAGCAGGGACTGTTGGATAGGGTCCGCTCGTAATTGCTACCGGCGTACGGCCAATCTGCCCCGGGTGGGCGGAGTCAGCACTTAACTCATTGAGTGTCAATGACGACAATCGTCGTCAATTCAAATACTAACGTAGAGTGCCAATGACGACGATTGTCGTCAATTGCCTTTTTTGACGGTGGGACGTGGATCAAAGCCAGATCCATCTCCTGTGAAAGTATGGTGGATGTTGAATGTGTAAAAGCTATTTTACGGACCCATTAGGTGGCGACAGTGCTCTCCAGATTAGAGAAAGGCGAGGAAAAAAGAGAGAAGAAGTAATGGGGAAACGGAAATCGCATCGGTATGCATCGATATGCATGAAGCATAACGTTAGCTGTGCCTGCAGCAGCCAATCTGCTGCCACAATTGAGCCCCTCCGTGTCCGCTGCGATAGCCCATCCGCATGATTAGTTGTGGAGTTGTTATTATTCTCAACTGGAAGCGATGGGAGCCGGTGAAAAATACACGCGGAACGTTGTAAAAAAGCTGGATGTAGCGCACTTTTCAGTGCAGAGCAAACTCAGCAGAGAGCCACCAGAGCCACCAGAGACACACCCACGGAGCAGGGGTTTGCAGTTGAGGGGGGGGGGGGGGGGGCACGCAGGGCAGCATACAACACCGACCCAGACAGCAGGACAGGATTGGCAAACAAGCTGGAATATCTGATGCCCACCAGCAGTAAATCAAGACCAGCAAGAAGCTGCAACCAGCAGCGCACGCAGGGGCCAGCGCTGCTGGTTGCAGCTAAAAAATATTATTTTGCCAAACAAAATTCCTTTGTTTTCACTGTTTTATTGAAGGAAATTATTTTTGAGGTGTCACATCAGAAAATATTAGCTTCAGAGTCAGTCATGTGCTTGAAATGCTTCATTTCACAAAAGGCTAATTATCTCAGCTTCTAATTTGAAACGTCTCTTTTTGGTGAAATCAACCTATCTTCTCCGGCTCATAACTAAAGAACGGAAAATGATATCAATAAACTTTTTTTGCTGATGATAGAAGAGAGTCTCATCGTTCTTTGGGCGTGTTCGGTGTTTACATAGTAATATCACACAATATTCTGTGGGCCTCGAGAAATCACTGAAAACGCTCTGAAACTCTGGCACTGGGAGCGTCCGTTCTCCAAAAGTGGCTGGCACTCAATGAGTTAATATTAGAATTGGCTATACCGCAGCGTACAACTGCAGCATGATGTATTGATATGCACATTATCATGTGACGTCATCTGTTGACTTCTTGCTACTTTACTGAGCAGCCAATAGCTACTTCATGCGGTCGTATCCCCGTCCCACATTTTATAAAAAAAAAATTTAGAACAATAATAATACACAAACAAGACAAACAAACAGGCTCAGACACAGGAAAGAAAAAAGAAACATACATCATCAACGTTCAACATTACAACATGGTGCTACTAGCCGCACAAGGTGCTTATGTTTGTAATAGACATTGTGCATGATGGGGTCCCACGCAAGGAGTCCATACATAACCATACATACCATGGTCACTTGCCAACAAAACAATAAGACCAGTCATTTATATTTCCATGTGTAATAAATAAAGCAATCTAAATGGCTAAATGTCTGTTATTCATACTGTAAATCAGTCTTCCACGAAATAAAATAGTCCCTCCCACCTCCACCACCCGCTCCGTTTTAAAGCCGACTCAAACGTTAACTTTATTACAGGTTTAACGATGTTTTGCGTTCTACATTAAATGAAGACATTACCGTTTGGCAGCTTGCTTTATTTTGTATGATAGATACGTATTGGCCAAGTATATTAACATTTAAGAGCGAAGAGTTTCAGGAAGTGAGAGTGAGAGAGCAGCGCCCTGCGTGTGCTGCTGATGTGGTGAAATGCAGAGAGAGTTCTCTCTCTCTCTCTCTCTCTCTCTCTCTCTCTCTCTCTCTCTCTCTCTCTCTCGTGCACGAGCCGAGGGAAATCTTCTCTTTCTCGTCGAGAAGAGCCTGGTGACGCGAGGTTAAAAAATCTCCGAAACGAAAATCAAAATTGTAAATAAGAGTTATTTTTGATAAACTGAGCACACAGGGGTGATTTAAATACTTACTTTGACCGACTCAATTTTTTTCTCAAGTTCCAAAATTGTCATATTAACCCTTAACGGGGGTATAGAGCTCAAACTGCTCTCCTGATAACACTGATGAAACTATGGCGCATTGATATGAACGGTGAACAGACCATTTAGCTAGGTGTCCATTATCACTGTACAATATCACTTTTTAATGGACACCTTGCAGCCAATCAGAATCGAGTATTCACCCAGACCATGGTATAAAAGCGGGTTAATGCACTTCGAGGTGTCCATTATCACTTTTTAAGGGACTTCGCGGAGGCAACCATCCTCGGCTTCGCCTCGGACGGTTCACGCCTCCACGTCGTCCCTTAAAAAGTGATAATGGACACCTCGTCGTACATTAACCCTTACATAACCATACATAACCATACATAACATAGCGCGTACGGAAATTACAACAGCAGTCATTGGAATCAAGTTGCAATAAAGTTACACACAATCCACCACGTAAAGAACAGAGAATGACTGACACACACGGGCTCAGAGTTGTGGACCAGTGATGCCATTTGTGCACAAATGGGGCCTAAGGGGCTTATACCTATTAATTAATGCTTAAATGCATGAATCTAAAGTTAGCTACATTATTATCTGACGCTCTATTTCACATTTAGATTAACCTGATCTTGGATGATATTTTAGTTAATGACAGAGTCAATGTTTGAGTTGAAACCAAATGTTTTAGCAATCAGGCTGCAGCCCCCTTTCTTCACAGAATAGATGTTCTGCGGGTGTAATGGCCCATTTCCACCGCTGGTATCAGCGCGGCCCCGCCCAGCTCGTCTCGCTTTTTTGTCTCATTCCACCGATCAAAAACCTGGACAGCCCGGGTTGAGTCGTGCTAGTTTTGGTCCCTGCTTTGTTGAGGTTCCAGCGCTGTGGACCCGGTACCATACATACGGTGACGTGAAAACACTGCAGACGACTGATTGGTCAGGCAGAATCGTGTCTACTGTATCTACTGTCAATGCTGGATCCCATTTTAGTGGGGCTTACCTTCTCTTCTGTTATTTCCATCAGTCTTTTGTGTTG
This sequence comes from Poromitra crassiceps, assembly GCF_964638095.1. NCBI lineage: Eukaryota > Metazoa > Chordata > Actinopteri > Beryciformes > Melamphaidae > Poromitra > Poromitra crassiceps. Next base: position 16,390,400 of record NC_139629.1, on the reverse strand, counting down.
CTGCCTTCGGCTCTGGTGAAATAAAATCGATCTCCTTGCTCAGCTTTAACATGACGGTGGTTCCAATTGTTTTGAGAGAGAAAAAGTCCGCTCCTCGGGAAGGCCTTTGTAGTTGTGTGCTACGTTGTGTGCTGCGGTCGCTACGATGACCAGGTGTGGGCGGAGGCGTGTAAACTTGCTATGGAAACAGAGTCTATATCAAGTAGAGATGAGTAAGACCAGGTCGAGTAGAGCTGTACTGTGCTGTTATATGTGGTGGAAATTAGCCATATTAGTTTCTTCCATCCTCACATAACAGTGCACGGCAACTATTTCCTTTTGGGAGGTTTGTATTGATTTTAGGAGCTGCCTGCACTGTAGCTTACTTTCAGCAGTGGGGATCCATAAGCAAATAGCATCTGAGCAGACAGGCGCCACATCCTGTTCTGACCCAGAGTTAGTGGGGAATGGAGCAGGGGTTCCCAAACTTTTCAGACCAAGTACCACTATGTACCAAAACCACATTTCCCAGGGACCACTTCCACTGCGGATACCAGTGATTACACATTTTCCCCCCATAAACAAAAATTTGCTGATTTAACCATGCATTAGCATCAGGAAGGCTAAGTAACAACGTAAGCCTACTTGTTCAAAACAGGGACACACACACACACACACATGCACCTGCCAACATTAGATTGATTGATTGATTGATTGATTGATTGATTGATTGATTGATTGATTGAACCTCTGAAAATATTTCCTGACTTTTATTAATGTAATAACCTAATAATTACATTTGTGTCTTAAATCCTTTCTTTTCTGTTTTCCATTATAAACATTGTTCCGGAGTCAGACTACTGTGTACCCAGGGGGAAATGACAATGAATGTGATAATATATCGTCGGTCACGTTACTTCCGGTAACGTGTGTGTGTGTGTGTGTGTGTGTGTGTGTGTGTGTGTGTGTGTGTGTGTGTGTGGCCGTGGGGGAAAACGGGAGGATTTCCCCCACGCTGACCCATTGACCACGTGTCTGACGAGACACCATCTGATCTGAATGTATTAGACAGATGGGCATGGCAAATATAATTTCTATGTGGAAGGGAAGGATTCAATTATATTTGTTAATACTACACTAAATATAATTGTAAAGTATAATTAAAAGATATATAATATTCTTTATTTATCATACTGTATTATTAACAAATATAACTGAATCATTTCCTTTCCCATAAAGATGTTTTTTTAAGCAAAAACTATTAATTTGCTGAGGCCCCCCTAGTGTGCCCTGGCGGCCCTGAGGAGGCCCTGCCCCCCACTTTGAAACCACTGCACTGATTTAGCCACCTTCAATCCTGACAAGCTAGCATGACATGGTTGGTAGCGATCGATGCCTTAGCTTAGGTCTTCTAGATTCATATGATACCAGAAACTTCACTCTGGCTTTAAAACTGAGCCTTCTACAGCCTCTGAAAGTACATTTTCAAAATCCGGATATTTCCCGAATATCGCGATATTTCCAAAAATCGGCCCAAGCCTACGCCTCAGAGTTAATGTGTATATGTAAAAACTGTTATCTGACAGATAACAGTTTTTTACACAGATAATATCTGTGTAAAAGATTTACTTAGAAAGTAAGCAGTCAAACATGAAAGCCTCTGGCTACCTGCCCAGTGTTTTGTGCAATGTCATGCTGACCACATTCTAGCAGCACCTGGCTACAGTGACGATTTTATAGGTAGTCTAGAGAGGGGGGGGGGTGTTATGTCCATACTGCATCCCCATAGCACCTGGCTACATTGAAGATCTTATAGATAGCCTAGAGAGAGGGGGTGTTATGTCCATACTGCATCCCCATGGCCCCTGGCTACATTGAAGATCTTATAGATAGCCTAGAGCAGGGGTGGGCAACTATTTTTCATGGGGGGCCACATGAGAAACCCAGATTGTTGCCGGGGGCCGAACAAATATTGTCATGCCGTAACCCATGGATGGGCAACTTTGATGATAGAGAGGGCCACAAAAAAATGTCCTCGCTACCAGATTTTGCTGAGGGCTGAACGGCGCCAGCGCGAAAAATTTGGGGCATTTGAAGCCAGGTTTAGAGGAATAACTCATTTTAAATGAACAATTGTGATGTCATTATTCAGTCTTAACCACCAATATTTGATCCTTTTTTCACTCCTATGTCACCACCTGCTCTCCCTGCAGGGCTTGAAATTAACTTTTTTCACCACCTGCCAATATGGCTGCTAGATTTTAAAGTTACCAGCCAATTAGAATTTCCACTAGCCGAAATGTTTTTCTTGAAATAAACCAGAATATGAGTGGGTTAATTTAAGCATAAGTATCAGTAAGTGGCCTGGGATTCTCAAAGCCTGTGTTGAGGGTCACACAAGAACAAAAATGCACTCTTGAAGCTAAATAAATCCAAAACCAACAAGTTAATTATTTAAATTTCTACTTCAATGTAGAACAGTCATTTCTTACACATGAGATTACTTTTAGCCTTTTAGTCATAAATATTATTGAAAGATATTCTATATTCCAGACTGAAATGCTATAACAGAATGACATGAACATTTGGACACTTATTCAGCGGGTATCTTGCATGTTGCGTTCAGGTGCACTGTAAGAAAAAAAAAAAAAAAAAAAAATTGCAATTCCATCGCGGGCCACACAGGGGGCTACATGTTGCCCATGTATGGCCTAGAGAGAGGGGGTGTTATGTCCATACTGCATCCCCATAGCACCTGGCTACAGTGAAGATTTTAGAGATACCGTAAAACTTCAGATTAGAGCTTATAACTATGATGAACTTGTTCAGTATAGACCATGTCCACAATGAAAAATTCAGATGCAGCGATAATACCCACTAGAACTATGGTCCTAGTGGTTTGTTTTGGGCCCTTACCATCTTACACCGCAGCGCTCAGTGTCTGGTTACTGTCTGGTTACTACAGTTAAGAGGGGCTGTTTCTTTAACCCTGGAGGGGGGGGGGCAGTGGGAAGCATGTTTGGCTGTTCCCTGCTCCCCCTGCATGTCGCCGGACTTGAGGTCTGTTTGCAGATGGTTTAGTCATGTTGATTTTGGTTTGCACCAAAAATGCAATTTTTGCATTTCTGTCATGCTCACACCGTGCTGAACGCTCTATTGCTGTGTTGTGAATACTGTTCTTCCATGCTTTGCCTTTATATGGGCAACAAGTACATGTACTCATACCTGCCAACATTGGGCTGTGAAAAAGAGGTAGATTTTCTCAACGTCCTCCCCCTATAGCCATACACCCCATATTAATAGAATAAATACCAGGATGTAAAGTAAATCACTTTTAAATTAGTCTTAAATTCATAGCTCACAGTAAAATAATGATAACATTTAATTAAACAAACATACAAAATGTACAAAAGATGTGATCAAAAGTTTTTTTGTGTGAAAGTTTGTGATCTAAAATTTACATCACAAAAAATGAGAAAGAAATGTTCTTGGCGACTAGCATGGGCGCCTCCGACACACCTCTCATGAGGAACGTGTTAGCAGTTCCGCTCTGTGCTTCCACAGCTCCTTTGTGTTTGGCATGTTGAACGTTAGCATGTTTGTTTGCTAACGTCATTTTCCCCACCATGTTCTGCGCTAAAGTCGGCCCGACATAGCTTGTAAAACGCATGGTATTTGCTGATTTGCTGATGTGGGTAGCGGTTAGAAACGGGATGGTCTCGCACCAAGTGGACTGAAATTTGGTAGCGTATCTCTTATTCTTGGGACCTGTTTAATCCATTTCCAGTGGCAAAACGAGCGGAGCCCTTTGACTGTACACTACACTACAGAGCGCAAGTGCCCATGTGACGCACCGTGCATCACTCCTCACTGCCTCTGGCTGGGTTGGGTTGCCAGGTACCACGACACATATCCTACAAATCGGGAGATTAGCGGGAAACCCCATAGACTTTTCCACTGAAGGACCATGGCGGCGATTTCTGGTTAAGCCTACAAAAATACATCTCTATTCTCCTATGAGAGAGAGCCTGGAGGTGATGCGAGGTTAGTGTCAAGTGTAAGCTGAGGGAAACCCTCTTTATTATTTTTTTACTGTGGTGAGTTGTTGTGAGTTTTAAAAGTGTAAGTCCACAGCTTTATGTTGATAATGTGCTCAAGTCACAGGTACGCCTCCGCGGTTGCTACACGCCGCATGTGGTCCTGGGCCGAATTTGCCCTTGTTTACCTTTACTTGAGTTGAGTAAACAAGTTGAATCAGTACTTCTACTTTGAGTCTTTTCTACACACGTAACTGTACTTCTTCCTCAGTAAAGAATGTGTACTTTTCTCTGCTTACGATAGTCAAGTGGTGCTGTGGCCATGGTACAGCTGTACACTGAGCACTGTCATACCGGGGCCCTAAACCTAATAGCCCCCTCAGGGCTCGCTCAACACTGTCTGAGGTCAATTACTCCTCCGCTTCCTGTCTCTGACACAACATCCTATTAGCTTTTACTGCTTGTGCAACCCCCCCCCCCTGTCCCCCCTGCTGCGGCCCTTCCAACAATGCCAAAAGAGGAAAGTGCTCAGGGGGAAAAGGGGGAAAGAGAGCCTACAGTCACGCCCACTTCTGGGTTAGGCATCTGAACCAAGGGATTTCGTGCACGATTAATTTAATTAATTTCGTAAAATGCTTATAAGAATCGTTTCATTTGGTCAAACCAAGTGATTCAACTGCACGCCCGATTTCTATGTGGAGACCCTGGAGACGATGCGCCATGTGCGCGCTTTTTGTTGTTATGACCAAACACATGACATGGGTATGACATCACTTGACGATTGTGGGGCCTGACATGATATCATCAGTGGCTATGACATCATCCTTAATGTAATGTCACTCGGTGTTTTCCATTTGACCCTTTCTCCGCTGCCCGCTGACCTGGTCTCTGTCAGGGATTGGCTGTTTAGGGCATAGACCTCCTGGTCATACCAGGCCCTCAGTCGAAAGGCCTCAGGTATGTCTGGGTTGACCATGACTCCTGACCTGAACAAAGCAGAGAGAGATCTGCCCCCAAAATCAGACAGGTGAGCTCCTTTGATGGCGACCACAGGCAGATTAGAGCCATCAAACTTCTCCGCCTCCTCTCTCCACAGTGTGGCTGTCACCACTTTGCCAGAGGTGTCCATTAGGTGGAGGGATCTCTTGGAAACTTCTCTGCTGGTCTTAGTGGTGATAGGGGAAACCTCCTCTGCACTCTTACACACTCCAATCACATCGATGATGGCATCCTTGTTCTGTGTTCTCCAGCTGGGCGATGGGCATGAAGTCGCACTGCATGGTGGGAATGCCCTGGCTGTCACTGCATGGTGGGAATGCCCTGGCTGTCACCGTCTCGCTACATCGTCCATTTCCAGCTTATCAATTAAACTCGTGTCTAGGTGCATTTTATCACCATCGACTACTGTAACATGAATTGACAAAGATTACTTACAAGAAGATTAGGCTGTTGACTGTTGAACTTAGTCAAATTACCTGGACCATAGGCGCAGGACTTTTCGGCACCATCGGGTCATCACTCGTCCTTCAGCCGCCGTCTGAACACACACAGAAATCATGACCTGGTTATTCAAGATAATCCACAAACCTTGTTGTGAGTAGTTTCATGTAGGAACTATTTTCTTTATCTTGAGTAACCGGGCCATTATTTCTGGAAAGAGACTTTGCTGTTGAGTTTTTCAAATGTAGGTTTGTGCCATTTTGACTAGCACAAGCCAAGTGCCATCCAGTTCCATTGTATTGGAGAGAAGGCAGACATCACTAGGGCCGCTATCTCCAAAACTCAGGCAACTAACACAAAACAATGTAGATGGATAAATAGCACTAAGAAGAAAAATATGTAATTTGGATTTTAGGGTGAGCTGTTCCTTTAACCCTGGAACAGCCTGCCTAAAGAAATTCAACTCGCAAAGTTAAATTTAACCACAATCTTGATATTGCTGTCATTATGTTGTTGGAGACTTATTGTGTCCAACATTGCATTCCGATGAGGTGGTATTTTGGAGCTAGCAGTAGCAGTTTTCCCTTTATTATAGCCGAGTGTCTGATTTATTGACACTTTCTTGCAGAATATTCGACCGTTTTCCACAGTGCTTCTCTTACTTAAATAGCCCTGTCCATAGTGTTTTTGGTTCAGTAAGAGCACATATACATACTGTAATGTTCTACTGTGTGTGCCTCTTTTTGACCACTTCCTTTGGCAGGGCATTTGTGATTTAGCCATCAATGTCATACAGTGGTGAATTGACAGTTTGTGTTTAAGGAGAAAAGTTGAAGAGGACAGCTACTGGTATTTTCTTAATATCACATTACATTTTGCCACATGTTTGCAAAGGAATATAAGACTCAAGCCTGTAATCTCCCTTTTCAGTCCCTTAATCGTGACAATCCCACCTCACAAGTCATGTCTCCCTTTCATTCCCTTAATCGTGACAATCCCACCTCACAAGTCATGTCTCCCTTTCATTCCCTTAATCGTGACAATCCCACCTCACAAGTCATGTCTCCCTTTCATTCCCTTAATCGTGACAATCCCACCTCACAAGTCATGTCTCCTTTTCAGTCCCTTAATCGTGACAATCCCACCTCACAAGTCATGTCTCCTTTTCAGTCCCTTAATCGTGACAATCCCACCTCACAAGTCATGTCTCCTTTTCATTCCCTTAATCGTGACAATCCCACCTCACAAGTCATGTCTCCCTTTCATTCCCTTAATCGTGACAATCCCACCTCACAAGTCATGTCTCCTTTTCAGTCCCTTAATCGTGACAATCCCACCTCAGAAGTCATGTCTCCTTTTCAGTCCCTTAATCGTGACAATCCCACCTCACAAGTCATGTCTCCTTTTCACTCCCTTAATCGTGACAATCCCACCTCACAAGTCATGTCTCCTTTTCACTCCCTTAATCGTGACAATCCCACCTCACAAGTCATGTCTCCCTTTCATTCCCTTAATCGTGACAATCCCACCTCACAAGTCATGTCTCCCTTTCATTCCCTTAATCGTGACAATCCCACCTCACAAGTCATGTCTCCTTTTCAGTCCCTTAATCGTGACAATCCCACCTCACAAGTCATGTCTCCTTTTCACTCCCTTAATCGTGACAATCCCACCTCACAAGTCATGTCTCCTTTTCACTCCCTTAATCGTGACAATCCCACCTCACAAGTCATGTCTCCTTTTCAGTCCCTTAATCGTGACAATCCCACCTCACAAGTCATGTCTCCCTTTCAGTCCCTTAATCGTGACAATCCCACCTCACAAGTCATGTCTCCTTTTCAGTCCCTTAATCGTGACAATCCCACCTCACAAGTCATGTCTCCCTTTCAGTCCCTTAATCGTGACAATCCCACCTCACAAGTCATGTCTCCTTTTCACTCCCTTAATCGTGACAATCCCACCTCACAAGTCATGTCTCCTTTTCACTCCCTTAATCGTGACAATCCCACCTCACAAGTCATGTCTCCTTTTCACTCCCTTAATCGTGACAATCCCACCTCACAAGTCATGTCTCCTTTTCACTCCCTTAATCGTGACAATCCCACCTCACAAGTCATGTCTCCTTTTCATTCCCTTAATCGTGACAATCCCACCTCACAAGTCATGTCTCCTTTTCACTCCCTTAATCGTGACAATCCCACCTCACAAGTCATGTCTCCTTTTCAGTCCCTTAATCGTGACAATCCCACCTCACAAGTCATGTCTCCCTTTCAGTCCCTTAATCGTGACAATCCCACCTCACAAGTCATGTCTCCTTTTCAGTCCCTTAATCGTGACAATCCCACCTCACAAGTCATGTCTCCCTTTCAGTCCCTTAATCGTGACAATCCCACCTCACAAGTCATGTCTCCTTTTCACTCCCTTAATCGTGACAATCCCACCTCACAAGTCATGTCTCCTTTTCACTCCCTTAATCGTGACAATCCCACCTCACAAGTCATGTCTCCTTTTCAGTCCCTTAATCGTGACAATCCCACCTCACAAGTCATGTCTCCTTTTCACTCCCTTAATCGTGACAATCCCACCTCACAAGTCATGTCTCCTTTTCTTAAACAACAGAATAAAGCAGGATGTGGAACAAGCTGTATCTGAAGGAGAAAGTAATATAGTAGCTTGTGAGAACCATTCAAGAGGTTTTTACAGGCATCTAATGGAGCACATAAACTATATAAATATCATCTGACTGAAAATGGTTCTTGATGCAGGCTTAAAGGATAAGTTCACTCAAAAATTAAAATTCAGTTATCAATTATAATAATATATAATATTCAATGATCTACTCGCCCCCATGCCGGTGGAAGGACGGCTTATTCTTTTAGTCCACAAAACATTTGTGGAGTTCCACTGCAAAACGCTGTTGCAGAATGATCCTAAAACAATTGAAGTGAGTGGTGACCAACTTTCAAACGTCAAACAAAAAGCCTCCATACTGCTCAGCTGGTGTAATCCAAGTCTCCACAAGCCCTGAGATGCCAAGTTGTCTTCAAAATAGGGTCATTTACACCTTTGTCTTTAGCTGAAACTTCACTGTAGCAGGCTACAGCAGCTGCGCCCTTGTTCTGCCTTACTTCCTTCTCCAACGTGCAGACTTCAGCTAAAACAGGGTGTAACTGTAACCGATGTCTTTTCAAGTCAACTTGGCATCTCAGGGCTTGTGGAGACTTGGATTACACCAGCTGAGCAGTATGGAGGCTTTGAAAGTTGGACCCCATCACCTTTCACCGCGGGATCTCCACAGCCCATATTATTCCCTACAGATGTTTTTGTAACCGGCTAAATTCTGTGCGAGAGACGTGCTGTAAACAACGTTTGAAATTCCAGTCTGTAATCTCACCTCCACTGTAGGATGTGCCCGTGTGGCATTAAGACGGGCTCCAAGGCATCTTCATTATGAAGTGGTGTTGAGGGATGAATGAGACGGCTGCGTTCCCCACAGTAGCGGAGCATCTGGAGAATGGATTTGCAAGTCTTATGGAAGAGAGGTAGCCAGTCATACTGTAAATGGTAACGCCAAGCCCATACTTCTCTGAACAGTCAAAAGGAGGCAAATATTTGGTTTTCAGCACGAAGATCATATTCATTGAACTGGTTTTGGCACTATCAGATATAGATTTGATATATATATGAAAATCTAGCATTTTGCAAACCAGTGGCCAGAATAAAATGTTGGCAGTTTGCATTTCTGTTTGAACCAATAATATGGTGCATATAAGCATTTCAAATTAACATTTTCTAATGTAAATTTGAAAATGTCAGTTCATTTGAAAACCGTGTTTACAGTTTATTTGTAAACGCAAATAAAACAACTTTCTTATGGTTAGGCTAGGCAACTAAAACAATGTGGGCTAAGCCGCAAGATCATAAGATCACGATGACACGACAAAGCCATCTTGCCACGTTCCAATCTATTGGTTTGAATCTGAACCACCAGTGGTTTCCGCCAATCAGTGTCCTATGAGGCAGCTGCGGGCGGGCTTTACGTGTGACGCCAGCGAGAAGCGAGCCTGTGTTAGACGTGATAGACAGATGGTTCATCCAATCACCTGCCAGGTATTTTTTTTGAAAGTTCCTGCCCTTTGAAACGGTTTCCCGAGCGACTCATACCCAGATGGTAATGTGAAAACAAACCACCTGGCAGCATCAGGTTAGGATTATGGTTTGGGTTAGGGTTAAAGAACAAAAATGTTCAATGTGAATTGCGTTTGAAATGTAGACTGGAAACCCTGTGGGATCGAACACGGCTCTCTGGTGTGGAAGGCGAGTGTTTTCCGCCCTCCTCTCAATAGCAGACTATGACGTGTATTATGTTGATATAATGTACACACGGCAAATGTTGATATGCAACATATTCTGCTTCACAAATGTTGACATTCAACGTTATCCGTGCTTTTGCAGAAACGTAAACTGCCAAGATTTTAGTCAGGCGACCAGGCTGGCATTTTGCCAAGCTGTTGATAACTTTGTTGATATCTGTGTTCTTGTGTGGTGAATTGTGTGTTGATATCTGTGTCTTGTGGTGAATTGTGTTTTGTGCAAATTTGCGCCCCTTAAAGCATTCTGGGCCACTGCTGCACCCCTGTGTTTTCACATCACTGCCAAAGCATAAAAGCCATGGAAAATGAAATGGAGCTGAATCATGATTAAACACAAAGCCACGAAGCCATAAATATGTTTGAAAGGGGATACTCAGTGAGAAAACAACTGGACTGGTGCCTGTGACTGTCTGATAATGCATCTACTGTTCTCTCCACATTCTGTTGTGTGTTTATGTATCAGTGCTGATAGTCCCAGGGAGAGTTTTCAGCCATAATTGAAGGTGAAAGATGGTAATTAAAATGTGAAAATATGTTATGGTTATGGAATTAAGTTCCCCCCTCACCCCCATGACCTTTTGGTTCTTTGCGCTTATGAATTGTTGGCACCGAGCATATAGCCCTGTGTCTATCCTGTCAGCATCTGATTCGGCATCAGAATATTTCAATTAAAATGCAGTATTTGCATTTTTGAAAAGCATTTTCTGGCCCAGATCAAGTAAGAAGCAAACTAAATGATGTGCTAATTCGGCCTAAAATACCTATAACAGGACCAGCAGCCTGTTGTTGCACCAGCTGAACGTAAGTTCTCTCTTAAGTTGGGGTGTAAAGTCCACACTAACTGCTACGTTCAAACTAGTTAGTTTGACACTAAAGTTATGTCTTTGTTTAGTTGCACCACGGAGACGTAAGATACATCTTAACTAGTAGACCGTAAAGTCCATACTAACCAAAATAGTGTCGCGGAAAATGACGTTTTCACTTCCTGTAGCCAATCAGTGAAAAGCACGGTGGAAACGGTGTTTATTTACCGTTGTTTAATTAAGTGGAATGAAAACAGTCGGGACATGTTGCCCACCGCAAATTAGTGCTTTCATATTTCATCAACACTAACCCAATGAGAACGTTCGTATTACTGTTAACGTTTATCTGTGAGCTTTTCATCAGTATTGTAGGCTAATTTACCCCCATCCTGCCTCGCTAAATTGTTGCGGTTATTTTAATTTGTATGCAGTGCTGCAGCTTGTGGGAAACAAAAGCGTGAGTCATAAATATCAAAGGGTGTAATAATTGATCACGGAGAGCGTGTTGCGGACGCAAAACAACGATGCGCCACGTGCCAAGTTGCAATCCGTGCCAACGGCTATTTTACGGAGGACTTTACACCTAGTAAGACGTAGGTGTAAAATTTAAGTTCTAACTTATGCCTACGTTGTAACTATTTCATTTGGTGCAACCCAAATATTTTTAGTAGTGCGTAAACTCAGATTTAGTGAGACTTTACGTTCAAACTAGCTTACGTTTCAACTTACGCACAGCTGGTGCAACCCAATGCAGGGGTGTAGTTGAGGGTAAACTCAGTTTACCCACCCCTTTGAAATGAGCCAGAGAGTTTACTCACCTATTGTCAGATCAACTGTATCAATTAATGAGGGGAAACAAGTTATTCACCGCTACACCCCGAACAGACTGCTACATCAAACTACAGACTGCTACACCAACAAGTTTCCCCTGAATTTGGTCTACAGTAATGATCATTGGAATACAACACATAATCCCCATACATTCGGAACAGAGAATTAGATTACGATTTTCTTTACTTTTTCATTTTTGATTTCACATAATTGTCAAAAATAATTGTCACTATGGCTTAGTCACTAAGCCTTAAGACTAGGATGCACTAGAGAACTTTCAAAATCTTTAACAGATTATGAAAACACTGGGAGTATACACGAACCCACTGGTGCCTGCAGATGTTTGTATGACGACTGGAAAACTAGGGGTCACACACGACACGACTGCCTCACACGAGGGACCACACACTGACACTAGGCCACTTGTAGTCTGACAGGCTGTGGGTATAAGCTCTGCTATTGGTACCGACCATTTCAGTCGGTACTCGGTAGCGGAAGAAAATCCCTTTCCGCTCCCTGCAAGCTCTGCCATTGGCTCCGACCCGCTTTGACTGACCGGCTGCGACCATTTATGGATTTCCTTTCCGCTCCCTGCGTGTCGAATCTGTCGATCTCAAATGCCTCCGCTGGTGTATAACAACAACAACAACAATAGGGCTGGCACGGACGGATCAGCCCCCACGGTTCGGAACGCGGTTCGGAACGTCAATGGTCCTTCAGAGTAAAAGCATAAATTGTGTCACTTATGAGAAACAAATATTTTTTGAGCTGTGCAGGGCAACAAGAAGAAGTATAATAGTATTAAAAAAATCGAATCGAAAATCTAATTTTGAGAGAAAAAATCTGATATATATATTTTTTGCTGATCCGAAAAATCTGTGATCCGTCGCTCAAAATCCGTCACGCGATCCGATCCGTGGGTTTTCTTATCCGTGCCAGCCCTAAACAACAATAACGCTAGCTCGTTGCTACACGCTGAAAATGGCAAGTTTTGACGAAGATTTGGATTGTGCAATAAAGCAGGCCTGCTTGGTACTTTTGGTGGATGGTTGTAAAGGTAACAGAGCCTTTTCCCCCCGCTATACCAGAGTGGAGGTATTACCAGCCAGACTCTCTCCCGGTGCAGGGAGAGAGTCTGGCAAGCGAGAGTAGGCGACTTGTCACAGCAACTGAACACAACTGAAACACAGCAAACTCACATGAAAACAAGAGCTCGGTGCTTTTATTTACATTTTATTTTGAAGGTTATATTCCATTTTATTCTGGCTGACTTGACACTGCTCAACCATGCTATTTATTAGATGGTCTTAAAAAAGAATGGCGGATGAAATCTCTTGGTGCATATGCCTAAAGCGGAAGTGGGTGTGACTTTGGCTCTCTATAGAGTTCCGACTCATCTCCGTAGCTGGATCGCACACAGAGATGGCATCCTCTCTCTCTCCCCAGAGGGTTTTCATAGTGCACTTCAGTGGCTGATTACAACTCAGCTCACCTGTATGCTGCTCTCCATGGGGCTGAACCTGTTTTGAGGCATTTTGGCCACTAATGAGCCATTTTTGTCCATTTAGTCGGCCCTAATTACCTAATTGTAAAATCTGGCTCTGTCAGGTCACCTGCAGGGTGCCGTTTCCACTTCCTGAAAGATTCAGCCGATTGCATGCAAAATGGCATAGCTGTGGACAAACACAATTCTGCTCACTCACACACACACACCCACACTTTACTTTCTTATTATAGGATTATAGGATAAGGATTTTTCTAAATGTTCATCGATAAATGAATTAAGAATTCACTTCCTGAGGTCCCATGCGGAACCCAGAAGAGGTTGAGACTTCAGCACTCTATAAGTTTGGGTTTTTGGCAGAATAGATCTGCTCTCATGGCTGCACATGCAGACCCTCCACACAGAACATACAAGCAGATGTAAGTAGGTGGAGTGTCAGTCTGCACAGTGAGCTAGACGTAATGAGCACACGTTATTTGAAAGGTTTGACATAACGGTGTGTGAATGTTGATTGGTTCACTTGTAAAGACGCGCCGCCAAGTTCGTCCAATCAGCTGAAGACAGCCAGCTTTTGAGTTTCCTGCCTGAACTTGTCTGGCTCGTTCAGGTCAATGTGGTAGCTGTCTCTCAAAATGCCTGTGAGTTATACCCAGTGTTGGGCAAGTTACCTTCAAAATGTAATATACTACATATTAGTAGTTGCTTTCATTTGAAAGTAATAAGTTTACAATATTATTGTCTGTGTAGAGTAACTCGTTACTTATTACACTACATTTGCATTACTTTCACCAAAATAACAGCAGTAGCAGAATGACATTGCCGCCCGCCCGGGAACCATCCTGACAAATAATTTCAACCATCTTGAAGTCAGTGTAAACCGCAGAAAATTCTAAAATGTTATCCTTTTCTTTGTTATTGTCATCTATAGTGGTTATTTGCATAAAACACAAAATTTTATTAGGAAATGATTGTATCTTTATTTAAATATATGCTTTGATTTAAAAAAAAATCTATTTGTAACTTGTGCTACTTGACAAAGTAACTGGTATAATATTGCTGAAATCCTATTGGCAATAAGATATATAGGTCAATGGCAATAAGTTATATTACTGGGTTACTGCTAAAAGTAGTATATTACATGTAATATGTTACTTTTGTAATGAGTTACCCCCAACGCTGGTTATACCTCCTCTCATCTTGTGAACTTCAACTATTCTCCTGGATGGAAGCTGACACACAAGCTCTCTACATCATTCAGTAAAGTATCGATACTTATCGATACTATCGATACCTGTTGCAAATAAGTATTGTATCCGTTATTTATTTTTTAGTATTGATAGTTATCGATACTTTTGACAACCCTACATTAACGGGCGTTACACTTACAAATCATTGGCTCTGTTGCTGTGCAAATGAGATGAGACGCATGACAGATCAGATATAGACGTTGTCACGAAATAGTATTGCTAGGGAACAGTTTGAAACCTAGCGTATTAACTGTCATCTATTGTATTAGTAAACACTGCAACAGGAAGTAAAGCTAGGCGCAATGTGGAATGTTTATTTTGTCAAGTAAAAACCGTAGATTGAGGAGCACCAGATTGCTGTTGATGTTAGCGTCTTGCCTTTCTTTAACCGTCTTGTCTCATAAGTTAATAGGGTCTCTGAGCAGGGCAGGCAGCTGACCACAGGGGCTGGGATGGGACAATATTCTACTAGGTGGTCTCATGCACTGCTGATGGGTGGATTTCTCCTGGGTGAGCCCCAATACATTTCTTGGATTGAATATGGCTGTTTTACCACCAAAAAAGTAAATGTAATGTTTTACTGGACATTCTGGGAACATTTACGCTCTATGTAGGGCATTCACGACTAGTCACGTGAGATATATCATATTTTTTCACTCAATAAAAATGATCAATTCCTGTCAAAAAGATCTAAAAAAACAGCCAGTAAAGGGTTAACTAATGTAGGCGGGACCATCCTGGAGGTATGTGAAATAGCAGAGTCCTGATTGGCTCTGAGAGGTTGTTTACAGATGAGCCACTAAACCCCAGCAGCTTGTCTGAGTTGGAGATACCAACTGTCTGACTGCAGTAACAACATAGACAGGCGTCTTTCGCTCTCTAAATACCTTCATTTCTGTTTATTTAACACGACACGTATTCATAATAACTATATAACACGGCCTCTAAATTATCCGTGTGAGTTCTCACAGATCTGAGATCAACCTCCATATCTCTGTTATGGCTCGTACACACTACCCGACGCAACGGTCATCACTCATGTTCCTTTCAAACGACACAACTGTCTGTATTGTAATCAGGAGTCTTTGTGTCGTTGTGTTTTTCACAGTATATGACTGACTTGCAACATGGGATCACACATTACAAGGTATTTCACCAGGAGAATCCCCGACCAGTCCACAAACGCAGTCTCACACTGGCTTTATTCTTTCTAACCACACGCTCGTACATCAATGAGTCATTCTCCAAAATTGGTTCAATGTCATTTATTAAGTCAGAGAGACTAGATATATGTCAGACCTCTGTGACTCGTCAGATTTTCTGCCTGCTAGATACTGTATCTGTGTGACCTCTAACTCGTCAGATATTTATCGTGCATTCCTTTATAACTGGGAACTGGTAATCTTATGGTTCAAAGTTCATGAGCTGGGACGGTGACGTCACCAGAGCTGGTATTTCCCATTCCAATCTCGTAGGAGCCTCAGCAGCCCCGACATCGAGCCGACATCGAGCCCCGAGCTGCTCCGCGCAACAACAGTAGTTATAATCGTATAAATGCTATTTAGCACTTCTGTCTTGTTTGTGTCTCATTAAATCAGCTGTACACACAGCACAACCTAACTTCTATCTGTGTGGACATGAGGCTGCAGTGTTTGTATGCGTAAAATGCCACGAAATGCCTTGTTATCAACTGTCATTGCTAACAATGGCTAGCCTGGCTAGCGAGTAGATCTGACCAGTGAACAGTGAACTTCCCAGCTCAACTTTTCTGCAAATGGAACGCTAACAAAACGGATGTGACGTCATTTAGCCTCCACATCCCAGTTCTTTTGCGATAAAGGAACGCACACTTAGCAGACTAGATATCTGTGGGACCTCTGTGACTCATCAGCTATTTAGCAGGTTAGATATCATGGCTGAGGACATTTTATATGTACATAGCCCCATGCAATCTGGCCATACCTGCCATGTCTGCCTCTGTATTGAAGGGTTTCAGTGAGGGAGGGAGGATTGATGTCTGGGCGAGGAACCACGCCCACTTAGCAGACAGGAAGTGTAACCATTTCACAGCATTGGCGCAGCGTGTGGTGGGTCATCTTGTTGGTGTGTTGAGTATCTTTGTTCAAAGTCTTTCTGAGATGGTGATGAGCGCGCAGCAGAAACCAGGACCATATACCTCTTTGCTCAGATGTGGGTGACTCACAACATGTAATGGCTGCTATACTTAAAACTCAGTCCCAAACCTTTGATTTCCACTGGGCTGGTGTCTTTTTGTGCCAAAGGTAAATTACATAGCAGTGAAACAGACCAGTCCCACATCTTCCATACAGATTATGGGATCATGACAGTTCTCTCTCCACAGACATAAACTACAGTCCACAGGCCTCACCAGATTATCTGAGTTCTAGTCGGAATAACAAATAATACATAGCAAAAACATTAACTACAGACCAGGGGTCAGCAACCTATGGCACGGGTGCCACCTCTGGCACGCGAAGGATTAACCAGTGGCACGGCAGTTGGCAGCGCACAGTAGCGTTAAGTGCGCAATTAGGATTTTTTTGTAGAAACGTTGAAGTGCCCTGTCAAATTACCTATTTCACAGCCATTTGCAGTTGCACTGCCTGTTATTTAGCATATTTACGGTAGTGACCCACTCTACTCTGCCTCTGATTGGTTGCCTTCCATGGCAGCGGAAAGCAGGTGAAAAATGCCAGCGCAAAAGACAGAGAAGGAGCGTGCTGTGTATCCTGTATAGTGCTCTCATTTCAATGTCCTGGTTTTGGATGGAATAACATTACAGATCCATTGGAGATTTAAATTTGGATGTGCGAGTCATTAATCTCGGTGTGGTACACTGATTGACAAGCAAATTTGAAAATGGCCCTTCATATCAAAAAGGTTGCCGACCCCTGCTCCAGACCTAACCCTTTCAGAAGTGGATGTATGCTGCCCTGTGTGCAGTGGGCTCTTCCAATAGGCTGCTGTAACTATATGGACCAGTTTTTTACTCTCAAGAGTTCCAGGAAGTAAGGTCCTGGATTAAGCAGCACTGTCGAGTTGCAGCAAAATGGACAGTTTGTGTTGTCCTTTGAAAGGGTTTTTCCCCCCCTTGAATCAAATTGTACATTATCAGCTTTTTTTTTAGCATTCAAAAGTAGCGCGAGACCCCTTCCTGGCTGTTCATTGGCTAATGAGTCTCGCATTTTGGTCCTCCGCTGACGCCACTCTCTATCTAGAGGATACTAGGCTGATGTAACTATATGATGACTTATGTGCAGTGAAGTGAAGAAAGAAAAAAAAAATTCAGGCGACCCTATTTGAATTCCAGGCGACCCCACTTAGGGTCGCAACCCTAAGTTTGGGAACCACTGCATTATATACATACTACACATTTGACTATATTACATTATGATACTACATAAAGACAGCATGTCTTTAGACTGTGGGAGGAAACCCACGCTGTATTGAACAAGACTTGAAACTAGCGATTGAGACCATAAACTCATTAGGAAAGTGTTTACTGAGGTCATATCAAGTGAGAAGTCGTATCTTTTTCCCCATTGACTTCTATACAATTCGACTTCTCTTTGCAGTCATAGACTGTATAAACGAGTGAGTTATCTAAAAATCCGCCCCTCGTACAGTTGTTATGAATGGTGAAATTAGCTATAGAGACAAAAACGTTTTTTTTTAAGCCAGGCTGTAAACATGTTTATTTCTGCTGTAAAGTCAGGCATTTTAACATGGGAGTGAATGGGAAATGACTCCCTTTTGGAGTCAGCCTCAAGTGGCCAATCGAGGAACTGCAGGTTTTTGGGTTGGCTTCATTTTTCAGAGCCGAAGCTTGGGACTTGGCTGAGAAGGAAAACAGAATTCTGCATTTTGATGTGACATTTTAAGAACTCTATTAGTCCTCAGGCTCGCCTCCAGCTGCTCAATTTCTTTCACTTTATTTTATGACTTTGGCAAAAACAAGCCAGTCGGGAATGACTCTCCAGAGGGGAGCTCTGAGTGTTAACAAGGTCCTGCATTTCAGGGTAGGCCAGGCGGTCCACAGTGTTGTTTGCCTAGAAGAGCATGTTGGAAACAGACACTCACTCGTGCAGGAAAAGGGGAGTGTGATCTGAAAAGGGGCTGTGATCTGAAAGGGGGCTGTGATCTGAAAAGGGGGGTGTGATCTGAAAAGGGGCTGTGATCTGAAAAGGGGCTGTGATCTGAAAGGGAGGGTGTGATCTGAAAAGGGGCTGTGATCTGAAAAGGGGGGTGTGATCTGAAAGGGGGGTGTGATCTGACAAAGGGGGGTGTGATCTGAAAGGGGGGTGTGATCTGACAAAGGGGGGTGTGATCTGAAAGGGGGGGGGGTGATCTGAAAGGGGGGTGTGATCTGAAAAGGGGGGTGTGATCTGAAAGGGAGGGTGTGATCTGAAAAGGGGCTGTGATCTGAAAAGGGGGTGTGATCTGAAAGGGGGGTGTGATCTGACAAAGGGGGGTGTGATCTGAAAGGGGGGTGTGATCTGACAAAGGGGGGTGTGATCTGAAAGGGGGGGGTGATCTGAAAGGGGGGTGTGATCTGAAAGGGGGGTGTGATCTGAAAGGGGGGGTGTGATCTGAAAGGGGGGGTGTGATCTGAAAGGGGGGGTGTGATCTGAAAGGGGGGTGTGATCTGAAAGGGGGGGGGGTGATCTGAAAGGGGGGTGTGATCTGAAAGGGGGGGTGTGATCTGAAAGGGGGGGGTGTGATCTGACAAAGGGGTGTGTGATCTGAAAGGGGGGGTGTGATCTGAAAGGGGGGGTGTGATCTGAAAGGGGGGGTGTGATCTGAAAGGGGGGTGTGATCTGAAAGGGGGGTGTGATCTGAAAGGGGGGTGTGATCTGAAAGGGGGGTGTGATCTGAAAGCTGCACACTGGACCTTTTGTTGAACCGCCTCTGTCTGATTTAGGAGGACGGTCTACTTTCCTTAATGCTCTCTCAGTCTCGCAGACCGTTGCAGGATATCCACGGGGTCTTGAAAGGTATTCAAAGTTTATGAATCAATTTAGGGGAAATGAAGGCCCTTAAAAAGTCTTAAAAAGTCTTAATTGCCACTTGATTAGGTATTACATTTTGTAGCTATTGGTCTGATTGTGTTAAATGGGCATATGCTATTGTCTCATATCGATCACAGGCCTCGTATCATATCGTATCGTGGCAGACTTTGTAATACGTATCAGCAAATATCGTATCATTGTCCAAAGAATCTATACAATATATTTTACCTTTTTATTTATACAGGGGGTGTCTCAGTGAGAGCAATGCTCTCTTTTTCAGGAGCGCCCTGTTCACATTCACACACGCATTCATACCTGGACAGCTTCCAGGTATGGAACTGCCCAGTACAACCACAGTCTGATCTGCTGGCTACTGAGCAGCTCCACTGGAGCAGTTGGGGTTAAGGGCCTTGCTCAAGGGCACCTCAGTGGTGGTAATGAGGGAGGGGCAAGCGGTGCCTTTTCACTTTACCCACCCAGATTTATCCTACCTTGAACCGACGACCTTCCGGTCACAAGCTCGCTTCTCTAACCATTGGGCCACCACTGCCCCATATCGTATCGTGATGAAACTTGTGATTTACGCTCCTATCGCTGATGTGATGAAAGTGGCATTGAGGTCTTAAATATATTGAAAAGGTATTAAAAGTGGTCTTAACACATTCACTGCCAGCCGTTTTTTTTTTTACTGTAGGTAGGTTCTGCCAGAGGGTTTTTTTGAGGATTCTGGCTCATCTTTCAAGACCCGAGGATTCTTTTCTGCTAAGATTTTGTGAACACACAATATCTCAAAAGAACTAATAGAATGTGTGCTTTCTCTGTCTAAAAGAGTTAGTTTGTAGAGTTAGTAGTTATGTAAGCATTAGCAGTTGAATACAGCATGGTTTCAGCGTCTGAAAAATTATTCAGAGATAAACGGCTTTTTGTGAAATTCGATAGAACAGTCACTTTAACCATTCATTTTTGGCATCAGTAAGACGTCAGACATCTAAACAATAGTTTTGAACAGTAATTTCCTCCATAACAGCAGGAAACCCCCCTCTGCTTCCAACTCCTCCCTCCGTGTGTGTTCTTCTTGGCTGCAGCGGCCGTGTCACAAGCTCGTTGCTGCTGCTGCTGTAACCTCGCGTCACCAGTCTCACTGCTTTGCTGCTGCTGTGCCTGTCTGCGCGGCCGCTCTTTGAGGAAGTCTGGATGGACTCGCTCGTTTCTTGGAGTTTTGGTTGAGAGCTTTGATGAAGCTTTTGCGATTCTGGTCATATTTATGCTGCGTGTTTCAAAGTGTGTTCCACCCGTAATCTATTATGCAAATTTGCAATCCCGCACCGCCAGCAATCAGCGCGAAAACGAAAGCGTTTTCGCCAATCCATTTTCATGAGAATGGCTTCAAGGAAGCCATTCTCATGAAAATGCTTGCCTTCCTCTAGTCAGGAGAGCACTGTCGCCACTTAGTGGGTCGGTGGAATGGGTTGTAAACGTTCGGTGGTTCCAATAATTATATAAGAGATGTAAAAGGGTTAGATGCACATCCCACGGTCAAAAAAATAATAATAATTTTTTTGACGGAGTAATACGTCATTGGCAGTGAACCGTTGGGATTTTTTTTGACGGAGTAATACGTCGTTGGCAGTGAACGTGTTAAAAGGTATTGAATTTAACTTCAGGATTCCTTCATATACCCTGCTTTCGGTCAACCGAAATCGCCAGATTGAAATGCCGGCATCGTATCTTTCTGAAATCCACGGATACGTACAATTTACAAACGTAAATTTGAAACAAAACGTCTGGCCTTTACCTTTCTAAAACCTGGCATTTTGGCCAAAAGTGCCAATGGAAAAGCACACCAAGTCAAGCCTTACATGCCCACTCATACACACAAAACATGTATTATAGCGTATTATATATGTATTAGGGATGCACCGATCGATCGGCACGTGACCGGAAATGGCCGATTTTCACGTGATCGGCCTCGATCGGTGATCTGTTCCGGTCACTCTAAATAGCCGATTCTGTGAGCCGATTTTCACATGACGTGCGCGCACCCCAAAGCACCGAGACAGGCACCCAGCCACCACACCACACACGCCAGCATACCTTCCTCGTTGTGGATTTTTTTCACCGTCAGTGAAGTAGACAAAGCTCGCAGTTTGTCACACATGCAAGTCGAAAATAAGCCGTGGAGACAGAGGTGCGGCCGTGTCCCGCTCGGCTGGAGTCCAGTCAGAGCGGCTCGCTTCACCTCACTGGCCCCCCTCTCTCTGCTCTCTCTCCCCGGGAAGCGGTGCTCCAGCAACCCGCCACCGCGCACAGCCGGCTTGGCGAGTGTGTCCAGTATAACCATTCCCCGACCTGCTTTTCCATTCCACATCAGCGCTGCTGCCTCAGCCTGTCAAGTCATGTTGTAACGTGACGTGGATACAGGAGAGACTATTTGTTTCGTATTGCAAATAGAACGACATGAGAACGACGGACATAATAATAAAAATGCATCGGACTCACAAGTGTGCAACGTTTTCTGTGCGTGACGATATTTTTTCGGATGGCAGATAAAAATACGCATACCAAACTTCGGACTGTGTGTAAACTCCGCCTGATATTCAGACTGAAGATCGTTACTGTAACTCATAAACTCATTTCCCCTCTACTCAAGAGGACTGGTCTGGAGCCAGTCTATAAACTCCTTGTCCATGGATCATTTTGATGTTCTGTTGCACCTGTTTTCTTTTGGAAAAGTAAATGCATGATAGCTGTGGGATATAGGCTATTGGATTTAATTTAATTTTTGTATTCATTGTATTTGCACAAAAAAGCTCTGTCCAGTAGCCTAACCTGGAACACTTTTATTTTGAGATGTGTTTGAGTGAGAAGGTCCTACTTCATGCAAATGATAAGAATTGTTTATTTGTTTATTTGGATCCCCATTAGATGTAAGAATTGTTCTATGAATCTTAATTTTTAAACAAAGTTACAAAAACGTTTGTGTAAGCTGTCAATTGTTGTTTTTAGAAAAAAAAATCGGAATCGGCAAAAATCGGTATCGGCAAGTCAGACTATTCAAAAATCGGAAATCGGAATCGGCCAAGAAAATGGCAATCGGTGCATCCCTAATATGTATATATGTATTATAGTGACATCACGCACAGCTTCAGATTAGTGTTGTCTTCTCAGTCTATGCAACACCTAATATCTACAATCATCATAACCATCTTTATTATTGTAAAACAAATGTGTAGCTTAGAATTACAACATGAAAATGAGAGTTGTTCTGACAAATAACGTCATAAATATGTTATTTGATTAATATGTGTAAATCAAGCCTCAGCTAGCACAACTGAAATAATCACAGATAGGTGGTATTTTCACAGTATGTATTTAAAACAATTTGTGCTCTTGTATAGAGCTCCCGAGTTGAAATTATGTTTTGTATTGACTTGAATGACATGGTGCTTAAAAGGCACACAGTGATATTGTTGACTTAGCTGTAGCTGCAGTGGCTGGCTGCTTCTCAGTCCAAGACATCATCATCGTCGTTATCTTTTCTTGTTATGGTTGTGACTTAACTTGATGACATTGGCTAGGATTGTGTCAATACCCATGGGTGTTAGGAAATCAGTATTCTTTGTCATTCATCTTCACTGTAATTCAATTTTCCTTTCTGCAATTGACATCATAAGAGAGGCATTATTTCTTTATATGATCACATCTACTTCCAGGAATTTACTGAGCATCTGTAGCACACTGGTCTCTAGTGGTAAACCCATGGTCAGGGTTATCCTAGAGCAGTGGTTCTCAAATGGGGGTCCGGGGACCCCCAGGGGTCCGTGGCACTTTGCCAGGGGGTCCGCGAAAAGTTTACAGGAAAATAAAAATGTATTTTTTTTTTTTTTTTGCAAAAGCTTCATAGTTTCAACGAAAATATGTTATGCTTTAAATCTAAAATAGTTCATGGATTACATTCTAATCTAACAAAGCTATCAATTTAAAAGTCAAGCACATTACCGTGGAAACAATTAAGCTTAGCCCAAAATCACAAATCCGAATGAGGGGGTCCCTGCCGGCGATAGCCAGGCCGGAGGCATTATGGATCCGGGTTGTCCGTCCGTACGTCCGTCCGTACGAGGTTTGTTAACGCGGTATCTGAGGAAGGCCTTGACGGAATTTCATCAAATTTGCCTCAAACATCGACTTGGACTCAAGGATGAACTGATTAGATTTTGGTGGTCAAAGGTCAAGGTCACTGTGACCTCTCAAACGCCATTTTCAAGCTTGTTAACGCGATATCTCAGGAATGCCTTGACGGAATTTCATCAAATTTGCCTCAAACATTGACTTGGACTCAAGGATGAACTGATTCGATTTTGGTGGTCAAAGGTCAAGGTCACTGTGACCTCATGAACGCCATTCCCAAGTTCGTTAACGCAATATCTCAAGAACGGCTTGATAGAATTTCTTCTGATTTGGCTCAAACATTGACTTGGACGCAAGGATGAACTGATTCCATTTTGGTTATCAAAGGTCAAAGGTCAAGGTCACTGTGACCTCTCGAATGCCATTTTCAAGCTTGTTAACATGATATCTCAGGAATGTCTTGATGGAATTTCTTCGAATTTGCCTCAAACGTCCACTTGGACTCAAGGACATTTTGGTGGTCAAAGTTCAAGGTCACTGTGACCTCACACACCCAATTTTCAAGCTCTGTAATGCAACATCTCAGGAGCGCCTTGACGGAATTTCTTCCAATTTGCCTCAAATGGCGATTTGGACTGTAGAATGAACTAATGGCGGAGGCATAAGTCCGCGTTGCGGTCGTTCTAGTCTATCTTGTAAGGGGTCCTTGGCTGAAAAACATTTGAGAACCTCTGGCCTAAAGCAGTGGTTCTCAACTGCTCTAGTCTCAGGACCCACAGTTTTCCTTAGTCATTAAGTCGCGACCCAAATTCATTTTATTTTTTATACCACTCAAATTTATTTCACAAAAAATAGTGCAGTGATACACAATGCCGTCATGCACTGTTAAAATCAAAAAGTGCAACAAGGGCTGGTGATGCTCAAGTTTCAAGAATCTGAATTATTTCACTAAAACAACAAGTCGAGACAACATTTGGGGATATTTGGAATTTTTTCCTCACAGGCATCCGCGGCCCACTCAAAACGGAGCTGCGACCCACGTTTGGGTCCTGACCCACCAGTTGAGAAACCCTGCCTATAGAGAACAGTGGTTCTCAAACTTTTTTGGCTTCAGTACCCCCTTTCCATGATTTCCGAATCCAAGTACCCCCTTTACCCGACTACAACATTGTGCTTAGAAAACTTAAAGAGAAAACTATATGATGCAATGAATGAATAATAACCCACCTTTTGAAGAATATAACATTACAAAATAAGAAATGTAGCGAAAAAGTTGCAATTAGTGCCTCCTGAGCAGATTTATTTTAACGTTTCACTTATTTTCACGTGGCAGCGTCATGGGGCTTTTATTTTGAAAAGAAAATGTGCTTCAGCTGTAACCTGGGTGACTGTAAAATAAAATAAAATAACACATAATTGATGGGTGGCAGAGCTCAGTCTACAGACTGATTTCAGTCAAAACAAACGTTAATTATCTCTTCCGTTTTCTGTCTGATATTAGGGCCATATTTGGGCAGGCCTGCATCGCAATATAGAAAAAAAATATATCACCCAAGCGTATGTAGGGGGGTCATTCAGTGCCTGTTGGAGTTCAGTGTTCTTATGACCCAGGGAAAGAAGCTGTTCTTAAAGGAACACTCCGCCAATTTTCAGACAGCTTTCATTACAACATCAGCAGTATATCAGAAAACTGTAAACAGTTGTGCAGGCATTCATTTAGTTTGACAGTTATTGACCGTTGATATGAGTTAAGTTGTGGACCAGTGATGTCATTTGTGCATGAATGACATCACTGGTCCACAACTTCACTCAACTGTCAATAACTGTCAAACTAAATGAATGCCTGCAAAACGGTTTACAGTTTTCTGATAATACTGCTGATGTTGTAATGATACAAAGCTGGCAGAAAATCGGTGTTGTGTTCCTTTAAGACTGGTGCTATGACGGAGCTGTAGTGCCTGCAGAGGGCAGCAGGTCAAACAGGTGGTGTCCAGGATGAGAAGGATTCCCTTTACAATGTTTTTTATCTACGGTCAGGAATTTACTGAGCATCTGTAGCACATCGGCCTCTAGTGGTGAACTCCATGCTCAGGGTCGACTCCAACGCTTCTGAGGCATTTCATTCTAAAGCGTGTTCTTGTCATGTGACTCAGGTGTTTCCAATAACATGGGAGCGGAAACAGCTGTCTTTTTATACAAATGGCTTTCTCTGGAGCATCGACTTTTTGCTTCTCTCTCTTCTCAAATCAATTCAGGGCTGTATTGGTACGAGAAACATACATTCACATTGCCAAAGCAAGTGTAAAATAAAAACAAACAAAATGTGCCTACAGTTAAAGATATAGAAGAATAAAGAAGTGTGTCAAACAGTGTGCAACACTGCAATGAAATATAATATACATAACGAGTGGGTAAAGTGAACTTTAAAAATGTGCCTACAAATAAAGATATACAAAAGTAGTGTGTATTGTGTAAACAAACAGCTACCTGTATGTAACATTGCAATCAAATATAATATACATTATTATAGTTGATATTTGTATTATTATATTATATTACATAATATAGATAAACCCATGAAGACCTGATGCAGCATTTGTGTTGTTCTCCCTTTAAGACCTGATACAGCGTCTGTGTCGGTAAACATGTGCATACAATTAAATATATTTAAATTAATGTGTAAACATCTGTGCAACATTGCAATAATCTCTATATTTCTTTCTACCTATATAACATTCCAGGGAATATCCCTGCATGGCTGATGTGTGAATGACAGCAGTAACATTGCAGGCTCCGACACAATCCGACGCATGTATGTCAATCACTGCCAAAACAGTCTTTTATTTGACTCTTAACGCGTGAGTTATGGAGCAGTTCACCCCCATGCAGTTGTCATGAAAGGTGAAATTACATAATAGAGATCAAAATCTTTTTTTATTGTTGTTTTTTATACCATGCTGTAAACATGTTTATTTACACTATAAAGATGGGCATTTTAACATGGGGGCGAATGGGGATTGACTCGCTCTTGCAGCCAGCCTCAAGTGGCCATTCGAGGAATTTTGCTACTGCCACATTATGCGGACGTAGAAAGCTGCCCCGGAATAGACACAAGATTGAAATGTCCCTGAATGTAGTGCATGTGTGAATAATGAAAATCACTACTGGTCCCTGAATGTAGTGCATGTGTGAATAATGAAAATCACTACTGGTCCCTGAAAGGTTAGCCCAGTAATTTACTGGGAACTATGTCTGAAAAGGGATCATGAAATAACATGAAATTAGAAAGTAAGGATTACAGATTAATTCAAGGGTTTTTTCATGGGGTTTCCCCCATTAATAACTCCCTTAATTAATTTGAGGGCATTTTGCTTGAAATAAGGGGAGAATTAATGTGTTATTTTGAGGGATTACAGGTTCATAGAGATGACTATATCCTAAGTATATATGAGTACCAAAGTATGTAGGCCATTGTGTTCTATCATTGTCTGTGTTATTGCCATAGGTGCTGTTTCTGGATCAATTTTAAAGGCTTGTTTCTTCTCTCTGGCTGTGCAGCTGATCCAGGTCTGTCAGTGGAGAGTGACGGTGTGGCCGAGGCTCAGAGCGGAGCTGCACCTACAGCTGAAGGTAATGCAAACCACCCACTTATTATTTTTTCTCTTTTGTTTTTTTCAGATTTCAGATTTTCAGATTTTTGTCCTATTTTCTCCCCAATCTTGTCCTGGAAGTGAGTTTCCCATTCATTTCTCCATAGACATCTATCTATCTATCTATCTATCTATCTATCTATCTATCTATCTATCTATCTATCTATCTATAAAAGGGAGCAAGTGGACAATCTGTCTCTCTGTGATTTTTGTCCCGGAATTGAGGTCACCCAACTGGAAGTGATGTCATCAGTGACAGTTATGTCATCAGTGATGTCATCAGTGACAGTTATGTCATCAGTGATGTCACTTGAGCAATTGTGATGACCAGAGGAGGCGATAGACATGTATGTAGGGTTAATACTCCTGTCAAAGACATGTATGTAGGGTTAATAGTTCTGTCAAAGACATGTATGTTAGGGTTAATGCTCCTGTCAAAGACATGTACTGTATGTAGGGTTAATAGTCCTGTCAAAGACATGTATGTTAGGGTTAATGCTCCTGTCAAAGACATGTATGTAGGGTTAATACTCCTGTCAAAGACATGTATGTTAGGGTTAATACTCCTGTCAGTCAAATACATGTATGTTAGGGTTAATACTTCTGTCAAAGAAATGTATGTAGGGTTAATAGTTCTGTCAAAGACATGTATGTTGGGGTTAATGCTCCTGTCAAAGACATGTACTGTATGTAGGGTTAATAGTCCTGTCAAAGACATGTATGTTAGGGTTAATGCTCCTGTCAAAGACATGTATGTAGGGTTAATACTCCTGTCAAAGACATGTATGTTAGGGTTAATACTCCTGTCAGTCAAATACATGTATGTTAGGGTTAATACTCCTGTCAAAGACATGTATGTAGGGTTAATAGTCCTGTCAAAGACATGTATGTTAGGGTTAATAGTCCTGTCAAAGACATGTATGTTAGGGTTAATAGTCCTGTCAAAGACATGTATGTAGGGTTAATAGTCCTGTCAAAGACATGTATGTTAGGGTTAATGCTCCTGTCAAAGACATGTATGTAGGGTTAATACTCCTGTCAAAGACATTTATGTTAGGGTTAATACTCCTGTCAGTCAAATACATGTATGTTAGGGTTAATACTCCTGTCAAAGACATGTATGTAGGGTTAATAGTCCTGTCAAAGACATGTATGTTAGGGTTAATAGTCCTGTCAAAGACATGTATGTTAGGGTTAATAGTCCTGTCAAAGACATGTATGTTAGGGTTAATAGTCCTGTCAAAGACATGTATGTTAGGGTTAATACTCCTGTCAAAGACATGTATGTTAGGGTTAATACTCCTGTCAAAGACATGTATGTTAGGGTTAATACTCCTGTCAAAGACATGTATGTTAGGGTTAATACTCCTGTCAAAGACATGTATGTTAGGGTTAATACTCCTGACAAAGACATGTATGTTAGGGTTAATACTCCTGACAAATACATGTATGTTAGGGTTAATACTCCTGACAAAGACATGTATGTTAGGGTTAATACTCCTGACAAAGACATGTATGTTAGGGTTAATAGTCCTGTCAAAGACATGTATGTTAGGGTTAATACTCCTGTCAAAGACATGTATGTTAGGGTTAATAGTCCTGTCAAAGACATGTATGTTAGGGTTAATAGTCCTGTCAAAGACATGTATGTTAGGGTTAATAGTCCTGTCAAAGACATGTATGTTAGGGTTAATACTCCTGACAAAGACAGCCTGTCAAAGACATGTATGTTAGGGTTAATAGTCCTGTCAAAGACATGTATGTTAGGGTTTAATAGTCCTGTCAAAGACATGTATGTTAGGGTTAATAGTCCTGTCAAAGACATATATGTTAGGGTTAATAGTCCTGTCAAAGACATGTATGTTAGGGTTAATAGTCCTGTCAAAGACATGTATGTTAGGGTTAATAGTCCTGTCAAAGACATGTATGTTAGGGTTAATACTCCTGACAAAGACATGTATGTTAGGGTTAATACTCCTGACAAAGACATGTATGTTAGGGTTAATACTCCTGACAAAGACATGTATGTTAGGGTTAATAGTCCTGTCAAAGACATGTATGTTAGGGTTAATACTCCTGACAAAGACATGTATGTTAGGGTTAATACTCCTGACAAAGACATGTATGTTAGGGTTAATAGTCCTGTCAAAGACATGTATGTTAGGGTTAATACTCCTGTCAAAGACATGTATGTCAAAGACATGTATGTTAGGGTTAATAGTCCTGTCAAAGACATGTATGTTAGGGTTAATAGTCCTGTCAAAGACATGTATGTTAGGGTTAATAGTCCTGTCAAAGACATGTATGTTAGGGTTAATAGTCCTGTCAAAGACATGTATGTTAGGGTTAATAGTCCTGTCAAAGACATGTATGTTAGGGTTAATACTCCTGACAAAGACATGTATGTTAGGGTTAATACTCCTGTCAAAGACATGTATGTTAGGGTTAATACTCCTGTCAAAGACATGTATGTTAGGGTTAATACTCCTGACAAAGACATGTATGTTAGGGTTAATACTCCTGACAAAGACATGTATGTTAGGGTTAATAGTCCTGTCAAAGATATCTATGTTAGGGTTAATAGTCCTGTCCGGTTTTAAAAGGGGCTTATTCTGTCGTTTGGTATGAGGACGTGTTGCAGAATCACTATTATGTTACAGAAATCAGTGACAGAGAGGGTCAAAATGTACATTTATTCATCTGAAAATGTTACAGACAAATACTTTAAGTTGGTGTCATCTCAGCATCCTTGTAAAGAATCTTCCCGGCCTCCAGGCTTAACTCCTTTGAAGTCCATTTTTCATTCCTGCTTCCCCAGTGATCTCTTTCCCCTCACTCGCTGAGCTCCCAAACGCATGTTTCAAACCAACCATCACATTTTCAGCTGTCACCATAGTTGACTTATTGTGTGTGAACTGCAAACCAAGGAAGCAATTAAGTTCTGTTTTTATATTGAAAGCCACCCAATAATTTATTTTTGACTTTTTTGTATTTTATTAGCATTATTTCTTAATTTCATTGTCTTTAAGATTATGTAATTTTTAAACTGCTTATTCAGCCTAGTCAATCAACTTTCCCCCCCTTCCTCCCACAAGACGATGTTATAAAGTTCCTAGTGACAAGAAGGCCTCTGAGCCGCGTGTTCTACAGGTAATTAATGATGTTGAGAGCAACATTAGAAAAGGCCTGTTAATGGCTATGCTCAAGCCAAACTGTATATAACCTTCTGGCTTGTGAGATCCCTGTCTCCTAGCGTAGCTCTGTCACGGAGCAGAGCATGGTGGGTGTTAACACAGTCTCCTGGCCTATGAGCATAAATCATACTGTAATTTAAGGACAAGCTTCAACACTGTTCTGGCATGGTCTGTTTAATACCAGAGTAGGAAAATGGAATGGTTCAACGTGGAGACTATTTGTGTTGGCCATCAGTTTTCCCAGTCCAGGGACCAAAATGAGCAGTAATAGTTTTCAAAGGGGCAGGGACATTTGGCAGCTATTATTTCAGATGGAAATTCTGTCCAGCTCTCTACATTATTAGTGTGTGCTCAATAAGGCGGGTGTCCGTTTGTTTGTTTGTTTGTTTGTTATGTGTGAGGCTTTTCAAGGTGCATATCTTAGTAGCATTACGGTAAGCAAGTTGCTCCCCCTCTGCAACTCTCTCTGCACATTTGAATAGCATAACCCTTCTACTCATTCCAGTTCTGTGGTGTGCGCTCTGAGTGAGGTCATAGTATTATGATGTAGCGACCGTGATGTCACCCATCCATCGCCATTGGTTTGTGGACTCCCGTTTTGCCTACTATTTGTCAGGATTGGCGAACTCTGCGATCACTGGACAGGCGACCTGTCAATCACGTCCCAAAGCATAGTCTGCTTTGGGTCTAAGCCTGGGGTTTGGCGTTGACGTCGCCATCTTGGTTATTTGGAGTCAGAAGCAGCTTTCTCACAGAGCTGCAGTGCCGCCTACTATTTGTCAGGATTGGCGAACTCTGCGATCACTGGACAGGCGACCTGTCAATCACGCCCCAAAGCATAGTCTGCTTTGGGTCTATTTAAAATAACAACAACAGTCTGATTAGGAAATGATTTAAATATGTGCTTTGATTAAAAAAAAATGTAACTCAATTTGTCACTTGAGTTACTTGACAAAGTAACTGGTATAATATTAACTGAAATAAAAGTAATAAATAAGTAATGTTATATTACTGAGTTACTGCTAAAAGTAATATATTACATGTAATATGTTACTTTTGTAATGAGTTACCCCCAACACTGAGTGTTAAAGTCATTGTTAACAGGCGACGTTGCTTGATGAAATGAGGTGAATTCTTAAGCGACTAAACCACTGTGGTTGTCATTTGCTCTAGTTTCTACACAGTCATTTGTTAGACTAGCGGGGTGGATCGGTCCAAGTAGACCAGGGAGGCTTTGAGAGGAAGCTGCTTTTCATTACCTCTATCTCGTGGGGATCGAGCCAATCAATCAAGCACTTTAGCCTGGCTATTTGATACAACCGTGTCGCCACAAGAGTCCCTTACTAGTCACAAAGTAGTTTGGCTTTTGACCACGACTGATGATGTCTGAATCTCCCCAAGGATTCGTGGAACTGGGCCCAGTTGCAACAAGCATGCTGCCTTGCAGCTGGGACAGGATTGCATTACACACTGTTTTAGATTGGGCAAAGAAAGTTTAAGCGATTGATTCCAAATAATAGCCTTCTTCTCATGCTGCCCAGTGAAGTTTTGACACAAAATAGTGATGTAACGTCACTGTGTCTTGAGTCGGACACTTTTGCTGCTGAATTGTCCTAACTGGGACAACTTTACTTACTGTTATAAATGACGATGTGATGTTCCCAACTAGTTTAATGGTGTAAAAGCCAAGTATAACTTCTTAGCTTTCTAGTGATATAACATTTTAATACTTTATTTACTTTAGATTTGTCTCTACCAGAGTCAAAAAGTAGACTATCACCGTTCATTTAGCTGTATACTAGGCTTGTCCTTAACTCAATAGGATGAATCAGCGTGACGTCACTTGACGCCCAAAAATGCGGAATCCTGCGGCAGTTAATAGTATGAGATGTGCCAAACAAACGTTAATATCTCAAAAACTATACATCACATCGCTTATATTTTGACATTCTGAGTGAGAGCAGAAGTAGCTCAAGAGTTTGATGTATAATATATGCATGTCGTGTTAACGTTGTGTGAACTGTCGCAGTTTTTAAAATGTAAACAGCGTTAACTGGCTAGAGTCAGACAATCAAGCCTCGCGCCACTTGGGCTCCATAGGGTTCCATTGCTGTTGCCACCCAGTGACGCGGTTTGTTTACCAAAATGCTGCTTGGCTGATCCCTCGAATTTAAGCCATCGATTGTCGAACATCGCCCAAGCGCATCCTACGTCTTTCTCTCATCAAAGTTACTTTCCTACATTTAAATGTTTATGTATTCATATGAAATTTGACATGTAGATTCTTAGACATGTCTAAATGAATTCCATAACACTAGGTGGCGTTTGCTGATATGGAAAGTGGGTCAGACCGGATGTGGCCGACTCTAGGGCTGCAACTAACGATTATTTTCATTATCGAATAATCTGACGATTATTTTCCTCGATTAAACGATTAGTTGTTTGTTTGGTCTATAAAATGTCTGAAAATGGTGAAAAATGGCGCACTCTGTGTTTCCCAAAGCCTAAGATGATATCCTCAAATGTCTTGTTTTGTCCACAACCCAAAGATATTCAGTTTACTGTCACAGAGGAATAAAGAAACCAGAAAATATTCACATTTAAGAAGCTGGAATCAGATAATTTAGACTTTTTTAATAAAAAAATCGCTCAAAACTATTAATTGATTATCAAAATAGTCGTCGATTAGTTTTTAATTCATCGTTGCATCTCTAGCCGACTCGGGCCAATCGTGTCAATTGCGCTAGGTGTTTAATTTTTCACCTGCTTCCCGTTCTTCCTCCAGTGTTTTCTCCCTGCTTGGCCATGTGCGGCCTGACAGAGGCAACAGCCAAAGTGTACAATACTCTGTCAGCATGGCTCGTTTGTTTCATGTCACCTAATCACCACTGCAAGCTGCACACCTGTTCCATCTATCCCTCTCCCCCCCCCCCGGCACGTGCTCGCTCAGGCAGAGCGCTGAGGCCTGGACGCTAGCTCTTCCGGCTCATAGTTGTAAGACAATGGGATTTTTGTATGGGAATTTCGTTAACAAAAGTATATAAAACAACAACGTTTGTGTTCAGCAAGATAATCGTCACAAATGAGGAACACTTTTATGACTTTTTGAAGCGTTTTCTGAAAATCGTGTTTAAAAAAAAACGCATTTACGCTTCAAAAGTCATAACGGGAAGATTCTCTTGCTGAATACAAACTTGGCTGTTTCATCAACTTTTGTTAATCACATACTTTATTTCAAGCATTTAACCAAAATCCCCATAGAAAAATCCCATTGCATTTTACACATATAGGAACCAGGAAGTGCAGGGACTTCTCGGTTAGCCTACAAAACGACGTCATCCCTGCGGTAACTGTCTGAAGGATTGAGAGGTTCTAATTAAAGAGCTAAATGGTGGCATGACTCATGTGTGCTTTGCGGAGGCAGAGCAGGGCTGTGTGGCTGTGGACCAGCCTGGCACACGTCAGAGCAGTGCTGTGGCTGTGGACCAGCCTGGCACACGTCAGAGCAGTGCTGTGGCTGTGGACCAGCCTGGCACACGTCAGAGCAGTGCTGTGGCTGTGGACCAGCCTGGCACACGTCAGAGCAGTGCTGTGGCTGTGGACCAGCCTGGCACACGGCTCTTTTTCCATTGCGTAAACTCCCGATGCTGACGGCTGCTCCACATAGAGGGCCAAAGTCACGCCCTCTTCCGGGTCGGGCATGGCCATAGACATTAATGTAAAATGCTTATGAAAATAGTTTTGCTTGGTCAAACCAAGAGAGACCGTAGAAGATTTCACTTCAAATCTAGCTGAATCGCTTGGTTTGGTTTGACAGAGTACAACTATTTTTTAAGCATTTTATGAAATGTCTATGGGAAAAAGAATGGCAGATGAAATCCCTTGGATCTTATGCCTAACCCGGAAGAGGGCGTGACTTTGGCTCTCTCTTCAGATGGTTCCTAAAAGAGGCAGAGGATGGCTGGCTTGTGTGTGTGTGTGTGTGTGTGTGTGTGTGTGTGTGTGTGTGTGTGTGTGTGTGTGTGTGTGTGTGTGTGTGTGTGTGTGTGTGTGTGTGTGTGTGTGTGTGTGTGTGTGTGTGTGTGTGTGTGTGTGGACCACGGACCCCCCATTTGATAGGATTCTGCCCCACGGTCCCCCATATGATAATAAGATTGAAGCTTTTAGATGTTTTATTACAGAAAGTGTATAAAAGCCATGACCAAAATAGTCATTGTGTTACTTATTAATGGAATTATAGCTCAAATAAAGTATACCCTTTTGGCTGGGGACCCCCTGGAGCCCCCTCAAGGACCCCTGAGGGTCCCCGCACCCCCATTTGAGAACCACTGCCCTAAGCAACCAAGTCATCAAAAATATATATATATTTATCCTAACCCCTAAATTAAAATGGAAAAAACGTAATTTGGAAATAAATCAAATGCATTGTGGGTAGTTGCTACTGTGGCTAATGCTAGCGGCTAGCGTAATAGTTACTTTACATGGCAGTAAAACGCCACTGAATGACCAAATTGATTTAAAGCCCCATTCAGTAACTTTTCCAAGCGCCCTCTGCGTGCATTAGTATCGATAACGATATCGCCGTTCAAAGTCAACAAAACACAGCGCCAGAAAGCTCTATGTACATGTTGTGACATCGGGTACTCACCACGTGATGAAATAATAATCCATAGTTCCGTGAAACATCATTTTCGTAGCAAATCCGAATCGAGTTACTTCCTTGTTTTCATGAACACAGCGCTTCCGCTGTACAGCGCATGCACGCATGCTTTTCTTTTTTCTTTTTTCTTGCTACGGGACGTGGCAGACAAACTGCTTAGTCCCAGTGCTGGCCAATGGAGGGCGGTGTGGGATAAATAAAGACGAGGGTCTCCCTGTTACAAGTCAATCTACCATGTCCTGTGACTAAAAAGCTGATATATTACAGTAAAAAATGTCAAAAATCTTACTGATTGGGGCTTTAACTTTTAACCATTTCGAGTAACACTGTTTCCATACGGACCCCCAGCATTGGTTAGTTGTTTATAACGTGACTATATTTATAACTTTTATGACGTACTCCAGTTTCCGGTTTATAATTCGGGTCTGCAGCCGAGTATAACAAAGGAAATGGCAAGCTGCAACAATAAGTCACGTTAAACCGGACCTTGTACCCACAATTATTTTTTACAGTGGGGCATTCAAAAATAAGGTGGATACATGTCACCTCTAACCGTTAACACCTTGTGATCCGCCTCCTCAAGGTTACTTCCTGGAGTTCCAGGAGCCGGTGAACAAC
Source organism: Poromitra crassiceps (assembly GCF_964638095.1). Classification (NCBI taxonomy): domain Eukaryota; kingdom Metazoa; phylum Chordata; class Actinopteri; order Beryciformes; family Melamphaidae; genus Poromitra; species Poromitra crassiceps. Next base: position 16,354,906 of record NC_139629.1, on the reverse strand, counting down.
ATCACCCACTTCCAGGGCCAGACGGCCACATTGCACTGCAAGGTGACGGGGAACCCACGGCCCAGCATCCGCTGGCTGAAGAACGACGCGCCCGTGGTCCAGGAGCAGGGACGCATCTCCATCCGCAAGACGGAGGCAGGTTCCAAGCTGCGCATCACAGACCTGGACACCACAGACACCGGCTACTACCAGTGTGTGGCCTCCAACTCTGTCAAAGTCATCTCAGCCACCGGGGTCCTTTACGTCAAACTAGGTAAGCTGTATAATAATAATAATAATAATGATTGGGTTTATATAGCGCCTTTCCAAGTGCTCAAAGCGCTTCACAGAATCATTATTCGTTCACACCATTCGTACCGGTGGTTCGAAAGCGTGGCAGCCACACATCGGCGCTCAACGGCCCCTCCGACCACCATCATTCATGTCTACATTCATACCAATCATACGAGGCAAGGAGGGTTAAGTGTCTTGCCCAAGGACACAACGACAGCAGCTGGGAGGGAGCGGGGATCGAACCGCCAACCCTTGCGTCATTGGCCGACCCGCTCTACCTCCTGTATGATCAGCCTTGTCATTTGATTAAAGGGACACTCCACCAAAAAACAATGCTGATTTCTTTTGCACATGATGTCACACATATCTGAAAACTGTAAAAGGTTTCGCAGACATTCATTTAGTTTGACAGTTACAGAGTTGATTTGACTTAGCTTGTGGACTAGTGATTATAGTAATTTAATTTAGTAATTTAGTAATTTGTGCATAAATGAGATTACTGGTCCACAAATCAAATCAAAAAAAAAAAAATTTATATATTTTATTTACAATTTTTCTTAGAACAATACACGAACAAACAAACAAACCTATGATGAACCCAGTATGCAGGTCGTTACTGCTACATGAATCATAGACAAATTAAATAGCTAACACTGATGTGATGGGAGTTCTACTGTACCTGCTTGTTAACACTGTTTCTCTGCTCCACAGGACAGTTACCTACACACAGCCCAGATGAAACGTAAGTGATAACCGTGTGTGTGTGTGTGTGTGTGTGTGTGTGTGTGTGCGTGCGTGCATGCATGCCAGAAGCTGAAAATGGGCTTGCGTAGACATGCCCGCTCACCACCATAGCATCAGTGACTGTGTTGACTGTGTTGTCTGTAATGGAGTCGCCTGGAGCCTTTCTGCCGTGCTGCACTGATGCTGCATTCACGTGCTCCTTGGGGGCTCCTACTTCCCAGTTGTGAAGTCATAAGTATGACATGACACCGTTCAAGTGCTCTTGGTCGGAAAAAGCGACAAACATGGACGCTAGAATTAAGGTTGTTTTCTCGTTTTCTTACCAAAAACATGTAGTGGGTAATTTTGGTACATTACATTACATTATGTCATTTGGCAGACGCTTTTATCCAAAGCGACTTACAATAACACATTTTTGTCAGCAATAGAGCAATCAACTATGCAACACAGTCTATGACAACTACAACTTCTGAAGGAACAGTGGTACAAGTTTAGTTCAGGTTAGTTTTTTTTGTTTTTTTTATTAAGAGAGAAAGAAGTTAGACCGAAGGTGGAATCTCGTTCCACCATTGAGGTGCCAGGGACGAGAAGAGTCGCGAACGAGATGAGCGACTTTTGAGCCCCCATAGTAGAGGAGGGGCGAGGCGTCCTGCACTGGTGCAGGATGGTAACTACATAGGCCATCATGTGCAACTACTAAAAGTAAATGATAGCTACTATGATCAAAATAACGAAATATAAAAAAAATACCATAAATTTGTGACATGGACTCTTCACATCTCACGCAAAGTCACAACTCGGAACTCTGGTATCATCTAATAGTCCCAGTTTCCCACTTGTAAATACGTAATTGGAGGGCCATCCATGTGCTCTTAACTCGTAAATACGGTATCTCTGAGGAGCACATGAATGCAGCATGAGTATGCATCCAAACACTTTCCTCTGGCTGCTGTGCGGGCTGCGAGTCGCAGTCACATGCCTGCTAGTTTAGACTGCGGCTCTGATTCATGTCCTCCTTGGTGAGACGGGGCTGTTTTTAAAAGCCTTTTATCTCAGCAGCATGCTAACAAGTAGACTGTCCATCAGTAGCGGAGCGTACACCGGGGCAGAGGGTGCGCCCGCCCCATCAACATTTTTTTTTTCTTTTTTTTTTTGCATGCCAGGCCAGGCCAGGCCTGAGTGTGAGAGCAATTCAATCAATACACAATAACATTGGTGTGTTTAAAATGAGCTATTCCACTAGATATGGCTAAAACAGATTCAAACATGCAAAAAAGGCAAATTTCTCTTCGCCGCCTAATTGAATTTTTTTTTTTTTTTGGGGGGGGGGGGGGGGGAGATGGGGGGGCCCCCTAAGAGCTTCGGCCCCCCCTGGGCTGATGATAGGGTCGCTCCGCCCCTGCTGTCCATCTTTAACATGTTAAACCTGCATTGAAGCCGCATTCTGTAATTTTTCAATTCGGGGGAAAGTGCACCCCCAGCTAAATGCTAGACTTCCCTGTTTGTACGTTCGGCCTTCGACACAATCATCCCAGCCGTGCTACAGGAGAAGCTCTCCCAGCTGGGTGTGCCTGACTCCATCTGCAGATGGACCAGAGACTTCCTGTCTGACAGGAAGCAGCACGTGTGAGGCTGGGAAAGCACATCACTGACTTCCGGTCTATCAGCACCAGTTGACGCCCTCTCTCCATACTTCTTCTCCCTGTACACGTTAGTCACCAGTCTGTCAAGCTCCTGAAGTTCACAGATGACACCACCCTCATAGGGCTCATCTCGGACAAAGACTAGTCTTGAGTGCAGGCAGGAGATCGACCATCTGGTGACTTGGCAGTCAAAACAACCTGGAGCTAAATGCTCAAAAGACAGTGGAGATGATTGTGGGTTACAGGAGGAACACAGCCCCATCGCCCTGGGTGACTCCCCAGTCAACACCGTGGAGTCCTTCCGCTTCCTGGGAACCATCATCAGCCAGGACCTGAAATGGGAGCTGAACATCAGAGCTCTCAACACGAAGGCACATCTGAGGATGTACTTCCTGTGGCAGCTGAAGAAATTCAAAGTGCCAAAGGCAACGATGGTGCACTTCTACACCTCCATCGTTGAGTCCATCCTCACCTCCTCCATCACCGTGTGGTATGCTGCTGCCACTCTCAAGGACATTAACAGACTGCAGCACATCATCCGGTGTACTGAGAAGGAGATCGGATGCAACCTGCCATCCCTTCAGGACCTGCACACCACCAGGATGCTGAAGCGGTCTCGTAAAATCATGGGCGACCCCTCCCACCTGAGACACAAACTCTTTGAAATGCTCCCCCTCGGCAAGAGACTGAGGTCTATCAAGACCAAAACCTCTCGCAACAAGAACAGCTTCTTCCCAACTGCCATCAGCCTCATCAACAAGGCCCAAAAACCTACTAAAGACTATACCAACCTTCCCCCACTACCCCCTGAATACAGCTTACCCCCCTCCCTGACATGAGCCCCCCAAGCACTTTTCCCATTTTTTCTCTGCTGAAAATCATATATCGCAATTTAGTAGTGTTGTTGTCCAGGTCAAAGTCCTGACATTTAGTGCAAATTTTAGGGATTTAAGGGTCTTTGTCTGATTCTGACTGGGGTTTACCCAGTCCGTTTTTTAACTAGCTTGTCTCCACGCTCACTGTTTAAAAGCAGCTCTCTTAAAAATGAAATGATTGTATTGGCGGAATTGATGTTGCGAGCGAGTAAACTTGTTAAAGTAGTAAACTACTAGTACTGTAAACTAGTAAAAAAGTGAGACTGTTAACTGGCGACACTTCTCCGTAGGTATGGTTAGCTTTAGAGCTGTAACGAATAGTAAATTGATTGATTGGTCAATGGACAATTTTTTTTTTATAATCAATTAATCATTTAGACACATTTTTAAGACAGAAATACTAAAATGATCTTGTTATGTCCTGATTTATTTAGTCTTCTATGACAGTAAACTGATGGGTTGTGGACTGTTGGTCAGGACAAAAGCAGATATTTGAGGATGTCATCTTGGGCTTCGGCATTTTATAGAGTAAACAACTAATCAATTTATCGAGAGAATATAATAGAGTGATTAATCGACAATGGAAATAATTGTTAGTTGCAGCCCTAGTTACCTTAACAAACCAGCCTTTATGCACGGTCCTTCCTTCACTAACTTTGTCATCGGGGGCTTTGTCGTCCAGCCGCTTTGCTGTGCTTTATTTACGAATGTGTTTCTGTCGCCCTCTAGTGGTCGCGAAATGCCTTGTTGCAGCTTTAATGACAGGATGTGAGGCAGACACACGAGCTTGTCTGTGTCTTCGCCAAACTTTTTATGATTGTTTCATGGCTCTATGCTCAGCTTGTTCAGCACATATTACCCAGCACAGCTAAGCTCTCTGTTCTGTCTCATTCACACCAGTCACACACACACACACACACACACACACACACACACACGTGGATGCATAGGCGCGTATGCACACACACACACACACACACACACACACGTGCATGCATAGGCGCGTATGCACGCACACACACACACACACACACACACACACACACACACCATGTCTAACATAACAGAGACTGTGGCCAACATAAATCACAGTCTCTTTGCTTTCCTCGAGGGCCAGTCTGGTTCAATGCCCCTTAGTGTCCCCCCATTAAGAACAAGCGCTCGCTCTCTGACCTGTCACTACATACACACATACAGTGAATAAGAGAGAGAGGGGAGGGAGAGAGAGAGAGAGAGAGAGAGAGAAAGAGAGAGAGAGAGAGAGAGAGAGAGAGAGAGAGAGAGACCACCATAAGTGCAGCATAGTGTAGATGGGGACCCCCCTCTTTCCAAACAGAAGGCCCCTTGCTCGGGCTCCTGGCTTGGATCATGCAGGCTCTCTGGCTGCCACCTTCTGTTTAACGTCCTGATTATTCGCCAGCCACATTAAAATAAATAGCGCCAAAGTCTGGAGGGACACTGACAGTAGCACGACACACACACACACACACACACACACACACACACACACACACACTAAAGCTGTTTCTACACATGCAGTGCTCTTAACCACACCTTAGTCAATTGGGCTACATGTTTAGAATCAATTCTCGTGTTTTGAGCGCACTCCCCCGCGACTGCGTAGCATACCACCTTGGACCTAGTCCAACACCTCCGCATCTCTGTACTGCGGCTCTTGTTTAGCAGGAGCGGGCAGGCGTGTTGATGACATGCTAAGCGAGCACATAACAAACCATTAAATGTCCGCGTGCTATTTAATGGTTTCATGAACGGACGTAGTTACGTGGCTATTTGGAAGAGAGCCAAATTGGCGAGTAAAGTCACCTCAAAGTTTAATCGTTCCTTTTCCTCCATCTGCCAGTTTGAAAATGTAACAAGGAGATGCGCATTAGGCTATTGGGTGATAAGTGCCCGGTATTAACGTTCACGTAGCCGATATTGTTTGATCGTCCACACATTTCAATGAATTAAACGAGCAAACTCATGAACAGCGTTTATTAGGCCATAGGCCTATTCTTTGATCATCAGTGCATCAGCCTGACGCAGCGGTGCCCAGGTGCATGGTGGGAGAGATCAGATGAGAGAAGCCGCTGGAGGTCATTCACCACACAGGAGGACAGCCTGGAGGTCACTCTCACACACACACAGGAGGACAGCCTGGAGGTCACTCTCACACACACACAGGAGGACAGCCTGGAGGTCACTCTCACACACAGGAGGACAGCCTGGAGGTCACTCTCACACACAGGAGGACAGCCTGGAGGTCACTCTCACACACAGGAGGACAGCCTGGAGGTCACTCTCACACACAGGAGGACAGCCTGGAGGTCACTCTCACACACAGGAGGACAGCCTGGAGGTCACTCTCACACACAGGAGGACAGCCTGGAGGCCACTCTCACACACAGGAGGACAGCCTGGAGGCCACTCTCACACACAGGAGGACAGCCTGGAGGTCACTCTCACACACACACAGGAAGACAGCCTGGAGGTCACTCTCACACACAGGAGGACAGCCTGGAGGTCACTCTCACACACACACAGGAGGACAGCCTGGAGGTCACTCTCACACACAGGAGGACAGCCTGGAGGTCACTCTCACACACACACAGGAGGACAGCCTGGAGGTCACTCTCACACACAGGAGGACAGCCTGGAGGTCACTCTCACACACACACAGGAGGACAGCCTGGAGGTCACTCTCACACACACACAGGAGGACAGCCTTGAGTTCCTCCTCTCAAACACACAGGACAGGTCCGTGTATTTGGCGGCCATACGTTTTTCGAAAGAAATCGTTTCCCATTTTTTCTTTGATAATAAAAAACTGAAAATTACTCGTTATCCATTATCCGTTATCCATGATCCAATTTAATTTGATGGGCTTGTAAATGGAAATTATAAATTAAAATTCCTGTGCGGAAAACTTATTTCTCTCTGTGAGCCGGAAGCGATATAGCCTGGAGTTCTCCTCTCTCACACACACGAGGACAGCCTGGAGTTTCTCCTCTCTCACACACAAGGACAGCCTGGAGTTTCTCCTCTCTCACACACACGAGGACAGCCTGGAGTTTCTCCTCTCTCACACACACGAGGACAGCCTGGAGTTTCTCCTCTCTCACACACAAGGACAGCCTGGAGTTTCTCCTCTCTCACACACAAGGACAGCCTGGAGTTTCTCCTCTCTCACACACGAGGACAGCCTGGAGTTTCTCCTCTCTCACACACACGAGGACAGCCTGGAGTTTCTCCTCTCTCACACACAAGGACAGCCTGGAGTTTCTCCTCTCTCACACACAAGGACAGCCTGGAGTTTCTCCTCTCTCACACACGAGGACAGCCTGGAGTTTATCCTCTCTCACACACACGAGGACAGCCTGGAGTTTCTCCTCTCTCACACACGAGGACAGCCTGGAGTTTCTCCTCTCTCACACACACGAGGACAGCCTGGAGTTTCTCCTCTCTCACACACGAGGACAGCCTGGAGTTTCTCCTCTCTCACACACGAGGACAGCCTGGAGTTTCTCCTCTCACACACACAAGGACAGCCTGGAGTTTCTCCTCTCTCTCACACACGAGGACAGCCTGGAGTTTCTCCTCTCTCTCACACACGAGGACAGCCTGGAGTTTCTCCTCTCTCACACACGAGGACAGCCTGGAGTTTCTCCTCTCACACACACAAGGACAGCCTGGAGTTTCTCCTCTCACACACACGAGGACAGCCTGGAGTTTCTCCTCTCTCACACACGAGGACAGCCTGGAGTTTCTCCTCTCACACACACAAGGACAGCCTGGAGTTTCTCCTCTCACACACACGAGGACAGCCTGGAGTTTCTCCTCTCACACACACGAGGACAGCCTGGAGTTTCTCCTCTCACACACACGAGGACAGCCTGGAGTTTCTCCTCTCACACACACACGAGGACAGCCTGGAGTTTCTCCTCTCTCACACACACGAGGACAGCCTGGAGTTTCTCCTCTCACACACACGAGGACAGCCTGGAGTTTCTCCTCTCACACACACACGAGGACAGCCTGGAGTTTCTCCTCTCTCACACACACGAGGACAGCCTGGAGTTTCTCCTCTCACACACACAAGGACAGCCTGGAGTTTCTCCTCTCTCTCACACACGAGGACAGCCTGGAGTTTCTCCTCTCACACACACACGAGGACAGCCTGGAGTTTCTCCTCTCACACACACACGAGGACAGCCTGGAGTTTCTCCTCTCTCTCACACACGAGGACAGCCTGGAGTTTCTCCTCTCACACACACAAGGACAGCCTGGAGTTTCTCCTCTCTCTCACACACGAGGACAGCCTGGAGTTTCTCCTCTCACACACACAAGGACAGCCTGGAGTTTCTCCTCTCTCTCACACACAAGGACAGCCTGGAGTTTCTCCTCTCACACACACGAGGACAGCCTGGAGTTTCTCCTCTCACACACACGAGGACAGCCTGGAGTTTCTCCTCTCACACACACGAGGACAGCCTGGAGTTTCTCCTCTCACACACACGAGGACAGCCTGGAGTTTCTCCTCTCACACACACGAGGACAGCCTGGAGTTTCTCCTCTCACACACACGAGGACAGCCTGGAGTTTCTCCTCTCTCACACACGAGGACAGCCTGGAGTTTCTCCTCTCACACACACAAGGACAGCCTGGAGTTTCTCCTCTCACACACACGAGGACAGCCTGGAGTTTCTCCTCTCTCACACACACGAGGACAGCCTGGAGTTTCTCCTCTCTCACACACGAGGACAGCCTGGAGTTTCTCCTCTCACACACACAAGGACAGCCTGGAGTTTCTCCTCTCTCACACACGAGGACAGCCTGGAGTTTCTCCTCTCTCACACACGAGGACAGCCTGGAGTTTCTCCTCTCTCACACACACGAGGACAGCCTGGAGTTTCTCCTCTCTCACACACGAGGACAGCCTGGAGTTTATCCTCTCTCACACACAAGGACAGCCTGGAGTTTATCCTCTCTCACACACACAAGGACAGCCTGGAGTTTATCCTCTCTCTCACACACGAGGACAGCCTGGAGTTTATCCTCTCTCTCACACACGAGGACAGCCTGGAGTTTATCCTCTCTCTCACACACGAGGACAGCCTGGAGTTTATCCTCTCTCTCACACACGAGGACAGCCTGGAGTTTATCCTCTCTCTCACACACGAGGACAGCCTGGAGTTTATCCTCTCTCTCACACACGAGGACAGCCTGGAGTTTATCCTCTCTCTCACACACGAGGACAGCCTGGAGTTTATCCTCTCTCACACACACGAGGACAGCCTGGAGTTTCTCCTCTCTCTCACACACGAGGACAGCCTGGAGTTTCTCCTCTCTCTCACACACGAGGACAGCCTGGAGTTTATCCTCTCTCTCACACACGAGGACAGCCTGGAGTTTATCCTCTCTCTCACACACGAGGACAGCCTGGAGTTTATCCTCTCTCTCACACACGAGGACAGCCTGGAGTTTATCCTCTCTCACACACGAGGACAGCCTGGAGTTTATCCTCTCTCTCACACACGAGGACAGCCTGGAGTTTATCCTCTCTCACACACGAGGACAGCCTGGAGTTTATCCTCTCTCTCACACACGAGGACAGCCTGGAGTTTCTCCTCTCTCTCACACACGAGGACAGCCTGGAGTTTCTCCTCTCTCTCACACACGAGGACAGCCTGGAGTTTCTCATCTCTCACACACGAGGACAGCCTGGAGTTTCTCCTCTCTCTCACACACGAGGACAGAAAAGGTCACAGCATTTTCCACTTTACGACTGAAGCTCTCCACTGAGACTTGACAACATGGTGCCCAGGGAGGAGCAGCCTGCTGAGCAGCCCCTTATCATTGCTCTTCATTGTTGCCATCCGGTGGTGAAGCCAAGCCATTGCGGTGACAGTAATCCTGTCAAATGACCTTTTCTTTAGCTCTTCCAATTACACCGACAAACCACATGCCCGTGGCTAACTGTGGCCTAATTTAATACAACCCTATGTGGTCCTGTGTTAATATTATTACGCCTAATTTAATACAACCCTATGTGGTCCTGTGTTAATATTGTTACGCCTAATTTAATACAACCCTATGTGGTCCTGTGTTCATATTATTACGCCTAATTTAATACAACCCTATGTGGTCCTGTGTTCATATTATTACGCCTAATTTAATACAACCCTATGTGGTCCTGTGTTCATATTATTACGCCTAATTTAATACAACCCTATGTGGTCCTGTGTTAATATTATTACGCCTAATTTAATACAACCCTATGTGGTCCTGTGTTAATATTATTACGCCTAATTTAATACAACCCTATGTGGTCCTGTGTTCATATTATTACACCTAATTTAATACAACCCTATGTGGTCCTGTGTTCATATTATTACGCCTAATTTAATACAACCCTATGTGGTCCTGTGTTTATATTATTACACCTAATTTAATACAACCCTATGTGGTCCTGTGTTTATATTATTACACCTAATTTAATACAACCCTATGTGGTCCTGTGTTCATATTATTACACCTAATTTAATACAACCACATAGAACTTTAATAGAAGCCTCATATAACTGCATTGTGCCTTGTTTAGTTGGTTTGATGACTTTGGTCAAAGTTAATTCAGCAGCCATAAACTACACATCATCACAATCACCTCAGTAGGCCATTTACTGCACTCCTTCGTTCTTTATTAGGATCCCCATAAACTAATTTTGCTTGGATCCACAAACTTTACAAAATAGTTGACATAAGGGTCATCTGGGTAGTGTAGAGGTAAAAGCACTTGCCTACCACCGTGGAGACCAAGGTTCAATTCCCGGCAGTGGTACATCTTGGTCAGATGTTCCTACAGACACAATTGACCGTGTCTGCGGGTGGGAAGTCAGTGCGAGTCCTGGTCGCTGCACTAGCGCCTCCTCTGGTCTTTTCAGGGGGGAGAGGAACTGGCGGGAATAGTGTGATCCCCCCCCACATGCTACGTCCTACCGGTGAAACTCCTTGCTCCAGGTGAAAAGAAGAGGTGACTGCACATGTATCGGAGGAAGCATGTGCTAGTCCAGGGCTTCTCAACCTTGTAATTGAAGGCCCACTTCTGTAGCCTGGTAAACCAGTCGGTCACGTGAACTCACATTTCATTTCGTTCTACCAGACCGTCTGGCCTCTCTCTCTTCTCCTGCCCTCGTCCTCTCTCTCTTCGCTCTGCAGAATCCAACACAAACACCCTCCTTCTCTCCTCTCCCTACACCTCCGCTTTTGGTGCCACCTTGTGAAATGTCTAAACAGCATTTCCAAGCAGAAGACTCCCAGCCAAGGAATTTCATTATGGCATGCTGTTCTTCTCTCTCTGTCTGCCTCTGCAGACGTGAGTGTGTTGATGTATGTGCACAGTGCACAGAGTGGGCCGGTACTGGATGTATGTGCACAGTGCACGGAGTGGGCCGGTACTGGATGTATGTGCACAGTGCACGGAGTGGGCCGGTACTGGATGTATGTGCACAGTGCACGGAGTGGGCCGGTATTGGCTGTATGTGCACAGTGCACGGAGTGGGCCGGTACTGGATGTATGTGCACAGTGCACGGAGTGGGCCGGTATTGGTTGTATGTGCACAGTTCTCAGAGTGGGCCGGTGTTGGTTGTATGTGCACAGTGCTCAGAGTGGGCCGGTATTGGTTGTATGTGCACAGTGCACGGAGTGGGCCGGTACTGGATGTATGTGCACAGTGCACGGAGTGGGCCGGTACTGGATGTATGTGCACAGTGCACGGAGTGGGCCGGTACTGGATGTATGTGCACAGTGCACGGAGTGGGCCGGTATTGGATGTATGTGCACAGTGCACGGAGTGGGCCGGTACTGGATGTATGTGCACAGTGCACGGAGTGGGCTGATACTGGCACTTCTACCTTTTACTCTTTGGTGTGACTTGACTTTTTCTTGTGCCCCGCACTTCCTGTGGGCGGCTGCCAACTCAGTAATGTCTCAAGAATGAGGAAATATAAACCACACCACTCCTAAAAGAGAAACATTTATCGAAACAAATGTTTCTTGTTGTATTTCCGAATTGAAGAGGAGATCCTAGCAATTCTTAATGGGCCCTAAAGCCCCCCTCCAGTCAGTAGCCCCATTTACACAGCCTGTGAAAGCCATGATCGTTGTGGGATTATTCTGCCTCGTGTAAAGGTCACCGGGACGGAATGGCGAGTAATTTTGTTCCTCCTTTTGTTCCGCCAATGGAGGTAGTATCAGCGCCGAATCGACGTCTGTTTAAAAGCGTACTTATGCCGTGGGAAGACGGGAATCTCAGCTCATTCATAAACCACAATGACCGCACCGCGGATATATGCCTCGGCTAACAAGTGTGCGGTCGACATGCGTGTCTGTCCAGACTTTGACGTTTGAGCCAGGCGTGAAGAAATTTCCTCAAGGCGTTACTGAGATATGGCGTTACCGAGCTTTGAAAATTGTGTTCGTGAGGTCACAGTGACCTTGACCTTTGACCACCAAAATGTAATCAGTTCATCCTTGAGTCCACGTGTATTCCTCCGTAGCTTACAGTAGCTGCGAGGAGTAGCCGCATTATTGCTGAGATATCAACAGACAACAACCGGTTGTTGAAAGAAGTCAATGTTTTGAACAGCAGCAATATATCCTATTAGCTTTAATTCACTGTAGAAATTCAAAATGTAATACTTTATGATTTGCTGATAGCAGCTCACGGCAACTTCAAGCCCTGATGTGCAGCCAGATGTGATACCTAGCCCACCTCTTCACATAGGCTGCTTCTGAAAAATATCCCTGCAGAGCAAAACCGCACCGCACGGCTCGGATCATGTCCATAAATGAGTTCCTTGTGTGCGTCCTCTGATGTGCAATTGAAACCCACATAGCGAGGCTGACTTTATTGCTTTGATGTTTTCTCTCTATAAGAAACTTCTCTGATAATTATAGGTTCCAGATTTTATATATATATATATATTTAGCACAGTGACAGCGATGAGCAGCGGTTAACTTGTGACAGAGACAGAAGGTTCAGCTTTGCATAAGTAGATGCGCTGAGAGATCAAATGGCACTGAGAATTCCGACACCACATGAAGAAGGCAACATTTTGGGAGAATACATTTTCTGTGCATCTGCCTTTCCATTCCTCTGTTGAAATGTTACTGTACGTATGTACGTAAGTTATCAGCTGCAATTGTTTTCACTGTGTGTGCGTGTGTGTGTGCGTCATCGAGGCAAGATGTGGTCCGAGAGACACCTATTGTTGCGGGAACTACCACAGAAGCCGATTAGAATACTTTGCCAGGTGTTTATATAGGTCTGTCTGTGTGTCTGTCTGTCTCTGGACAGATTTGATGAACACGATAGCGTGAAAACAGTGCGAGATGCAGTCACGATCGACTTCTGTATGTCTGTCCTTCGCGTATCTCGAGAACCGTGTGTCCGATCGACTTCAAACTTGGGACTGACTGAGTGCAGTGTGTGTGGGGGGGGGGGGGGGGGGGGGGGAGCACTCATGGGGTGGTGAATGGTGGGAACGGGCACTGCACTAGTTGCATTATAACATCTATAACATCATCATATTATAGATATAACATCTCAACATCTCTGATCATAGTTGTATGTAAATGAAGGAACATTTGGCTATAATATGGCCACTTTAAACGTCAGTCTTCAAATGTTATCTTGGGCAAAACCCCTCCTGCAGTCAGCTGGAGTCAAATCATAACCATAGTGACTGTGGGACTTAATACCAAGCTGGAGTCAAATCATAACAGTCAAACCAAGCTGGAGTCAAATCATAACAGTCAAACCAAGCTGGAGTCAAATCATAACAGTTAATACCAAGCTGGAGTCAACTCATAACCATATGTGACTGTGGGACTTAAGCATCAACAGCTGTCTTTGACAATAGACCTCTCCAGTACTTGAAACAAATGGGAACTGAACACCGAAGACATTCCTTGTGCGAGACACTATTGTACAGTCCACCACACCAGTACAGTCACCGCTGTCTGCCATCTCTATCACACACGTCTTGTACAGTCAAACCACCAGCAAGAGATACTGTGAAACATTTGTCATTAAGTCTGTTGCGATGAGAAGAAACATTGGGAATCCGGCGCAGTCGCAGTCGAGCTTTGGAAATGTCCAATGGTCGTGTCTGGGTCTCTCATGGCCGTGTCTGGGTCTCTCGTGGTCGTGTCTGGGTCTCTCGTGGTCGTGTCTGGGTCTCTCGTGGTCGTGTCTGGGTCTCTCGTGGTCGTGTCTGGGTCTCTCATGGTCGTGTCTGGGTCTCTCGTGGTCGTGTCTGGGTCTCTCATGGCCGTGTCTGGGTCTCTCGTGGTCGTGTCTGGGTCTCTCGTGGTCGTGTCTGGGTCTCTCGTGGTCGTGTCTGGGTCTCTCGTGGTCGTGTCTGGGTCTCTCATGGCCGTGTCTGGGTCTCTCATGGCCGTGTCTGGGTCTCTCATGGTCGTGTCTGGGTCTCTCGTGGTCGTGTCTGGGTCTCTCATGGTCGTGTCTGGGTCTCTCGTGGTCGTGTCTGGGTCTCTCATGGCCGTGTCTGGGTCTCTCATGGTCGCGTGTCTCATGGCTGTGTCTCTCATGGCTGTGTGTCTCTCATGGCCGTGTCTGGGTCTCTCATGGCCGCGTGTCTCATGGCCGTGTCTCTCATGGTGGTGTGTCTCTCATGGCCGTGTGTCTCTCATGGCCGTGTCTGGGGCTAATAAATAAATAAATGTCTCTCATGGCTGTGTGTCTCTCATGGCCGTGTCTGGGTCTAATAAATAAATAAATGTCTCTCATGGCTGTGTGTCTCTCATGGCCGTGTGTCTCTCATGGCCGTGTCTGGATCTCTCATGGTCGCGTGTCTCATGGCCGTGTCTCTCATGGTGGTGTGTCTCTCATGATCGCGTGTCTCTCATGGCCGTGTGTCTCTCATGGCCGTGTCTGGGTCTAATAAATAAATAAATGTCTCTCATGGCTGTGTGTCTCTCATGGCCGTGTCTGGGTCTAATAAATAAATAAATGTCTCTCATGGCCGTGTCTGGGTCTAATAAATAAATAAATGTCTCTCATGTCCGTGTGTCTCTCATGGCCGTGTGTCTCTCATGGCCGTGTCTGGGTCTAATAAATAAATAAATGTCTCTCATGGCCGTGTGTCTCTCATGGCCGTGTCTGGGTCTAATAAGTCCACTTGATGTTGACAGTGCAGCCAGACAAAGCCTCGACAGACACAGTCCCTTGAGGAATGTCAGGAGTTGTTTTTTTCCTCCGTCTCCTTTGATGTCGACCACAAGCAATCTGGTTCCTCTGCTTATCGGCAACATCAACTCCTGCATTTCCTTTGCTTGGGTTGAGGGCAAACCACCAAGGCCCATGCTTATTAGGGATCAGCTTACGTTACTTTTTGCCCCTGCTTAACACACCCTCACACGATTGGTTGGTTTTCATTTCAAATTTCTCAAATCTGGGCCTCTTGAATTCATAACTTCTCGTGTGCCTGGTGTGCTACTACATATTTGTAGGTGTTGATGATCATCACGGTGGAGAGCATTCGAGGTGAAGAGGAAACAAGCACAGATACAAAGTGCACAAAGCAAAAGCACTCTCCTGTTTGGACTCCGGAGATGCCTACATTGATGTATGAAGGCTGGGGCTCGCTAGTAGAGATGTCTGGGACTGATTACAAGGCAACCTGATGGAGTTGTTTTCCTGTGAATGAGCTCATTCTTTTGGCAGATGAAGATAATCGTAGATGGAGAAGGACAACACTGAGAAGAAAGCAGTACATATGCTGTGAAGATCTTCACACTACAGGAGATCGCATAACTCTCCTCCCCTGTGTTTCCTTGGACGTCATGAGAGCTCCTCAAAAGTGATGCCAAAACATCTCGATCACCCCCTGGTGGCTGGCGGCAGTATAGGTCTTAAATCCCGCCGCCTCCATGTCAGTGGATGGGACATGAGCCAAACTAAAAAATCTGAGTACATGTCAGATACATTTTTCACAAAGACAATTTTGATGATTATAGTTATTTCTTATCACGCTGATTGATGTTCAAATCATGTATGTTCAAATGCAAATTTTTCTGATGCGATCATTTTTAAATTAAATTGTTATTTGATGATATAAAAAGGGCTGATTGACAGCTGTGACAGCCACTCTCAAACCCCCGTTAGACGGTGGATGGCTGAGGGGCCTCAGCCTGACTCTACTGCGCACACTCACACAACAAGACACAAGCAAGATGGCAACTCGGTGAAATTAGGTATTTTGGCTTCACTTTTCCATAGAAGTAGGAAGTGGAGATGCGTTGTCCATACTTGTATATGTCCAACCAGGGCCGTAACCAGGGTTCTGAAATAGGGGAGGTCCAGCAAGGGGAGGTGCATTCGGTGGCGCCCGCAAGGGCGCCTGCCGAAAAAAATTTGAGGGTTTTTTCCCCCCTTTTTTAGCCATATTTAGAGTAATATATCATTTTAAATCAACATTAGGATTATACTGTTGTGATGTCATTATTCAGTATATTCTCTTTCATGTCACCACCTGCTCAGCTCTCCTGTCAACATAATTGTAACTAACAAACACAAACTGTTTTAGCCAAATTCATATCAAAATGACACCTACAAACACAGGTACACAACCCAAGCCGTACACAACACACAAAGTCATCATCGATAATAAAAAAAACATACAGAGGGACATTTATTTATTCCTGATAGGAACGATTGAAAAATAAAATAAAATATATTATGTTGTTTTTAACTTTACACCACCTCTTTTTGTTACTTATTGGGTCATGAAACTGAAACCATGCATATAGCCACCTGCATACCTGACTTCGGGAGCTTGGCAATTGGCATCATGCATGATTAGCCAGTAGCATCCCAACGTGTCACACAGATAACATTACTTAAGAGACAGACTAGACACTTACTTTCTTGGTTGTTGCTAAAAAATCTGTCAGTGTCACTCACTGTCTGTCGTTCACCTCGCTCACTGTCTCGCAGCTCGCTCACCTTCAATTATCTCGCCAGGCAGACAGACAGTCATCACTCACCACCATGCTGCTGCTCTCTCGGAATCAAGTTACCGCGGACGCGGCGTCAGATGACTTCCTGCCTGACCTGCCTTTCGTTTAAAAATAAAAGCGATCCCGTGTTTTTCATGCTTTTCCATGCAGATTGTTTTATAAAAAAAAAAAAAAAAAAAAAAAAAAAAAAAAAAATTCCTCTGAAATATTAGGGGAGGTCCGGACCTCCCCGTGCTCATAGCTAGTTACGGCCATGCGTCCAACTGAAGGAACAAGAAGAAAAACGGATTTTGAGTGATGGGGGACTTTAAATTATTTTGCATGCTGGGTAATGATCTGAGCATTGTGGGCCACCATAGCAGAATGCATAGGGAAACAATTGTTATTTGAGCAGAAGAACAGTCTCTGTTTGGGTCATGGGTCATCATGACTAACCACATCCTTGAGTTTCTTTCTTTCCGAATAGCCGTGTGAGAGTGAGTTAGAGAGATTAACATCGGGTGTAATTGCTGTTCTTGGATTTGGCATAATGGCATGTCCTCGCTTGCTATTGGTTGGAGCGCAGTAAGAACGTTCCAGTAGGAAGTGCTACTGTAGCGCTAGAGAAGAACAACAGATCTGAGAGGATTTGGATGTTAAAGCAATCTTCAGTTGAAATCCACTCCCAGACAATGAAATCCTTATTTACTTCATTTATTTTTTTACTAAAATGTTTCCATTGGAAAAGGGGCAGTCGAAAGACAGTCCAGCATGAAGTTTTTTGGAGTGTACGTCAGATGTGGGTTTGCTTTTATGCAATCTATTGGCTGACAAGTCTGCGAGCGGAGCAGTTCTAGCTTTGACCTCTGTGATTCTGGCCTTCCTATTTAAGGGGTTCTCAAAAAGTGGGGTCCTTGAGGGGGTTCCCGGGGGTCAGCAGAAAATTGGTGAATTGCTAAAGTTCAACTTTTACCATTATCCCCATCCAAAGCAACTCAATTAAATGAACTGCGCCGTGCAAATGTGATTGTGGTTAATCAAAGAAATCGAAGTGTTCAGCATAAGAAGACACAACACATTCTTCTGTATTTGCCATGTTTGAGTAAGTTTCACATTTCACTGAGCATGAGCTTGGTATTTTGTGTGTCCCGCTTTAGGCTCAGCCTGTTTGTTTTGGGGATTAAGACTTTAGTTGGGTCTGGTAGCTGCTTGACAGACTGAAAGGCGACTAAGCCCAGTGCAAACAGAGCATAGTAACGTTCTTAGCAAAAGACTATGTTTGAACACAAGTCCAGATTAGATGAGACATTTCTCCCTGCGTTGAGCCAACACTGCCTCCTATACAGTACCCAAGACAGTCCGACTTCCCTTCACGCAGTCCAGCATGTTTATGAGTTAATTATATATTTTTTTTATTTAAGTTATTAATTTAAGTGATTAGACAAAGGTTAGTCTCTCAAGGCAATTTACAAATTCTACTAAATCCGCAATTTATGAATGCTCCTGCCAACCCATCTTTACCTAAGGGGTCTCAGAGTTGGTAAAAAAAAAAATAAGGCAGGATATCCAATCAAAATAAGGTGGGATATCAGCTCATTTCGCCACTTGTGATTGGTCGCGTACCATCGAAGGCGGGTATCCGCTCATTTCACCACTTGTGATTGGTTGGAATACCATCGAACTTCCTTCGGGGCTGAAGCGTTTTTTCTGTGGAATTTGACTTCCTCTGTCCAAATGTTAATGGAATAAAATACAGACTGTCTCTGGAGCATTCAAAGATTGTAGAAGAGATAGACTGGAGAGACTAGACGAAGGTTAACTCAATTTGCCACCCAGGTCAAAGTGATTTGTGGATATGAAAATTCTTTGAGATCAATTTGCAACTAAAAGGGGGATTTCTTTTCATTTTCAGATCAGAAAAGGAGAAGGGTTTCTGCCAGCCGTACCGAGGCATTGCCTGCGCTCGCTTCATCGGCAACCGCAGCATCTACGTGGAGTCTTTCCAGATGCAGGGTGAGAGCGAGAACCGAATCACAGGTAAGAACAACAAAACAAAAAACAAAAAACGCTAGTGTTGATGAGTTGCTGATCTGAGATTTCTTCTCATGAATCGAATAAAATCATGAATCATGAAAAGTCCGATTGATGGCCCCGACGACTGATCAGTCCAAAAATGACCCAGATATTAATTAGTAAAAACATGCAAATGAAGGTTATATTTGATACTGTATGTCACTACATTTGATGTTAGTGGGCTTTGCTTGGTTTTTCCAATCTTTGCTCTCATGCATAGAGTGCCAAAGTCACGCCCTCTTCGGCCGGGTTAGGCATAGCCTACAAACCAATTCATTTTTCCATAGACATTTCGTAAAATGCTTATAAAAATTGTTTTACTTGGTCAAACCAAGCGATTCATATATTTAAAATCAGGAGAGACCATACAACATTTCACTCGGACCTGTTATTGGTATGGGCCAACTAAAATGTTCTCATCGGTGCTTCCCTAATCTCCTGTGTTCGGCCCCTCTCAGCTGCCTTCACCATGATCGGGACGTCCACCCATCTCTCGGACCAGTGCTCCAGCTTCGCCATCCCCTCCTTCTGTCACTACGTGTTCCCCCTGTGTGACGAGGGCTCACGGGGTCCGCGCCGCCGCCAGCTGTGCCGGGACGAGTGCGAAGCCCTGGAGAACGAGCTGTGCCAGGCGGAGTACAGCATCGCCCGCTCCAACCCCATGATCCTGATGCAGCTGGAGCTGCCCGCCTGCCACGCCCTGCCCCAGCCCGGCACCCCCGACAGCGCCTCCTGCATGCGGATAGGAGTACCGCAAGACAAGCTGGGGCCATGTAGGTGGACGCCGAATGACGCGCTCCAACACAGGGGGAGCCGATCGCCCGAATAGAGTGTCTGCTTTTTACGTTTCTAAAACGTGGCATTTTACCTTTCTGCAAACCTACAATCTCAAAGTAAATTGGAAACAAAACGGCGGTTGGAAAATGCAAATAATACAACTTTAACAACTTTGGTCATGTTTAGGCAAGTAAAACATCATGGTTCATGTTAGGGTTATGGTTTGGGTTAGATCTAAATAACAAAAACGATAAATGTGACTCACGGTTGAAATGTAGTGTTTGGAAACGCTGTGACTGGGGATCGAACACGGGTCTCCGGTGTGAAAGACAAGTGTTTACGCCAGTGGTACGCAACCTTGCCCTGCAAAATGTTTTTGCAAGAGCCGCAATCCACAAAAAGTCCCTTTCCTCCCTTTTTTTAAAGATTTGTATTTATCTATTTATTTTAAGTAGGACTTAAAAGAGCCACAACTACGCATAAAGGAGCCGCATGTGGCTCTAGACTCTAGCAGTGATATTCAACCCAAGGCTCTAGAGTCTAGCCTTGGGTTGAATATCACTGCTTTACGTTCTCCATCCACCCCGACCACTAGACCCTTACTGGCCACCACGCTATTTCAATAGCAGACTCTATGACGTGTATAACGATGATATACACATATCTATAAATGTGATATGCAGCATATTTTTGCTTCAGAAACGTGATATTATATGTATGTGGATTGCAGAAACGTTCAATGCTGACATTTTATTCTGGTGACCAGGCTTCACCGGGACATGAGCACACATACATGTTATGACTGCCTGTTAATGTAATAAAACTAGTATAAAGCTTTTATATATAGTATAAAAGCTATTAAGAGTAATATAGTGTTAATGTTAATGTAGTAATAATTATTGGATTTTATTTAGGGGAAGATTGAAATTCTCAGTGACTTTTTCAGTAACTAAAATGCTGTTTCAAAAAGGATCACTATATATCCACTTTGATGATTTCATCATCGGTTTAGTTATTATTGCAGTTTTGAAAATGACATTATCGGGAAGCAAGTTATTCTATTAATATTAGGTAAGTTTCATTACATGATTAAATGAATGTATTACTACATTAGCTGCAAATTATTATAATGTTGATCATTTATTATGTTAATAGGATGTTATATAATGCATATACATACCAGTACACTTCTATAAATGCTGTTATGAGGGTTTATGTACCTGGGGTGCCCTCTAGTGGCTTTATATGAAAACACAATTAGATTTTTCAGGCTTACAAATGCCCTAGAATGTCATATAAGCCGCAATCTTTATTGGGAATAAACATGATACACAAATAGTTTGGTGAATTTGACAGGTATGTGACCATGCCTTAAAGGTTATCTACCAATCAATTAAGCATGGAAGATACAAGATTAATTAAAATATATCAAGACAAATAGGATTAAGGCATGGAAGCTGCAAAGTTTAATAGGCTGTTTTCCAGTCAGTTGGCTAATCTTGCAGACTCAAGTCCAGCTGCTTTGTGAATGTATATTCATTTTTTGTTTGTTGTTTTTTGTTTGTTTTGGATAAGAAATTCTGAAATTCTAAGACACACACACACACACACACACACACTATATATATATATATATATATATATATACATACACACACACACACACACACACACACACATTTTATATATATATATATATATATATATATATATATATATATATATATATATATGATATATATATGATTTTTCAAAAGAGTACAAAAGGTATTAAAAAAAACTGAATAAGAGTAACTAAAAGTGTTGACCAGTTTAAAGTTTTACATTGTAAAAACAAAGTTGTGGGCTTTGTTTGGGCATCAAGATGGCCGCCACAACAAAAACATTCCGTGACTGCAAGTCATGAATAGCACACGTCCAAGCTGACTCGCTCCGTTTCCACAGATTCACCTCCAGACCACAGCTGCTACAATGGAAGCGGGGCTGACTACAGGGGCACAGTGAGCACCACCCGGTCGGGGTACCCGTGCCAGCCCTGGAGCTCCCAGTACCCCCACAGCCACCACCTCTCCCCCACAGAGTACCCCGAGCTGCGGGGGGGCCACAACTTCTGCCGTAACCCTGGTGGCCAGATGGAGGCGCCCTGGTGCTTCACCCTGGACCCTCAGGTCAGGATGGGCCTGTGTGACATCCGGTCTTGCAGTAAGTACAGCACTTGAGTCTTTGAAGAAAATGAAATGGTAACACTTTATATCAAGGTACACATATTCACCATTAACTACCGTAAATTCCGGACTATAAGCCGCGGCTTTTTTCCCGTTTTTTGGCCTTTTTTGCCCCCTGCGGCTTATATAACGGTGCGTCTTATCTATGGATTTTTTCCAAAAAAAAAAAAAAATCTCTCTTTTTTAGCACTCTTTCTAACTATAAATCCACTTCTGTTTTAATTTCCTCTCTTGCCCTCTTTTAACAACATAACATAACATAACATAACACAACACAGGTAAGCAGAAAGAAAAAGACGAAGCAATCACGCCATGAATGAGGAAATGACTCACCTGCTGGAGGCTGGAGATACACCGCTTGGGCTAAACTTTTACTCCGTGAAACACTATCGATTAAGTCCGACATCGCTCAGAGGTTTTGAGCAGCTTGAAAACAAGTTTGAAAACGTGCAGAAGTCCATCCACTCACTCACTAAAGAAAATAATGCAACCGTGAAGAGTTTCACTCGTGTCCAGCCATCTGGCCGAGTTAGAGCCGAAGTCCCGAACACAGTGAGAAAACCTCCCGAAGCTGCTGCTGCAGCGGGGTGCATATTGTCCGGCCAGCCGACCGAGAGGCATGCGAGCCGGGCACTATTAAACAGTTGGGGTGTGTGAGGTGGCTGGCTGTGGAGGTGGCGGTTTCTCCTCCTCCTCCTTTCTCCCGCACACCGGGCGCCTCGGCCACGTCCAGACCCCGGCCTGCCACCGAGGGCCATCTTCATCTGCCTACTCCGCTGGCCCGACCGTCAACTCATCCTCCAGGCTGCGGGGAAGAAGCAGCTTTTTCGCTTTTTCGTCCGGCAGGACCTCTCCGCGTTGGTGCAACAGAAACGCGCAACATACAACAGCATCATCGAGTCAATGGATATCGCTTTGGCGTACTGTACCCAGCGAGACTCGTCATAACCAGACCGGACTATCTTTAGCACTCTTTCTAACTATAAATCCACTTCTGTTTTAATTTCCTCTCTTGCCCTCTTTTCACCACACCGCGGACACTGTGTGCCCAGCGGCGGAACAAGAGCTCAAAGTGAAACTGCCGAATATCTTTTGAGTTGGACTGGTCAATAGTACTGTGAGTAACTAAAATAAAAAAATAAAAAACGGAATTCTCTCTTCTTTAGCACTCTTTCTAACTATAAATCCACTTCTGTTTTAATTTCCTCTCTTGCCCTCTTTTCACCACACCGCGGACACTGTGTGCACTGTAAAAAAAACAAAAAATACCACAATGTGTGATTTTGTCTGGGGATTAGTGACCTGACTTTTGTTTTGTTGAAATGTTAATAAATGGGAGCTTCCCCAAACAGCCATCGATCCCGACAATCCCCTCTGTGCACGAAGCCTTACATATGGTAATTAAACATCAAAACACCCGCGGCTTATAGACCGGTGCGGCTTATAGAAGAAAAAAATAGTCACCTTTGAAGGTGCGGCTTATAGACCGGTGCGTCTTATAGTCCGGAATTTACGGTAGTTGCTTATTAGCAGCATATTGGCTGTTTATTAATCATTATAAATCACTTATTAATGCCTTATTCTGCATATTCTACACCTACTACTAAGCTATTAACAAAGAGTTTCCCCTCAATAACCTCCTAATTACTGCTTATTGAGAGTAAGTAAGGAAGTTGTTGTACATTAATTATGATCTTAATGCTTTAGTGGTACGACCACCTTATAAGGCCCAAACTGTGCAAAGCATATTAACATCCAAATTCATGGCGCCGCATGGCTGATCGAATCTGTTAACAAGGATGCCGAAATGCATTCACGTCGCTTCAGCGTCCAGTGTGTTTGCACCGTAATAGAGTCCCAGAGGAATGACATGACATGACATGACATGACATGACATGACATGACATGAGTCATGTCATGTCATGTCATGTCATGACATGACATGACGTTACGTTACGTTACGTAGCAGATGATTTTATCCAAATCGACTTACAATAGCACATTTTCTCAACAGTAGTGAAATCAACTGTGCAACACGCTCTAAGTCAGCTAAGACTTTCTTTAAGCATTTGTAGAAAGTAGTAGTAGATTGGTTGATTGATTGATATTTTTATTTGAGTGTCATGCACCTTAAGGTGCCCAGCCCATATAGGCTTACAAGACACTATATAATATTTACAATAGCCAAGATGGCCACACGACAAATCATAATATACATTTGTACAGAATCAAGACAAGAAAAGGCATTTCAACAAAACATTCAGTAGTAGAAGTAGCATTATTTTCCTAAAATCCCAAAAAGTCCTAAAATCAGGAAGTTGGCATCACCTGGTTCTCCCGTCTGGAAGCCAATGTTTTTGTTTGTTTGTTAGTTTGTTTCGGTATGGTATTTTGGTTAAATGCCTGAAATGAGGTCTGGTTAACAAAAGTTTATGAAATCTGAAACTTTTTGAAGCTATCACGATTTCTGGCGACTGCATTTACTCTTCAAATATAATAAAAGTGGTGTTCATTTGTGAAGATTATCTTGCTGAACAAAAAGGGAAGTATCATAAACTTTTGTTGACCACAGACCTCATGTCAGCCATCTCAACCCATTCAAAAATCCCATTGAGTTCCAGACGAAGGAACCCAGCTAACTTCCGGATTGGCCTACAAAAAGTCCTCATCCCTGCGGCACTCTATAAGCAACTACTTCATGGTGAATGTACCCTAATATAAAGTGTTGCCAATATTTAATTTGCATAGCTCAGCGGTGACTGAACAATCCTGTCATACGTGTTAATGTGCAGAGCCTCCCGAGAACCCCAAGAGGGAGATCCTGTACATCCTGATCCCCAGCATCGCCATCCCGCTGGTCATCGCCTGCCTCTTCTTCCTGGTCTGCATGTGTCGCAACAAGCAGAAGGACCCAACGGACACACCCCCTCGCCGCCAGCTCAGCGCCTCTGCCAGCCAAGACATGGAACTGCCACTGCTCAACCAGCAAAAACACCAGGTATACACACACCAAGATACTGCTAACACTTTAAGGTACACATATTCACCATTAACTAGTTTCTTATTAGCATTCATATTAACAGCACTGCATATTTCCTGTTTATTAGTCATTATAAAGCAAGTAATGCCTTATTCTACATGATCATATTGTACTATAGTACTAGGCCATTAACTAAGAGTTTTACCTCATTAACCTCATAATTACTGCTTATTGATAGTAAGGAAGTTGATAAGATGTTAATATGCTTAAGCACAATAATATTAACTCATTCTCTGCCAAAGACGTACTCGGACGTACTTTTTACAATGGCCTTCTGTGCCAAGGACGTACTTTCATGTTTTGCTTGTTTACATTAGATCAGACCCTTTCCCAGCCTGTGACATTGTTTCAAGTCAAACTGATGAACGGAAGCGCTAAATCACGTTTAGTATTTATAGTATAGTCACCCATTTAGCAGTAAACAGAGTCCGTTAGTGAGCAGCTGCCTGTGATTCCTGTGTGCGTGTGTGTGAGACGAGAGAGAGAGAGAGAGAGAGAGAGAGAGAGAGAGAGAGAGAGAGAGAGAGAGAGAGAGAGAGAGCGAGAGAGAGAGAGAGAGAGCGAGAGAGAGAGAGAGAGAGAGAGAGAGAGAGAGAGAGCGAGAGAGAGAGCGAGAGAGAGAGAGAGAGAGAGAGAGAGAGAGAGAGAGAGAGAGAGAGAGAGAGAGAGAGAGAGAGCGAGCGAGCGAGCATAAGGGTTCATTTGGTCCGTCCAGTCTTGGACTATCTGGTAAATAAGTTCCAGGAAGTAAAAGTCAGTAAAAACTTTATTTTTATTTTTTGGGGAAAACAAATACTGTATATGTCTGATGTGTCACTGAGGCAAAAAATAAAAGGCTCAAAAGAGAGTTCTGCTTGAAACGGTGTCGTTCACTAAAAACCTATTTTTCTCCTATTTCTGTTACAAAGGAGGGCATTTTCAGTGAAAACAAGCTAACTTCCACTGCTTGTAACTAAACAAGGAAACATGGTCGAGTTTCAGTTTTTTACAAGGGGTAAGAAGAGAGTCTCTGCTTTATTGTGAGATATGTTGTGTAATTTTATTCCTAGCACAGAATATTCTGTGGGTCCTGGAAGATCAGGAAATATGCTCAAAATCCTGGCACTGGGAGCACACAGACCGAAATGACCCTGGCAGAGAATGAGTTAATATATAATATATATATATATTATATATAATTAATATTCATATTAATATTAATTAATATGAATATTAATCAGTATTGCCTTATAAAGGTGGTAGTACCACTAAAGCATTTTAAGATCATAATTAATGTACAACAACTTCCTTACTTACTAACTACTACTACTGTACCTTAATATAAAGTGTTACCAAAATGATTGATATACAGTCAGTCTACTGTAATGCAAAATAAGGTGAAGTGAGGTTCGCACAGATTTGGCTTCTTACTGTATCAGTGCCGGCAGAATACAGGAGAAAATCGTCCATAGAAGGTTAAGTATTTAAAAACTCAGATTTGACTTGGCTGGCTTTACACGCTTAGCTGTACACTTTGGTGAAATGAGAAACTGATTTATCCATTGCTTTGTGGCTGCAGGCCAAGCTGCGGGAGATCAACATGTCTACGTTACGTTTCATGGAGGAGCTTGGCGAGGATCGTTTTGGCAAGGTTTACAAGGGCCACCTGTACGGCACGGCGCCCGGCGAACAGACCCAGGTGGTGGCTATCAAGGCACTGAAGGACAAGGTTGACAGCACTCTACGGGAGGAGTTCCGCCTGGAAGCCATGCTCCGCTGTCGCCTCCAGCACCAAAACGTTGTCTGCCTCCTGGGTGTGGTCACCAAAGAGCAGCCCATGAGCATGGTCTTCAACTACACTTGCCTGGGTGATCTGCACGAGTTCCTGGTGATGCGCTCCCCCCACTCAGATGTGGGCAGCTCAGACGACGACAAGACGGTCAAGTCCACACTGGAGCAGGCCGATTTCCTTCACATCTTCACCCAGGTTGCTGCCGGCATGGAGTACCTCTCCAGCCACCAAGTGGTCCACAAAGACCTGGCCGCCCGAAATATTCTGGTCTGTGATAAACTCAGCGTGAAGATCCTGGATCTGGGCCTGTTCCGAGATGTCTACTCCGCAGATTACTACAATCTCATGGGCACAACCCCTTTCCCCATTCGCTGGATGTCCCCAGAAGCGATCATGTATGGCAAGTTCTCCACCGACTCTGACATCTGGTCTTACGGTGTGGTGCTGTGGGAGATCTTCAGTTATGGTCTGCAGCCATACTGTGGCTACTCCAACCAGGATGTGATCGAGATGGTGCACAGCCACCAGCTGTTGCCCTGTCCAGATGACTGCCCGGCCTGGATTTACAACCTCATGTTGGAGTGCTGGAGCGAGTTTCCGGCGAGAAGGCCACGCTTCAAGGTAGGGATGAAACAATCGCCGGTTTAATGATAAACCACAATCAAAGTCCTGATGGTTACTATTGTAGCTGCTGCACAGAGCGCTGTTCGCTTGTTTATTCCACGTGCTGCATGTCCAAATTGCACCAAACCATTCGTTAGTGCTGCTAATTTTACTTGTGATTCATAAAACTTCCAGCGCGTGTATACTTTTTGAACTTTTTCACCACATTTTAACAATGCCGCGATAATACTCATAACCATGATCATTTTGGTCACTATAATCATCATATGAAATTTTCATACTGTTTCATCTCTACTTCAAGGACGTCCACACACGCCTGCGCACCTGGGAGAACCTGTCCAACTACAACAGCTCCGCGCAGACCTCTGGCACCAGCAACACCACCCAGACCAGCTCTCTTAGCACCAGCCCCGTCAGCAACATCAGCATGAGCACGGCCAACGCGTCGCGCTACGCTAGCCCCAAGAAAAGCTCGCCCTTCCCCCAGCCCCAGTTCATTCCCATGAAGGGCCAGATGCACCGGCAAATGGTGCCCCAGCAGCTCTACATCCCCGTCAACGGCTACCAGCCCATGCCAGCCTACCCTTACCTGCAGAACTTCTACCCCATGCAGATCCCCATGCAGCTAGCACACCAGCAGATGCACCACCCGCCTCAGATAGTGGCTAAGGCCGGCTCTCACCATAGTGGCAGTGGCTCAACTTCCACCGGCTACGTCACCACCGCTCCCTCCAACACTTCTGTCACAGAGCGCGCCGCTTTGCTCAACGACGACCCCAAGACCAATGACGAGGACTTGGCCGACGGGGGCTCCCAAAAAGGGCTAGACCAAAATGAGGACATGTCCGTGCCGGAAACAGAATTACTAGGTGACAATGATCCTCCACAGACAGACGAGGTGGCGACGCACGCTGCGGACGCCTAAAGCGGGGGTTCTCCTCGTGAGACACTGAAACGAAACGAGAGCTGAGATATTCTGTGAGCTGAGCTTGCTTGACAGAAACTACATGAGCAGCATCAAGTGAAGGGAAGACTTTTGAGAAACAGTGACTGAATGTTTTGTATTGGGTTTGGCCGGTACTGATGCATTTGAATGCACAGTGTGTCTCTGGTTTGGCTCTCTCAGACCACAGTGTCAAACGTCAAAGGATAATTCCGGTGTTTTTCAACATGGTCCTTTCCTAGTTTTTGTCATCAGTGACAATTACAATAGGATTTTACCATAGAGCTTTTTGTTCTGGGTGGGACACCGTAAAAAAAAAACCTTAGCAGGTGGACTTCACTTGACAGACATGGTAATTCTGATTTATCTGATTATCCCCCGGCTTCAGCCATTCATGTGTTCTCTTCCCTTATTCATTGTATTCTGTTCCATCACCACATGATCATCTTGGTATGAAAACAGGTGACTGTAAAAATTAAAAGGTGACTATAATCAAATCACAGCCACAGCCAACGAGCTGTGTACATGGTAAAGCACCAACGAGCTGTGTACATGGTAAAGCACCAACGAGCTGTGTACATACATGGTAAAGCACCAACGAGCATATGGTGCTGGGGTGCTGGCATGCTTTTTACACCAAAACCAATGTTTTCCTATAGTACTTTCATGCTTTTTACACCAAAACCAATGTTTTCCTATGGTACTTTCATGCTTTTTACACCAAAACCATTGTTTTCATATGGTACCGGCATGCTTTTTACACCAAAACCAGTGTTTTCCTATGGTACTGGCATGCTTTTTACACCAAAACCATTGTTTTCCTATGGTACTGGCATGCTTTTTACATCAAAACCATTGTTTTCCTGTGGTACTTTCATGCTTTTTACATCAAAACCATTGTTTTCCTATGGTACTTTCATGCTTTTTACACCAAAACCATTGTTTTCCTATGGTACTTTCATGCTTTTTACATCAAAACCATTGTTTTCCTATGGTACTTTCATGCTTTTTACACCAAAACCATTGTTTTCCTATGGTACTTTCATGCTTTTTACATCAAAACCATTGTTTTCCTATGGTACTACTTTCATGCTTTTTACACCAAAACCATTGTTTTCCTATGGTACTACTTTCATGCTTTTTACACCAAAACCATTGTTTTCCTATGGTACTTTCATGCTTTTTACACCAAAACCATTGTTTTCCTATGGTACTGGCATGCTTTTTAAGTCTTTAGGCATGCATAAAAGGAGGACCAAGCTGTTTTGCCCAATGCGGTCTGCCTTGACATTTTTGCAGCAGATGCACCTGTAGCCGGTGGGATCGTCACCTGAGGCTATATAACGCTTTACAGTGAACTAGGTCAAGACATTTTGAACACAATCATCGTGATGGCAAAAACATGGGAAATGTGGCCTAGGGTGAAAATGACTGGAATTATCCTAAGCAAAATGAACCCTGCAAGCTTCTTACAAAAACAGCCAGGAAGGAGACTGTCCAGACGCTTGATGAATGCTGGCCTGGACATTACATTTCATTATGTTGCAAAGCCTTTCAGAAGAATTGATGTTCTGTTGCTGTGCAACACAAAGCATTCTCTTTTACAACAAGTATTGCAGAGGTTGGATTGCTTTGATATACATTTTATAGTCCTTTTGAGATAATTGTACTGTGGTTTTGTGAAAGATATTGTCTGATGGTAACAGGAGCCAAGATAAATCTGACACGTGATAGAATGTATGATGAATAGAAACAGCTTCCAAAGAAACAGTATTTGGATGATATTTTGTAAACTTTTATTTTTATTTTAAAATTAGTATACTAGTCACTGAAATGTTTTTTTTTTCCTGAACTTACCTCCATGTAATGAAACAAAGAACTATATGACGATGGTACCATTTGGTGTTTCAGGAGAACGACCCGTGTTGAGCCTTATTCCATATGACTGCCTTATTTCCTATAGGTTTCTAGACTTCTTGCCACCAAGTTTGATACCCTGTTGTACAGATTTGTAATTTATGTAATTAGAATTTAAACATTTTTGTTTTTATTTTTCTTTGTTTGTGAAGATTGCTAAGCCTGATGTCCTTGCCACCAGATATTTGCTTTCAGCAGTTATAACATGCTAACCACATAATTGTGTCCATCCATCCATGGAGTATCCAATAAAATGATATAAAGACAATCATGGCATATTTGCCTTTTGGGCGAAGAAGGAAATCATATGATATCACTAGATAATCATGTTTGGCCGTGATCACTGTTTAAATCAGCTATGACTTTTATGCAGAGTACAGTGCAAAGTAGTTACATTATGATGATACTGTAGATGCTCTATCACTGATTCTATATCCAGTGACTTCCTGACTTCATGCTCGATGGAGAGAACAGCAAGTGCAGAGTTGACCTGAGGTATGTTTTAATGAGTTTCAGTGATGATAAACTTCTCTCACCTTATACTGGGGGAGTGAGTTTAACCAACTTACTCGCTACCACTCGGGACTCACGAAGACTCAACATTCATTCGGTTACATGTGCAATAGGCTAAGTAGGCCTAAATAACTCCGTTACTATACGGTTTGCAATTGTAACGTTCAATATAATAAAGTATTAATCTCATACATAACCTTTTGATATGCTGCCATCTGCCATCTCATGCTTGTTGATTTAATGATTGTTTTGCACCTGCTGCTCACGTTATGAACAAAATGCTTAGACCCTTATAGCCTCAGCAACAACTAACTGCATAGTCATTTTAATAAAGTATGAATGTTAGCAGCAAACACACCACTAATAATAATGCTTGGAAGTAGCCTACTTTCCCCCTTTTTTTGCTGCATCGTGACATTGAATGAAATACAGTGTTACTCATTACAAAAGTAACATATTACATGTAATATATTACTTTTAGCAGTAACTCAGTAACTTATTACTTATAGGATTTCAGTAATATTATACCAGTTACTTTGTTAAGTAGCACAAGTTACAAATGTAGTTACATTTTTTGTAATCAAAGCACATATTTAAAAAAAGATACAATCATTTCCTAATCAAACTGCGTGTTTTATGCAAATAACCACTATAGATGACAATAACAAAGGAAAAGGATAACATTTAGAATTTTGGATTGTTTACAAGACGGTTGAATTATTTTTCAGGATGGTTCCGGGGCAGCGATGTCATTCTGCTGCTGCTGTAGTTGTTTTGGTGAAAGTAATGTAAAAGTAGTGTAAGAAGTAAGGAGTGACTCTACACAGACAGTAATATTGTAAAGTAACTTATTACTTTCAAATTAAAGTAACTAGTAATATGTAGTATATTACATTTATTTTGAAAGTAACTTGCCCAACACTGATGAAATATATTAGGCTCGTTTGAGATGACTTCTGGCTCGCCTGGCTGGGAAGCAGGCGAGAGCAGCCGAGTGCAGTCAGCCAATCAGAGGCAGAGAGGGGCGGGTCATGCCGGCAATCATTGAGAGACATTGGCTAAAGTTGGAGAGTGCTGCGTTTCCATTGGCTGCATGGGCTGTCATTTAACGACACGCTGCCAATACACTTAAACCGCTGACCTACTAACACAGATCCATGAGGCAGCACCCACCAGGAGAGAGGAGAAAGCCAAAGGAGGAGAGGAAGGGAGCCCACAACTTGTAGAATTTGACCAACGGTAGAGCTTCTTTTATACTCTGTGAATGGAAATGCTTGACTTGTCCTCTCTTGTAGAAACCAGACGGGATCCTCCATCCAGATGCTAGAAAAGGTACACTTTTTGATTTGAGCTCAGCCTTGAGGCAGCCTGTCCTAATAACGCTATTCCTATTCCTGGAGCTAGAGTCACGCGTAATGATGTGATCGTTTTACGCACAACGGCTCTGCTCTATTCGCACAGGCTCCATAACTTTTATTTCTCTGCCCTAATCTCATTTCTCTCAGCTATTAGGTCAAACTGATGTCAGACTTTATCACAGTCAAATTAAGTGTATGGGCCGCCCGTGTTCATCTCCATTACCTTGGTTATTGTAAGCAGCAATAAAGGGACAATTCTATTTCGGCAATAGTAACAGTAACAGGCGTGTAACAGGCGTGTAGGCCTACGGACTGCGACACTGTGACCCAGAATGTGATGTGAATGGGTGGATTAGAGCCTACATGCTGCCATGTCTGCGGGATGTAGGCTGATAAGACAATATCCAGCTATATAGCCTACATACTGTAGGTTATGGTTTATTATTGCCACGCTGTAACACTTTGATGGCATATAGGCCCACACGCCAGTGTCATGAGCAAGCAAGGCAATGATGTCATGTAACAGTGAATGGCCAAATTGTCTCCAGTGGAGCCATGCCTGTAGCCTAGCCTTATTTTATCTATCCTTCCCCTTGTATAGCCTACAGTGCATACAGATGTGTAGCCTACATGCAGTATAGCCTACAGCTATATGCAGTATAGCCGTACATCTACATACAGCTATAGCTGCCGACATACAGCTATACCCTACATACAGATATGTAGCTTACATACAGCTATAGCCTATACAACTGATATAGCCTACATACAGCTATAGCTGCCTGCATACAGCTATAGCCTATACAGCTATAGCTTACATACAGATATGTAGCCTACATACAGCTATAGCCTATACAACTGATATAGCCTACATACAGCTATAGCCTATACAACTGATATAGCCTACATACAGCTATAGCCTATACAACTGATATAGCCTACATACAGCTAAGCTATAGCCTACATACAGATATGTAGCCTATATACAGCTATAGCTGCCTACATACAGCTATAGCTGCCTACATACACCTATAGCCTACATACAGCTATTAGCTGCCTACATACAGTTATAGCTGCCTACATACAGCTATAGCCTACATACAGCTATAGCTGCCTACATACAGCTATTGCCTACAGTACATACAGCTATAGCTGCCTACATACAGCTATAGCCTACAGTACATAGCCTACAGCTATTAGCTGCCTACATACAGCTATAGCCTACATACAGTTATAGCCTACATGTTATTGGCAGACGGGTGAATATTTCCTAATGTCCGCAGCCATAGAAATTGCTGGCAGCTCATTGTGTAATCCCTACACAATGAAGGAATCTGGGGCAACAGGACATGACGGCCAGGGGTGTTACACCCAAATGTGTGACTGCATGGGGAAAGAGTCCATTATTTTTTATTGTCCTCCCTTTTTTATTTTTTAGTTCATATATTTATTTATTTTTATTATTATTATTATTAGGCTATTATTTATTTCAATTCTGATAAGGATACACAGAAAGTAGAAATATTACAACACCAATACAAAAAAGCAAATAAAGGCATAAACAATCATGATAAGTATAAAAACAAATTAGATAAATAATAATACAAATCACATACATCAATATAATTAAATTGAAAATCCAGTTTTATTATTTCAACATTTCTGACAGGACCCATCAGATCACCTACTGTAGCCAGCAACAAGCACCCTCTGCGCTCACACATTTAGCTGGGCACAGATTTCACTGACACCCTATTTGGTGACCGATCGGATTCTGTGACCTGTGCTGAAATTCTTACCCTAATCCAAACCATCTCTAATTTCTAGTGCTGAAAACTGTGATTCATAGGGGCTAGATTATAGATACCAGATACCAGGCTAAACCATCTCCCTCCTCATACCTGAACCTAACCAACCTAAAAACACCGCAGGTCACTGAGTCTGATGGGTCACCAAATACTGTGTAACACCACGGCTGCGGTTGGGTTGCGGATATTATATTACCCAGCGCCCATTTAATCACATGTGGTCTTAATGTGATGTGTGCCTTGTTTCCCTGTCCCTCGCTGGCTTACAGTAAACAAGGTAAAACAATGTGTTCGAGGAACGTTTTACAAGAAAGCCCAACAAACCTACCTCGTTTCAGAATGAACCGGCTTGTTTGTTATCTCAATATCTCAAGCCACAAGCATGCATTCCTTTTATGGGGAATTCTCAGGCTAGCTAGCTAGCTTTTATGCTATTTCTCCCACATTAAGTTCCTTAACACACACCTCAACAGTCACATTTGTACGAGATACAATCTTTGCCCTAACAATTCACTCCACCTTCTCCTCCACATTAATTGATTACTAAATCAAGATCTGTTCACAATGAACCTACACTACAGTCATTGAAATGTGTGCCATGATGACATTGCACTATGTGGGAATGTGTTGAGACTGGTCTGTGATGTGGGCGTGTAGCTTCTGGTCAGCCACGTGTCGTGTTGTAATCAGGGCTGTCTGTCTGTAGTCCTTTGTTCCTCCTCCTCCTCCTCCTCCTCCTGCTCCTCCTCCTTCCTCCTCCTCCTCCTCCTGCTCCTGCTCCTCCTCCTTCCTCCTCCTCCTCCGGAGGTACCGGAGCCTCCAAGCACAGGCAGCTTGGATTTCCATTTGATTCCCAGTAACTCTTTTGGCGTAACTCAAAGATATTCTTCCGTTACTGAAGTTGTGTCCAGTGAAGGTCAGTGAGAAGCTGCTGTAAGAGAGGCCACACAGCAGTTTTAAAGACAGTAGGACAGAAAGTAAGACCTTTCAGGCTTGTTGACAAGACATGGATGGCTAACATCTGTAGACTTGGCTTCAATTCTCATAGGCTGTTTAGCAACTGTTGCTGCTTCAGTGTACAGTTATGGTGAGTAGAGCTAAGCCAGGGCCTGACATCATTCAGAGAGCATGTCTGAGATGGCTGTACAGCAGCTTGTAAAAAAATCAAAGATAACGCGCTCAACTCCTTACTTTGTACTAGCAGGCTATGTAAACTGGGTACTGGATCCCCCAGACTTTGCACAGCAGCTTGTACTTTACATGCACGATGCAGGAATAATGTCACTTGTGGTTCCCACAGGTCCTTGAAAGTTTGTGAATTTGAGAGAAAAATCAAGGCATTTGAATGTTTTTGACAATAGACACATGGGTCATTGAATTTATAGCTATAGTTTGTGCAAGAATAGAAATGAGATCAAATAGTTTTATTTGTCCTCAAAGAGGAAATATATATATTTTTTTTAACTTAATGTGTAACACAGCACAGTTGAGAAGTGTTGACACATTCCAGAGCCTAGTGGCAAATACAGTACATTTAATTCTTTTTTAAACATTTTCGAATTAATTGAATTGAATCGCTGTGAATTAATATAGCATTTAATTCAAGCCACCACTTAAATTGATAGAAGCGATTCCCTGTTTACTGTATTACTTTTGTTACGTCCACTAAGGTGAAAACCAATTTGTTCAGGTTAACATGGTGAATCCTCTCACACTCCAGGAGAGACTTTTGGAGTAGAGTTAAAGTGCGTGTAAAGCAAATTTGTTTCTCAACACGTTACACATTAGACATTGGTTGCTGAAAACTTGTGAAAAGACTTTGAACCATCTAATTTAGTACTGAATTGTGGAGTTTGAATCTCTTCTTCTGTTTTTCACCATTTTTGTGATCAAGATTTTTTGGGGTGGGCCTTAATTGGGGGCTCAATGATGCTATAACAATGGCTCATTTCCACATTTAGTCGCGCCCTCTTCCAGGTTCCACATGAGACGGCTGAATCGCTTTGTTTGTCCAAGTAAAACTCTTTTAATACGGATTTTCCAAAACGTTAATGGAGAAATGAACGGGGAATTCACTTCCAGAGGTCCCATGCGGAAGGATGTGTCAAAATCAAAACAGCTTGATTTTTGCTTTCCACGGACTTTAAAGACAAGACAGTTTACAGTGCACATCTACCATATCACACCATTTAGTCCTACTTACAGTGCTAATACACTGACATGTAACCAAACCACAACAATCTTTGTCATCTGTTTTCCTATCCCGGTTCTATATTTAGACATTATTTGCACTCCAATGGAACTCCATTAAGGAAGCCAGACATGATTGGTAGGTTTGTGATGCAGAGGTTTGGAATCTGGGAGGGTGCAGTTCTTTGGAGTGTCAGGTCGGGTGTTATAAGTATAAATTAATTTGAATTAAATTTTGAAGGACAAGGCAAGGGACTCAAGGCAAGGGTTGATTTATGTACTTGTAAGTATCAGTGACGGTTTGACAGATCGAATATGAAAAATGTCATACAGCATTTTACAAAGAGCATTATTGCCGCAGCTATATAAACCTCGGGAATTTTTTTAATGACATGATTTTTTTTATAGCAGTTTGTGATCTTTGTTGAGATGACATGACAGCCATGTCAAATCAAAGGTTTCCAAATGATAATCAGCCATTTTTTTAATATATATTATTGAATAGTAGTGTATAGACAGGGTTAGACCAGGAAGCTTGTTATTATTTATTATTTATGGAGAAGGGGTGGGAGTTAATAAGTTTGACTTCTTCTCACTCCTTTTCGAATATGTATATATTCTATTTTTCTTTGTTTCTGAAATGGCTTTTATTTTATTATTTTGCTTTCATATTCGAAATAAACACTTCAATCAATCAATCAATCAATCAATCAATCAATACAGACATTGTGACAGTGGCCTAATAAAATATTTGGCATGTAATAGTGTGGAGGAATTGCACAACATCAAACCTCTGTTCTGCTCACTTTCTGCCAGCAATAAAAATACACCCCATCATGTCATCCTAATTGTAATCAGAAGAGAATGCAAACTCTCCTCACAAGTTAACTGCCAACTGCATCAAGGATGACCAATTCCCAAAATCACATATACGCTATATACATCAATTAAGCCACAATAAAATAAAATAAAATAAAATAAAATAAAATAAAATATTATTAAATATATATTATTATTATTGAAGTGGGTGTACATTTTCACTTAACTTTGACATAGGGCTGGGCAATATATCAATATTATATCAAATCAATACAGTATTGTGATATGAGACTAGATATTGTCTTAGATTTTGGATATTGTAAAATGGTGATATGGACATGGCATAAGTGTTGTCCTTTCCTGGTTTTAAAGGCTGCATTACAGTAAAGTGATGTCATTTTCTGAACTTACCAAACTGTTCTAACTGTTCTATTATTTGCCTTTATCCTTAAGTCATTATATCCACGTTACTGATGATGATCAAAAAACTCATTGTGTAAATATTTTGTGAAAGCACAATAGTCATACCTACAATATTGTCACAATATCGATATCGAAGTATTTGTTTGATTTGAACCAGATTTGAAAATATTGTGATATTTGATTTTGTCCATATCACCCAGCCCTACTTTGACATCTAAAAACATGTCTTCGTTTTTTCCCCCCACAGAATTCTTGAACGCAAGTGGAATATTCCAATGTGGGAGCTACCACTGCTGGACACAACCATCATTCGCAATCATTGCCACTCATGGACTTTGAATAGAAGGATGTGCAGTTAACACAAGGACTTATGAGCATATTGGCAGTAGCAAATAGCGATAATATGCAAGCCATCAAGACAGAGCCAGCCTCTAGGGGCTCCTACACTGGAGACGACGCCTTGACTCTGGCTGTGGCCTTGCAGGGAGCCAACAGAGACCAGATGAGCCGCGAAATCTCCGGAATACCGTTCAAGGCTAAGACCAGCTGCCGGCGGAAACGCGAGTTCATCCCGGACGAGAAGAAAGACACCGTCTACTGGGAGAGGCGACGCAAGAACAACGAGGCGGCCAAGCGCTCTCGGGAGAAGCGCCGCATCAACGACACGGTGCTGGAGAGCAAGCTGATGGCCCTCGGCGAGGAAAACGCCTCCCTCAAGACCGAGCTGCTGTCGCTGAAGCTGAAGTTTGGCCTGGTGAGCTCGGCTGCCTATGCCCAGGAGGTCCAGAAGATCTCCAGCTCCACCGCCAGCCTGTACCAGGAATTTATCGCACCCAGTGTTGCGCAATTTTCTTACAGCGGGGACTTAGAGCCCCTGCACCTGGGCAGCAGCTGTATCTCCGTCATCAAGCACTCGCCTCAGAGCATGCTGCCCGAGATGTCGGAGACGTCCGCGGTGACTCAGGGCAGCTCCTCAAAGAGCATCTGCAGGACGTCCGAGGTCATCAAGCAGGAGCTGGCAGAGCATGGCAGCTATGCGCGTGAGAGGAGTAGTCCTTATGAACTGTATAGGGGTTACATGGCCAGCCCTCTGCCTGGCCGGTACGCCCAGCCTACGTCCTTCCAGCAGATCACCAGCAGCTCGTCCAGTAGCTCTCCCAGTAGCTCGGAAGACGGGGCCGTGAGCAAGTCCTCGGACGGAGAGGACGAGCAGCAGGTCCCCAAAGGCTTGTTGATGACAACCGCGGCCGACCCGAGAAGCGTCATTGTCTCCGCACTCAAAGTGCCAGATGCCTTCAGCTCTTCAGCTTTGCCCCATAAACTGCGGATCAAAGCGAGAGCCGTTCAAATCAAAGTGGAGGCAATCGACCCTGAATACGAGTCTTCTGGGAAGTCCTCCTCCCCCGGGGACATCTCAGAGGGGGGATGCTATGGGGCAACTCAGGTCTCTTCGTCGTCGGAGTACATCCAGTCGTCCCTCAGCCCTTTATCGGTACAAGTAACCAACATGCAAGAGTGGGGCCACCCGTCTCAGCAATGGCCCAAGAGCGGTGCAGAGAGACCCCCGAGCCCCGTCTTCAACAAACTGAGCGTGGATGTTAAAGACTCCCCCTATGCCCACTCAGACTCTGAGAACTTCTACTATAAACAGGGCCTTGCCGGCCTGTCTGCAAATGTGGCCTCTCTCAAAAGACTGATCACAATGCGGCCAGGAGGGTCTGTTATAGAGTTGACCAAAAGCACTACTGATCATCACCACCACGAGTCATTATCAAAAGGAGGTTCCTCTGTATGAGCTCTGTAGGTTTGCACAATGCCTCTTTTCCACTGTGTTCACTGTTGCACTGTGCGGGTTGATATGATGTAAAATAACTTGGGCTGGGTATGGTTTCAAAAATTCAGTACCGATATGATACCAATGAATAGACTATTTCATTTGATACGTTTTGGTGGCATCTCGGCACACTGAACTGCCAACTCTGTCACATACACCACGCTCGATGTCACCACCACAGGCTGTATCATGGGTTGTAGCTGCTGCGGTAGTGGGCCAATCACATGTGGCATTAAATCAAAGAACGCTTGCGGTGATTGGCTGCAAGCAAAACCATACAAATAGTATTTTTTTCCTACATCTGTGTACAAAAAGGATCAAACGCAGGTATCTTGTGACTGGAGAAGTTTTGAGACTACTTGGTACTTCAGTCGAGGACCGATACCCAGCCCTAAAAATAACACTGTTCATTTATGAATGGTGTGTGTGGGTTGTGCACTTGCTGTTGCGGTTTGGCATATCTTCATAGAACTCAATTTGCCCAGCAGCCCAAAGTCTGTAGATGAAAAATCAATGTTAAAAACTTTTTCTCAAGGTTTGTTGTAATGATGGTGAGTTTTTGTTTACAATAAATGTGTCAGCACTGAAACATGAATGTGTTTGTGAATGTGTTTACATAATGCAAAGAGAGACACATCCTAAGATGGGTACATATTATTACAAAGAATAATACAATATTTGACTTTACTTCCAGTCTGTTATTTTGATGATGATACTGTCCGTGTGTCTGAGTGAACTGGCATCCGATTGTATGAATGAAAACCCTTGAAAGTTTGGGAAAAGTCATGGAATTCACCTCTTTATATTGGATTTTAGTGCTTCTCGTAATTTCTATTAATAGATTTACTTTATGGGAAATTAATGTTTTAGTTCAATAGCTTCCATGTAATGGTGATGCACTGACTCTAAAGCACTCAAATCCAGTGTTGGGGGTAACGCATTACAAAAGTAACATATTACAGGTAATTTTTAGCAGTAATGCAGAAATATAACTTATTAGGCTACCAATAAGATTTCAGTAATACCAGTTACTATGTCAAGTAATGCAAGGTACAACTTGAAACTGAGCTGCTGTCAGATCCTCATTAGGTTGCATTGAGTTCCATTATGATGCATCATCTAGCTACCTACTCAGTAAAAAAAAATATTAGAGAGGGAATTATGTTTAACTGTTAGGGTTACCTGTTTAACATCCTACACTAGTTTTAAGCAGCTTATAATAATTAAAAATAATGCCAAGACGTTTGCATGGTTCACACTGACTTCAGGACAGTTGAAATTCTTTTTCGGGAATGGTTCCAGAACGGTGGTGTCATTCTGCGGTTATTTTGGTGAGAGTAACGAGTTACTACACAGACAGTAATATTGTAAAGTAACTTATTACTTTCAAATGAAAGTAACGAGTATGTAGTATATTACATTTTTAAAGTAATTTGCCCAACACTGCTAAAATCCAATATAAAGAGGTGTGGGGAAATTAATGGGGAAAATTCCTGCCTCCCTGAAAATGTAATTCAATTATAAAGTAGCCTTTAAGTCAACAGGTTTTGGTGGGTTCTTCTCCCACCGCCTCCACTCAATCAATCAATTAATTTTCCACAAATAAAGGCCCATTCACACTTAGATCTATAAAGATAATGTGCTGTGTTCACAATAACCTATAGTTGCAGTATGATTCTATGAACTCTTTTAGTCTTATAGATTTGTGAAAATGTAACTGCATCTCACAGCATCACAGCGGATTTGCAGCAGCTCTCACGTGACGAAAATACACGTCACTCGCAGCGTTGCCAGATCTCGCGAGAGAAACAAACAACCGGGTCTTCACGCTAACTCAACCATAGACATATGAACTCAACACTCTCCTCCAGCTCCAGCAGCCCGCCTGGAAGTCAGACGGGGAGAAGGGCTTCAGAACCCGGGCTGGAGCTTAGGAAAGGGGGGCTTTTAAGACCCGGTTGCTTGTTGTTTCTCTCGCGAGATCTGGCTCCACCGCTCACTCGGTTCAAAGTTGAAAGTCAAAACAACACTGCTGACAGACAGGCAGCATGGCGGCCCTGGTGGGGAGAAAAAGCCTGTGGCTGTGTGCTCGCTCCAGTCCGGCGGAGCTGAGCGGGCTGGCAGGGGGCTCTCTGCGGGCTCTGCTGCGTTCTGGCCCGGCCACGCACCCTGCTGCAGCACGACGCTACAGCTCCGAGGCGAAGGACGACCTACGTGTTAGGTATCTGGACGGAGAGGACTCAGGTACCAGTCACGTTCCGTACAGTTAGTTTAGAGCCAGTGCCTGTTGCAAGGAAGAAGGTTTTATGAGTCGCTGGGTAACCTAGCTGCGTTCTATGAGCAAATATAAGAGCTAGCAAATATAAGAAGTTCCGGTGAGATTTTTCAAAAAATTTCAAAGTAAAAGAACGATTCTGCACAATTATAGAGCAGACAGGGGCGAATGAAAAATGATTATTTTCCACATTAAACTAATAAACTAAGCATTTAAATGAAGCTATACAATACAAATGATGTTTCTGTATGACAATAACTGTTTCAATAACATTATGAACTTTCTTCTCAGTATCTTAATAGATAAAAGCTGTTCACTGGAGTGCATAGCCTTTACAAATTGGACACTGGACAGGTTTGTGTTCAAAATGGGAGTTTGCCAAACATATGCACACACTCGGGTAGACCTCCTCTATGACATCCCACTCTCAGCTAAGGCCATTAGGAGTAAAAACAAATATGGCGGCCCATCAAACCCACCAAAACACACTACGGTGACATTTCTGGACAGCTTTTGAACAGTGGACACCCCCGTGTCCAAGATGTCGCCACAAACCATATGTGCACGCGCTCAGGGAGACCTCCTCTATGACATCCCACCCTCCGCTAAGGCCATTAGGAGTAAAAACAAATATGGCGGCCCATCAAACCCCATCAAACACACTACGGTGACATTTCTGGACAGCTTTTGAACAGTGGACACCCCCGTGTCCAAGATGTCGCCACAAACCATATGTGCACGCGCTCAGGGAGACCTCCTCTATGACATCCCACCCTCCGCTAAGGCCATTAGGAGTAAAAACAAATATGGCGGCCCATCAAACCCCATCAAACACACTACGGTGACATTTCTGGACAGCTTTTGACACAGTGGACACCCCCGTGTGCAAGATGTCGCCACAAACCATATGTGCACGCGCTCAGGGAGACCTCCTCTATGACATCCCACCCTCCGCTAAGGCCATTAGAAGTAAAAACAAATATGGCGGCCCATCAAACCCCATCAAACACACTACGGTGACATTTCTGGACAGCTTTTGAACAGTGGACACCCCCGTGTCCAAGATGTCGCCACAAACCATATGTGCACGCGCTCAGGGAGACCTCCTCTATGACATCCCACCCTCCGCTAAGGCCATTAGGAGTAAAAACAAATATGGCGGCCCATCAAACCCCATCAAACACACTACGGTGACATTTCTGGACAGCTTTTGACACAGTGGACACCCCCGTGTGCAAGATGTCGCCACAAACCATATGTGCACGCGCTCAGGGAGACCTCCTCTATGACATCCCACCCTCCGCTAAGGCCATTAGGAGTAAAAACAAATATGGCGGCCCATCAAACCCCATCAAACACACTACGGTGACATTTCTGGACAGCTTTTGAACAGTGGACACCCCCGTGTCCAAGATGTCGCCACAAACCATATGTGCACGCGCTCAGGGAGACCTCCTCTATGACATCCCACCCTCCGCTAAGGCCATTAGAAGTAAAAACAAATATGGCGGCCCATCAAACCCCATCAAACACACTACGGTGACATTTCTGGACAGCTTTTGACACAGTGGACACCCCCGTGTCCAAGATGTCGCCACAAACCATATGTGCACGCGCTCAGGGAGACCTCCTCTATGACATCCCACCCTCCGCTAAGGCCATTAGAAGTAAAAACAAATATGGCGGCCCATCAAACCCCATCAAACACACTACGGTGACATTTCTGGACAGCTTTTGACACAGTGGACACCCCCGTGTGCAAGATGTCGCCACAAACCATATGTGCACGCGCTCAGGGAGACCTCCTCTAAGACATCCCACCCTCCGCTAAGGCCATTAGGAGTAAAAACAAATATGGCGGCCCATCAAACCCCATCAAACACACTACGGTGACATTTCTGGACAGCTTTTGACACAGTGGACACCCCCGTGTCCAAGATGTCGGCACAAACCATATATGCACGCGCTCGGGGAGACCCCCTCTATGACATCCCACTCTCCGCTAAGGCCATTAGGAGTAAAAACAAATATGGCGGCCCATCAAACCCACCCAAACACACGCATCGTGACATTTCAGGTCGCTCCATTTGCGACATTCTCCTACAACATAGATAGCCTTTTATGTAATTTGTCCAAGGTAAGCCACAGTACATGCTCATACACACGTAGTGAATCTAGTATTAGAACATATAATACTATACTGGGCACTCCCTTATGGAACAAAAATATATTGCAGTATATTGGAAAATATCATGGGATATATTAGATAATACATTCCCATATATGGAAAATACTGTTTATATTTTCCAATATACTGCAATATATGCATAGACCATGCATGGCTATATATTGATACATATAAAAAGATATATTGCAATGAAGACCAAAAACTGCACTATATTTTTTCATGTAATAGTTTGTCTTTATATTTTGCAATATATGCATGTACATACATGTATGGATATATATTGCAACATATATAAAAAATATATTGGGATAAAGAACTGCACATTTTTACCTTGTATATTTTCCAATAAACATAATTAAGCATGGATCCATGCTTATATTGATACATAGGCTATAAAAAAGATATTGTAATGAAGACAAAAAACTGCATAACATGTTTACGTGTAATAGTTTTATTGAAACAATTGATTTTTCTTTGAGTTAAGACATAACTTTACAGATATTAATATACAGTCATGTTTATTCTTTGCAGTTACACATTTCATATATCAAAATGAAAAAATGTGTTTACTGAAACCAATACTCAATTGGACACAATTGTATGCCTTGTTCGTCATGTTGGCAACATGGTGGGAGGAAAAGACCTTAATAGCTTGAGTTCTCATTTTCAGACTGTTTATGAAACAGTTGAGTATTTCCCCATTAAATTATTCAAAGATATATCCTCAATGTGCCCACAAAGGTCTGTAATTCTTTACAGATTCTGGCAAATAAAAAGACAAATTGTACAATGACATTTTTTCCATAGTGTTTCAAATTGTTTGACAAAATATACAATCAGTTTTTCATATATTTTTAACTGTTATAATATCCTTGCATAGTAAGAACATGAATGTGACAAGGATTAATCAGGAATGAGAAAAAAAAACAATTGTTTCACTGATGTCACAATGTCTATGACATGCAAAGTTGAGCAATTGTGCGCTGAGTGATGTCACCTTGAGCAATTGCGATGTCATCAGTGAGAGATGTCATCAGTGATGTGAATGCGAATCCGCACAGCGGGCAAGCACGCTCTGCGGGCGAGCCTAACCCTAACCCCTTCTAGTA
The DNA here is from genome assembly GCF_964638095.1 of Poromitra crassiceps. Classification (NCBI taxonomy): domain Eukaryota; kingdom Metazoa; phylum Chordata; class Actinopteri; order Beryciformes; family Melamphaidae; genus Poromitra; species Poromitra crassiceps. Next base: position 16,310,463 of record NC_139629.1, on the reverse strand, counting down.
CTAGAAATCTGTGCGTGGAGACTAGAGAGGATGTAGACTAGAGAGGATGTGTCATGGGTGCACTTTTTTGGGGTGTGATTTAGCTTTGCACGCTCAGTTTCTCTGGCTGAAGTCAGAGATGTCACTTCAGCAATTGTGATGTCATCAGTGATGTCACTCAAGCAAATGTGTGCTGTGGGCCACCTTATTAGTGTCAATAGGATACTATTATGCTATTAGTTTTTCCAATAGACATTTACTTTGCCCTTCACTGTTCAATCCTCCACACTGGATCTTGGAGGTATGCATGCATAGAGGCTTGCAAATTGTGGCAGAACAATTAGCATACATTTTCTTTTGAACATTGTCACATCAAATATCTGTTTCCTGCCCTGCAAAACCCTTTTCAGACCAACTACATTTTCAACATTAATCAATGTACTGTGTGATATATCATACTCTCTTCCAAGAGCAAAGCATTTCCTGTTACCATGTTGCTCTACTACAACGTAATAGTATACAGTGATTATGTGTCCATTCAGCAACAAAACAGTGAAGCTGTTCCTTTTCACTACTCTTGTGAACTCCTGTGAGTAATACAGTTCTCCGCTGACTAGAAGTCTACTGAATATTTTCATAACTGTATCCGCGGTGACTGGAAGTTGCTCATGACCAGTGTCTCTTCACTACTAAGTTTTCGTGAATAATGCAAACCAAGGGTAATAACCTGATCGCCTACTCTTTCAAACTGCTTCAGTCTTTTTTGACCAGTTAAGTTTTTATACAGTTGGATGCATTCAGGCACAGCATTTCTCAGTGCATCATTCCTCAAAAGAGGCAATACTTGCCGATATGTGAATTATTTCATTATCTGTAAAGGAACACATTGAGTGCCATGAAACATTTTTAGTATTTCTCCATTAAATGACTCAAATATATAAAAAAAACTCTCGTAACGGGACAAGCCTTTTACAAGTCTTTTATTGTCACACGAACACCACAACACATGCATGCGGCCACAACACACTCATGCTGACGGTGGCCGGTGAAAAGTGTCCTCTGCATTTAACCCATCCAGGCATGTCCTTTCCTCCGGGGGGCAGGCCAGGAGCAGTGGTCGCTTTCTCGTACAGCGCCCGGGGACCAACTTCGGGTGTTGTCGTCACTGGTCGGATGACGATGACGATCTGATCTTCTGCATGTTTTTAGTGGGGGGGTTATATACGGAGGAACCCCCTGGGGGAGCACGGGGAGAACATGCAAACTCCACACAGAGAGAAAGGCCCTTACGACGAGATACCCCACCTGGGCAGTAGGCACTGAAGATATGGGGGGGAACACAACCACAGCGCCCACAGTGTCCCAGGCGAGAATCGAACTCAGGACCTTCTGACTGTGAGGCGACAGCTCTACCACTGAGCCACCGTGCACCCAGAATGAGCCCACAAAGGTCCCCAATTCTTTACAGATTCTGGCAAATGGAGACATAAATGTACATTAAATGACACATTTTGCTTTCCATACAGTGTTTCGAATTGTTTGACAAAATCTACGACGAGTTTTTCACATCTTTTTAAGTCCTCTGTTGTAATAACATCCTTGCACAGTAAGAACATAAATGTGACAAGGACTAACCAGTGCTGGTAAAAGGCCTGGGGCAGAATTCCTTTTAGCACAAAGATACTATAAAACAGTAACCAGTTCTGCCATTCACTAGCCTTCCAAAACCTCCTTTGCTGAAGAGATTGGGGGACTCTTGTCACATTGCAGGGAGGCTTAATTAGTAAGAGTTGTTCATCAAGCTCAGTCACTCTAGTCCCAATGTAATATGGCTTCTCATGGTTTTCAATGTCCAGCCACATGCTTGCCATTTGCCTAACCACACCAAGATGTATATTATGCATATGGTCAGGAGGCATGCCAGATACAATGTCAAAGTGTGGAAATGTGGGCCCTTTAACACCCCTCACAGATTTTGTGGTACACAGAGCCTCCCTTGCATCATTTATGGTTGAAGCATGGTCCCTTTTTGGAATGTCTTTGTATGGGTATGCCCTAACAGTACCATTACCCTTTTGAACTTGTTCACCAGGATGTAGACAGAGGCTGCACCCATATAGACCATTAAACTGGGTCATGTTTTGAAGTATGGGCCTGGCTACTGAATCACACATCATAACAGCTGCCACAACTCGACATTGTTCCAAAATGCTGTTTCTTTTTAACTTAAAGCCCACAGTCGACAACTTCTGACACTCTAGAGTGAATGGCTTTAAAAATGTATTAACATTTGGCGTTTTATTGCCAAACCACAAGCCAAAAAGTAAAACATTTTCTTTCCGCACAGGGTAAGGAAGCTCATTTACAATCCCTTGTAATGGTCAAATACCATACAGCGATGATTTGAAAACAGGCACTCCGTCACAGTTGAGTGTTAAGGCGTATCCATGAGGACAATCAAGCGGGCCTCCATTTTTGTTCAGATTATGGTACATTTTACCACTGCATACATCATCATACATTTCAGAATTACACGTGCCATCTCCTGGCTTGAGACAATGTGCAATATCTTCCCTTTGAAGAAGATGTTCTAACTGTGTTTGGATTGGCAAGTATATGAAGAAGTTTCCATTCTTCAGCGAGCTCTTTTTATCCCACGTTGTGTTGCATACAACACATTGCCCTTCACTATCCTGGTCACCGATGTAATACTCACAGTTTGGACAGTATATGTGACATTGTAGGTGACCTTGTACTGGCTTAAGCTCTTTTAAGAACAGATGCTTTGAGGTTGACAGTGTGTTTTCTGGACAGTGAATATTAATCAAATCTAGAAGATCAGAGAGGGCCATGCCTGTGAGTCTGTGTCTCAAAACAAATGAAAGTATAAGTAAAAAATTCTGAGCTTGGGTTAGTCGTGAACCAGTGTAAAGTGGGTCTTCATTTCCCAGAGGAAACTTTTCATGACCGACTTCTCCCAAATGTGATTCCTCATTTACTGACTCATCAGGACTGTCATATACAAGGGGAAGTTGTTCTCCACTGCCAATAATGGATTCAGAGTCAGAGTCCGTAAAAGACTGCCTTGGTTCTAACACACCGATGCCAACACTGTCATCAGGAACGAAGTTACCGGTATTTTGTGACTCTGATGCGGGGCTACAATTAGGTAGATCATTGAAGTTCACTCTCTGTGGAAAGTTCATCCTCAAATAAGAGTGGGGATGTTGGATATCTGGGTATAGAATCACCACAGTCAGCATCCAGGCTCTGTAATAGGGAGAAAATAAAAAGCAAATTCTGATCAGAAATATTATCATTATTATCATTAACCATCAAGTTGTTTTGTGAGAACAATGATCAACAAATTTTCAAATTAAGCAGTTTCACTTCATCGCACACATTCACACAAGAAAAGGCTTATAGGCTACTTTGTTTTTCATCTACACAAAATAAATACCAGCACATAGTCTACAAATCTGCATGTGACCAAATTTACCAAGATGCAACATTGTTGGTTCTTAAGACAAAACCTTAATAAACATAAAATGTACACTATACTTACAGCAACATGGGTGACATCAGGTCCGTCTTCAGAGCCATTGTCAGAGCCGTGGTGAGAGAAATTATGATTCAGGTTCTTATGTGTAAGAATAAAGTCTTGATTAACTTTTAAGTAGCTTGAGTGAAATAGTCACTGGAGCTGCAACCAGCAGACACAATCTGGACGTGACAGTGTTGTACACAATTGAACATATTTATTTATTTAGTTAAACAACTATGAAGATACTTAAGGGGAAATGTAAAGTAAAAACATTTGAGTTTAAGGGCTTAGGCCAGTCAAGCAAAACAGTTAAGTTTAAAAGATAAACAAGTTGCATGAGTAAAACAGTTCAGTCAAGATTAGGGTAACATAAAAAAATCACACCCAGTTGTTAAGTTTTGTGGACCGGTTCTCACCATTTATTTTGAATGATGAACATCCAATCTGAAAATGATCCATCCAATCTGAAAAACTGACAAGGAGGGAAGTCTATGTTACCCATATTGGTGAGAGAGAGGTTAATTGTCTCTCTATAATTCTTCCAACCTTCTTATCCCGCCAGGCTTTAATGCCGCCATTTTTTTTTTTACTCCTAATGGCCTTAGCGGAGGGTGGGATGTCATAGAGGAGGTCTCCCTGAGCGCGTGCACATATGGTTTGTGGCGACATCTTGGACACGGGGGTGTCCACTGTTCAAAAGCTGTCCAGAAATGTCACCGTAGTGTGTTTGATGGGGTTTGATGGGCCGCCATATTTGTTTTTACTCCTGATGGCCTTAGCGGAGGGTGGGATGTCATAGAGGAGGTCTCCCTGAGCGCGTGCACATATGGTTTGTGGCGACATCTTGGACACGGGGGTGTCCACTGTTCAAAAGCTGTCCAGAAATGTCACCGTAGTGTGTTTGATGGGGTTTGATGGGCCGCCATATTTGTTTTTACTCCTAATGGCCTTAGCGGAGGGTGGGATGTCATAGAGGAGGTCTCCCTGAGCGCGTGCACATATGGTTTGTGGCGACATCTTGGACACGGGGGTGTCCACTGTTCAAAAGCTGTCCAGAAATGTCACCGTAGTGTGTTTGATGGGGTTTGATGGGCCGCCATATTTGTTTTTACACCTAATGGCCTTAGCGGAGGGTGGGATGTCATAGAGGAGGTCTCCCTGAGCGCGTGCACATATGGTTTGTGGCGACATCTTGGACACGGGGGTGTCCACGGTGTCAAAAGCTGTCCAGAAATGTCACCGTAGTGTGTTTGATGGGGCTTGATGGGCCGCCATATTTTTTTTTACTCCTAATGGCCTTAGCGGAGGGTGGGATGTCATAGAGGAGGTCTCCCTGAGCGCGTGCACATATGGTTTGTGGCGACATCTTGGACACGGGGGTGTCCACTGTTCAAAAGCTGTCCAGAAATGTCACCGTAGTGTGTTTGATGGGGTTTGATGGGCCGCCATATTTGTTTTTACTCCTAATGGCCTTAGCGGAGGGTGGGATGTCATAGAGGAGGTCTCCCTGAGCGCGTGCACATATGGTTTGTGGCGACATCTTGGACACGGGGGTGTCCACTGTTCAAAAACTGTCCAGAAATGTCACTGTAGTGTGTTTGGGTGGGTTTGATGGGCCGCCATATTTTTTTTAACTCATAATGGCCTTAGCGGAGAGTGGGATGTCATAGAGGAGGTCTTCCTGAGCGCGTGCATATATAGTTTGTGCCGACATCTTGGACACAGGGGTGTCCACTGTCCAAAAGCTGTCCAGAAATGTCACCGTAGTGTGTTTGGGTGGGTTTGATGGGCCGCCATATTTTTTTTTACTCATAATGGCCTTAGCGGAGAGTCTCATAGAGGAGGTCTTCCTGAGCACGTGCATATGTTTGGCAAGCTCCCACTCTGAACACAAACCTGTCCAGTGTCCAATTTGTAAAGGCTAGCACTCCAGTGAACAGGTTTTAGCCATTTACATACTGAGAAGAGCTTTCTCAATGTTATTAAAACAGTTGGTGTTAAACAGAAACATAATTTGTATTGTATACCTTCGTTTAGATGCTTTGTTTATTGTTTTAATCTGCGAACTAACCATTTTTCTATGCCTTATAAAAACATGAATTACGCCGCTTTTACTCTGAAGGTAACCGGAAGTCTTATATTTGCTAGCTCCGCAAACCGGAAGTAAAGCGGAAGTCTTATATTTGTTCATAGAACACAGCTGGGTAACCTCGCGTCACCAGGCTCTTCCTGAGGAGAGGAGCCCCCCCCCCCCGCACACTGGTACATATTTCTCCAGGCAGGATGTCCCGCCCCGTTTTCCAGTCATGTGTTCTGTTCCGCAGTGTTTTCGTTCCCCCATAGAAATGCAGGAGTATGGGCTGGATAGATTACAGTTACGAATGAAAACCTGAAAAATTAACTTTTGATGTGAAAAACTAAAGAAATTAGATTTTGTCTTCGTCTTTCCACTTGTGTATTTTATTTTATTTTATTTTGAAGGTTGTATGATGTCTAAATAAAAACATTTGATCAATCAGTGGGTTACTGTTTGCTGTTACTAATCAGCTTAACTCTGTCTCTTCTTTCAGGGATTGTTGTTGTTGGGATAAACCGACCCAAAGCCAAAAATGCCATAAGCAAAAACCTAGTGAATATGGTATGTATCCCTTTTTTCTATTATATTAGCTTGGTTCACTAATCAGTAATCACTAAGATTAGAATGTGGACATTCTATCATTTTACAAGGTCCACTTTCCGCATTGGCAGTTTTAAGAACACACAATATTCACCATTACAGTGCATTCATTATTGGAAAAGTTTCATTCCAAAATGCCGCCTACGACCATCCAACAAACTATGGTGACCAGACGTCCCCGATTTTCGGGGACAGTCCCCGTTTTTGGTGACCTGTCCCTGGCTGGAGCTGTCCCTGAAAATGTCCCTGATTTTCTACTGCCGTCTGCGGCCGATATTAATCAAGTCTCTAGCTCTAGTGGGCTCATTCTTAAATCTAGAGTGAAGATACCTATAGGGTATGAAACTGTAAGACCTACAGCATCCATTGGGACCAACAATGCCATGCTACCTTGTCGGGAAGGGGGCTAAATAATGAATTTAGAAAAACCGGCATGGTCAATTTCAAAGGGGACCCCTGACCGCTCTCACCTCAAGATATCTGAATGAGAATGGATTCTATGAGTACCCATGAGTCTCCCCTTTACAGACGTGCCCACTGGCAAACCACTCAAGCAGGAAGGTTGCGGGAGGCTTACGGGCAGTTTAAAAGCATATCACAGCATCACATGTCTATGTAGCCCATTGATCCAGACATCCAACAAGTGTTCACATGTTCTGCTGCAGCTCTTCCAGCAAATCTTGAACAATGAAAAAGCACTTAGGAGGAGCAGGCTGCACCGAAAATACTTTTTGAGATCTGAGGCTATTCATAAAACATTCGGCGCTGTAGGTTTGGACGGTCAGGCCTAAATGCGGCTGGAGAACACATTGACATTTTTGTAAAGGGGCACTGTGTGTGTGTGTGTGTGTGTGTGTGTGTGTGTGTGTGTGTGTGTGTGTGTGTGTGTGTGTGTGTGTGTGGGTCACCAGGCGGCTCTTCGTGAAGCCGACACTGTTTATTACAGTACAACAGCCATGGGTAAAATAAATGTAACCGGAATCATCCCCCTTTTTTATTTCATAGGTAATAACATTGGATATTTGAATGATATATTGATTGCGGACTGGAAATGTCCCCGATTTTCATTTGAGAAATCTGGTCACCTTACAACAAACTAAATCATCATGTATTACCTAGAAGTCATTGAGTATTTAAGGAAGTCACATTTTTAGGGATAAATTATGCTGATGAGCTTTTCCGCTGACAATTCACACTGAAATGATTATGATGAGAGATGTCACAGTGTTTCAAACGCTGCATACTGTATTTCATCGCTGGAATAAATCTTGCGATTGCCTTTCAGATGTCCGAGGCTGTGGAGGCCATTAAAAAGAACGGCAAAGTACGGAGTGTCATTTTATGCAGTTTGGTTCCTGGGATTTTCTGTGCAGGTAAATTTGCCCCAAACAAAAACACATGGAAACCCTGTGATATCCTCTAGAGTCTAGATTTATATTTCAGGAGTACGCAGGTCATCTGTGCATTTCTCCCCATCGTTTGTTCTTCCCTCTGTGCAGGTGCAGACCTGAAGGAGAGGGCCAAAATGCACCAAAGTGAAGTGGGACCATTTGTGTCTAAAGCAAGGGCGCTCATCACAGAACTAGGTAGGCTAAGATGACCGTTTTCATGAATGATGGAGTTCATCTTTCTGAGGAAAATGAATTATTTATTTTAACGTTTCTTCTGAGATGATGACTGTTTCACAGAAGCTCCATTCAATCTGTCTTAACCTTTTTAGCTGCGACCAGCAGCTCTATAAGCCACGCTGTCGGTCGGTCAAGTTCACCACCCTTTAGCGGACACAGTTTTCACCATGGCGGTCGTGTTAAGTTAAGTTAAGTTAGTTAAGTTATCCTTTATTTATCCCCTTGGGGAAATTCATCCTCTGCATTTAACCCATCCTCTACTAGGAACCTTCCTAGAACTAGGAGCAGTGGGCAGCCACTGTGCAGCGCCCGGGGACCAACTCCAGTTCTTTTGCCAGTGCCATGGTCAGGGGTACTGACAGGAGTATTAACCCTAACATACATGTATTTTGTTGTGTGTGTGTGTGTGTGTGTGTGTGTGTGTGTGTGTGTGTGTGTGTGTGTGTGTGTGTGTATGTGTGTGTGAGCGCGCGCGCGCGTGTGTGTTTTGCGTGCGCGTGTGCCAATCTACTAAAAGGGAGGCGGTGGGGGGGGGGGGGGGGCGGTAATATCGAAATGCATGGTGGCAGAGTAGGGTGGGCTGACCCTGTCGTCCTGCATTTCGGAAATTTGCATATATGCGGTCACAGCTAATTTGCGCTTGTTTTATTGCTTGGTTTGGTCATTTAAAGGCTTTTTAAAATTGTCAGCAAGAGTTCAAAGAGGAACCTCATCATCATCAGTGATGTCATAAGAGCAGGTGAGCCCACACAGCGGTCGAGCTGCAGGGCGGGCGAAGGAGCAAGTGAGCCCGCACAGCGGCCGAGCTGCGTATGCGAGCTGCAGGGCCAGGTTGGCGAGCTGCAGGGCGAGCCTAGGAGTCGAGCGCACGAGATGCCTAGTTAATGATATTTAAATTGTCCATATCACAAAGCAAAAATTGTTTTTCACTCCTGGCTATATTTACAATAAGACATAAAAGACACCAAGAGGCAATGGATTGTCTGTAGGGGTGGAACAACACGCGTATTCGTACCGAACTGCTTACGTACAAGGCTTTAGGTTGCAAACTGAAGTGCTGAACAGTCTTAAGTCGTCTACAAGGATATCATGGTAAACTAAAACTGAGACGGAAAAGACAAAAGGTGTTAAAACATGGTCGTAAATTTAAATCGATTTTTTAATTAGTGAGTGAGTGTGAAAATAAATAAGTAAAACAACTAAAAAATAAATAGCTTGCTTTGATCTCCAGTATGATTATTATGAAGGAACACATTTGAAGTCTCTTGGTCCATGTCCTGTTTTATTTTGTAGGCAACCTGCCGATGCCAACGATTGCTGCAATTGATGGAGCTGCTTTGGGAGGGGGCTTGGAGATGGCCCTCGCTTGTGACATCAGAACGGCGTGTAAGATCACTTCCTTTTTGGGATACAGCAGAGCAGGGCTTTTCAAAGTCTGACACTGTGGGGTCCCCTCAGACAAACCCCCCCCCCACCCCCTGATATTGCCTGATATTGCCATACTTCAAACGACACAAAATACCTTATCTCTAATCTCTCTAACCAAAAAACACACATTTGGGATATTCTATGTGATCTCCTAATGTAATAACTAATGAGCCTCCCCTGAAACTGTTTGGAGCCTCCCACTTTGAAAACCCCAGCAGTAGACAGTAGAGTAGAAGAGTGTTTTTATTTGATTGTGCAAGATATTATGTGCAGAGACCAATCTACAACTGCAACTAAAAGTCTGTTTACACGGAGCGATGTGTCCTCGGATTTAAAATAACTGCAACCAAAAGTCCGTCAGTTCGAGCCTGTGTAGGCATCCCCCCGGGGAGAGTTGTAGACTAGCACATGCTACCTCCGGTACATGTGCAGCGATGTGTTTTTACAGCATCCCACGTTTTAGAAAGGAAGCCTTTAAGGTGCAAATGTGTGACTTGAACTCTAAATCTCACATGATACAGTAAAATTAAATACTTGATTTTGAGTTAGCATCGTTAGCATGCAGTCAGGATTGTCTTGAACTCAAATATATCAGGCCTTTGAGGGGGGGGTAAAACCTCTTTGGGGGCCCCAAAAAATGTCTCTATAGCTGTGTTCACACTGAGATATTTATTTTTCGCTCTGTCGCTTGATTCAACCCTTTGGAATCGCTCTGTCGCTGTGTTTAAATCGCTCGTCAACAGGCACACGAATTGATGGACATCTGGGGGCTATAACGTTACATAATGTCATGATGTTTGTCCACTACGAGCCACCGTAGTTGTTTACAAGCTAAGCCTATCAGCGTGCTCCTAACGCGAGCTCTATACCGGTAGTACAGACTTCACTTCATGTCAGCTGTCAGCCTGTCAATCAGCTGTCAATGCGGTTTGTTGCCACACAATAAACCCGCGGTTTGTTCCAAGCCAGTGTGATCCTTGACTCACTCTCACACGGCAGCCAATCAGCGTTGAACAGCGAGCGACTGACGGCAGCGTAATTTCGCTCGAGTTGGGATATTTCATCTCGAGCGACGAGCGTATTTTCTCCCTGTCACTCTGTCTCTGTCGCTCGGACGCCCAGCGATTTTTCTCCCGGGCGAATATACGCTCAATCGCTCGTTTGCATTGACTTTGTATGTAAACTCGATGCCAGCGAAAAACTTTAATAGGTCGGTGTGAACCTAAGCAGGAAAAACCCTGCATTAAGACCCTGCATTGGAATGTGCTAAAGCTACTATGAAGGCGTTTTCAATTGATGTGTCTGTCTGATCCTTCCTAAAGCAGCAAAAACACAAGGTACAGTAGCATTGACACCTGATGGTGTGACTGAGCTTTTCACTTGACTGTTGTTTTGTTCCTCCAGCCAACTCTGCCAAGCTGGGCCTGGTTGAGACCAAACTGGCGATCATTCCAGGAGCAGGTAAGCTAGTCTTCCTTTCCACTGAGGTTTGCCTTTAAAAACCAGGCACCAGTGCAGTACAGGTGCATCAGTGCCCCTTTCTGCCCACACATTTCTGTGGTCACAGGTTTAGCTGTAACACCAGGGTGTAGGACAGATCCAGCCCGCTCTCTGTGATCACAGGTTTAACTGTAACACCAGGGTGTAGGACAGATCCAGCACACTCTCTGTGATCACAGGTTTAACTGTAACACCAGGGTGTAGGACAGATCCAGCCTGCTCTCTGTGCTCACAGGTTTAGCTGTAACACCAGGGTGTAGGACAGATCCAGCCCACTCTCTGTGATCACAGGTTTAACTGTAACACCAGGGTGTAGGACAGGTCCAGCCCGCTCTCTGTGCTCACAGGTTTAGCTGTAACACCAGGGTGTAGGACAGATCCAGCCCGCTCTCTGTGATCACAGGTTTAGCTGTAACACCAGGGTGTAGGACAGATCCAGCCCACTCTCTGTGATCACAGGTTTAGCTGTAACACCAGGGTGTAGGACAGATCCAGCCCACTCTCTGTGCTCACAGGTTTAACTGTAACACCAGGGTGTAGGACAGATCCAGCCCACTCTCTGTGCTCACAGGTTTAGCTGTAACACAAGGGTGTAGGACAGATCCAGCCCACTCTCTGTGATCACAGGTTTAACTGTAACACCAGGGTGTAGGACAGATCCAGCCCGCTCTCTGTGCTCACAGGTTTAGCTGTAACACCGGGGTGTAGGACAGATCCAGCCTGCTCTCTGTGGTCACAGGTTTAACTGTAACACCGGGGTGTAGGACAGATCCAGCCTGCTCTCTGTGCTCACAGGTTTAGCTGTAACACCAGTGTGTAGGACAGATCCAGCCCGCTCTCTGTGCTCACAGGTTTAGCTGTAACACCAGTGTGTAGGACAGATCCAGCCTGCTCTCTGTGCTCACAGGTTTAACTGTAACATCGGTGTGTAGGACAGATCCAGCCCGCTCTCTGTGCTCACAGGTTTAGCTGTAACACCAGTGTGTAGGACAGATCCAGCCTGCTCTCTGTGCTCACAGGTTTAACTGTAACATCGGTGTGTAGGACAGATCCAGCACACTCTCTGTGCTCACAGGTTTAGCTGTAACACCAGTGTGTAGGACAGATCCAGCCTGCTCTCTGTGGTCACAGGTTTAGCTGTAACACCAGTAGGGCTGGGTATCGCCACTGACTTCCCGATACGATACGATTCCGATACACAAGGTCCCAAGTCGATACGATTTCCGATACGATGCGATACGATTCGATATTTTAGTTACAATACCAGTTCTGCTTTGATAATGGAAGAGATTCTCAAAGAACTAATGTTGTAAATTGTACAAGGAACCCTCTAACCTGGTGCAGTATTGCAAAATATTAATATTTACATTAAGAATTGACCATAAAGCAAGCAGTTACATTGTAGAAAACTGTATAGGTGGAAGTTACAGGTATGGCCTCAGCAAGTGGGACATCATGGTGGAATGAGGAGGACTCAGAGGAACCAATTGTAAGGGTTTTTATTCAAGCAAATCCCTTTGTAGATGGATAATCATCAGACAGATGTAGACAAGTTTGAACAGATGATTGAACCTAAAAGACAAACAAGATATTAACAAAGTATTCGAACAAACAAGAGAAAACAAATTCAGCTGTAAATGAATATAATAAAACTAATTCAAATCAAATACTTAATCAATATACAAAGGAAATAACACTAACTATAACAAACTTAACACTTACTTTAAATTATGCATCTGTATATTTGAAGACAAAGGGATTTGGCAGGAAAGGCCAAACCAACAGCCTTCCCCCAGCAGCGTAGATGGCAAACTGAGCCTGGTCTAATTAGTGTCCTCTTATACAGTCCAGGTGTGGCTGGTTAGAGTGCATCTAAGGCCTGCCCCCTCCCCCCCTCCTGAGAAGAGGGATAGGCTTTTGCACAGCCGCCCCTCAAATATGATATCATATTTGACAAATATCCTAACTTCTGGTAGGGTTAGTGGTTTCAGTGTCAGCCATTGGAGGGAGGGGCACTAGTCTTGCAACAGGTCTGATGTATGGTTTCCCTTTGATGGTGACCTCCACTGTACGGACGCGGCCATCCTCACTCGGAAGGAGCCGAGCTACCTTTCCAATCGGCCAGAGCCCTCTAGGTAGCTGTGGGTCTATTACCATAACTACATCAGACACTGCGAGACCCGGGGTGTCCCTCTGCCATTTCCGGCGGGTTTGGAGGCTGGGTAGGTAGTCCTTGATGAAACGTGTCCAGAAGTGGTCGGTTAGGATCTGGCTGTGTTTCCATCGCCTACGGCCCATAAGGTCAGACTCGGCATACACGGCCTGAGGGAGTGAAGCGTCCCGCCGCCCCATGAGGAGCAGATTTGGGGTCACAGGGTCCGGGTCAGCCAGGTCCGATGACACATATCCGAGTGGTTTTGAATTGAGGATGCCTTCGATTTCTATCAGCACGGTGTTAAGTACTTCCTCTGTAACCGTCTGTGCCCCCAGCACCACACGTAATGCCGTTTTAATAGATCTCACCTCCCTCTCCCACATTCCTCCAAAGTGGGGAGCATTTGGGGGGTTAAACCTGAACTTGATCCTCCTCCTTCCCAGCTGCTCCTTCAGTTCTGGGTTCAAAGCCGTGAAAGCATTACTGAGCTCCTTTGCCCCCCCCTTAAAGTTCGTCCCACAATCCGATAGGAGCTCGAAGGGTTGACCTCGGCGTGCTGTGAAACGTCGTAAGGCCATCAGGAAGCTATCTGTGTCCAGGCTGGTAAGGATTTCTATATGCACACAGTGCGTGGTGAGGCATTTGAACAGGAGGCCCCATCTCTTATCAGTCTTGCGGCCCAACTTTATGAGTAAGGGGCCAAAACAGTCCATTCCTGTTGACCAGAATGGGGGCTGAGTTAAGCGAACTCGGGAAGGGGGCAAATCCGCCATTTTGGGAACAATGGGTTTAGCTCTCCATTTCCTGCATTCGATTCGAAGTCCATTGGTGCCGCTTAATGGCCTCGCGGCCACGAAGAATCCAGTATAAACGTCTGATCTCTGCAAAGACCCTCCCTGGGCCTGGGTGAAGGAGCCGTGCATCATAGTCCTTTATTATCAGAAGTGTTACTGGGTGCTTGGGGTCAAGAATGATGGGGTGCATGGCTCCTGGTTCAAGTTCCTCAGCCAATCTAAGTCTGCCTCCCACTCTAATAAGATTTAGTTTGGCCTCAAACTGTGGGGAAAGGGATAAGAGACGACTATGGGCGGGAAGTTCCCTACCAGATTTAAGTGACTGGAAATCCTCAGGGAAACTTTCCGTTTGGGCTTGTGAGATCAGAATTATTTCAGCTGTAGCCCGGTCAGGTGAAGGGGTCCCAGCAGGGGAGTGTTTGGTAGCATCCTGAAGCTGTTGGTATGTTGCCTCAACCAGATCTTGCCAGGTACCAAACCGGCTCGGGTCCGGTAGATCTGGGTGCTCATTTGTTTGGGTGAGGCCACAGAACAGGGGTTTCCTCAAATCTGGAAGTGGGTTGTTAGTAGGTGGTGGCTGAATGGGCCATTGCTTGGGGGCCAGACCCAGAAATGCCGGGCCTCTGTTCCATCTGTGAGGTTCTGCCAGTTCCATTACTCTCTTACCCCTTGTAATGTCATCAGCAGGGTTGTTACATGTATCAACATAACGCCACTGGTCAGGAGAGGTTAGGTCCAGGATCGCTGTGATGCGGTTGGCAACAAAAACTTGGTATCTACATGACTCTGACTGTAACCATGTCAGAACAACAGTAGAATCTGACCAGAGCACGGTTTTGTCGATAGGGATTGTTAACTCATTCTTAAGCAACTGGGCCAGCTGGGCTCCTGTCAGGGCTGCGGACAACTCAAGGCGGGGAATGGTGAGCTGTTTTTTGGGAGCTACCCGGGATCGAGCCATAACAAATGAAACATAAGTGCCTCCTTCTTCATCCTCCATCCTCAAATAAGCTACAGAGCCATAAGCTCTTTCTGAAGCATCACAAAATATATGCAATTGTCTCTGTTTTATGGGCCCAGGGGCATTGGACTCATACCATCTCGGGTATTGGACTTTGGCCAGGTCAGGCAGTTCACTCTCCCACTCCATCCATGCCTGCTGAAGTTTGCCCGGGGGTATGGGATCATCCCATTCTCTTTTCTCCATCCATAGCTGCTGGAGAAGGACTTTAGCTCTGGTGGTAAAAGGTGTCACATATCCCAGGGGGTCATATTGAGTGGCAAGTACTTTGTATACGTTCCTCATGGTTAAAGCATTATACACCACTGGCCTATGTTTGTAGCCTAGCGTGTCTGATGCAAAATTCCAGCTCAGTCCAAGAGTGCCCTCTGTAGGCTCTGTTCGGTCCTGTCCCAGCCATCTCTCTGTACTGTCGGCTTGGGCCTCTGGTGGTAGATGGTCTACAACAGACTGAATGTTACTGGCCCACTGCCTGATGTCAAAGCCTCCAGAGGACAGTGTATCTCTCAGCTTGATAATCAGTTCCTTGGCCTCTAGAGGACAAGGTAGAGAATGCAAACAATTATCTACATAAAAGGACTGGAGGACTATATTTGCAACATTACCAGGCTCTTGGTGGGCTTGTGCATGTCTTTGTACAGCATAGATGGCACAGCAGGGGCTGCAGGTTGTGCCAAATGGGAGGACTTGCCACTCATATACATCCGGAGGGTCTTCTCGCTTCATCTCTCGCCACAAGAATCTCAGCAGCGGTCTGTCTTCTGGTAGTAGTCTTATTTGATGGAACATGGACTTAATGTCTCCACTGATTGCCACTTGGTGCTGTCGGAAGCGGAGCAGCACTCCTAGCATCGACGGACCTAGTATTGGTCCTGGGAGGAGTTGGTCATTCAAAATTTGGCCTTGGTAGGGGAATGAACAATTAAAGACTATACGGAATTTTCCATTGTGTTCCACAATGTGGTGGGGGATGTACCAGGACTCTAGTGACTCGGATATCTGCTCACTAGTTAGTTTGGCAACATAACCCGCCTGCACCAACTTTTCGATCTCCTTTAGATAGGTCTGAGCCAACTCCGGTTTCTTTCCTAGGTGGCGTTCAGTCTGGCGTAGGAGAGGCATCACTGACTCCTTAGGTGCATGTAGGGTTGGGACATCACGCCGGCGAAGGAGAGGTGTAGCATAGCGTCCAATTCCATCCATTTGTACTCTTGTTGTTTTGGCCTCCAAGAGTTTCATGGCCTCCACGTCCAGCTTGGACCTTGTTATCATTTTCTCATTTTGAAATGGGAGAACATCTACTTGCCAGAGCCTCTCCACATGGCGACTGAGTTCGGCACTGGGAGACCCAGTGGAGATAAAGAGAGCTTGGGCTACCTCTGAATGTCCCTGGAGGGAGGTAGGCCCTTGAAGTGTCCAACCCAGCTGGGTGTGGAGGGCTGCTGGTGCCCCTGGAGGACCTAAGCAGACTGGTTTCGTGGGAGTTATTAAGTGAGAATTGTCTGCTCCTATGAGAAGAAGGGGCTGCACCTTCTGGAAGGAGGGGAGGGGAAGGCCCTGTAGGTGGCGATATCGCTTTTTCAGTTTATCTACCGGATAGCTCTGTTCTACAAGGGACAGTTTCTCAGAGGTGAATGCATCTTTGATAAGGAAGGTTACCTGTGGATTGAGGGCAGGTGATATTTCAAAAGTGACTGAAGTTCCGTTCAGTGCTTCGGTTTTCTGCCTGATTGTACGTACAGCTAGATGTTCCGCAGGCCCTTTAAGCCCTAGCTGTTTACGGGCTGCTGGCAGGAGCATTGTACGCTGCGAGCCATCATCCAGAATGGCATAGGTCTCCAGTGACCGGTGTTGGTTCCATAGAATTACTTTGACCACCTTTAGCAGGACTTTGGGAGAATTGGACTGGGGGTTCAAGTACAGGACCTTGCTGTCGGTCTCTCTCTGATTGACACGGTGGAGAATACCAAGGTGCTTCCCATTGCAGTGGGGGCATGGCTTCCTGAGATTACAGTCAATAGCCATGTGTGGCCCTGCACACCTCCAGCACAACCTCTCCCTCTTAATCCACGCCATCACTTTCTCCGTGGGCTGATCCTTCAGCTCTTTGCACTTGATTATTGGATGCCCAGGTGAATTGCAGAATGAGCAGGGCTTAGGTTTCCTCTCCTCTCTTACCAGGCGAGTTGAGGGAGGGGGGTTGAAGTCGGTACCATGCAGTATCGTGGCGGTTGTAGGGGCAGGCCTCGATGTTGACCTCCTGCTCTGCATAGAGCTGTCCGTATTCAAGTACCTAACCTGTGCTGCCACAGATTGGCACTCTGCCTCACCCTGCAGCCACGCTGCAAAGTGCACCAGGGTGTAGTGGACCCCTGGCAGGGTTGATCGGGCATACCGTACAAAGTTGGCTACGGAATCCGCTGGCAGCTTGCTCAAAAGGTGGTGTACGTGGGAGGGACAGTTCAGCTCTGCTGCCCCTGCACTCTGCCCCATGGCCTGCAACATCCCCACCAGGGATTGGACTCTCACTGCATACGTATGAAATGCTCTAGAGTCACCAGGTTGAACTTTTGGGAGGTTGATTATATTGGTGATCTCCCTGGTGGCCAGATGGTGGGGCTGTCCATACTGTTGGTCTAAGGCAGCCAAGGACCTAGTGTAAGGCTGTGGGTCATGGGCATATGCTAATGCAATATGTCGAGCAGAGGGCAGCTTAAGGTGGTCTAATAAGATGTGGTACTTATAAATTTCTGTTTCCCAGGGAGGTAGCAGATTAATAAGGGCCATCTTCAGCATGGTATAGTCATGTGGGTCTTCCCTATAAAGACTAGGGAAGGTGGGTCCCTCTACCCGTGACCTATACCCGGGCGGGGGGCCTGCATATGGTTGGGAGTTATGCACTGGAGGTAAGGGGGCCAACTGAGGGAGGTAATTCCCATATTGGTAAGCCTGGTGGTCATAATATTGTTGGGGTTGCCTTACTTGAGCTGTCCAACCTAGGGGTGCTGGGCCTACCTGCATAGGATCAGTTGCCGGGGCCCACTGGAATTGAATAGGTACAGGGCCCGCCTGGAGCGGAGGAGGCACAGGGAGCACCTGGAATAAGGGGGGCACCTGGAGCGGAGGAGGTGCGGGGGCCGCCTGGAACTGGGGAGGCGCAGGGAGCACCTGAGGCGGAGGAGGTGCAGGGAACACCTGAGGTGGAGGAGGTGCAGGGAACACCTGAGGCGGAGGAGGTGCAGGGAGCACCTGTAGAGGAGGAGGTGCAGGGAACACCTGTAGAGGAGGAGGTGCAGGGAGCACCTGAGGTGGAGGAGGTGCAGGGAACACCTGTAGAGGAGGAGGTGCAGGGAGCACCTGTAGAGGAGGAGGTGCAGGGAGCACCTGTAGAGGAGGAGGTGCAGGGAGCACCTGAGGTGGAGGAGGTGCAGGGAACACCTGTAGAGGAGGAGGTGCAGGGAGCACCTGTAGAGGAGGAGGTGCAGGGAGCACCTGAGGTGGAGGAGGTGCAGGGAACACCTGTAGAGGAGGAGGTGCAGGGAACACCTGAGGCGGAGGAGGTGCAGGGAGCACCTGTAGAGGAGGAGGTGCAGGGAGCACCTGTAGAGGAGGAGGTGCAGGGAGCACCTGAGGTGGAGGAGGTGCAGGGAACACCTGTAGAGGAGGAGGTGCAGGGAGCACCTGTAGAGGAGGAGGTGCAGGGAGCACCTGAGGTGGAGGAGGTACAGGGAACACCTGTAGAGGAGGAGGTGCAGGGAGCACCTGTAGAGGAGGAGGTGCAGGGAACACCTGTAGAGGAGGAGGTGCAGGGAGCACCTGTAGAGGAGGAGGTGCAGGGAGCACCTGTAGAGGAGGAGGTGCAGGGAGCACCTGTAGAGGAGGAGGTGCAGGGAGCACCTGGAGAGGAGGAGGTGCCAGCCTGGGGGTGGGCGCTTGGGCCACCTGCTGAGACAACGGCTGGTAGAGGTGAGTGGGACTTAGGCCCGCCCGAATAGCAGGGTCCGAATATGCTTTCATAGGAAGCCTTAGTGTCTCTTTGTCGGGCGGGTGCAGTGGGCATGCACTCTGGGGCCGGGTTTGGGTGTACTTGCTCCCAGGTAGAGTGAACGTGCCCAAATCCCTGTCTGATTCATACTCACTTCCTGCATAGCTTGAGGCATTAGATCGGCCTGAGGCCAGGTATCCCTCCACAGCTTCAAGCCTCCTGTCAAGCCTCCTGACCACCTGCAATAGAATGTCTCTGGTGTCATTGTCACTTGGTGCAGGTTGGCCAGGATGCCGTTCAGGAGTGGGGCCCACTACTTGTTCATGGTAGTGCAGTGGGGGAGGGGGTTGAAAGGCCTTGTCCAGGGGGGCTGATTGGATGGCTTGACATGGATAGTCAAAATCCTGGAGGTATGATGGTGGTCCTCTGGCCCGTGTCCCCCTCCTGAGTTCCTCCTCTTGCTGGTTCCTCTGAGTCATTCCCACCTGCTGAGGCCAATCCGGGTTCGAAGGACCATGTAGAAAACTGTATAGGTGGAAGTTACAGGTATGGCCTCAGCAAGTGGGACATCATGGTGGAATTAGGAGGACTCAGAGGAACCAATTGTAAGGGTTTTTATTCAAGCAAATCCCTTTGTAGATGGATAATCATCAGACAGATGTAGACAAGTTTGAACAGATGATTGAACCTAAAAGACAAACAAGATATTAACAAAGTATTCGAACAAACAAGAGAAAACAAATTCAGCTGTAAATGAATATAATAAAACTAATTCAAATCAAATACTTAATCAATATACAAAGGAAATAACACTAACTATAACAAACTTAACACTTACTTTAAATTATGCATCTGTATATTTGAAGACAAAGGGATTTGGCAGGAAAGGCCAAACCAACAGCCTTCCCCCAGCAGCGTAGATGGCAAACTGAGCCTGGTCTAATTAGTGTCCTCTTATACAGTCCAGGTGTGGCTGGTTAGAGTGCATCTAAGGCCTGCCCCCTCCCCCCCTCCTGAGAAGAGGGATAGGCTTTTGCACATACATAATGTAATTCTTTTTTTATTTAAACATCACCAACATAGTCATTCAACATCTTATCTTTCTTTACAGTCTTCTGTCTCTTTCTTTACAGTCTTCTGTGAGAAGCCAAGCAAATTTAGATTTCCACTATACAACAGAATCATTGAACAACAGCATGTTGTAAACAGTGTTTCATAAAGTATAAATGCTTTGTAAATAAAATAAAATACAGCTCATGAACATTTCCAGTTCACAAACATTATAGTGCAAACAGATTTGAGGTCTGTACATCTGGCTCATGGTGCATGCACAATGCACATGTAGCCTACAGTATTTATGTTTTTGTTTCAACTACAAACATAAATAAACGTCAACTTGATTGAAACTATGTTTTAACTACCACACACAGCCTATAATATTATAGCCTATGTTTATAAAAAAAAAATGTAAAATGCATTTTAAAAGATCGATACTGGGATTTATGTATTGATACTTGTTCCTTCACATGAATATCGATTCAATATCGATATATCGATTTTTTTAACCCAGCCCTAAACACCAATCGGACAGATCCAGCCCGCTTTCTGTGCTCACAGGTCTGGTGGGGAAGGAGTTAAAATGAGTAAGTAGCCATAACATAAGGACTTCTCCTCTTTTTGTTCACATGACTGTGCCGGACAGTATTTACTCTTAAGCTGTTTTGCCAACCTCTCATAAATGACATCTAGGCCGGGTAGCACAACAGCTGCCTCGCTGCTGAAAGAGGCCATTCCAATATCTGGTGTGGTGCTCTTTTGACGTCATCCTACAGAACAGCTGAGTAAACCTGTGGCCCAGTTGGCATTCATGCAGACACACTCTCCCTCCCTCAAGTCCTCAATAATACACCAGAGAGTTACAGAGACCTGCTGGAAACACAGCAGGCTAAGCTGCTGGAAACACACCAGGCTAAACTGCTGGAAACGCAGCAGGCTAAGCTGCTGGAAACACAGCAGGCTAAACTGCTGGAAACGCAGCAGGCTAAGCTGCTGGAAACACAGCAGGCTAAGCTGCTGGAAACACACCAGGCTAAACTGCTGGAAACGCAGCAGGCTAAGCTGCTGGAAACACAGCAGGCTAAGCTGCTGGAAACACAGCAGGCTAAGCTGCTGGAAACGCAGCAGGCTAAGCTGCTGGAAACACTGGAAACACAGCAGGCTAAGCTGCTGGAAACGCAGCAGGCTAAGCTGCTGGAAACACAGCAGGCTAAGCTGCTGGAAACACAGCAGGCTAAGCTCGTCAGGAAAGTGAAGTGACTTAATTGCTCCACTCTCCCATCAATAGACGGTTTTCACGGAATTGTGTGAGGCTGTGGTTTGCAGTGACTTACAATCATTTACAATAGTGCATAATTTAATATATAAGTATGCATATTAATTCACTTACTCATTATTCGCTCATTAGTTTGCACTAGTCTGTGACCTTCTGGATCTTCTAGCACGTTGCATTGCCTCTGTGTATGAAACGTGCTGTACAAATAAACTGCCTTGCCTTTCAAGCATCTAGGTTTGAGGCTTGGTCTTATTCAGTGTCTCCTCTCTGTTGGGCAGGTGGCACCCAGCGGCTGCCCCGGGCCATCGGGGTGTCCCTGGCTAAGGAGCTGATCTTTGCAGCCCGGGTGGTGGACGGAGCCGAGGCCTGCCGCCTGGGCCTGGTCAGCCACGCTGTGGAGCAGAACCAGAGCGGTGACGCCGCCTACCTCCGCGCCCTGGAGCTCGCACGCGAGTTCAACCCTCAGGTGCTGTAGGAAGAGCATGTCACAGCAAACAAGCATTGCACCTGTTACTTGGATTGAAATAATGCAGAGAAATTTAATTGAATTTCTTCGCATTAAAATGGCAGCCCTGGAAACATGTGATGTCAGCACTGCAGTAAAATTCGCCAGTCATTGTTAATTTTAGGCCTTTATTGATTTGCATTACTGTACAGTAAGGATACGAAACTTCTTGATACGGTACGTACCAAAATATCACAGTATGCACTATTTCACAGTACCCCCCCTTTAATTAAACATACCATCAGAAGAAAATTAACAAAAAACTATTTTGCTTTGAAGAAAAATATTGCTTTATTGAACAAATCAATATGAGAATGTTTACACAAGGGGCCTCCATCCATTATGAACATATTTGTAATGGCGTGCATATTGCGCATCATATCGTGGACACGCTATTACAGGGGAAGCTTGCTCGCTACATCTCTACTGTACAATAACAGCAAATAAAAAAATGTTTGAACACAATGTTTTGTATAACCCTAACCCCCCAAAAGGTAATTACTGTTTAATTATTGGCTCCCTCAGGGTCCAATTGCGATTAGGATGGCAAAACTGGCTATCAACCAGGGGATAGAGGTAAGGTGAACTCAGAACATACCAGTACACACACACACACACACACACACACACACACACACACACACTACAGACAATACACCTTTAAAGGAACATGCCAACATTTTGGGAGATTCACCTATTTGACATCTTCCCAATAGTAAGGTCATTTTGGTGGTTAAAGGTCCTCACAAACCTCCATTCCAAGCTCTTTAACGCGATATCTCAGCAACGCCTTTACGGAATTTCTTCCAAATTTGGCTCAAACGTCGACTTGGACTCAAGGATGAACTAATTACAATTTGGTGGTAAAAAGGACAAAAGTTAAGGTCACTGTGACCTCACAAATGCCATTTTCAAGCTCGGTAACGCCATATCTCAGTAACACCTTGATGGAATTTCTTCACATTTGGCTCAGACGTCAAAGTCTGGACGGACATGAATGTCGACTGCTTACTCATCAGAAATATTCGCCTGCACAGGGGTTAAAGTGGGATTTGGCAGGTGATTTTGAATAGAAAATGAACACGCATTTCACTTCCCACCACTCTCCAAACATTGCACTGCAATTTTCTTTGGTTTTAGCTAGATTGAATTTAAATTAGCCTGACATGGTTTGAAAGCTTGCAAGCTGGGGTACACCACCATCACAAATCACATTAGGAATGTTGCTGTTACAGTGTTACAATGCGTTGGCTCAAATGCTAACCGTTTCATGTATGTGGATGGAGTATGCTAATGCCATTAGTGCCAAGTTCCAGGATGTATAGTAAAATAAAAACATTGATTTGGGTGGTCTAACCTAGTTTGTTAGTGTATTATTCAAGTTTTCTATCCAAGTACGGTCGATTTGGTAGTTTGTATTCGTCCAAAAACGTCAACAGAAAAAATAACAAATGTGCTCCTGGCGGCCCACTTGCAGTACCTCCATGGCCCACCAGTGGGCCGCGGCCCACACTTTGTGAATCACTGCTCTACACCATACAGGTGTTTGAAAAAATGCATGGATGTGTTCAGTGATGCATGCAGCTGGGACGGGATGAGAACAATGACGTGATGAAGGTTGGAGGAGTAGTAGTACCAGCAAGAACTTCAGTCCACTTTCACCCCTGGACTTGAGTTAACCCATTGATACCTGATGCAGCATTTGCGTGTATATCCCTCATTTGTGTGTGTATCCCTTTAAGACCGCGAACCTCATCATCTTAAAGGGATACACACACAAATGCTGCATCAGGTATCAATGGGTTAAAAAAAAACAGAGAGAGAGATGACAGAAT
Organism: Poromitra crassiceps; assembly: GCF_964638095.1. Classification (NCBI taxonomy): domain Eukaryota; kingdom Metazoa; phylum Chordata; class Actinopteri; order Beryciformes; family Melamphaidae; genus Poromitra; species Poromitra crassiceps. Next base: position 16,287,080 of record NC_139629.1, on the reverse strand, counting down.
TGGGACAGCTACAGTGTGAATGTAGCCTAAGTGCTATCATATCTCTTTCAGGTTGATTTATCTACAGGACTGGCAATTGAAGAGGCATGCTATGCCCAGGTGAGTATTTGAGCTACTACTCATCATTATCAAATATATTTTGTTTTTGAACTCAATTGTGCATAGAAAACTTGATCCAAAAATGTGGTGTTTTGGAGTTCACTTTCCTGTTGTGTGCACTATACAAGACAATTGAGTCTTGATTTATTGTTAATAGGAATAGGAATATAAATCAAAGAGAAGAAATTGCGCAGCCAACTTTAATTTGGCCACGACGGCTGTGCAGCCTCCACCGCACGAATCAGCCAGAGGCGCCTGCCTCTGTTGAGGTGAGCTCAGGCTGTCAGAGGAGAAACCAGGGAGAAGGAAATCGCGATTTTTTAAAAATGCGTGTTTCACAAATCCAATCAAAGATTATAGTGAGAACACCCCGTGAAAAGTCGCAATGAAACGCTATTATGTGCAGTACTGAGTGCGCTTTCACTCTCAAATGACCGTATATCACTCAGCACATGAATGAATCACCAAACTTGTTTTTACTGAATAGCCGTTTCAGTTCTCAGCCCTGATAGCCTACTCTGTGCTGCTTTTAATCTCTCTCAACCATGCTCTCAACACAACACATTTACTTGGTGAAATGACTAAAAAAGAACAGTTGCAAATCAAAGTTTAGCCTACCACATGGGTCAAGAAATGTGGTGAAAACACAGCTCAGTGTTCAGGGCTCAGTGGCTCGAAAGCGGCCATGTTTGGAGAGAAGCCGTGCGGAGGTCGCGCTGGGAGAAAAATCTTCAGGTACGCGGTGGGCGGCCTACGGAGGTCGCGCCCAACACATTGACGTCATTTGACTCCTCCCCCGCGCCCTTCACGGCACAGCGAGTATAAAACAAGCTTTACTCTGCTGTGAGTAGTATTGACACGTGTTGTTTCCTGCTGTGAGTAGTATTGACACGTGTTGTTTCCTGCTGTGAGTAGTATTGACACGTGTTGTTTCCTGCTGTTAGTAGTATTGACACGTGTGTTGTTTCCAAGGTGATACCAACAAAAGATCGATTGGAGGGTCTCACTGCATTCAAGGAGAAGAGGCCTCCTCGCTTCAAGGGGGAGTAAGAATACAAAGTAATCAGAGTAAGAATACAAAGTAATCCGAGTACTGCCTTCAGCTCTCCTGTCACTGCTTCTGTCATATTTAAGGGCATGTAAAAACACCAACATGCCCGATCCAATACCCTCGGGACACACATCTGAACAGAACTTTGGGTTTCCTCCTGTATGTTGGGAAGCCATTAAGGCCAGTGATTTGAAAATATCAAGCTAAAAGCTAAAAGCACTTGCTGGCTGTGTCAACTATTACTTTCAGAACTGATGGAATTGTTGTGCTAAGCGTCGACCATCATGTCCAATACTGAATCATATTTCTGCCAGCTGTAACATTGATTATGATGGTTTTGCTGTTGGCACTCAGATTGGCAGTTGGTAGCTAAACTAACCAGTAGCCTCCTTCGCTAATTAACTCATCCAGAAATGCCATCTGCCAAAAACTGTGAATACACGAGTAGGTGAATGAGTCAGATGAAGATTTATTGCTATAGAGAGACAAAGTGAACATCACTTCCTGCCTCTCTCGGCGTACCAGCGTCTGAAAACATGAATGGTGCTGAACAGACTCATGACTCTTTTTGCTCCCGTTTGAATTACCGTAAGTTAGGTGTAGCTGTGCCAAGCTGCCCAGCGTTAGGTAGGAATGGGACAGGAAGTTGGGCTGTTCTGCCTTCAGAGTAAAAGCATAAATTGTGTCACTTCTGAGAGATTTTTTTTTTAGCTGTGCAGTGCAACAAATGGTTAGGTATAGTATAGGTTAAGTATAATAGTATAAAAGTACAATAGTATAAACAGCACACACACTATCCAGCCTTAAATCAATATATATATATATATATATATATATATAGATATAGATAGATAGATAGATAAATATATATATTTCTCCATGGTATCGTGATACTTTGAATCTTGGTATGGTGACAAGTCACTAGTACCCCGTGGTACAATTCAAACGGGATCAAAAAGAGTAACGTCTCTCTCCGTTCACCACCATTCATATTTTTTCAGACACTGGTACGCTGATAGAGGCAGGAAGTGACGTTCACTTTGGCCCCCTATTTACGTTGGGAGAAATGTATCGCTGTACCCAAAAGTGGGCGGAGTAATGTACTGTAAGCTATACTGTAATACACGAGGGATACATGCAGGAGATAACAACAATGATACCTGCATGAAAAATGCTGACACGCACTTGTTTTTCTCTCATGTGCAACATTCTACTAAATCACTGTCATTTAGTCAGAGGTGGAATTTTGATTATTACCAATCACGTTCTAATCATATTTTAACATTTCATGTTAAAAAGCTAAATGTCTAAAGCTATTGGTCAAATTAAATTGGACGGTAAACATGTTTATTTGACCCAGTGCATTGTTTACTGAACTGTGAGTCTTGTGCTGACTCTGCATAACATGTTCTGATTTTGTTCATTTCTTATGTTGTGAGTTGCCTTTCCTTGTCTACTAGACCACATCTGTTTTGGTCAGTACTACATGGGTTTTGGTCAGTACTGCATGTGTTTTGGTTAGTACTACATGTGTTTTGGTCAGTACTACATGGGTTTTGGTCAGTACTAACATGGGTTTTGGTCAGTACTAACATGTAAACACATTTAAAGCCTCAAACTGCTTTTATGAACACTTCAAAGGTGGGGACTCGAGTCACTGTTTTAATTACTAATGACTTGGCATATTAATGACTTGGCACTTGATTTTGACTTGTACTTTGATGACTTTGATGACTTGAAACTGATTCTAGAAATCAAACTCATGGCCTGGTGTTGATGCGAAACCTTTGAAACATAAATAGATAGATGAAATTTAGACTTTGCTCTTGGTTTCTTCTCACTTGACTTACTGTTCTACATTTAGAGTTGAGACTTGTGAATTGAATTGAATTTTAATTTTTTGAAATTTCAGGCTGCCTTGCAACATCTGGCCAGGGACAGCAGATGGAAACTAGCCGTCCAGGCTAACTCTGGCTCACTTACAGTTTTACTGTTGATTGGTGTGCATTGTCCCTGTGAAATAAACAAATAAATGAAAATGAAAATGAAAATGAGCAGGGTCACACCTCTGGAAACGTTTATTATTAGCCACAGTGATAAAACCCTAAAAATGATATTGTAATAAGTCAATTAAGCCTTCTTCAATCTGGAACAGCCCACAGGACAAGAACCTATGGCACCACTTCGAAATAAAGCTATTGCATCCTTTTCACATAAACATTTCATGATATCAGGTTGTTCCATGGCTAAAGCAATGCACTTCGGAAGTCACTGTTTTTTTTTAAATATTACTGTTACTGACATAGACAGGCTTTGTAGAGGACTCAATAAAATGACTGTCTCTGACTTTATCTGTTTGTGCTTTGTTTTTGTTCCTCCAGTTAGTCACACAACACTCAGAGCGTCAACTTGAAAACAGGGTCGGCTACAGAACAAAAAGTCTGAGGTCTCACACAGCACTGTGTGCACGGCAGACAAAAAGTCTGAGGTCTCTCTCACACACAGCACTGTGCACGGCAGACAAAAAGTCTGAGGTCTCTCACACAGCACTGTGCACGGCAGACAAAAAGTCTGAGGTCTCTCTCACACACACAGCACTGTGTGCACAGCAGACAAAAAGTCTGAGGTCTCTCTCACACACAGCACTGTGTGCACGGCAGACAAAAAGTCTGAGGTCTCACACAGCACTGTGTGCACGGCAGACAAAAAGTCTGAGGTCTCTCTCACACAGCACTGTGTGCACGGCAGACAAAAAGTCTGAGGTCTCACACACACAGCACTGTGTGCACAGCAGACAAAAAGTCTGAGGTCTCTCTCACACACAGCACTGCACGGCAGACAAAAAGTCTGAGGTCTCTCTCACACACACAGCACTGTGTGCACAGCAGACAAAAAGTCTGAGGTCTCTCTCACACACAGCACTGTGTGCACGGCAGACAAAAAGTCTGAGGTCTCACACAGCACTGTGTGCACGGCAGACAAAAAGTCTGAGGTTTCACACACACAGCACTGTGTGCACGGTGCACGTCATTACACATTAGTGAAAGTGAAAACAGGCAAGGAAAAAATGCAAAATGGCGGCTTGCCTGGTGGGAGGGCACAATAACTCATTTGGGGGGGCATGGCCCACGAATGACCCAACCCAGCCCCCCCCCCCCCCCTCAACCAGTGTGTCTTTGTTTTAGTCTGCTCCAAATAAAACTGTGTTTAGAGTTTGTTGGCAAGAAAGTAAAAACGCACGTCCAAACATTGGAAAACTAGGTGCAGGACTAAAGTGTAACTGAAAATGTTGGCAAAGGGGGGCATGGTGGCTCAGTGGTAGAGCTGTCGCCTCACAGCTAGAAGGTCCTGGGTTCGACGCTGTGAGCGCTGAAGGAGTGCGTGCCCGTCCGCATGTCCTCGAGTGCCAACCGCCCGCGTGGGGTCGTCAAAAGGGCTGTGTGGAGTTTGCATGTTCTCCCCGTGCCCCCTGGGGGTTTCCTTCATATAGGAACCGCTCACCAAAAACATTCAATACCCTGGTTGCTAATGTGGTGCCTCCTCTGGTCGTTAGGGGCGCCTGTTCAGAGGGAGGGGAACTCGTTGGAATAGCGTGATCCTCCCACGTGCTATTTCCTACCGGTGAAGCTTCCCCTGTCAGGTGAAAAGAAGCAGCTGGCTAACTGCCCATGTCTCGGAGGAAGCATGGCGCCAGTTTTGGCTCTCCCCAGATCGGCAGAGGGTGGAGCAGCAACCAGGATAAATAAAATAAAATTAGCACTAATGGGGGATAAAAAATCGGGGAAAAAATATATATAAAAATAAAATAAAAGTTGGCAAAAAGATGCCCAATTCAGTCAAATTTGAAAGGGGCGATAACTAGTCCACTTTCTAAACTGGGGGACGCATCCAAGCACATGATTATGAGCCTGGCTGTAGGTGAGGCTCAGAGCACTGGAGACATTCAAAATAGACCAATTCTGCAATCCTCTGAACAGCTGATGGTTAACAATGCAAGAGGATCTTCTAAGTGGTTACACATTACTGGAACATTCCTTGGATTTTGTTTCTTATTTTGAACAAGGTTTCGGTTGTTCCTACCTATCGAGTGAGACACGCTGAGTTTAGCACCAAACTGTTAATTGCAGGGAATGGCTTGCAGGGTTCCCACGGGTTCTTGAAAGTTTGTGAATTTGTGTGGGGGGGAATCATGGCCTTGAAAGTTTTTCAAAGTGGACATCGACAGACATGGGTCATTGAAAGTGTTTGAATTGATATAGTTTGTGCAAGAACGCTAATTGAAATTCTTTAGATGTTTTAACTTAACATTAACACGGCACAGTTGAGAAGTGTTGACACATGCCTCTTGTTTTTTAATTATTGTCTGTGAGCTTCTGTAAAGTCTGCTAGTTAAAAAAAAAACGATTTCAGACGGACGGACAAGCCCGTCTTTTATTGTCACACGGTTACACATCAACACATGCACGGAGGGCCACAAACACACACATGCTGACGGTGGCCGGTGAAATTTGTCCTCTGCATTTAACCCATCCTGGCTTTGTCCTTTCCTCCCGGGGGCAGGCCAGGAGCAGTGGTCGCTTTCTCGTACAGCGCCCGGGGACCGACTTCGGATGTTGTCGTCACTGGTCGGATGACGATGACATCTTCTGCATGTTTTTAATGGGGGGGGGGGGGTTATATACGGAGGAACCCCCCTGGGGGAGCACGGGGAGAACATGCAAACTCCACACAGACAGAAAGGCCCTTACGACGAGATACCCCACCTGGGCAGTAGGCACTGAAGATATGGGGGGAACACAACCACAGCGCCCACAGTGTCCCAGGCGAGAATCGAACTCAGGACCTTCTGACTGCGAGGCGACAGCTCTACCACTGAGCCACCGTGCCCTCATTAGGTCCTTGAATTTGAGGGGATTGAGTCTGAAAAGTCCTTGAGTTTGATGTTCAAGGTGTGAGAGCCTTGGGTTTCCCACCTTTTGCATGTGAGTCTCCCAAGGCCCAAGGAAGGAAATACGGACGCACGCGAGTAGAGGAAAGAAAGCATCAACTCTGTCAGTGATACACCATCTAGTCAGCCACCGGGAATTCAGCCCTGGTGGGAGGTGGAGCGGGGGAGGGGGCATGTCACAGCGGGTAGTCTCACTTAGTGCAATGATGTAATACTGTATTCATAAACAGAGCAGGAAACCACACAGGAAGATATCTCACAATGTATTCTTTTTACAAAGAGTCATGTGTTTGTGATCAGGTTGAGATGTGTAGTCTTACTTCACAAAGCTCTTCAACAGTCACACTTAAGTAATACCACTTAAGGAGAATTTGTCTGTGTGTGTGTGTGTGTGTGAGTGTGTGTTTGTGTGTGTGAGTGAATGTCCTCCTTAATATAGCTATACTGTGGGTGTGTGTGTGTGAGAGAGAGTGAATGTCCTACCTAAGATACGGTCAGGCCTAAATGCGGCTGGAGAACACATTGCCATTTTTGTAAAGGGGCACTGTGTGTGTGTGTGTGTGTGTGTGTGTGTGTGTGTGTGAGAGTGAATGTCCTCCCTAAGATAGCTATACTGTGGGGGGTGTGTGTGTGTGTGTGTGTGTGTTTTGCAGGGAACCATGAAATGTGGAATGCATTAAAGTCGCATGAGTCATGGTAAGGGACCGTCTGATACTTACGTGGCGCGGAGTGGGGTAAAACCAACCTCTGTCCCCCGCGTCAGTGTGGAGTGGGGTCAAATCAACCTCTGTCCCCCGCGTCACTGTGTGGAGTGGGGTAAAACCAACCTCTGTCCCCCCCGCGTCACTGTGTGGAGTGGGGTAAAACCAACCTCTGTCCCCCGTGTCAGTGTGGAGTGGGGTAAAACCAACCTCTGTCCCCCGCGTCACTGTGGAGTGGGGTCAAACCAACCTCTGTCCCCCGCGTCACTGTGTGGAGTGGGGTAAAACCAACCTCTGTCCCCCCCGCGTCACTGTGTGGAGTGGGGTAAAACCAACCTCTGTCCCCCGCGTCACTGTGTGGAGTGGGGTAAAACCAACCTCTGTCCCCCGCGTCACTGTGGAGTGGGGTCAAACCAACCTCTGTCCCCATCACTGTGTGGAGTGGGGTAAAACCAACCTCTGTCCCCCCGCGTCACTGTGTGGAGTGGGGTAAAACCAACCTCTGTCCCCATCACTGTGTGGAGTGGGGTAAAACCAACCTCTGTCCCCCCGCGTCACTGTGTGGAGTGGGGTCAAACCAACCTCTGTCCCCCCGCGTCACTGTGTGGAGTGGGGTCAAACCAACCTCTGTCCCCCGCGGCACTGTGTGGAGTGGGGTCAAACCAACCTCTGTCCCCCACGTCAGTGTGGAGTGGGGTAAAACCAACCTCTGTCCCCCGCGTCACTGTGGAGTGGGGTCAAACCAACCTCTGTCCCCCGCGTCACTGTGTGGAGTGGGGTAAAACCAACCTCTGTCCCCCCCGCGTCACTGTGTGGAGTGGGGTAAAACCAACCTCTGTCCCCCGCGTCACTGTGTGGAGTGGGGTAAAACCAACCTCTGTCCCCCGCGTCACTGTGTGGAGTGGGGTAAAACCAACCTCTGTCCCCCGCGTCACTATGTGGAGTGGGGTAAAACCAACCTCTGTCCCCCGCGTCACTGTGTGGAGTGGGGTAAAACCAACCTCTGTCCCCCGCGTCACTGTGGAGTGGGGTCAAACCAACCTCTGTCCCCCGCGTCACTGTGGAGTGGGGTAAAACCAACCTCTGTCCCCCCCGCGTCACTGTGTGGAGTGGGGTCAAACCAACCGCTGTCCCCCGCATCACTGTGTGGAGTGAGGTCAAACCAACCTCTTTCCCCCCGTGTCACTGTGTGGAGTGGGGTCAAACCAACCTCTGTCCCCCCGCGTCACTGTGTGGAGTGGGGTCAAACCAACCTCTGTCCCCCGCGGCACTGTGTGGAGTGGGGTCAAACCAACCGCTGTCCCCCGCATCACTGTGTGGAGTGAGGTCAAACCAACCTCTTTCCCCCCGTGTCACTGTGTGGAGTGGGGTCAAACCAACCTCTGTCCCCCCGCGTCACTGTGTGGAGTGGGGTCAAACCAACCTCTGTCCCCCGCGGCACTGTGTGGAGTGGGGTCAAACCAACCTCTGTCCCCCCGCGTCACTGTGTGGTCGATTATTCCACGACACCACGAGCTCTCCTTCACACACTCACAGCTATTCTCTGGGCGCTTTCGTCTCTTCCGTCTGGCTGTCGCCATTCAAAACTGACTGAGGCTCGAACCCACGACCTCAAAAAGTGACCGAGGCCTCAATATCACAGGGTACTGCACTGAGTTGAGTGTGTAGTTTACCATCAAATCCAGCCTGTAGGCTTTTGTTGCATATCCTTCTCTCTTCCTCCTCTCTCTCTCTCTCTCTCTCTCTCTCTCTCTCTCTCTCTCTCTCTCTCTCTCTCTCTCTCCCACACCTGTGTCTTACTCTCACGATACATCTGTCAATAAAGAAAACATTTGAAATAAAAAAAAACATTAAGGAAGAGCTTTTATCTTTTTTCTTTTAGTTTTCAGCAGAGCTGTGTAGATAGAAGAGTCCCGACATCTCCATTCACTCCAATGGACCAGTTTTTTTTACTTTCAAGAGTTCCAGGAAGTAAGGTCCTGGATTAAGCAGCACTGTCGAGTTGCAGCAAAATAGACAGTTTGTGTTGTACTCTGAAAGGGTTTTCCCCCCCTTGAATCAAATTGTACATTATCAGCTTTATTTTAGCATGCAAAAGTAGCGCGAGACCCATTCCTGGCTGTTCATTGGCTAATTAGTCTCGCATTTTGGTCCTCCGCTGACGCCACTCTCTCTCTCTAGAGGACACTAGTTTTCAGAGACTTTCCCACACACACACCCACACACCAGCTTTATGTTGATTGACAGCTGAACTGTTTGAGGGGGTGGGGGGGGGGGGGTTGTGGCAGGCCACAGAAGGCCGGTTTTCACTCCTGGATAAACACTAATTTCCTTAACCACACGTTTCCATTGTTGTTTAAAATAATAGTACAGCATGCGCAGTGATGTTAACTGGGGTCGTAAGGTGTTTCGGGTCTGTCAACATCATACACCCTCGCCCGGTAGACCCAGCCGAGGCCGATTACGACCCCGACCCGTGTCCCAGAAGCAGCCGCTCATGGATCAGCCTTCCTACTCTGTCTGCAACGTTGCCCGCGGTCTAAGGCCCAGTGGGTGACTCCAGGCCGGGCTCCTCCTTGTTCATATATATAGAGCAATGGAAACATGGAATTCTTTACCACTGGTATTAACACAGAAATCAATCTACTTTTAAAAAGCAACGAAGGAAACATCTAGGAACATCATATTTGTAGGATGCTATGCATAGGCATTTGTAGTTTTTTGCTGGTAACTGTTGAGAGAAATCATCAGTGTAGGTTTTACTCAGACATATTCATGTTTTTCTCTAATATTATGTTTGTCATCTGTGTTGACTGCCATGTTTTTAATGTTTAATGCATGTTTCTAATGTTTAATGTATGTTTCTAAATGTGGACCCCAGGAAGACATACAGTACAGTAGCTGTGCTTTAGGGGCCACAGCCAATGGGGTTCTTCCTAACAAATCAACAAATTAATCAACAATGATGTTGTACAACACAAATTTGGACAAGAGCAAAATTGTTATTCAAACTGCAATTGTGACAGTTGAACCATCTCGATGGGTGCCTCTCGCTATTGACAGAAATAGCCCCAGAACCACCCAGGTGCAGTTTTACCAGTACAACCCACCTACCACAATCACCCCTAATGTCTCGACATGTCCAAACCAGATATATGCTTTACTGGCTCGGCCCAGTGTGTCTGTGTGAGTGAGTGAGTGAGTGAGTGAGTGTGTCTGTGTGTGTGTGTGTGTGTGTGTGTGTGTGTGTGTGTGTGTGTGTGTGTGTGTATGTGTGTGTGTGTGTGTGTGTGTGTGTGTGTGTGTGTGTGTGTGTGTGTGTGTGTGCGTGCGTGTGTGCGTGTGCGTATGTCAGTGTGTGTGTGTGCGTGTGCGTGTGTGTGTGTGTGTGTGTGTGTGTGTGTGCGTGCGTGTGTGACCAGAAGTTGTTTGCAGACCTGCCCTGTGGCTTCATGCAGGGCCTGAGACACATCCCTCCTTCCGGCAGATGTTCCAGCACTAAGCCGAGGGGGATCCCACCACAAGTGAAGGTTGCGTAAAGAAATGTATATGTATAGAAACATACGGGAAATGTCAAAGGTGTAACCGTGATCAGCATCCTCTACAGCAAACGTCTTTTTATTCTCATCTGCCCTTTGTCGTTTTGACACTGCAGCCAAGCCCCAGCGTCACACATGTCTCTTCCTCTCCTGTCCGGAGTCGCTGTTTTTCTTTTGAACCGTTTTTTCCCCAGTAGGTGTTTGTCTTTGAATGTAGGCTAACTCAAGGTTACATTTATCTCTGTGATTTCCATGCCGCGAACGTTACATTTTCTTATGCAATCCATAAGCCAGTGGTGTTTCGTTAAACGAGACATATTTATACCAACTGATGGTATCTCTTTCAGCTGTAGGCTACTGTAGGTGATGTGTTAACAAGGGGGATGCATCCCCCCCCTGCCCCCACACCACCAGCCAACACCTCCACACAGCTCAGAGGCCCCCACACCACCAGCCAACACCTCCACACAGGCTCAGAGGCCCCACACCACCAGCCGACACCTCCTCACAGGCTCAGAGGCACCACACCACCAGCCGACACCTCCTCACAGGCTCAGAGGCCCCACACCACCAGCCGACACCTCCTCACAGGCTCAGAGGCCCCACACCACCAGCCAACACCTCCTCACAGGCTCAGAGGCACCACACCACCAGCCAACACCTCCACACAGGCTCAGAGGCACCACACCACCAGCCGACACCTCCTCACAGGCTCAGAGGCACCACACCACCAGCCGACACCTCCTCACAGGCTCAGAGGCCCCACACCACCAGCCAACACCTCCACACAGGCTCAGAGGCACCACACCACCAGCCAACACCTCCACACAGGCTCAGAGGCACCACACCACCAGCCAACACCTCCACACAGGCTCAGAGGCACCACACCACCAGCCGACACCTCCTCACAGGCTCAGAGGCCCCACACCACCAGCCAACACCTCCTCACAGGCTCAGAGGCACCACACCACCAGCCAACACCTCCACACAGGCTCAGAGGCCCCACACCACCAGCCGACACCTCCACACAGGCTCAGAGGCACCACACCACCAGCCGACACCTCCTCACAGGCTCAGAGGCACCACACCACCAGCCGACACCTCCTCACAGGCTCAGAGGCCCCACACCACCAGCCGACACCTCCTCACAGGCTCAGAGGCACCACACCACCAGCCAACACCTCCACACAGGCTCAGAGGCACCCACACCACCAGCCGACAGCTCTACACAGGCTCAGAGGCCCCCACACCACCAGCCGACGGCTCCACACAGGCTCAGAAGCCCCCACACCACCAGCCGACGGCTCCACACAGGCTCAGAAATGAGTGTTTTACCTGCAAAAAAATTGTTTTACTTGCTCAGATTTTGTTTATTTGGTCATTTCCCCCTTGATTTGCGTGCTTCTACCATGTTTTTTTATTATTATTATTATTATTATTATTATTATTATTATTATTATTATTATTATTTTGTCTGTTGTAATTATGTCTATTAGTATTTGACCGGATGCTTTATGACGTTCCTGTGTGACTTCCTGCCCAGCTTCAGAGGCTCTGCAGCTTGACGCGGCTGACCGGACGTGCAGCAGCGCATTTCAGAAGTGTCCCAAGCTCCTTAGTTTTTTGTATTGAGCACTGCCTGCTGTGCACACACTTTTATTATTATTATTATTATTATTATTATTATTATTATTATTATTATTATTATTATTATTTTGTCTGTTGTAATTATGTCTATTAGTATTTGACCGGATGCTTTATGACGTTCCTGTGTGACTTCCTGCCCAGCTTCAGAGGCTCTGCAGCTTGACGCGGCTGACCGGACGTGCAGCAGCGCATTTCAGAAGTGTCCCAAGCTTCTAGTAATGCTTCTTTCACAAAAACACACCGTAGTTTTGACGGTATCAACTTGACCTGGGATTATGTAACTGTAGCAGCTGAGTTCAGCTCGGTCAGTGTGGCTCAATTCTTTGTGAACAAGAGGGATGCATTCTACTGATTGATAACAAGGGGGATGGCATCCACAGACCCACCTTTTCAGACAGGTGTTTGACTTTTGTAGATTGAACTGTTGATCTTGTACTCTGAACTCTGAGTCTGCATGTTGTGTATTATCTTTATGTCCTTTTTGCTCTATTTTATATTTTGTTGGATTTTATATTTTGACTTTAAACCACTGTGAAGCACTCTGTGCATCCATGCTGAGAAGGGCGCTATACAAATAAAGTTTTACTTACTTACTACACATGTCTTTCAGCATTAATTAGGTGACTAATTGCTCTTTGAAATTCACAAGCTGCCATCTATGAGAGATAGAGATTTTGCCACAGAGATTTTGTCTATTGAACCCACATTTTTATTGTTAGATATGATTTTGTCCAGAATTCCCTGACTATATGTATTACAGGTAGAGAAAACAGTGAAACTATGATCAGAACACTGATTCTTCTACATTTTCTAACTGTGTTCACTTCTTATTAAATTAAATAATGCTGAAGTTGAACAAGTTATCAATTTGCTTGCGGAGCCCCTGGAACCGCCGGTGGTCCCCAGACCCCACATTGAGAACCACTGCTCTATACTGAAAGCAACAGTAAACAGGCAAAAAGTGGTCGGCTAAAAGTTACAAATCCTCCAGGCTGCTGTGATGCACATTAAATGAGAATCAGTATAAACTGAAAAACAGGCATGTTCCACTTGTCAGAGACAAATACAATGAACTTGAGAACACTACAAAACTCTTACTTTGGTGTCCTTAAATCAAATATGTATTCACTAAAACTAAGGGGGAAATAACTGATAACACAAACTACATTAGCCTACTCAAATGAACAGAACAAAAGGCGCATTGGTGAGGAGGGAGAGAGACTGAATGGTCTGAAGGTCTTCTTAGCTCAGTGCACTGGGCCCATGGTGCAACCAAAATCTGCCTAACGACCCCAACACCAGGAGATGTTTTATTACAGAAAGTGTATTGAAGCCCATGACCAAAATGGCCATTCTGTCATTGTGCTACTTAAATGTCCATTTTATTCTCTTCTTTTCTTTTCTTTTCCTGTCAACCATTTTATGTGAAGCACTTTGAATTGCCTCTGTGTATGAAATGTGCTACACAAATAAACTTGACTTGACTTGACTTGACTAGATTATTATTATAAATGATTACCCTTTTGGCGGGGGACCCCCTGGAACTCCCTCAAGGACCCCTGGGGGTCCCCAGACCCCAGTTTAGAACCACTAGGCCTAGCCTAAGCCACATTCTGAAATGGAAGCTGTTATCATAATAAATTGTGGAAGTCATCATATCTAAATGAAACACACATAACTCCTATGTTAAAGAGCAAAAACAACTACATCAGTGGTGATGCCTGACATCTACTGGTGAAAAGTTGGGTACTGCACTGAGCTCTGTGGATGGATGTCCCATGCACATGTTGCACAATGAATCTTTCAGTTTATCCACAGAGAGAAAATCTCTCTTCATGTCCAGGATCTCTGTCTCATAACACTGTTGTCCTAAAGATGTCCAGGATCTCTGTCTCATCACACTGTTGTCCTAAAGATGTCCAGGATCTCTGTCTCATCATACTGTTGTCCTAAATATGTCCAGGATCTCTGTCTCATCATAGGCTACTGTTGTCCTAAAGATGTCCAGGATCTCTGTCTCATAACACTGTTGTCCTAAAGATGTCCAGGATCTCTGTCTCATCACACTGTTGTCCTAAAGATGTCCAGGATCTCTGTCTCATCATACTGTTGTCCTAAATATGTCCAGGATCTCTGTCTCATCATAGGCTACTGTTGTCCTAAAGATGTCCAGGATCTCTGTATCATAACACTGTTGTCCTAAAGATGTCCAGGATCTCTGTCTCATCATACTGTTGTCCTAAATATGTCCAGGATCTCTGTCTCATCATAGGCTACTGTTGTCCTAAAGATGTCCAGGATCTCTGTCTCATCACACTGTTGTCCTAAAGATGTCCAGGATCTCTGTCTCATCATACTGTTGTCCTAAATATGTCCAGGATCTCTGTCTCATCATAGGCTACTGTTGTCCTAAAGATGTCCAGGATCTCTGTATCATAACACTGTTGTCCTAAAGATGTCCAGGATCTCTGTCTCATAACACTGTTGTCCTAAAAATGTCCAGGATCTCTGTCTCATCACACTGTTGTCCTAAAGATGTCCAGGATCTCTGTCTCATCACACTGTTGTCCTAAAGATGTCCAGGATCTCTGTCTCATCACACTGTTGTCCTAAAGATGTCCAGGATCTCTGTCTCATAACACTGTTGTCCTAAAGATGTCCAGGATCTCTGTCTCATCATACTGTTGTCCTAAATATGTCCAGGATCTCTGTCTCATCATAGGCTACTGTTGTCCTAAAGATGTCCAGGATCTCTGTCTCATCACACTGTTGTCCTAAAGATGTCCAGGATCTCTGTCTCATCACACTGTTGTCCTAAAGATGTCCAGGATCTCTGTCTCATCACACTGTTGTCCTAAAGATGTCCAGGATCTCTGTCTCATAACACTGTTGTCCTAAAGATGTCCAGGATCTCTGTCTCATCATACTGTTGTCCTAAAGATGTCCAGGATCTCTGTCTCATCATAGGCTACTGTTGTCCTAAAGATGTCCAGGATCTCTGTCTCATCACACTGTTGTCCTAAAGATGTCCAGGATCTCTGTCTCATCATACTGTTGTCCTAAAGATGTCCAGGATCTCTGTCTCATCACACTGTTGTCCTAAATATGTGTGATGTGTGAAATGACTTTACATAGAGTTTGGATTGAGCTGTGATGTGGGAAAATTGAAGTTCCATTGGCATAAGCTATAATTGCATACACCTTATTAATTGGTATAGGTTATTAGTCATAAGTCATCTCACACACATGCAGACATGGACAGACACTACAGACAGACAGCATATCTGTCGTGGCATTGATAAGATATTTCTCCCCTCTGCTCAAGCCTTGGAACAGTGCATCGTGTTCCATACACACACAGTTCCAATGCACACACATTTCCAAGAGTTCATCCCATTCCTCTCCCTCCTCTTTTCCTGCCTTACAGTATAAAGCGTAGCCTATGTCAAATGTGAGATCTTTGCTGCATTCCATAAATCCTCATGTCATCTATACACCTTATTTCTAGCTGCCATGATGCCTGATGGGTGCTTCTTCCGCTTCCGGTGTAATAGACTGTTTTACAGTCTATGGTTTTAACCAGGGCCGGTTCCAGAACAAGATGACTAGGGGTGCATCCTAGATAGGAAGGGGTGCAGATGCCCGGCCGAAAAATTTGACATTTTTTTCGGATGATGGCGAAGGCTATGCGAAGGCATAACCCGCCCCTCTCTGCCTCTGATTGGCCTAGCGTCAAACTTCCATCCAAACACATTCGCTTGGCTATCCGGCTGCATTACATCTCTTTCTACAGTCTGTGGTCAGACCGTCAGACTCAGTGGGTCAGACAGACAGACAGCAGTTACGCTTGCTAGCCTGCATGAAAGACGCCAGTGTGTTTATGTTTTTAATAGTCATATCTATGGTTTATAACCATAGATGGCTTATATAACCATAGATATGACTCGCTGCCGCGAGTGGTGAAAATTCCATTCTATCTCAAGCTGGGTTGGTCAGTGGAGAAAGGAGAAGAGTAGGAGAGACGTCAAATCTGTCTACCAACCAGGCTTTCCTTTTGGCTGGTATCACGTGTAGTTGTCTGGCAGATTAAAATATCAACGGCCAAAATGTCGGGTGGGAATTATGGCAAATAAATAAATAAATAAAATATTAAATATCCTAATATTTTTTTAAGAACTGGACGGACAAACCCATCTTTATTTGTCTCACAACCACAACGGTGCCGCGTCTATGTGCCGACAGGTCGCAATGCCGATAGCCCACAAGCAGAACCAGCTGAGCGAGGCGGCGTGCAGCGTGTCGGTGGAGCTAACCTCCCCCAGACCCTAACCCAAAACCTAACCTCTCCCAGCCCCCACGCCAAACCTAACCTCCCCCCATGCCATGCCTAAAACTAACCTCCCCCAGACCCTAACCCAAAACCTAACCTCTCCCACCCCCACGCCTAAACCTAAGGTCGGCATTGCGGGTGGTCGGCATAGCGGGTGGACCCCACCACAACACATGCATGCAGCCCCCCCCCCCCACACACACACACCATCAATCAACTTATTTTGCAGGATTTCAGTAATTACAAAAATATTTTTTGCCTTTGCGAGGGTGGATGTATTTTCAAGCTTTGCTTATTGAACAAACTGGACTAGTTTGTGTTCATTGCCATTTTTATACAGTTTTTAATACAGACCATAAGCAAAACATAATCTTAAATTTTGCAATATGTCTTGAATCCCAAATCAACACAAGAACTTCAACACAAGGTTTAAAATATTTTATTTTTATTTTAAGCACATTCATTGTCAAAATTATATTCAGTGGTAGTTTCACATGTACATTGTATACACGTAATTAAACTGTATATTACCATTATGCCAAGTAATCAAGAATGATAAACTAGGATAAAAAAATGCCTCATGCTGAACCTATCCAAAATTACTGTAATTAGATACCACATTCGAGATTTCCATAGATACAGTATCGTACCATTATAGAGAAGTGCAAAAACAAATATATTTTTGAATCAAAGTACATAAAGGAAGGAGGGGAGAATAGCGTGAACCTCCCACGTGCTATGTCCTACCGGTGAAGCTTCCCTTGTCAGATGAAAAGAAGCGGCTGGCTAACTGCCCATGTCTCGGAGGAAGCATGGAGCCAGTTTCGGCTCTCCCCAGATCGGCAGAGGGTGGAGTAGCAACCAGGATAAATAAATTAAATTAGCACTAATGGGGGTTAAAAATGTGATAAAAAAAATCGGGGGTGGGGGGGGGGGCTTCTTTACATAAAGGAAAAATAATAAAATACATATAATTTATTTCATTATAGTTACAACAAAGCCTCCAATGCAAGTTAACATTTTATAGCTGCATTCTCTTCATAACCATTCACTTATTCACACATGATTGAATGCAATTGTACTTCTCAGTACGAACCGGTACGAACCAACAGTTTGCATAGTCTGTGTCTATAACACCCAAAGGAATGATCAATTTGCAGTGTCATAGTAATACTCCCTTAGTCTTGGCTCAACAACTGCAAATCCAGGCCTCTCATCCGCCCTGTAAGAAGTGATGACATAGTTAGCGCTCATTTACTACCACGTTGTGTTTATGACAAACATCTGCATTTACTTCAAACATGACATTTCTGATCTTCTCCATAACCCTGTATCAATTATCAATTGGGTGGTTGGGGGGGGGGGGGGGGGTCACCATGTTAACAGTGATTCAGTCTGATATTGAGTCCTAAAAATCTGCCACTGCAGTTGAGATTGTTGAGATCGTTTCACTTTTTCTGATGAAAATCAATTTGAATTTTCTAGAATCAAGTGTCATTTTCTTGATAGATCTGCCAACATACTGACACTCGTTAATTATTAATTCACCTTTGATCTCTTGAATTGATCTCATCTCAGCTGCAAGAAGTTGACCTAAAAGAAAGCATTAGCCTATATTTATCGTGCATTCCTTTATCACTGGGAACTGGTCATCTTATACGGTTCAAAGGTCATGAGCTGGGACGGTGACATCACCAGAGCTGGTATTTCCCATTCCAAACTCGTAGGAGCCTCAGCAGCAAAAAACAGTAGTTATAATCGTAGTAAATGCTGTTTATTAGCACTTCTGTCTCGTTTGTCTCTCATTAAATCAGCTGTACACAGCACTGCCTAACATCTATCTAAAATCATGTGACTCATGTCCCGTCTGTGACCTAGTTCCGGTGTCCGCCTGTTGCTAATTTAGCCTTCCTACATTAAATGCTGTTGTAGTGGAGCCCAGCGTCGTTGTAGGCTACTTGGCTCGGGGCTGTAATGTAAATCTGTGACATGAGTTCCATGATTTTAGATGGGTCAAAGTAATTATTTCCGGTGTATCTTGTCCATCCTATGGCCAGACGAGTTGTAATATATTGTCATGTCATGGTGTTTTGGGGTCATTAATAAACGAGATTGATTCTGTTATTTTTCTAGAATGTTTTGGGGTAGTGCTATTTTACATTGAAGTCAACGGGGAGAGGCTTGTGTTTTCCCCCTAAAAGGGGGCGGGGCCTAATTACTGATCTGATGTATAGGAATTCTTGTGGCAAGCCTCTGATTGGCTGAGCTGTAACGGAAGACCGGGTCTCTATGTGCATTGGTGCATCGTTTAAAATGTACCGCCCCAGGAGGTGCATCACGCAAATAGAGTCCGTGGTTGGTCAATTCATATGTCTGTCATGGATTTTCATTTTTTGGTCTTAAAGTCGAGCTGAACCCAAGAATGACTTTTCTTTTCTTTTAGTTCAAATACCTGGGTATGCAGTGCACCTATTTAATAATGTATGCAAAACAAATCACAACAATCTAATTTCTTTAGTTTTTCACACTTTTTCACATCAAAAGTTCGTTTTTCAAGATTTCATTGATAACAGTAATTTACAGTTTGCTGACGTCACCCAGTACTATCAAATTTCTAACCCATTTCAACCAATCATATCATGACATGCAGCTGTCAATCAAATCTTCATTTCTGGATAATTTTCTCTTCCAAATGAAGTCGAAAATGGCGCCTAGTGCCTCTCATCTGGCAGAATTCCTATCCCATAAACTAACTACTAACTTGGCCAATTGTTAGAAACATGAACAAAAAACAAAACTATAATCTCTAAGAATGCAAAGAAATGTAACTGGCTCGTTAAAATGCGCATTCCAGGGATATCGTATCGTTACAGCAGCGATAATAGCTGGCATCCGAGAGCTTGGTTGTCAGGGGTTGCACCTCGGAGATTCCAGGCCGACGTGCTGCACTCTCCGCTCGGCAACACGAAGGCAGCTGGCTGCCTGCGGGTCGCTGACATCCACTCCTCCTGTCAAAAGGCTCTTCCCGAGCGGAGCACCACAACACACTGAATCCCACTCGATTTGGAGGCGGAACACGCCAGGATTGGCCAAAGCCCAATCCAGTCCCCAGAATTGTCAAATAAAATCATTGACATGATACTATGACCCGCCTCTCAACCTGTCATCTTAGACAAACTATGTTTTCAGTCTGAAACGGACTCAGTATGCACGTGACGAACAGGTTCAGTTCGACTTTAAGGGGGGCGGTCCTTAACCACTTGTCAAGAGTTGTGCCCCAGACATAGATATTTGTCTGCGAGACTACCTTGTGGTGACATGAAAGACAAAAATGGCGTCCACTCACTTATATGTCCAGCACTTCTTCATGAGTGCATAAATCTCGATTGGACAGTTGGGTGGGGCGTCCATGCGGTTTCCTGCCTCAATCATCTGCATGACATCATTTCCTTTCATTCCCTGTGAACGCAGCACAGTGACACACTCAGATGGATGGTGACATCATTAGACAGCATCTCCCTCAACTAATGTGACATCATCATCAAACTCTGCCGGGAATTCAAGAGGATGTACCTTCCCCAGTAACTTGTAAGATATTACAATTTCTAAAACAGCAATTATATTACAGTTACTTATATTACAGTTACTAATCCAAGTAACTTCAAGTTACTGCATTACTTTCTTCGGTGCAGGCACAGCCCTAACACAAAGTGTGGAGATAGGTCTAGCTCACTAGCTATGTGAGACTACTGTAGCTACTGTGTTGCCAGAACACATTTAGTTTTTTGCAAATAAATAAAAAGTCTGCAGTTTGGCTGATTGTTGACTCCTCCTGTAAGGTTAATTATTGTTCCAATAAAAAGGATTCAGTTCTAAAAGGAGCTGGTTAAACTGGTTGTATGTCACTTTTTCGGAAGGGGGGGGTAGCTAAAGTAATATGTAATGTAACGAGTAACAAAATGAATTACTTTTGATACCAAGTAATAAGTAATGCAATTTTATTTATTTTAAAGGAGCAATGAGTAATAACTTCCTGAGTAACTTGCCCAAAATGGGTCATGAACAGGGATATTGTGGTAATTGTGGAATTCCAGTTGGTGTAAGTATGTTCAAATCTGAACAAAATCAATTATAATTAAGGAAAAGCATTAATTAATTTAGCCGCACTACAAATTAGCCCTCCACTACATCCCTGTCCATAATCATGTGAAGACTCCATCATGAGCCAGATGCCCCTCATATCAGAATCAGAATCAGCTTTATTGGCCAAGTATGTACACATACAAGGAATTTGACTCAGTTCGCATTGCTCTCAAAGTACTCACATACAGAAAAATAGGTATGCACCAATTAAAACAGACAAGGCACCCATTTAAACATTTGCCAACATTTACAGTAACTACTCTATTCAATAAGTGTGAGGTAAAGTGTCTATTTTAAATACGTATACAGTATATGAAAGACTGTACATGTACACGTACAGTACATGTATGAATAAGCGACACAGGATTGTAAACAAAGGCGTATACAGATATGTACAGATATACAGATATGTTTCTGTATATATTGATATATATATATTGATATTGATATCGATTGCACAGTTATATGCCGTTCAATGTGAACGAGGCTTTGAGTCAGCTATTGCACAATTTCCCAGTGAACGTACATCAAATCGTGTGTGTGTGTGTGTGTGTGTGTGTGTGCGTGTGTGTGTATGTGTGCAGTTATTCCACAGTGTCACAGGTGTGAGAGAGAACAACAACTCTCGTCAGGAAAGTCTCGCGGGACTTGACGAGAGTTGTGTCTCACTGACCCGGCAGGCGAAAATAGGATGCCTGTAACTACCGGTGAAAAGAGCCCGGGGGAGAATTGCAGTCTGATCGTTCCTTAGGGAACAGTTTATGACGATATGCATTGAAAACGGGAATAAAACTGTTGGATGATGGAGGAAAAGCACGCTGCCACTTGGCCCCCACGGAGCTCCATTCTAGGACTCGCTTGGACACTATTGATCTCAAAACAACGCCTAGGACGGACAAAAACGCTGCGGAGAACACTGGGTGAGTCGTCAGATCATAATTAATGTGAGGAGAGGGCTGCAGGTTTAAAAAAAACGAAATTCTCCTTTAAACAGGAAGTGGGAGTGGCTTAGAGATAGTTGATATGACGTGGCATTTCAGGTGCGCACTCCCTCTATTTGCTGGTACCGAAGAAAGCCACGGATTCTCTGTTGCCCCATTCTCTAGTCGTTTCCCTCTGTTTTCACGTATGGGTGTGACTGTGTGTGTAAGATACTTTTGTAATAGCGTCCCTAACCTACTGAACCGGAGCTGCTGATAGCCAGCTTCCATACCGAGGCTTGGGCTGTCCCGTGAAACCATCAGAGCTCTACAGCCTGCTGAACCGAGGCCTACTCCTGGGTTTTCAGGTAGGCCAGCTCCGTTTATTGACTTCCTGCGGGATAACCTGTTGCTCAGTCAATTCTAGGGGGCACGGTGGCTCAGTGGTAGAGCTGTCGCCTCACAGTCAGAAGGTCCTGGGTTCGATTCTCGCCTGGGACACTGTGGGCGCTGTGGTTGTGTTCCCCCCCATATCTTCAGTGCCCACTGCCCAGGTGGGGTATCTCATCGTAAGGGCCTTTCTGTCTGTGTGGAGTTTGCATGTTCTCCCCGTGCTCCCCCAGGGGGTTCCTCCGTATATAACCCCCCCACTAAAAACATGCAGAAGATCAGATCGTCATCGTCATCCGACCAGTGACGACAACATCCGAAGTTGGTCCGCGGGCGCTGTACGAGAAAGCGACCACTGCTCCTGGCCTGCCCCTTGGAGGAAAGGACAAGCCTGGATGGGTCAAATGCAGAGGACATATTTCACCGGCCACCATCAGCATGAGTGTGTGTAGTGGCCGCATGCATGTGTTGTAGTGTGTTGTGTGACAATAAAGACGGGCTGCCGTCTGAAAATCTAGCGTTGTTGTAGCGGGTCTGGTTCAGTTAGACACGAGCTTGATTCTATTTAGAGAACCGACACCGTCACACACAGTAAGCGCAAGCTAAGTGTTCAAGTGGCTGGTTTAAGTGTTCATCTGAGTGATGGCCTGTGGGTAGAAACCGTTTTTGTGTCTGGTGGTTTTTGGCGTACAGTGCTCTGTAGCGCCTGCCAGAGAGGAAGAGCTCAAAATATATCATGGCCGACCAGCAGGTGGAGACTGTTGATACCTTGTATGGTTTCACCCCAAGGGAGTAGGCCTCCCACATCAGCACCCCGAAGCTCCACACGTCACTTTTGGATGAGAATTTGAAGAAGTTCATGCACTCTGGAGCATACCACTTCACTGGCCACTTCCCGTAACCTCCCGCCTAGAGGAGGAGGCACACATTACAACATCAGTGGCTGTGCTTTCATTGTCATATTGAGGACTGTTTTATGGCACACTTTAGGTAAACAACTTTTGTGCTATGGGGCATTAACATAATATCTTTACACTAGATCAGGGATACTCAACTTGCTTTCCCCGGGGGCCACTTTCATGAAATGATAGAAGGCCAGGGGCCAGTTAATAAACAATCAATATACATTTTTCTGTAGCGGATTGTAGGTTTTTGGGGTGTCAGCCGGAGTTTAGTCTGACAATGTTGTGCACACCGGATAGTTAGTTAGGTTAAGTACATACATAAGTGCCTGGGTAGCGAGCAGACGGCGGTATTTGACAATTTAGCAGCTAAATCATAGATTATTGAAAGATATTCCATATTCCAGACTGAAATGCTATAACAGAAGTGGAGTATTGGCCAGAATGACATGAACATTTGGACACTTAGGTCATGTTCACATTACAGGCAAATCCGATTTGCTGATAAAGTCATTAATCATCATTATCTTGATTGGTTTCCCAAATCTGATTTGGGAGTGTGTCCGCACTGCCACAAATCTGATTCTCAAGTCGGATCTGTGTGTCCACACTCCAGACCTAAACAGCTTATCTGCATGGGTTGTTATGGTAACGACGTGGGCGTCAGTAAATACGTACGTTGGTGACGTGGTTTTCCTGCGCAGAAGCATTTGATGACGAGTTGCGAGTGACGTTCAAATCAGATTTGGTGGATCTGCGCGTCCGCACTCAAGTCACATCAGTCGAAAGCAGATTGGAAACTACCTCCATATGTGATTTGGGACAAGATCAGACTTGGAGCGTCCAGACTCATAAAACCAATCTGGATAAAGTCATTAATAGGTCACTAAAGTTCACAAATCAGATTTGGCCTCCTAGTCTGAACATGGCCTTATTCAGCGGGTATCTTGCATGTTGCGTTCAGGTGCATTGTAAAAAAAAGAAAAGAAAAATGCAATTCCATCGCGGGCCACACAGTCGCCAGTTGAGTATCACTGCACTAGATGTTTCTGTTCTTGATCCCTGTTCTAATTAGCTACTGTAGCTTACTCTTCCTCTCTAGTGGCAAAATGTCCTCAAGGGAAAGGGGGAAGTGAGAGTGAGAGTGGTTGGGGACAGAGACCTGTGTGAGGAGGTACTGTAAGTAATTAATATTGATGTAGATGCAATTGCTAGTTGTCACCAATTGTGGATGTCAAAAGTTTTGGACTCTAAAAAGTTTTGCATGAAGTAAAAGATGATGGAACATCTAAACCAATGACATTGTATTAGAAAGGCAAAGTTGATTCCAAATTATTCTAAAACGGTGTAGTTTCTTTTAAAGATGACCAGGATTCAATTCACAGCTCAGGTCAAGAAGTTTTCTACGGTGAAAGCTTTCATTCAGTGAACGTTTTTATTATTATTATTATTATTAATAATGGAATGTTAACATAACATTTCTCTTTTAAGTGAATTCCATACATCAGTCTCTGTCCCCTGCAGCCATTAGCCTACCTTGTAGTAGTTCTGCTCCTCAGTGAGAGCTTTAGAAAGGCCGAAGTCGCTGATCTTGGCGTAGTGCTGGGTGACCAGCAACACGTTCCTGGCAGCAAGGTCTCTGTGGACGAAGTTATGCTCTTCTAGGTACTTCATGCCCATAGCCACCTGGTGGACCAGCTCTGTGATGTTCTTCATGGAAAGGTGCCTGTAGATGATCAATTACATGTTGTTTTGGTTACAGATCCAAGATTAAAAAGATCATAAAAGATTTCTTAGAATCTTTGAACTGTGGTGTTTGGGCTGCACCAGTCTTTGTTTTAACAACATGCAACATGTCTAACCCTAACCCCCCCCCCAAAAAAATCGATTCCTTAGGTGCATCCTTAGGTCTTCTCGTTTCATATGATACCAGAAACTTCACTCTGGTTTTAAAACTGAGCCTGCTGCAGCCTCTGAAAGAAAATGTAAAAAAATTTGATATTTCGCAAATATCGCAATATTTTCGAAAATCGGCCCAATCCTCCTCAGGGTTAATATGTATGTAAAAATCTTTTTTTTTTTTTTTTTTGCAATTCTCTGGTGGACCACCAGGCGGAGCCCCGCGGACCACCGTTTGGGAACCAATGCTATAGGGAACAGTTTGAAACCTACAACAACAGGAATTAAGTAATAATAATATGCGATAATAAATAAATAAATAAATACATACATATCATCATCATCATCATCATCAGTATATAAATGGGAGCTAGGGCTCTGTCTATCTGTTTATTTCTCTGTCTGTCCCACTGATGACATCATCAGTCATGCCATAAACCACTGTGACATCATCAGTGATGTAGTCCCACTGATGACATCATCAGTGATGTCATAAACCACGGTGATATAATCAGTGATGTCATAAACCACTGATGACATCAGTCCCACTGATGACATCATCAGTGATGTTATACACACACGAGACAGACACACATGCACACACACACAGTCCCACTGATGACATCATCAGTGATGTTATACACACACGAGACAGACACACATGCACACACACAAAGTCCCAGTGATGATGTCATCAGTGATGTCATAAATTGTGACATCATCAGTGATGTCAGAGGCATTGTGACATCATCAGTGATGTCATAAGAGGGTGTGATGTCATCAGTGATGTCATAAAAGCAGTTTTGACATCATCCGTGATGTGCAGTGTGTGTGTCTGTGTGTGTGTGTGTGTGCAGAAAAAGTTTGGGAACCCCTGAATTAGATGAATCCATCCTTGCATCCCTGGCATTAGTAACGCAGAAATAACCAATGTAATTCGATTGCCCCATTGTAGATAAGGATCAAGAAAGAGCACATAGCCTACTTGTTCTTCTGCAGGAACTTGTTGAGCGGACCCAGCTCAGCCAGCTCCATGACCAGCATGAGGTTCTCAGCCTCACAGATGCCGATCATGCGGACGATGTAGGGGTTGTCCAGCTGCTGCATGACGTTGGCCTCGCGCAGCATCTCCTCACGCACCGCAGGGTTGTTATCGTTGTTCTTCAAGATCTTCACGGCAACCTGCTTCTCTGTCCTGATGCACGTGGTCATAGGGCAGGTTAGACTGACTGAATACAGAGCCAAAGACAAGCTTACTCCAGTAGGTGACTATGATAATGTCATCTGAGTAGCAGTAACGAAGAGGCAATGAAGTAACCCATTAGTTCAACCAATAGGCCCTTTTCACAGCAACCGTTTTGAGGTGGTAAAGCAGGCACTAAAGCAAGTGTGACATAGGTCGGTGCCAATTTTTATCCAATCAGAGAAAAGTTTACACTTTCTGGAAAACGGAAGGTTGCATCGTGATTCATATAAAGGACTATATGTATTTTTTCACCCCGAATCCAATGCCGCCAACCGTGAGTCTCTAGGAGTTAAGGTTGCGGAGATATGTCCGCCCTGCCTGCAGGACTACAGGAGAGAGATAGAGGACAGCAGGGGGTTGTGGGTTTCAAGTCAAACACTCTATTTCAATGATTGCTGTCAGAATATAGACCCATTTAACACTTACGGTATTTTAAACAAAACATTGCTGAATGTACCTTTAATCGCAGACCTCTGAATTGAATCAAAATCGTATTGTGGCAGACTTTGTGATATCAGCAAACATCATATCGTTGTCCAAAGAATCTATATAATATCGTATCGTGATGAAACCTGTGATTTAAAAAAGGACTTGAAAAGTATTGAATTTAACTTCAGGATTCCTGCATACAGTATACACTGCAGGGTGGACTTTTCCTCAAACCAGGGCTTGTCAATGTTGTTATGTGATATAGCATACTTCCTCATCTTGTAGACGCCCTTTATGACTGTCCCAAAGTTCCCAGAGCCCAGTTCTCCATCCTCCAGGAAGAGATGGTCGCGATCCACTGTGGAACTCCTCAGTTCATCTGGGTCTGCATAGGGACTCACATACACCTCTGTCTCCATAGGCATGAAATCTGATGAGAACAGGCAACATATTTGAGGGATAATGACGGGTTATACGATTCATTCATTTGAACACGTGAATGCTAATGAGATGAATCCACAAAGTGTACAGGATCTCACAAATTCAGCGTGACAGGTAGCTGGTTGGACTGCTCTGTACAGTTCTAAGCATACAACAACACAAAACAAGCTTATTCAGTGACTTGTGTTATTTGTTATGCACCTTGGCAATGATTTAATGCTGGCTGACACTCACCACTTCATTTGGGTTTAATTGACCAGTCACAGACTCACTAAATCTCAGATTTCAGTGTTTATTCATTCGTGACAGCCAATCAGCAGCCAGCACGATGCTGTACATGTTGTTACGGAGTGCAGTTGTGTATGAATTAGTTGCTCAGAGTCATCGTTTATTTAGGCAAAGTGGAACGTCACTTCCTGCTTCAGCACTGTACCAGAGATTTTCATCCGCCATTTATTTTCCCATAGACATTTCGTAAAATGTTTACAAAATAGTTGTACTTCGTCGAACCAAACGGTTCAGCTAACGCTATAATCGGGAGAGACCATAGAACATTTCACTGGGACCGAAACAAAAAAAAACAACATCGAAAAAATATGTTCTTTAATAAACCTGCATTTTTTTAACGTTTTGGTCCCAGTGAAATGTTATGCGATCATCGCAGGAAGCCGAGATACATGCGTGTTTGTCCAGCGAAGCGAAGTGAGAAATTCACCCCGCACGGAGAGCGTATGGGGCGGGGTCAGATGTTCTCCGTGGGTCTGGTGCTTCCTGGTACTCGATGTGTGGAGGTCTGGGGGCATATTTGATGTCTGAAATTTACAATTATGTGAGGGTTCACAAAGCGGATTACTAATCTAAGTGACAGGAGAAGTGATTTGTGTGCGTTTAGCATGCTTCTAGTGAAAGAAATCCTCCAGCGTTGAGTGACTGTCACGAGCCCGTGTCACAACGCGCCGAGGCCGGGAGTAAACATGTCCTTGCACCGCTTTGAGGCTCCAGGCTGGACGTGCTTTATGTGGTCCCTGCATGAAGTGAAGGGAGATCGATGATGAAAACGCTCGCTGGTTTTGTGGGGCAATAACTCTAGCTAGCCGAGGAATATAGGAGTATGGTACCACTTCATAAGGTTGCCAAGAGCGCCATCTATCGCATGGCGGTGAAAAGACGTCTATAGACGACAATGGCGGGGAATGAGTTAAAAGCGGTTCTCTTCTCATACTCTATCTGCTGTCATTTCAGTGCGATTTCTGCAACCCTCCTCCACCACATCCTCCTCCATAATTATTGAACATTTCATAATCATTGTTCACATGTAATTAAATCATTGCTGATGTTAATAAATAATTGTTAACTAAATAAGTGTCTCTCCTGATTGAAATTCAATTCCCCAACATGGCATAGCTTGATACATGAATCAAGGTTGGTTGTTGTCATGAATTGATGATTGGAAAAAATCAAGTTCGTAAAAAGTAATCAATAATAATCAATCTTCACAACTGGTGACAGCCTGTGAGTGACAGTGATACAGTACTTCCTGGTACAAATAGATATAGGTGATATGATGTAGACAAATATCAGAATAAAAATGGGAAGCCAATCTGCCTAACAACTTTAAGGAAGAGATAATTGTGTAAACTCTTTCATCTTACATCAGTAATTGTTCACTCATCTCACCTTCTTTGCTGGTTGCTTTACCATTTGGCACAAATGGAATATACGGATTGTTGACATTATCCGTTGTTTTGCTTTTATCTCCCCACATCTGTCAGTCGGTCAGAAAACACATTGTTTAAGGAGAAATACAGCAGTGAAAACACAACAGGCAGATTTCAGAGGGTGCACTGCTGAACTGTAACGTGCAATTCATTCAATAAACAGCTGAGCAGAAAATATTAGTTTTTCGATTCTGAAGCAGAGTGCCACTCTTCATGGAACCCGTATTACAGTGATAGATTCCCCCCCCCCCCCTTTGGAATGTTAAAGGAGAAGTTCACCAAAAAACGATGCTGATTTATTTTACACATGATCTCACACATACTGAATCCGAAAACTGTAAACATTTTTGCAGACATTCATTTAGTTTGACCGTTATTGAGAGTTAATTTGAGTTAAGTTGTGGACCAGTGATCATGCACAAATGACATTGGGCATTCTTCCAACAATCTGATTTGTTCTCTTCATCTTAAAGAAAAAGGTGTAAAATCCTTATATTCCCAAAGCTGGATCATGTTTCCTTATATTAGCAGTACGTACGTAAGCTGGTGATGTGAACAACTATTGAAGTCCCCATTGACTTCAGTACAGTACAACTGAAGTCAATGGTGACTGGTTTCCTCTCCAACACTCACTTTAGTTATGACACTTACTGTTACTCAACAATGTGACTATGTGTCACCATCATATTAATTCATGGAACATGAATTGTACGTACTGTAGGGAAAAGAAAGCTTCTTACAGATCAATTTATGTGAGAAAATATTATTAAGCAGTATTAAAAATAAATACTATATTGGGGTATGTATTAAGTATCACTGTAATACATGGGTATCCATAATAGGGAAATTGTATAATTGTGCATACAAAATGTTAAGAGGAAAACATATTAACATAAAGTGCAGAGGTCAACATATTGATTCACATGCGTTCAAAGAAGGGGCAAGGAACTATTTTGATAAGTGATTTACTGTTTAAAAGTACCTCAGACTGCATCACAAGCAGCTGATATGTAAACTTGGAAAAAGTAATAACTTGTGAACGATATGTTCCATACCCCTGCTTTTAAGAACGGTGCTTTAGCTACAGAAACAAGTTCCTATCCAAGCATCCTATTTGATTATTTAGCTTAGTGAGCAAAAGGTTACATGAAATTGCTAAAAAGGTATCTCATGCTATTGCAGCTGCATTCAATTATAGGCTGGAAGTGTTGGGCTGAAAACACACAAAAACAAAGAAAGACAAAGTGATGTGCGAGAGACTCCAGAGAGCAGGGATAACGAGCACTGATCCAGCATCATGCAGCATTCACACAGTGAGCAGGGATAACGAGCACTGATCCAGCATCATGCAGCATTCACACAGTAACGAGCACTGATCCAGCATCATGCAGCATTCACACAGTGAGCAGGGATAACGAGCACTGATCCAGCATCATGCAGCATTCACACAGTGAGCAGGGATAACGAGCACTGATCCAGCATCATGCAGCATTCACACAGAGAGCAGGGATAACGAGCACTGATCCAGCATCATGCAGCATTCACACAGAGAGCAGGGATAACGAGCACTGATCCAGCATCATGCAGCATTCACACAGTGAGCAGGGATAACGAGCACTGATCCAGCATCATGCAGCATTCACACAGTGAGCAGGGATAACGAGCACTGATCCAGCATCATGCAGCATTCACACAGTGAGCAGGGATAACGAGCACTGATCCAGCATCATGCAGCATTCACACAGAGAGCAGGGATAACGAGCACTGATCCAGCATCATGCAGCATTCACACAGAGAGCAGGGATAACGAGCACTGATCCAGCATCATGCAGCATTCACACAGTAACGAGCACTGATCCAGCATCATGCAGCATTCACACAGTAACGAGCACTGACTCCAAAGCATGGCACCCATTCTATCCCCTCCAATATTCCGCCACTATTTAAAGCATGGCACCCATTCTTCCCTAAAGCGAGGCACCCATAAGCTCTATATGTGAACATGTGTTTATTTGGCAAAGGGACTCACTACTAAAGCCTTGCAGCCAATTAAATTAGGCATAGTTTGGTTGCTAAGAAATCGACATATGTCCGTTTGCAAGATGTGTGTCTATATTTCTCTATCATATAATTGTTCGATGTGTTATTATTACTACTGTAATTTGTTAATGTTGTGTCAGCTAGTCCTCCTTTCCCTGTTCTCTCCATATAGTCTCCCATACTCCTCTATACTCCCATACTCTTCCATACGCTCTCTCCTCTCCCACATTTCCCATTCTCTCCCCACCCCCTCCCTCCCCCTGCTCTCTTCTCCCCCACACACCCTCCCGCTCCCCCCCCCTTTCCCCTCTCCTGCTCTCTCCTCTTGCTCCTTCCCCACCTCCTATACCCTCCAACATTTCCCATTCCCTCCCCACCCCATCACTCTCTCACATTCCCCCTGCTCTCCTTCCTTCTCCTGCTCTCTCCTCTGCTCTATCCTTCATTTCTATATTTTCTATATTTCTCTATCAATTGTTCAAAATGTTATCTTTATTCTGTATATTCTTGCTACTGTTGTGTCAGCTAGAATTAGCTAGACATATTTTCTGTGAAGCCCTCTGAGCAGTAGCGGAGCGTACGCCGGGGCAGAGGGTGCGGCCGCCACGGGCCCACTCGTCAGGGGGGCCCATCAAAGATTTTTTTTTTTTTTTTTTTTTGCAGGCCAGGCCACCTGGCTGGCAACCTGTGTTTTTATTTTTCTTCTTCAGAACAAGCTTGTCTGTAAAGTGGCTTCACTGTAGTCTTTCTTGGACATAATATTACTTGGCTCAATGAGTGACAAATTGTGTTTTCGGATATAGGGGCTATCAGCTATTTTACAGTTGTGACTTAAAATGACTTTATTTAATAAAGTCAGTGGTGTGAGTCTGAGAGGAATTCAATCAATAGACAATAACATTGGTGTGTTTAAAATGAGATATTCCACTAAATATGGCTAAAACCGATTCAAACATGCAAAAAAGGCAAATTTTTCTTCGCGGCCTGGCAGGCCCGGTTCTACGGGGGTGCAAAAGCATGCATTGCACCCTTATTTGTCTGCATGCTCAGTTGAAAAGTAAAAAAAAAAAAAAAAAAAAAAATCTTTTTTATAAATGCTACAGCTGCAAACTTACTGTTTAAACTTGAATTATAGTTGTTGTTTTTCTTTGTTCTTTGATGTGATTTTATGGCTTTTTGGCACCTATATGTAACCTTTTAAGGTTGAGATAATTGTATTATCATTATATGGTCCAAATATTTCAGTAAAGCACTTGAAACACTTGAAATATTCTTGCTTGGGTGGTATCATTCTACTTGAAATGATGGTCAAATGCATTATTTTTAGTAAAATAACATGTCAAATTTTTCGGGCCCCTTCCTATCTAGGATGCACCCCTAGTCATCTTGTTCTGGAACTGGCCCTGCGGCCTGGCCTGGCCTTCAAATTTTTTTTTTTTTTTTTTTTTTTTGATGGGGCCCCCCTAAGAGCTTCGCCCCCTCTGGGCTGATAGGGTTGCTCCGCCCCTGCCTCTGAGACATGCTTGTGAATTAGGGCTATATAAATAAACTTGACTTGACTTGACTTGACTGATCCAGCATCATGCAGCATTCACACAGTAACGAGCAGTGATCCAGCATCATGCAGCATTCACACAGTAACAGAACCCCAAACCTAAATCTGTGCAGAAGCCTGAGGAAAAGTGGTGACATCAGCTGGCAAAAAGACCAGCCAATAGACCCGTTTCACAGCAGCCATTTTGCATCTCAAAGGCAGGGTGAACACAGGTCAGGTGTAACCAAAACATTAAATTCATGTTTATACACCATTATTAATGCCATCTTGTGGACCAACTGCAGCACACAACTTTTTAAGTACCTGTTGTAATGAGAGGACTGATCAAAGTATACTACAGTATCTTTGAACTCTAACTACTCTTTCATACTTTGTACTATACACTCCATTCAAGCTTTAAGCTGGTCAACACTTTTAGTAGCCTACTTTTACAATCACTTATTCAGCTTTTTGATACCATTTGTACTTTTAGAGAAATCGCAGTTTAGATTTTATACTTTTTTCAACCATTATAATGGGATCCATCCATCCTATGGAGCCTGCAGCCTTGAGTGTGACGCCACGATTCACTCGACCAGACTTTACAGGCTGTACTGCTTTACAACATTCACACATTTTAAAACTGTGACCGTTCACACAACTTTAACACTACATACATTCCTACTACATACTACATCAAACCCTTCGGCTACTTCTGCTCTCACTCACAATGTCAAAATATAACGGCATAAGATGTATCGCTTTTGAGATATTCATATTTCTTTGAGACAAGTATTCCACTCTTTTTCCAATTGCACAGCAAATAGAAGGCAACTTGTCGCTTCAAATTGGTCCTCAAGATGGCGGCGCAACAGTCGTGTGATCAACAACAATGTATGAATAGCAGATTGCCAGGGCACCTTACTTTTCACCAGTAGATGTCAGGCTTCACCACACATTTGGTGTGGGTTAGTTACTCTTAAGAGTGCTGGATAATATACCCCCCCCCACACACACACACACACACACACACCCACCCAGTCGCAATGGCACTAAGTAGCATCTGGATGGCGTTTATTTATTTATTTTTAATCGCCTACTAATATGATGTTGCATTGAACACGTGTGTGTGTGTGTGTGTGTGTGTGTGTGTGTGTGTGTGATTGCACTTGTGTGCAATCAAGTCCAGTTGTGAAGCTATCTGCTACCACTTTGGTTTATAAGAGAGATGGGAGAAGTAAACAGAGGGTGTGTTAGTAGGTAGCAAGCCACATTGGAGCCAGATGGCAGTTGGGAGAGTTAAGGAAGGGGGGATCAGGTGGGCATTTATGAGGAGACAGGAGGGGTGTTAGTGCACCTTCTTAAACTTCCGGCCGGGGATGGGTACAGAGTAGTTTTTGAATCTGGAGAAAAATCCACCACCATCCGCACCCTGCCAGAAATCACAATTTCAGAGAGAGGATAATAATAATTAGGTTATGTGGTAATGTTATGGTCATGCATGTGATCATTACACTGATAATTGGTCAAGGGGAAAGGTTCGCACGCACGCACGCACGCACGCACGCACGCACGCACGCACACACGCACACACACACACACACACACACACACACACACACACACACACACACACATATAACTTACTTTTGATGGAGCTGACGGTATAGGCCCTGTATGAGAGGAATTAATTAAATCAGTTACTTATTACGGTAATGCAGTGATTCCCAAACTGTAGTGGCCCACTAGTGGGCCATGGAGGTACTGCAGGTGAGTGGTCTGCCAACACTCCCGATTTTCGCGGGCAATCAATGGCTGTAGAAGGGTAATTTTTAAAGCTACAGAGGAGATCCTGTTATCAAAAGAAAGTAGAAGACCTAAGGCAGCCATTGCTCCCAAGCATAATATGCTAGCTTGTTGGGGAAGGGGGCTAAATAACACTCCAAACATAGGTTAAATTTGGGCAAGGGAAAACTATTTCAAACCAATTTTCATTCCGATAAATTGAGTTGAGAGGTCAAGGGACCCCCCCTTGAGCTCTCAACTCAATTTATCGAAATGAAAATTGGTTCAATCTGTATCCACCAGGTATCCCACCAGGTAGCATTTTTCAAAGCCTAGGCTTTGAAAATGCTACCTTAATAACTTGTGGGTTGAGTTCTTCTGTTGTTGCCTCATCACATTTTGTCTCAACAGATGTGTTATGCATGCAAATATTTCTGATGAGTAAGTGGGGAGAAAATGTTGGCAATCTGCTTTTGGGTATTTTGCCGAAATGCTTTTGTAAGTGGATGGATAATTAATTTCCTGTTTTTTTTTTTTTTTTTTACCTTTATTTAACCAGGTTAGTCTCATTGAGATTGAAAATCTCTTTTTCAAGAGAGACCTGGCCAAGAAAGCAGCATAAAGTTACAGACACATTTTACCATAAACAATACAAACAAAAACATCGTATGCCCCAGTTCACATGCTCTGTTAATGAAATAAAAAATATATATAATATAAAAAACGTATCGGGAAATACATCATCTTAGTCTCGTGTGTTGATCAGAGTTGTGATTAAAGGGTTGGGTGGGGCCCGGAAGACTTTCAGATTTCAAAGTGAGCCGCAGCATTCTCAAGTTAGGGAAACTGACTAACTGATGTAGCCAGGTTTTATTTATTAACTATCTCTGCTGATTCAAACAAAATAATCCTCTTGCTGTAGGCGTACAGTACATTTTTAGCAGTACACAGAATAGCGTGATCCTCCCACGCGCTACGTCCTGCCGGTGAAACTCCTCACTGTCAGGTGAAAAGAAGCGGCATGGCGACTGCACATGTATCGGAGGAAGCATGTACTAGTCTACAACTCAGATCGGCAGAGGGGGTGGAGCAACAACCGGGACAGCGGGGGGAATTGGACAAGTACAATTGAGGAGGAAAGGGGGGGGGGGTCCGAAAAAAGAAAGAATTGGCAACTGCATTCTCTCGATTTTACTGCCGTCGTTGTTTTTGTTGTTGCTGCATAACTGTACATACGCCCTTTTGACACCAAGCAAAACCCACTCAACGCTGAACAAGCATTGTGGGTAGAGGATTGTAACAGTACTTAGGTCAACTCAAAATGCATGCTGACGTAAGTAAATCTAGCATGGCAGCAGGATCGCACCGTTTTTACTATTCATACTTTACTTTACTTTACTTTCATATCCCTTTCATATCCCCATTACAGCTAATATATTCAATTAATGTAAATATGTTAATATTCCCATGAAATGGGTCGGCTTATAGATTCAAAATGTTATTTTATAATGTTGGGAGTGCAAGATGAGCTCTGAAACAAAGACTGCTGCTAGTTCTCCCTCAGTGTTTTACAGATCTTTGAATGTCTCCCAGGACACATCAATAAGGCATGTGTGCTGGGACACATCTCCCAGGACACATCTATAAGGCATGTGTGCTGGGACACATACAACAATGTATTATACTAGCAAAAAATAAAATAAAAATAAAAATAGAGTGATATAGATGCCAATAGAGTGCCAAAGGCACGCCCTCTTCCGGGTTCGCCATGTGGCCTAGGGACTGAAATTCCCCATTTCATTTTCCAATTGACGTTTCAGAAAATCCTTACAAAAATAGTTTTACAGCTATATTCCGCATCACGAGAGACAAAAACGAATAAATAAATAAAAGAACAAACAAACAAACAAACAAACAAACACACACACACACACACACATAACGTTTTTTTGTTGTTGTTGTTGTTGTTGTTGTTTGTTTGTTTTGGTCAGAGTGAAATGTTCCATGGTTTCCCCTGATTCTGAATATAGCTGAGTCGCTTGGTTTGACAAAGTAAAACTCTTTTCAGAAGGATTTTATGAAATGTCTATGGAGAGATGAATGGGGAATTCACTTCCTTAGTATAGGCCCCGTGGGCAGTCTTGCGATGGAGAGAGTTCGACACAGGCTAGTTGTGTCAGTTGTGTTGCTGGATAGATTCAAGATTCATTGTATTTGTCATCTTTCTTGTATACTTGCCTACATAAAAATAAAAAAAACATTTTGTTCCCCAGCAGCCCGTAGCAGTACCACAGAAAAGACCACAATCAAGAATAGGCTATAAAATCACTGAAATGACTTGCGGGCAGGTGTTTACCTCCGTCTCGTGGACAGGGCTCGGTGAGCACTCTGAGCAGACCGTCTGGTTTGTAGGAGTAGTGCTCCACCAGCTGGAGGGAAGAGAGCAGTGCACATGTCAGAGTGAAACCTGACAGGTGAGGCCTGTCAGGTACAAACGTGACTTTGATGACTTTTGGAACGTAAATACTTTTTTTTTTAACGCTTCAAAAGGCATAAAAGTGATTAACGTTCATGAAGATTATCCTGCTGAACCCATATTTGCGTTCCCATACACTTTTGTTAACCACAGACCTTATTTTATGCATTTAAGTGAAATCCCCATTCTAAAACCCCATAGACTTTTCCACTGATGAACCAAAATGGCGGCGATTTCTGGATAAAGCCTACAAAAATACCTCATCCCTGCGGTACTCAATTAGATAGGACAGTGGGTATACAGGAAAGGTGGGGAGAGAGAGGGAATGACATGCGGCAAAGGACCACGGGTTGGATTCGAACGCGGGTCGGCCGCGCAAAGGACTAAGCCTTTGTGGTATGTGTTCTATACAGTCCATGGTTCTACCAGGTGAGCCACTGGGACGCCGCGTACATAATTACTTTTGAAATTAAGTAATAAGTAATGCAATGTTATTACTTTTTAAAGGAGTAATAAGTAACTAATATTATGTAGTGCAGGCCCGCCTTGCCCCTCCTCCGCTCAAAAGTCACGACTCTTCTCGTCCCTGGCACCATAATGGTGGAACGAGCTCCCCCCTTCCGTCAAGACGGCCGACTCACTACCCATCTTTCGGCGAAGACTAAAAACACCTTTTCAGGCTCCACCTGGGCCGCATCTTGAACTAACATCTCTCTTTCTAAAAAAAAAAGAAGAGAAATCCTTCTCAATCTACTTCCTACAGGTGCTACTCTATTCCTTCAAAGGTTGTAGCTGTCTTAGATTGTGTTGCAAAGTTGATTCCTCTACTGTTGACACAATGTGATATTGTAAGTCACTTTGGATAAAAGCATCTGCCAAATGACATAATGTAATGTAATGTAATTATACTTCCTGAGTAACTTGCTTGACAGGTTTGTACAATCAGGTCAATGCTTCAGAGCATAATTATTTTAGTAAATTTGTGCATTTCACGTAGGTCCGTGCTTCTAAAGCCCATTTTGCTATTTTAATTTGACAAGCTGACATGTGGATTTCCACCCCAGACTTTTGACAGATACTTTTGGCTTTTGCAGTTTGCCGTCTGGCTCTTCTCCTAATATCATTGACCCGTTCTCTACAGTACAACACAGTACAGTTCTCCTTCGACCAAGGCAAAACCATAACCAAATGTGCTATCTCCACCCTGCAAGCTACCGCCCCAGACTCTGTCACAACAACAGTGCACTTTAGGCTACTTATTCTGGGCAAAGTTTTCGCCTTAGGAGGCTGAAATTTGGCATGGATGTCGTGTGTGTGTCTGTGTGTGTGTGTGTGTATGTGTGTGTGTGTGTGTGTGTGTGTGTGTGTGTGTGTGTGTGTGTGTGTGTGTGTGTGTGTGCGTGTGCATGCATGCGTGAAGGTGTGTGTTTGCGTTCATGCCAACTGGCTAAAAGGGCGTGGTGGGGGGCACATTTTGAAATGCAGGGCGGCAGAGGCAGATTAGGGTGGGCTGCCTCTGCCATCCTCCATTTTGTAAATTTGCATATGTGGTCGCAGCTATTATGAATTTGCACTTGTTTTTTTCCCCAGTTTTTGTTCGTTTTTGTTCATAATAGGCCTTAAAAGAGAGCCAAAGTGGACGTCACTTCCTGCCACCACCATTGGCGCCAACATCTTAAAAAAATATGAATGGTGGTGAACGTCCAGAGACAAATACTTTTTTTGATCCCGTTTGAATTGTGCCATGAGGTACACATTTACATTTTGTCAATTTAAAAGATAATAACTTTGCATGTCAAGAAAGTCGCAGTTTGTCCTGAAACTGAAACATAATATTTCGTTTTGTATGAAACCGCTCGATCGGCTACATCTCTCGTGTCGCACAATATACGTCACACCAACAACAAAAATGGCCTGGTGGGAGAGACGTCACTTATGTGTAAAAGGAAGGCACTAACGCTAAAAAAAGTTTGCCGTTTTATGCGGGGAGCGTCGCCGTGTAAACAGGGCCTAATATGGTTAAAGTGCAGTGCACTGACCTGCCACAAGGTGTCAAACTTCTTGCCGTCCGGGATGGAAAGCTTGCTACGCCTGTCCCTATCAATGCGGTAGTGCATGACTTGTCCTTCATGTAGCAAACACAGAGCGTACGATCCAATCGCATCCCTCTGTCGTATTCTGCAGAGAGAGAGAGAGACAGAGATGGAGAGAGGGAAGGGGATGAAATACAACTATAACTTTACGGGACGTAAGTATCATGTTTCTAGATATATATTATGTCATACATGTATGTATATGTATATCAGCGTTATACAGTCTGGTGGCCAGTAAAGGCCCAATTATACTCTACGTTAAAGCAGCTACGAGCAAGATTTTCGATTGTTATTAAACAGTCTAAATTTAATATCGATGCATCACATCTTACCTGTAATAGTAGACAATACCAACGCAGAGTAGTCTCGCTTGAACCCCGAGTGAATCGGCCAGTGCTAAGTCTGTCTGTGGCCAGGGCAGATCAGGAAGTGAAGTGAAACGGTTTGCAGCAGCCACTTCGGCCATAACCATAAAATAACTTCCAGAAAACCTGTTAGAATATAACGAGAGATGTTCGCGAGAATAGCATGTGTTCTCCTTGTTTATGGTCTGTTGCTAGGCAGAGCGAACGGGGGACGGCAGGCAGCTGCGTTTCACTTCTGGGTTTCACTTCCGGGTTTATCCGGTCCGCCGGTAGAGAGAGAGCCCCCTGGTGATGCGAGGTTAGACAGACACAGACTCTATAATCATCAAGAGAGCAATCTCCGATTCACACGGCTTTGGTCTCAGCTACTATTATAGGTAAGATGTGATGCATCAATATTGTAATTATACTGTTTAATAACAATCGAAAATTTTACTCGTAGCTGCTTTAAAGACGGACAGAGCCTTCTGTCCGTAGATTTGCGTTCATTTTGTGCGTTTTCTGTCCGTCCTCTGAAAGCTTACGGATACGCATGAAACGCAGCAAAACCACATACACACTCATACATTTAATTTTTAGAATATACATTCTAAATATAGCTGAATTGCTTGGTTTGACCAAGTCAAACAATTTTTATGAGGATTTTATGAAATGTGGATGGAAAAATTAATGGCGGATGAAACCCCTTGCTTTGTATGCCTAACCCGGAAGAAGGCGTGACTTTGGCTCTCTATAATGAATATCTCACACTGCGTTTGATTGGAAAATAATGATTTTAGGATGATTGACGAAACACACAGAACAGAGCTCTGTGTGGCACACACACACACACACACACACACACACACACACACACACACACACACACA
This sequence comes from Poromitra crassiceps, assembly GCF_964638095.1. NCBI lineage: Eukaryota > Metazoa > Chordata > Actinopteri > Beryciformes > Melamphaidae > Poromitra > Poromitra crassiceps. The sequence continues at coordinate 16,247,515 of NC_139629.1, read as the reverse complement.
CACACACACACACACACACACACACACACAGACACACACAGACACACACACACAACACACACACACACACACACACACACACACACACACACACACACACACACACACACACACACACACACAGGCTACTGCAGGAAGTGCCTGCAAACTGTCACAGCGGAAACCACAGCTCTCTCTCTCTCTCTCAAGACCACTGCCTCTCAGATGAAGGAACTAAAAAAAATACCCCCCCCCCCCACACACACACACACAACACACACACACACACACACACACACACACACACACACACACACACACACACACACACAAACACCACTGCTATCTGTTCAAAATACTGCAAAGTGGCTACATTTCATTTGTTAAGTGTGATTAAATGGTGAAGTACTTAACACGTTTTACTGTCGTTCTTGCAGAATTCTTGTTGACTTCACTTCGGCATGTTAATGTTTGTTTTTTGTCATTGACTGGCCTACCTCTGCGCTCAGTGGAAGTTTTATGTATTTTAACAAAACCATTTTAGACTTAACTGGACCAACGGGACTACTTGAACTTTGACATTTTGAACTAAAACTGTGTCCTTGGGGATCCACCTGTTTGGGTCCCCAACAAAAACGGTAATAACTTATTTTCACTAGAATACCATCCATAAGTAACACAATAAATGAATGTAGGACTATTTTGGTCATGTTTTCTTCTGTAATAGTCAAGTCATGTTTATTTGTATAGCGCTAGGGACAAAATCTTATCAAATGGGGGTCCGTGGTCTAATTTGTGTCATTTTAGGGGTCCTTAAAGGGGTCAATAGTGGTTTGAGAACCACTATTGGATCGCTAAATATGCACTACATGTATCATATTTTAACATTAATACAGGAAATGCCTTTAAAGCACCTACAAACTAATTGTAAAAATAAAATAATTGACAATAATGCCAAAACCTTACAGAAATTTTCCATTAGTGTGGGAGCCACTTTGAAGCCTGGCCTCAGAGCCATCTCGAGAGATGGTGCCATGGAACCAGGGCATCTTCTCATGGGCGGTGGTGGCAATGCGCTTCTCCAGCTGGGGCCTCTGGCTGATGATGGCCTGCTCCAGAGCTGGCCCCTAGAATAAGCACAAACATATTCAGGCCAAGCTACAGAGCCATGAGACATGTCTCAGTCGGGAATCAAACTAGCGCTCTCTTGTAAGACGGGGACGGTACAGGTCCGCCAATCCCGCACCTATTCCCTTAGGTGCCCGCGACGTACATGCACTTCAACATGAGACAGGCATGAATGTGAATATTAACGTTATACACGTCATATGATGTGTATATCGTTAATACAATATTCACATATCTCGAAACGTGATATGCAATGCTGACATTTTAAGCCCATGTCCAGTGTTGGGCAAGTTACTTTCAAAATGTAATATACTACATATTACTAGTTACTTTCATTTTAAAGTAATAAGTTACTTTACAATATTACTGTCTGTGTAGAGTAACTCGTTACTTATTACACTACTTTTGCCTTACTTTCACCAAAGTAACAGCAGTAGCAGAATGACATCGCCGCCCCGGAACCATCCCGAAAAATAATTTCAACCGTCTTGAAGTCAGTGTAAACCGTCCAAAATTCAATGTTATCCTTTTCCTTTGTTATTGTCATCTATTTAGTGGTTATTTGCATAAAAACACACAATTTGATTCGGAAATTATTGTATCTTTATTTAAATAATGTGGTTTAATTTAAAAAAAAAGTGACTCAATTTGTAACTTGTGTTACTTGACAAAAGAACTGGTATAATATGACTGAAATCCTATTGGTAATAAGGTATATTACTGAGTTACTGCTAAAAGTATATACATGTAATATGTTACTTTTGTAATTAGTTACCCCCAACACTTCCCATGTCACACCAATCAAACATTCTACAACAAACACAGAGAAATAGATGATGTAGGGTTGGGTGTGCCATGGCTGTCTGTCCATGTTTGGAGATGTTTGGTCAGATTCAACATGTTCAATCCTTGTTTGTCTGTGTTTAGCCCACACACACAACAGCACACAACAACTGTGGATAATGTTTGTTTGGTGTGCCATGTGCTTTATTCTGTGGACTGGGCTGGTTGAAACGTACCTGCAGTTTCCAGGTCGTCTTGACGTATTCCCGTATGAGCTTCTCCTTCAGGTCTTCAAACGGGCCCACCTTGGGCTGCATGTTCTTGGGCCTGTTGCAGGGCCTCTTCAGGACACACACCAGGCCATCGGGCTCCTGCGAGTGGTAGTCGATCACGTCCATGGGGTTTCTGTGGCTCTTGCCTCCAGCAATGGCATAGCGATCATTGGGTTCCCTCTCGATGGTGTAGTGGTAGATGTGGCGCGAAAAGGCTACTGACAGCGCAAAGCCCCCCAAGTAGTTCCGGCTTTGACGGAGCAGGTACAAGCCGTTAACCATGCCTGCCTGCTTCAGGTGCTCCTCCGCCTCTTCCCGGGTGATGTTGCCATAGAAGTAATGCAATGAATTCACTATCTCAGCCATGTGGTCTCCTGGCTATTGGCTACCTGGAGAAAGGGCCCACACCAAGTGTCAATGGAGTCACCTAAAAAAAAAGGAAGTAGAATAAAACATTAAGATTGGTTGCTTAGCTCTTGATACTTGGGGTATAGACAAGACAGCTTACTGTGTTGGAAGTTTACTGTGTGGGAGATTAGTTAGGGTGCTTTCTCACTGGGAATGATTGCTTTCGTTTCGCCAAACTGATGCTGTGAAGGATGTTGAAATTGAACAAGCCCATTATAGTAGGGACGTTTTATGAAAAGGCCAAGACTGATCATTTTAAAATTCCTGCACTAGAGGACAAGCAGATGATAATGTACAATCACAGGCCAAGAAACTCAAAGGAACACGGATTTATGTACACCAATGAATACTACTCTGATCTTATCAAGAAGAACAGGAAGGAGTTGCTGTCTGAGCTGAGTGCCGCCTGGGAGAGAGGTGATTGTGCAGTGTTGAGGTACGACAAGCTGATCACCAAACCCAGGAAAAGTTCCTGAAATGCACCTTCTGTTGAGGTACGACGAGCTGATCACCAAACCCAGGAAAAGTTCCTGAAATGCACCTTCTGCTGAGGTATGACAACAAGCTGATGATCAAACCCAGGAAAAGTTCCTGAAATGCACCTTCTGCTGAGGTACGACAAGCTGATCATCAAACCCAGGAAACGTTCCTGAAATGCACCTTCTGCTGAGGTACGACAAGCTGATCATCAAACCCAGGAAAAGTTCCTGAAATGCACCTTCTGCTGAGGTACGACAAGCTGATCATCAAACCCAGGAAAAGTTCCTGAAATGCACCTTCTGCTGAGGTACGACAAGCTGATCATCAAACCCAGGAAAAGTTCCTGAAATGCACCTTCTGCTGAGGTACGACAAGCTGATCACCAAACCCAGGAAAAGTTCCTGAAATGCACCTTCTGCTGAGGTACGACAAGCTGATCACCAAACCCAGGAAAAGTTCCTGAAATGCACCTTCTGCTGAGGTACAACAAGCTGATCACCAAACCCAGGAAAAGTTCCTGAAATGCACCTTCTTATCCCAAATAATGACATCGAGCCCTTTAAAGCTCCCAAACAAAGGCTTGCACATTCCATGTGAACATCTGTAGCATAAGAAACAAGACTTGAATAATCTGGTGCTTGCTAATTCCAGCTCTGCATGTATTGATCATACTAATATCCCTGAGCTCTGCATATTAATTATACTAATGTGCCTGAGGCTGTAGCTACGTTCGTAGTAGCCTAACCAGAGATACTAGAACTAGATACTAGAGAGACTAGTGCACTAGCGCCCACCATGATCCACCAATCACAGACGATCATACAGCGAGCTCCACCAATCAAAGATGTCAATATTACACTTTTTTTTACACATTATTATTATTATTTTTTTTAACAGATAAAGAAAGAAAAACAAAAACCACAAACATCTACAAAAAACCTAAACATACACATATACAAACAGAACATAACCCCCCTCCCCGCAGGAACCCCCCACCCACAAACCCACAAAGATATTAGCTCGCAATACTATGTCGATATTACACTTTAGTATTGTAGTCTAGTACTTCTCCATGACAATGAATAACAAATGTTTAAAAATAAACCAGGATGACATCATACAGATTTGTGGCTTCTACAGGAATATATACCGTCGTTTCCTAACTAGCTCGCCCGTGGTAAGTCTTTTGGTTACGCCATTATGACTAATAATTTAAAAAAAATGTCATTGCAGAATGTGAATGGGGAAATACTCTCCTGGAACCAAGTTGTCACGTGACTGTTGAGCTCTACTGTATGCAGCTTGAAATTGTGAACAGAAGTGGCAAGCTGAAGCTATCATGATTTTTTTTTTGATATGCCATTTACACCCTGTTTTGTTTGTTTGTTTGTTTGTTTGTTTGTTTTACACCCTGAAATCTGCAAAGGTTACAGCTGCTCCCACTTGAGCACCTGGCTACACTGAAGTTTCAGCTCAAAACAAGGTGTAAATTATAGCTGCTGCACAGCAATGGGTCGTGGCCGGGCACGACCCATTGCAGACTGGATGCTTGCTGGTGGTGTTTTATGGGACTGGATGCTTGCGTGTAAAAACACACACTGCTTCCACTTATATAGGGTGAGTCAGGAAGGATTTATGACATCACTGATGACATCACAATTGCTCGAGTGACATCACTGATGGCATCACAATTGCTCCAGTGACTGATGACATCACAAATACAACCTAATTGCCCTAGGTAATTAGGGCAGTTAAGATGCTCTTTAGGCAGTGCGTCAACATTTTGATGCACTGTGGGCTCAATTTCTGACCGGTCGAAAATCTGTTTTGATACTTTTGTGTAGGACAGTCTAACGATGCAGATGCTGAAGTTTGGTGTCGTTTGAAGAAAAAATGTGGGAGGAGTAGGGTTTAATTAGTTTGACAGTTTTTGCAGTTTTGCTGTCTTTAGACTTCCTAATTGGCCATAGGTTGCAGCGTACAAACGTTTCTCCTCATTTGGGCCCACATTTTGGTGAAAGTTGCAAAGCCGTAGCACGTATGCCTGATTTTTTATGAATTTTCAAAGTTTGAAACTTTAGACGGTCGTTGTAGGACTATTGGTGCTATTATTGGCACTACTATTGATTATTGGTTTGGCATGGGACTGGACCTTTGTGCAAAGTTTGGTTAGTTTTCATGCATGGGAAGTCCAACTTCCCGGGAGAATAATAATAATACAGGCAAGTGGCCCTGCCGCTTCGCTGGCCCGGCCACTAATTACGTCTTTTCAAGTCAACTTGGCATCTCAGGGCTTGTGGAGACTTGGATTATAGTGGGGCTCAAAAAATGCACTTTCAATGTAAAATAGGTCGCTTCCGGAAAGAAGCGCCAAAATTTGCACAAATACTCCTTGTGGATTGTTATTTTGATAAAAGTAATTGGCCACGCAGAAATCTCGATCTTTCCAAGATGGCCGCCATTTCCCGCCCCAAAAACACTATTTTGGGGGCAACTTTGGGTAGAATTGTCCAATACGAATTATCTTGTTATCAAACCATACATTTATGACCACAGAGAAGCCAGATTTGTTCCATGTAAATTTCAAAATGGCTGCCATTTCAAAGATGGCTGCCATTTCAGCTATTTTTACCATAGGATTTCACTGGGCGGCTTTAGCTCAGGAGGTAGAGCGGGTCGGCCAATGACGCAAGGGTTGGCGGTTCGATCCCCGCTCCCTCCCAGCTGCTGTCGTTGTGTCCTTGGGCAAGACACTTAACCCTCCTTGCTCCCGATGGTGTGTAGGCACCCTGCGTGGCAGCCTGTCGCCATCGGTGTATGAATGGGTGAATGTAGACTACCTACTGATTGTAAAGCGCTTTGGATAAAAGCGCTATATAAATGCAGGCCATTTGCCATTTGCCATTTGCCACTGTCCAGGGTGATTTTGATGATTCTGGTGTCAAATGACAGGTTTTTAACTATGGAAATTTCATTTGTATATCTCCTTTTGCCATTTACTCTGCATATATTTTCAAAGTAATGTGAAAATATGCATAAACAACAGTATTTTAGCACAACTTTACCAAAAGAGTTTTGTTATTGGTGTACTGCTAGGCTTGGGGGGGGGGGGGGGGTTTGTTTACAAGATTACCCCCACTCCACACACAAAAAAGTGCTGCCCCTTTAAATCGGCTGTCACTGCGCTGCCAGCGGTCATTTGGTGGTCGCTTGGTTTGCCAACTTCTGTCTAATCTACTAAGAAAATTTCTAAACTACATTCTGTGTCTGTAAGTAATAAGTTACATTTATTTTTAGATATTTACCATCTCAGCTTTGATACTATATACTTGAAAACTTGAAATAATTCTAGTTTTTTTCTTTGACTGTAAAAATGCTAGCTAGTTAGCATAACAGTTATAGTACACAAGCTAACCATATACTATGTTGTGTACAGTATACTGTATTGTAACCTACTTGTTGCCTCATTATAGGCTATGTAAATGCAAAGAAGTTATACACATTGAGACACATTGTAAGTTGTAATTTATTTAGGCTATTTGTATTTCAGTTTTACAGTGCTTTCAACAGTAAACATCCAAAGACTTTCCTGCTGCCTCTTTGTTTATTGAAAAAACCTAGCTATCTGCCAAGCTACCTTTAGCCAGCACCTTAATGATGGCTGTGTGTGTGTGTGTGTGTGTGTGTGTGTGTGTGTGTGTGTGTGTGTGTGTGTGTGTGTGTGTGTGTGCACCTGCAGGACACTCAGGAGATGACCCCCCCCTCATTGATTTCCTGTCCCCACCTTGACTCTCATTCTTTCAAAGCTATTTATTGTTTTAGCAAAAATGTATGTAATTACTTTACAGCAAGGTGTCCATTTATAAAACTGGTAATTATTAGATCAAATGTACTTTATTAATTAATAAATTAATGTATTTATTTATTTATTTATAGCTTATGCATATTCAATTGTAACCAAATAATCGCTCCCTGTGAAAATAAAATGTCAATTTCCTATACATTTCTAATAAAAGTTGGCTAAAATACTGTTGTTTATGCATATTTTCACATTACTTTGAAAAGATATGCAGAGTAAATGGTAAAAGGAGATATACAAATGATTTCTGATGTATAATTTTTAAATTTCCATAGTTAAAAACCTGTCATTTGACACCAGAATCATCAAAATCGCCCTGGACAGTGAAATCCTATGGTAAAAATGGCTGAAATGGCAGCCATCTTTAAAATGGCAGCCATTTTGAAATTTTCATGGAATAAATCTGGCTTCTCTGTGGTCATAAATGTATGGTTTGATAACAAGATCATTCATATTGGAAAATTCTACCCAAAGTTGCCCCCAAAATAGTGTTTTCAGGCTGGAAATGGCGGCCATCTTGGGGGGGAAAAAAAATCAAAATTTATGCGTGGCCAATTACTTTTATCAAAATAACAGTCCACAAGGAGTATTTGTGCCAATTTTGGCGCTTCTTTCCGGAAGCGACCTAAAGGTGCTGTTTTGAGCCCCACTATTAGGTGAACAGTATGGAATATGGATATGAAGCAGTTTATATTTTTTCCCCTGTTGTTTTTTTATGACCCTGGCCACACTCAGCAGACTCGCCTGATGCGGCCGGTCTCCATTTCTCCAAACTGGGAAAGCACCGGCTGCATTCTACTCCATGTAGTATTACTGACTGTCAGCAAGTACCTCATACCACATCAAAAAATCACAACTATCCCTAAGTCACCAATTTGCTGGGGAACCCCTGGACCCCCCTCAAGGCCCCCAGGTGGTCCCCGGACCCCAGGTTGAGAACCACTGATCTATCATATTATTAACATTTACTGGTGCTCTCTGTGTGCGTGCGATGCTTCCTATGTGGTATACATGCGCCTTGTCCTATCTGCTATGCGTGCGACGCTGCACTTCTCGTTCTGTGTGCTAGCTGAGCTGAGCTACCTGTTATTTGCCAATAACCACTGAACAATAAACGTTGGGACAGTTTTGAATAGTGTACATTTACTTCCATACTTATAGGAGCAATGACTAAGTCTGACTGCTCCATACCACTTGGTGATCATACAGTATCAGTGGGGTTGATACCAATCACCCAGTGATTACTTGGTCACTTTCCAGGCTGTACTTTACTTTGGAACTAATTGTACTCCATATAGTAAGGTTGGAAATATTACACCAATAATCATCATTCACAAGGTACCAATTGTTTCTATAAGGGCAAATTCTGTGATTATAATAATTAAACTCCAAATAGCCAAGGTGATCAATTATATTCAGCAACTGAATTGTCAATTGTCAAGCAAAGAGGAGATCCCAACAAACAGAAACATAATAAGGCAAACAGCAGGTATGATTCCATTTGCTATGAAAACAACAAGCAGAGCAGAGAGGCTGCTGGGAAATTGTCAATATCTTGATTTGTGTCCTTTTGGTCCTAATGACTTTCTAAAAAACAAAAACAAAATATATTATAATATATATATATATATATATATATATATATATATATATATATATATATATATATATATATATATATATAAAGTTTATATATATATATATATAAAAAAAAATTAAGACTTTTTTCCTTTTTTCAATGTTTTTCAAAATACTGTCCATTGAGTATTATTGTCATCCACAAAGTTTTCATATTAAAGATTTAATTTAATAAACAAAGTCAGGACAAAGTATGGTAAAAAAAAAAGAAAAGAAAAGAAAAAAGCGCTCCTGTAAAGTTACTCAAATGTCACTTCTGGTTCTCACCTCTCGTACAGTAATCTCACTTTCTTCCGTGAAGTAATTGGATTACAGTTTGAGAGTTTCCCCATCATAAAATAACAACAAGATCTGCTTTATTTGCTGACTTTAATGACTTACTTTCCACTTTCCAGTTGGCTAATTTACACATCAGAAGAGGGGTGGAATAAGTGTGCAATTAAATATATCAAAGGAAAGCAAGTAGAAATGTAGCAGTGTAGTGCCGGTGGACATTATTACAATTTATTTGACTAAACAAAAATCCAGTTAGAGTTAGTATGAGTTAATTTGTTATATTAATATTAGAGTTAGTATGAGTTAATTTGTTATATTAATATTAGAGTTAGTATGAGTTAATTTGTTATATTAATATTAGAGTTAGTATGAGTTAATTTGTTATATTCATATTAGTTGTATAATTTGTATTTGTCAAGCATATTTTTTCTCATTCAAGTTAAATGCAAGAAACCAAGTAGTCTATTATTAGATCGACTAGCGGCAGTAATTGATTATTAAATCAAGAGATCATACAAATATAATGGCACAAACAAAAGTCTCTAAAACAAAGTGACAAAGCGAGATTTGAAGTTGCCACTTTGATTATATCTTTCACAATTCTCTGCAAGGCAAGCTATCTTTAGATATATGATGTTTTGATGTATATCTTTGATCTATTATTGCACAGATAATAGATCTGAGCGATCACTACAAAAGCAGCTTCCCTGCCTTAAAGAGGAAGACAAAAAGAAGGGGGAGGGGGGGGCAAAATTAATTTGCACTAAAGGAAGCCCAAGGCGGTGGCTTGCGTCAACGTATTTCTAAAAAACAATAATCAAAGAACAGTAAAGGAAACATGTCTTGCACTTCTGGATTCACACACAGAACTAAAATGATACAAGATAATGTAACGGTAAATAATAATAATTGCAATTTATTTGCATGTTTGATCAAGTGAAATTATAGAAGTGAAACTGACGGCTTGTAAACCCCCCAAGAATACATCAGAAACTATGTTGGACGTAGCATAAATCAATAGTATTTCATAATAAGAACAATATGAATTTATCAAGTGTATAAGAAGTTTAAAGGCCCCGACCTCAAATGCTGAGTGACTTCTTTAATCTGGCCTTTTGAATAGTCAAGTAGACCATTATATATATATACATATATATATATATATATATATATATATATATATATATATATATACATATATATATATATATATATATATATATATATATATATATATATATATATATATATATATATATATATATATATATATATATATATGACCATACTGTAAATACCTACTGTTGTACTGTATATATCTAGAGCTAAAAACAATATAAGCTGTGGCTAAGCCATTTATCTCTGTCTCTTATCTCTAAAAGCAAAACATTACATTTGAAAAACAAATAACCAAAATTAGATATCTTTATGTGTGACATAAAGCTGCAGTCAATCATATCAGAGGAAATAATGGAAAGTCTCTTCTCGGGTCAGAAAAGAAAATGACCTGTTTTTAAGAGATATTTCTGAAATGTTATAGAAACAAGACTGACAGTTGACAGTTTGGACTTCACTCAGACACACAGACACAAGCGGCTTTTACATTCTTAAAGAATTGCATGATGGAAAAGAAAGAGAGCAAAAAGCTAAAAATAGTGGATGTTTCCAAATTAAGAATTATATGACCAAGTGGGAACATAAACACAACATACAACTAGGATGGACACGCCAAATGCATTTTATACTCACCACAACAAGTAGACTTACTGTATATGTGCCGGTCAATTTGTTTGTTTGTTTGTTTGCTCGGTCGTCTTCTAGTGCAGTTTGCAGTCCTCCCCGAAGACAGCCATAGTCAACTGCCAGCAGCCTGCACAGGATGTGAGTAGGTCATCTTAAATTCAGTTGCTTCAGAAGAAATAACTCAACCAAACTTGAAGCAAAAAAAAGTTAAATGGTTAAAGGACTTATTAACTGTATTAAACTGATTAAAGTATTAGACCGATTAAAAGTATATCCTCCTCTGAACTGTCATGAAAACACAATATAGGAGGTGGCGAGCTTTTAAGCTTCCTCATTTCAGTTACTTCCTTGAGTATTTCTATTTAATGGCTCTACTTCCTTTTTTCTGCAGCACTGACCAACATCAGTTTGCCACACTGAGGAAATAATGCAAACAACAGCACGGAGTGCTTCTTGGAAAGACTCTTGCATTTTTTTGGAGTTGCCAAAATGTTACCTCCACGTAAGCATTGCATTTTCTTCTGTCAGTAATTGTTATACATGTAATTGTGGTTCTTCTTCAAGAACTTCATTTTCATGATGATCTATAATAATGTTTTTTGTTTTGTTTGTTTTTACTGTGCTTATATGCTATTTTAGAACACTTTGGGACAATGCTATGCTTTTGTGGAAAAACGATGTTCTGAAATCACAAATTTTTTCAACCTTTATTTATACAGGGGCAGTCTCACTGAGAGCACCCTGTTGACATTCACACACACATTCACACCTGGAAGCTGACCAGTACAACCACAGTCTGATCTGCTGGCCACTGAGCAGCTCCACTGGAGCGGTTGGGGTTAAGGGCCTTGCTCAAGGGCACCTCAGTGGTGGTAATGAGGGAGGGGCAAGCGCTGTTCCCCACCCAGATTCATCCTGCCGGTCCCGGGGATTGAACCGATGACCTTCCAGTTAGAGTCCTCAATGGGCCTGAAAGTTCAAACCCAACCCGGCCCGACCTTAGTAAGTTGAAGCCCAAGCCCGAACCCGGCCCGAGCCTGTCAGGTTGGGTCGGGTTCCGTCGGGCTCGGGCTGAAACGGAGAACTCTACTTCCGGTCACTAACCTTTAGGCCACCACTGCCTTAATATACAACTCTGTCCATAAACAGGCATGAATATTAGGCTACTGATCAAAGGGGAGGCATGGATGATTACGTCTGGTTTACATTTATAGTATGTGTGTACTGTGTATGAGGAAATGTATGTGTGTACATTGTGTGCTGCGACCACAGTGTCTTTTTGAAAGTGTATTGCTTATACCTGTTTCTCATCTGTGGTCCCTATCTTTGTTTTATGTACACACAAAACACAACTGCATTAGTCAATGCAATGCAGTCTGTTAAAGTGCACCCTGCTGGTGGCCTATTTAGGTAAAGGTTTGAGGCCTAAAGTGCAGCCATTACTGTAATGGGAATTTCTTCACTAAAGTTTGTTGTGTACTAATACTTTAAAATAGTATTAACTGTTTATTTTGTTTCTAACAAGTTCTTGAGACTAGAAATATTTTACGATTCGCCCGCTCCTTTCTAGCATCCCTTGCTGCCTCGCACACATGTGGATGCTCGCCCGCACACCTCGCACACATGTGCATGATCGCCCGCACACCTCGCACACATGTGCATGCTCGCCCGCACACCTCACACACATGTGCATGCTCGCCCGCACACCTCGCACACATGTGCATGCTCGCCCGCACACCTCGCACACATGTGCATGCTCGCCCGCACACCTCGCACACATGTGCATGCTCGCCCGCACACCTCGCACACATGTGCATGCTCGCCCGCACACCTCGCACACATGTGCATGCTCGCCCGCACACCTCACACACATGTGCATGCTCGCCCGCACACCTCACACACATGTGCATGCTCGCCCGCACACCTCACACACATGTGCATGCTCGCCCGCACACCTCGCACACATGTGCATGCTCGCCCGCACACCTCGCACACATGTGCATGCTCGCCCGCACACCTCGCACACATGTGCATGCTCGCCCGCACACCTCGCACACATGTGCATGCTCGCCCGCACACCTCGCACACATGTGCATGCTCGCCCGCACACCTCGCACACATGTGCATGCTCGCCCGCACACCTCGCACACATGTGCATGCTCACCTGCACACATGTGCATGCTCGCCCGCACACCTCACACACATGTGCATGCTCGCCCGCACACCTCACACACATGTGCATGCTCGCCCGCACACCTCACACACATGTGCATGCTCGCCCGCACACCTCACACACATGTGCATGCTCGCCCGCACACCTCGCACACATGTGGATGCTCGCCCGCCCAACTGGCAGTGCTCATTTCTACGGTGCCTCGTTGGTTTGCCCTCGAGGTCTCGCCCACAGAGACGCAGACGCAGCTTGCACCCTACACGTGCTCACCCGGAGACGTCGCACGCAGCAGCTTGCATGCTACACATGCTCACCCGGAGATGTCGTGGAAGCGCGGTCTCCTGTGGATTGTTGGAAGTGCGGTCTCCTGTGGGTTGTTGGAAGCATGGTCTCCTGTGGGTTGTTGTAGAAGGTGGTCTTCTGTGGGTCGTTGTAGAAGGTGGTCTTCTGTGGGTCGTTGTAGAAGGTGGTCTTCTGTGGGTTTTTGTAGAAGGTGGTCTCCTGTGGGTTGTTGTAGAAGGTGGTCTTCTGTGGGTCGTTGTAGAAGGTGGTCTTCTGTGGGTCGTTGTAGAAGGTGGTCTTCTGTGGGTCGTTGTAGAAGGTGGTCTTCTGTGGGTCGTTGTAGAAGGTGGTCTTCTGTGGGTCGTTGTAGAAGGTGGTCTTCTGTGGGTCGTTGTAGAAGGTGGTCTTCTGTGGGTCGTTGTAGAAGGGTTGGAATAAACAAACTATGTGGTCGTATGGGTTGGAGACCTTGTTTCAAAAGCAGAATGGAAAGTTTCTTTGATGTGTGTGCGTGTGTGTCTGTCTGTCTCTCTGTGTGTGTGTGTGTGTGTTAGGCTACTGTGTGCCCATGCATGTGTGTGAGAGAATGCACACTGAGGGAGACAGAGACAGAGAGACAGACAGAGAGAGATAGACAGAGACAGAGAGAGAGAAAGAGAGAGACAGACAGACAGAGACAGAGCGAGAGAGAGAGAGAGAGAGAGACAGACAGACAGACAGACAGACAGACAGACAGAGAGAGGGAGAGACAGAGACAGACAGACAGAGGGAGGGAGAGACAGACAGAGAGAGAGAGGGAGAGAGAGAAAGAGAGAGAGACAGGAAGAGAGAGAGACAGATAGTGTATGGTAAAGCTGTGTAGTAAGTGGGGGCAGTCAGTCGTCTTATAATCAGACCACATTCCCAACTCAGGAAGTGCCATCTATGTTGCATAACATGCTGTAGTGTGAAACGCACTGAGCAGCCTGCAAACTCAACTCCATCTACAACAACGTCTAGCTTTGAGCTGGAAACAGCTTCTACAATTCAGAAAAGGATTTAAAAACAAGGGCATGGTATGATAACAACATGAGGACGATTCCTATGTGTAGTTCAGCAATGTTTGATGGTCGCCACTGACCATTGATCACATGCTATCATCGATGTCCATGATGGTCGGTGGCAAGCATCGCAATTTGCTGTAGCCTACTATAAACTGCCCTTTATGTCTTACATGTATAAAGTAAAGCAAAGAAACATCAAGACAAAATATCCCGTTTTTTATATGAAGTAAAAGAAACTTGGTCAGTCATTTTATAATTAGAACAGTCACTATAGAGAGCCAAAGTTGACGTCAATTCCTGCTTCAGCATGTGCACCAAGAGATTTCATCTGCCATTTATTTTCCCCTAGACATTTCGTAAAATGTTTATAAAAACTGTTTTACTTGGTCAAACAAAACGATTCACCTATATTTAGAATCAGGAGAGGCCATAGAACATTTCATTTGGACCAAAACGTACAAAAAACTGCAGATTTTTTCTTTTAGTTTTGGTCTGAGTGAAATGTCCTATGGTCTCTCCTGATTCAAGAATAGAGCTAAATCGCTTGGTTTCACAAAGTAAAACTATTTTTTATACCCATTTTATGAAGAGTCTATGGGAAAATAAATGGCGGATGAAATCTCAGTGCGTATGCCTAAACCGGAAGTGGGCGTGACTTTGGCTCTCTATATGCTTTGATATCATTAAGATTATTGTGCCTTTAACTAGTGATGCAGAGGTGTGTGTGTGTGTGTGTGTGTAATTGCCTCCTCATTTACAAAATCAAATTATTTACAAAAAAACACGTGTCATGTGACACGCCTGCCGTGTCACATGACTGCAATGTGTTTTCTCAGTAACATTTCAAAACTTGAAATTGCTTTCATATAATTTTTAATGTGAAAGAAACATGACCTCTGCTATGAACACTAGTGGGAACAATGGCAAAGCACATTGAACAGAACATAAAAGACATTGTGCAACAGCTTGACATTTCAAGCAAATAGGCAACATTTGAAGTCGAGTTAAAGTTCAAGTCCAGGCGGTGTAGATGTGATGTGGTTTTGAAGGTGCTGTATAGAGTCGTGGAAAATCTTGTCTTTTTTTACAATCATCTTACAGTAGAGCGAGCTGCAGTCTTTTCTGCTGTGCATTGACCAAGTCTCCTGAGGTGTGAAGCCAAGGAAGTGACGTGTCTTTTCATCTATTTCCTCCCGCTGCAATTGGATCTAAAATGGTCAAAGGCTTAAAGGCCTCCTCCAGTCAGTTTTCCGCCTGTGTAAATCCTGCGTGTACAGTGGAAACGCAAAGCTGCACGCGCTGTAATAAACTACATCACCAGTCTAAGCATTCTGCGCCAAAGATTGTCTATTGGTAAGAACCGAAGGCGTATACCGTGTTCCACTGCAACATCATGGCTGGAGCACAGTTGTCCAAAAAGGACGAGAGCCTCGCTCCTACCTTCAATACGATCTTTGTCTCCCTTCCAGCCGGTAGACCGGAAACAGTATGGCTGCCTCTATCTATCTTTACATGACATACCCAGAGCCGTCTATATAGAAGAGTCGCGACATCTCCGTTCACTCCAATGGACCAGTTTTTTACTCTCAAGAGTTCCCGGAAGTAAGGTTCTGGATTAAGCAGCGCTGTCGAGTTGCGGCAAAATGGACAGTTTGTGATCTACTTTGAAAGGGTCAGACGTTTAAAGAATCAAATTGTACATTATCTGCTTTATTTTAGCATTCAAAAGTAGCGCAAGCCTCCTTCCTGGCTATTAATTGGCTACTGAGTCACGCATTTTGGACCTCCGCTGACGCCACTCTCTTACTAGATTGCTCTGGACATACCTACGTCCTGTCGTCATCACTCATCACCTACAGTATGTGGGCTGTGTCTCCCTATACTTGACATTGGTTTGTAGACAGGCGGGTGGGCATGCGTCTGACATCAGCGTTTTTTTCATTTTTTATGGGACTGTTTTTCGGGGGGTGGGGGGGTCGGGGGACTAGGTATTTCTCATCAGTTGCCATTTGAAACATAGGACACATGGTGCAGGTTTACTCGCACCACACTAACCAGACAATGCCAGATGGTGTTTTCACGTAGCCGTCTGGGAACGAATAACTCGGGACACCGTCTCAAAGGTCAGTCACTTTCAAAAAATACCTGGCAGGTGATTGGATGAACCATCAATCTATCAGTCAATCACGTCCATCACAGGCTCGCTCTCGCTGAGGTCACACCTAGTATCCTCTAGAGAGAGAGTGGCGTCAGCGGAGGACCAAAATGCGAGACTCATTAGCCAATGAACAGCCAGGAATGGGTCTCGCGCTACTTTTGAATGCTAAAATAAAGCTGATAATGTACAATTTGATTCAAGGGGGGGGGGGAAACGTTCAAAGTACAACACAAACTGTCCATTTTGCTGCAACTCGACAGTGCTGCTTAATCCAGGACCTTACTTCCTGGAACTCTTGAGAGTAAAAAACTGGTCCATTGGAGTGAATGGAGATGTCGCGACTCTTCTTACACAGCTCTGGTCACACCAAAGCCCCCCCGTAGCTGCCTCATAGGACGCTGATATTCAAACCAACAGATTGGCAAGATGGCTTTGTCATCTGGTCATGATCTCATGATCTCACGTGAATCCAGTTGCCTCACAAGGTTATCGCCACACACGCTAAACAACCAAATCAGTCACTTTATGACTACAATAGGGCTCAACAGTCACATGACATCGTGACATCACCTCGGCTTCCCGTAGAGCATTTCCCCATTCATTTTTCTCAATCACATTTAGAAAAATCCTTATCTAAAGAGTTTTAAGCCTGGAACCAAGCCAACTTGCCGGTTTTACACTTATGTAGTGTAATATAGTATTATAGTCGAGGGATTCTGTCATGAGCAAGAAACAAACCCAAAAGAGGACTTAATGACACCCCTTGCTTAAAAACAGTCTCTAGGCGTTACGAGTTTTCACGGAATTGGGTTGCTAGGGAACAATTTGAAACCAAGCGTATTTCCTGTCAGCTGTTGTATTAGCATCACACTGCCACAGGAAGTAAGCTAGGCGTAATTAGGGGTTCAAGCCCCGAAGGTGCTGAAGCCCCATTGTTTTTGTGCTGGTTTTTTCTTCTCCTTGTTCTTGTTCTTGTTCAAGATCAAATCCATTTGGCTAAAGCTTGAACCTCCGCCATTGCTGCTATATCTTAGAATGTTGATGTTTTCAAGTTGAAACCGTCCATATCAAATGAGGAATCTGACACCTCAGTGAGGAACGGAAGTGGCACAGTTTCGTCACAGCAGAAAGTGTTTGGTTAAGAGGGGGATCTGGACGTTATATTCACCAATACACAACATCTAAAGGCAGTACTCATCATTACCCATTGCGTTATTTGATGAGGAATACATATATATGTATAGCTTGAGTAAGGGGGCTTTAGCAGTGCCGGATATTAAACGCTAGCAGGTCGCCTGCCTCTGTACTTTCCTGTGGCATTGGTTTAAAGATGGCCCTGAATCTACCTGGCTTTCCATCGAGGATGCCCCAGTGGCCCCTATTCCTCTTCGTAACATCTTATATGCCTCTAAGAAATGGGTTAGTCTTAAGGGTAAAGGCAACTTTATCCTACAGAAAACTCTAAAAGTATATGCCTCTAAGAAATGGGTAAAGGCGCTGACAGGGTTCTGCGCAGCCTCGACTTGGAGCCTTGCCGCCGACAGCGAGACTGTGCATACTCGAACGTAACTCGGCGCGTTGGCTGCGGTACACCTCAAAAACACTAGGTGGCTTGTGGTACACTTATGTCCATTACATATGACGCTATCGTGTTGTTTACCAAGAACTTGCAATCATGTCGGTGGGGGGACATTGTATTGTCCCGCCTCCATTTCAAAACTAATTTCGGTGAGCCTGCAGAAGGCTTTGCTACATGAGGGACAAGCACTGTTAAATGAGGAAATTGCATTTCCTCATTCCTCACAAAAAGTACGTTGAATCACAGCTCTCGTGCTGGTCACGTCACGTCCGCGTTGATGCCACGGAGTCACATTTTTGAGGAGCTGCACGCCCCCTCCGCCGAGCTGCGCCGATAGGACGCCCAGCTGCGGCGACCCCCTCGGCGCAGTCAGCGACCCCCTCGGCGCAGTCAGCGACCCCCTCGGCGCAGTCAGCGACCCCCTCGGCGCAGTCAGCGCCGGCGATTTCGCTCGAGCATAAAACCAGTTTTAAGTTCAGTTTTAAAGGGCAACTTTATCCTACAGAACACTCTGAAGAAAACTAGAAAACCAAGAAGGTTCAATCTCTCTCCTCACACCTATCCACTTAAACCCAGAATCCCCCCCTGGATTGGAGGGCCACGCCTTCTCCCTGTGGTCTGGCAGGGGTAGTACTGTAGGACTCTGGGCACAGACATCATTCTGTGGTCTGGCAGGGGTAGTACTGTAGGACTCTGGGCACAGACATCATTCTGTGGTCTGGCAGGGGTAGTACTGTAGGACTCTGGGCACAGACATCATTCTGTGGTCTGGCAGGGGTAGTACTGTAGGACTCTGGGCACAGACATCATTCTGTGGTCTGGCAGGGGTAGTACTGTAGGACTCTGGGCACAGACATCATTCTGTGGTCTGGCAGGGGTAGTACTGTAGGACTCTGGGCACAGACATCGGCTCAAACATCCAACTGAAGGAACAGGAAGAAAAACTGTCTTTTGACTTCAGGGGATCTTTAATGTTTGAAGCTGAAAGCGAAAGTTGCACTCGGCAACCGACTATGTACCGACAAGTGAAGCTAATTTGCTACAGTAGGTTAGGTTACATACTGTACAGGCAGCTGACTACATAAATAAACTATGTCATTCCACATAACCACACATTATTGCTAACACAGTCAGTTGTGATACCCTTATCGGTATTTCACTTACATTATGTAGGAGCTCTCAGATGAGCCAACACCCGGTCACAGTTCGCTCTGGTCTGGCCCAGGGTTTTGTCACTCTTAGCTCTGGTCTGGCCCAGGGTTTTGTCACTCTTAGCTCTGGTCTGGCCCAGGGTTTTGTCACTCTTAGCTCTGGTCTGGCCCAGGGCTTTGTCACTCTTGAGCTCTTTTAGGCTCTTACAGGTCCCTGGGGCTCCTGGGAGCTCCAGTCAGCTGTGTGCCAGTGGTTCAGCTCTTGGTTCCAGAAGGTGAGCAACATCATGTGTGGCAGTTGTGCCATGAGCAAGCAGGACATGGGGGGCTCTGAAACGACATCATATCATTGATTCAGAAAACACTGTTTTGGCCTCACTTGCCAAAAAGATCACAGACTGCTGTGGTGCATAGAGACACTGCATGAAATAGGCCACGCCCATCACGGGGGAAAAGCTCTGTTCACTTCCACACACCAGCGTCATTTTCCTTGAATTAAACATAGCTAAAAGCGGTTGTGTGGTGGGCTGCGCAGACAACAAATGTAAAAAAATCACCAATTCAAGTTTTTTTGTACTCCCGAGCAAAACAAGGAAGCCATTGAGAATTGGCGAGAAGAAAATGTGGATCTAGCCGTCAGTGAAGTACGGTAAGTTGGATTGTTCAACTTCCGTATAGCTATACGATCTTTGTGTGCAACACGCAACCATGCATGCGACATAGAATGCCAGGATTGGTGGTGCGGGGTTGTTTCCCCCCGTTTTGGGCGTGGTTTCTGAATGATGACGCGCTCCGCAGTGTCTCTATGTCGACAGCTGGGTATCGGTACTCAATACCTACACCGAAATAACCCAGGCCAGTACCAAGTAGTATTGAAAGTCCTCCAGTCAACCATACCTGCATTCAATGCTTTTTATAGAGATGTTGAAAAAAAGACCATTTGTATGGTTCTGTAATCAGCGCACGCGTTCTTTGATTTCATGCAACGTATGATTGGTTACAACCCATACAGTCTGTGGTGGTGAAGACGAGCGCGGTGTATATGACAGAGTTGGCAGTTCAGCGGGGGGAGGGGGGGCTAGGGGTTCCCGGACTTTACCAACAATATATATATTTTCATAAGATAAACTTCACTGATTTAACCATGCAATGGCATCAGAAAGGCTAAATAACATTAAAAAACAAACAAATAAATGTATTTAAGAGCACTCACAAAAATCAGTACTCCACTATTTAGTATCAGCAATTCAATCAGCATGTTTCTCTTTCTTCCTCTTCCTCTCTCTCTCTCTCTCTCTCTCTCTCTGTTTCTCTCTGACTGTTACTAAATAATGCCTAGGCTTAGCCTAAATAAATTAAGTAGAAACTTAAACATGTATCCTTGTTTAATTTTGTGGTAATTTAATAACAGACAACTTTCAAAAGGCAAGTGATAATTCAAAAGCAGATAGATCATCATCCTACAAAATTCCATCAGTGCAGATGGATTCAACAACAGTGAAGACCCTGGTCAGTTTACCATTCATATCTGTGCTTCTGTGGTGATTGAATGATGCACTTTCTGACTCGTGAACCACTATTATGTGGTCATTCATTGAGATAAGATGTTATCAATGTCGTAAATTATTTAATTACTATGTAATTTTATAGTGCTCTACAAACCAATAATCATCAGCATATTGTGACATCACTGATGATGTCATCAGTGCCCAGCCAATAATAATATTATTATTATTTGTCTGCTTGCGCTTGACCGATATGACATACTACCGGTCAAGCGCAAGCAGACACACATAATAATAATAATAATAATAATAATAATAATAATAATAATAATAATAATAATAATAATAATAATAATAATAATAATATGGTATGTGGATTTGTGATGTCTGTGTTGTGTTCAGAGTGGCAGAGGGGAGGTCCTTCAGTGAACTGCATCCTAACCTAAAAGCCCCCTGAGAGAGGTATGAACCACACACTGCACACTACACAGAGGGAAGACACACGGTTTTTCTTTTTCTTTTTCAAAACGACTATCAAATCAAATTTATTTATCTTGAAGGGGTGCTCTGAATTTTGTTGCAACTACAGTACATCATTCTTCTTAAATTAATGCGTATAGGTTATTTCATAAAACAGCCCAGTCTCTTTCAGATAGGAAATTTCCTCAATTAATATATGTATGAAAAATTAGAATGCTATCAAAAATAATGGGGGGCGGGGATGGTTAACCATTACACAGTCTATGGTGTTAACACGTGGTATTTATTTAGTGCCAGGCATCGTGTCGCAGGCTGTGCGTCTATCTAATCTCCTTTAATTAAGCAGCAGCTAGCAGCAGTTAGCAGCAGTTTCACTTCCGTTTCCCTTCAAAATAAAACCTGAAGGCTAATAAGAGCCCGGCAGGCTACGGAAGTTGTAGCCTACTTCTAGAAATGCCAACACGCAGTAAATTTTACATACACATCTGGCTCAAAGAGCAGTTTCCTATGACAAATGATGAATACCGGGAATACATGTATATTACTGCGTTTGATCAAATCTTTTATTTTGAAAAATCCTGACCGGAGGTCCAAATGACTGCTGTTCACTTCCAGCCCTGGCTAAACTCACTCTCACTCTGCGGTAGATTCCAATGCATTTTAATTCTCGACTCGAGCTGTAGCTATACACATCTTATTTACATTATTTACACATCTCGTCTCTCACGTTTAAACTATAGCCTACTGTTATTTGAATTCATATAGAATATAAACAACCGTATGGTCTAAATGGGGGCTGCAAATCTAAATTAAACTGATGTAGGTTAATGAATAGGTATGGATGTCATAGGCTACAGCAGATACTCACCCTCTGTAGAAGAGCAAAGATGCTAAACTGTCCGCTGGGTAGGCTACCTGTCACCTTCTCCTCTGGCAGTCTTCAGAATAGAACGTATCCAAACTGAGATTGAGTCAGCATTGCTCATTGTTGATTTGAAAAGGACTGAAGGCTGTTTTAGGTGCAAAGTGGCGGCATCTCTTTAATCAGTGGTGTAGCCGAGCTGGCTGTATGGTGGTGAAGTATTTGTAATGACCACCAGAGGGCGCGAGCAGGTCATGTTTGGTCCCCAGCATGAAATTAGTTAATTATTAAGCTACTATAATATTTTCTATAGTTATAACTTTAAGTAGCCTACTGAGGCTGATGAATTGGAAACTTGAGAGGATGGGGACTAGGCTACTTTATTTCAGAAATTGTAGCCTATACGAGGGATCAGCCAAGCAGCATTTTGGTAAACAAACCGCAAACCCTGTGGAGCCTGAGTTTGACCGTGTTTACAATTTAAAAACTGCGACAGTTCACACAACTTTAACACGACATGCAATACATCAAACTCTTGAGCTGATTCTGCTCTCACTCAGAATGTCAAAAATATAAGCGACGTGATGTAGGCCCCTATAGGCTACGTTTTGAGATATTAACGTTTGTTTATTGGCACAACTCTAGCCTAGTCAACTGCCGCGGGAAGCAGCTTGTTTATTGTGTGCAATATGCAAGGAAGGAAAAACAATAACTAATAACCAATAAGGTGATTATATTGTAGTGACTATCCAAAAACAAAAACTTAATTAGTCACTTCTGTAGGTGAAAAAGGATCTCGACTCGTATCCAAAAAACATAAATGTCCAGAAAGTATTCTCATTTGGGTGACGTCACAGACGCTCCCATTTATTGATTATTAGGCAGTTTGCAGATAAAAACAGCAGCTAGGCTATGAGTTGTGCCAAAGTAGCCAAACAATATATTTTGACATTCTGAGTGAGAGCAGAAGTAGCTCAAGAGTTTGATGTATAATTATACAGTAAAGTTGTGTGAACTGTCCAGTTTTTTTGACTGCACAGTCGGGACTAGAGTGAGCACTCAAGGCTGGCTCCTTTTAGGGTCCCATTGCCGTTTCCCCCCCAGTGACGCCGTTTGTTTACCAAAATGCTGCTCGGCTGATCCCTCGTATATATGGGTAGCCTACTATAATCCCATAATATTTTGCATAAAGGGTGCGTTCGGAAATAGCACTCCGAGCGCCTAGAGCGCACACTGGACCGTTCGTAAATTGGGAGCGCCGTTGTAGGCTACCGTACCTTCACGCTCTCATTTCAGGGTAGAGCGAGAGTGGATTTACGAACGCACCCAAAGTTGTCATCTCTCGTCATGCGACTCATACGTAGCCAGCGCCATGCATTGTGGGAGCTGTTGTTTGTATCCCGGCAAAGTCTCGTTTGACATGACATGATCGTTTGACCAGAGCAGATGCAGTTGGTTCGAGAAGGGTCCGGCCCGGCCAAAGCCAGTACAGAGCACGCCTACAGAGCCCGCCCCCTAAGTACAGAGCACGCCCATAAGTGCGAAATGGATAATTAAAATAATAAGCATAACCGTTTAAATTGAAATTTGGCAATCGTATCGTTATGTTACACCCCCTACAGAGAGCACGCCCACTATCGTCTAGTTTCCTACGTCCACTACTTCAGCAGCCGTAGTGAGGTTCTGACCACGTGACTCGTGAGAAAGAGCCGTTGTATAATTGCGGTGCTGATCCACTTATTCCTCAGTCATAAATTAATAACCTATAACATATTCCTCAGTCCTCATGAACACAGTATGCCTACTAGGCGACGACGTGCTCATCTGTACTGGCCCCGACTGGAGCTGGATAATAATGCTTCCTCACACAGAACTACAAGTCCCAGAGTTCATCGCGGGGTAGAGCGTGATCTACGCGTGTGTGGACCATGGCGTTGCCCATGTCCGTCTGACAGGTTAGCACAAAAACACCTCTGGAGAAACGCGTCTGCGCACTGATCGTGCTTGCGAGGGCCAGATGACATAAGGATGGGGTCCCGAATCAAGTAAGATATTTACCCTCTGTTTACACAGCTGGCCCGCATGGGCCAAGGCTGCCGCTGTGTTCCGTCAGTGACTGCCTGGGAAGATAGAGCAAGGCCCCGACTTGTTGACACACTACTGACTTGACAGCCAGAAAGCTAACGTAACAGACTCGCCACTATATTGGAATAAAAAAGAAATAGTGCCTTCTAAACGAAAGCGCACCTATAGGCAGTATAAGCAAACATCATTCAAACATTCTACAACAAACACAGATGTTTGTTTGGTGTGCCTTGGCTGACTGTCCTTGTTTGGAGATGTTTGGTCAGATTCCACATGTTCAATCCTTGTTCGTCTGTGTTTAGCCCATGGCACACCAATCAAACATTCAGTTGTTAGATTATGTGTGATTGGTGTGCCATGGACTTAAGGATAATTCACAAACTGAGTATTGAGGGAGAGATGAGCAGCAGCTGACGTTAGAACATGCCTGTGTAGCCTAACGTTACTGTAGTTTTGTAGTAGGCTACATTTTGTATATGTGTCCGTTTCCTAGATATGACAAACACCGGGGTTTGGATGCAGTCTGTGTGGTTTCATAGCTCCCATCACCTGAAGCGATGTCACTCCTCTGACACAGTAATGTAAAGATTGGCAACAGGACAAATGTAGCCTTGAGCCGAGGAGTAGAGAACCATAAATGGAGCAACATGAGCTACACTTTCTTTATTGTCTGCGACTATGTGTTGTTGAGCGACACTTTCCAATAAGTATAAATTAGGCAGACAATAGAGTGGAAACGCTGCTGGGTCTAGTAGTGATCACTTACAGGTGCTCTTTGGATATTTGGTGTACTGTGCTTATTCCATCTAGTGAAGGACTTTGCATGAGTGATATCTTGGTCAAATGTTAAAAATGCAAGTTGCCTTCAAAAACAATCCAAGGCACACTGTAGGTTGGAATAATTCAAATGCCTTTGTTTTACATGGCAAAGAAAAATGTTTAAAATGAAGACCAACGTGTTGCGACCAGACTGTAGGTCTTCATCAGGGTCAGGGTCATCAGGGCTTACACACCTATATTCTGTTCCACTAATGAATATAATGGGGGATGGTTCTCCATCAGTGTGCAAGTGAAGAATAAGGTAAAGGTAAAGTCCCACCACTGATTGTCACACACCTGAGTGTGCAAAATTTGTAATCCGCATTTGACCCATCCCCTGGGGGAGCGGGGAGCAGCAGCAGTGCTGCACTCGGGAATCATATGGGGTTCTAACCCTTTGATGCTGAGTGCCAAGCAGGGAGGCAAATGGGTCCCATTTTTATAGTCTTTGGTATGACTCGGCCGGGGATCGAACTCACAAGCTCCCAGTCTCGGGGCGGACACTCAAACCACAAGGCCACTGAGCTGGTGGTGAATAAGGAAGTGATAAGAAGAGGGAAGGGGGGGAAGGGAGATGAGACCAGGGGTAAACTCAAGTCATTAGAAATGACAATAATGATAATAACAAAAACAGGAAGGCTAATATAGCCCTAATTCATAACTACAAGCATATTGGCTAAATAGTCACCTTGATGTCACCCTCAGTAGTTCCACATATTAAAATATTTTTTTCAGTAAATATTTTTTGAAGTATTATTTTACAGAAATGGAGAAAACATTTGAAGAGTGAAAAGTGTTCTTTGTTCATCCTCTGTTTCAGGGAGAGCCCCGAGTCCACATTTGAGGTCTATCTGGAGGTCACCCATCCAGGAACACAAGGCACCGGTAAGGCCAGCTGATCTTGGACTATAGTGCGTACTGTATGTGGTGGCCTGCAAAAACCCTTCACATGGTGAAAATGTGAATGAATTTTCATTCTCCACCCATAAATTAGAAGAGAGTATTTCCCCATTCATTTTTCTCAATCACGTTTCGATTTTTTTTCTTTTGTTTTAAGCCTGGAACCAAGCCAACTGACCTGAGAGAGAATCGTGCCATACAACATTTGATACACACACACACACACACACACACACACACACACACACACACACACACACACACACACACACACACACACACATACATACATACATACATACATACATACATACATACATTCATTTATTTATTTATTTATAAATACATAGCAGTGTAAGAGAATCTGAAGAGGGGATTCTCCTCCTGTCATGTTCTGATCCAATATTACTTCACTCAGTTTAGACCTGCTCAGTCATCCAAAGCCAATTAATATGATCTGTCCATTACTTGCAGAGCCGGAGGTGAGAAGGCGATTCCCTGAGGACTACGTTGACCAGGTTCGAAATGCATAATTCTTCCTTTTGCTCTCTCCCTCTCTCTCACACCCCTCCCCTCCCCTTCAACCCCTCCACAGCCATCCATTCTTACCTTTGTTTTGTGCGTCTCTGCACCGCCCCTCTTTACCCCTTGTCCCTACCCCATCTGCCCAACTGCCCCATCTGCTCAACTTACCCATCTACTCAACTGCCCCATCTACTCAACTGGCCACAGTGCATGCACAAGCGGCTCTGCCATCTTGGATTAGCTACGTACGACTACCCCACTTGGACAAACCAAACAACATTGAGTTTGACTACCTGATTTGCATCCCCTGGTCGGTTTGTTTACTTAGCGGTAGTTATCTGAAACTTTTGTTTGATGGCTAACAAGCTAGCTAGCTAATGTGTGTAAAGTTGACAGACTCCTTCCAAATGGCGTTTCAACATAGGTTTCATCCCACCGTGAGTGGCTGTGTGTGGGGGAAGCAAATGCATTCATTTTCACTCGCTACAATCAATGACTATTCAAATTCATCACGTGCACAACTGACAAGCATAGTTAACAGCAACGCTGTCTGAATGACAGTGAATGACATTAAATTCTGCTGTCTAAAATGATGATGATAAGGTAATTTTCTTAACTTTACTTACTTTGCTTGACAAAAGTATGATTTTTTTTTAAAGAATTTTATTTGACTTGATTTCTATTTAGTTTGACATCACACCTGTCATCATTGATAGTCCTTCATATCTCTCCCACAGGAAACTCTTCATACTGTGCCCAGGTTCTGTTTCCCCTTCAGCACGGAAAGGTACAGCCCACCCTACAGTCCACAACACTGACATACATAGTAATAGCCTGTTTCACACACACACACACACACACACACACACACACACACACACACACACACACCTCTATCTCGGTTAAAAATAAGTCTTTACGATTTTAAATGTTAAAAGCCACCACTGTGCATTCGGAACACACAGACATAATATTTCCGAATTTATTTAGGATTTCCACAACTGTTGGAGCTCATTCTGACACAGTACCTATAGAGAGGCAAAGTGGAACGTCACTTCCTGCTTCAGCACTGTACCAGAGATTTTCATCCGCCATTTATTTTCCCATAAACATTCCGTAAAATGCTTATAAAATAGTTTTACTTCGTCGAACCAAACGGTTCAGCTAACGCTATAATCGGGAGAGACCATAGAACATTTCACTCAGACCAAAACAAAAACAGACAACATAGAAAAAATATTTTCTTTAAACCCGCATTTGTTTTACATTTTGGTCCCAGTGCAATGTTATGCGATCTCTCCTGTTTCTAAATATATCTGTACCATTTGCTTATTTTTGCCATTTTTATAAGCATTTTGCAAAATGTCTGTGGGAAAATAAATGGCGGATGAAAATCTCTGGTACAGTGCTGAAGCAGGAAGTAGGCGGTCACTTTGCCTCTCTATTGCATTCCATCTGAAATCAGACACAAATTGGGCGTTTTACAGTCTCATTTCCTTATATTGTTCACACACAATTCTTGTGTATTCAAATGAATAAAGATGACCTCTGGTGATAATAGACTACATAGATTTAAAGATACAGGAGTCCAAATGGGCTGCATGGACACCACTTTGGCAGGCAAAACCTGTATAATAAAATAATTAAATACCGTAAAAAGGCAAAAAAAAAAAGATCTGTATGGTCGTCATTAATGATTCATTTTCTGCCCCCCCCCCTCCCCACACTCTCTCACTCTCTCTCTCTCACCCTCCCTCCAGCCTGACAGTGAATCAGGTGGGGCAGAACTTCACATTTGTTTTGACCGATATTGAGAGCAAACAGAGGTTTGGCTTCTGCCGCCTCTCCTCAGGCGCCCATAGCTGCTACTGCATCCTCAGGTGAGGTGTGTGTGTGTGTGTGTGTGTGTGTGTGTGTGTGTGTGTGTGTGTGTGTGTGTGTGTGTGTGTGTGTGTGTGTGTGCACACGCAAATGTTTTTTGCTTTTTTGCTTCTTTTTTTTGTGTGCAATGCAGCATCTGACCAGCAGGCGGTACCTGCTAATAACACAATATGATATTTTGCACACACACAAAAACACACGAGAAACCATGGATGTATTAAAATAACTGGATGAGCCATTCAAAGATGGCGGTCCATTCATTCCAATGAAAGTTGTTCACCCAGCGTATACACCCAAAACATTACTTTCTTCCTGCTTTACTTCCGTAATGTGCGGACCACGGGTCATGCGCAGTAGTGTCTTCTTACGTGTTCCCGCCGGGAGTAGCCCAGCCGCCCACGGGCGACAAGCCCCCAGGAATAGCGCTGGGCTATGAAGCCATTTGAACATGGTGGCGAAGCTCTGTATTGCAAGTCACGTGACGCCATGCAGCCCAGAAAGGAAAATTCCCATCCACTTGCATGGGGACCCCGGCAGCTGTTAAACCCAGTGGAATTTTTTCCGGGTGTCACTCAAAGTATAAAACGACTCTTTTAATTATCAAATATTTTTTCATGGGGTCATTTTTTGCTCAGAAGCCACTAAGAGCTGTATACGGGTGTAATTCCTTCTTATAATACAATCCATGGGTGGGAGGGGTGGGAGACGTCATTGAATACGTCATGGCACACATGCGCACTTCGCCTTGGGCCGCATGGTCAGGAAGTAAAACCCGGAAGAAAAACCCCCATGATGGCTTCATGCGCCAGTGAGCAGCCTCCGTCCGAATGGATGGGTGGGCGTGACTCGTCCCCTATCCAGTTCTTTTAATACATCCATGACGGGCGAGCCCAGACAATGGCAGAGGTGAGCCAGGCTGAAAGCTGCTAAAGATCGCTGTAGGACTATTTCTGTCTCTTTATGAAGTTTGAATATTTTACGGGCGAGAAAGTACCCACGTAGATTCCCCAATGGGCTCAGTTTGTCACTCATTGGCAATAAAAAAACAGCTTAATACATGTAAATTGCTTCTCAATTCTTACATTAAAAATGGTGGCCCCAAATAGCATGACTATGTACCATAGTCATGCTCAACTTTCAAAGACAAACACAACAACATTCAAAAAGGTGTTTTTGTTCCTCCAGCTACCTGCCCTGGTTCGAAGTCTTCTACAAGCTGCTCAACATTCTTGCAGATTACACAATCAAAGGCCAGGTAAGTGTTGGCTGTCTCAGTGACTTGCCTTGGTTTGTTCTACCTTGTTTAGTCACGTTGTGTTTTAACAACATTGATTTGTTCTACCTTGTTTAGTCACGTTGTGTTTTAACAACATTGATCTGTTCTACCTTGTTTAGTCACGTTGTGTTTTAACAACATTGATTTGTTCTACCTTGTTTAGTCACGTTGTGTTTTAACAACATTGATCTGTTCTACCTTGTTTAGTCACGTTGTGTTTTAACAACATTGATTTGTTCTACCTTGTTTAGTCACGTTGTGTTTTAACAACATTGATTTGTTCTACCTTGTTTAGTCACGTTGTGTTTTAACAACATTGATCTGTTCTACCTTGTTTAGTCACGTTGTGTTTTAACAACATTGATTTGTTCTACCTTGTTTAGTCACGTTGTGTTTTAACAACATTGATTTGTTCTACCTTGTTTAGTCACGTTGTGTTTTAACAACATTGATTTGTTCTACCTTGTTTAGTCACGTTGTGTTTTAACAACATTGATCTGTTCTACCTTGTTTAGTCACGTTGTGTTTTAACAACATTGATTTGTTCTACCTTGTGTAGTCACGTTGTGTTTTAACAACATTGATCTGTTCTACCTTGTTTAGTCACGTTGTGTTTTAACAACATTGATTTGTTCTACCTTGTTTAGTCACGTTGTGTTTTAACAACATTGATTTGTTCTACCTTGTTTAGTCACGTTGTGTTTTAACAACATTGATTTGTTCTACCTTGTTTAGTCACGTTGTGTTTTAACAACATTGATCTGTTCTACCTTGTTTAGTCACGTTGTGTTTTAACAACATTGATTTGTTCTACCTTGTTTAGTCACGTTGTGTTTTAACAACATTGATCTGTTCTACCTTGTTTAGTCACGTTGTGTTTTAACAACATTGATTTGTTCTACCTTGTTTAGTCACGTTGTGTTTTAACAACATTGATTTGTTCTACCTTGTTTAGTCACGTTGTGTTTTAACAACATTGATCTGTTCTACCTTGTTTAGTCACATTGTGTTTTAACAACATTGATCTGTTCTACCTTGTTTAGTCACGTTGTGTTTTAACAACATTGATCTGTTCTACCTTGTGTAGTCACGTTGTGTTTTAACAACATTGATTTGTTCTACCTTGTTTAGTCACGTTGTGTTTTAACAACATTGATCTGTTCTACCTTGTGTAGTCACGTTGTGTTTTAACAACATTGATTTGTTCTACCTTGTTTAGTCACGTTGTGTTTTAACAACATTGATCTGTTCTACCTTGTTTAGTCACGTTGTGTTTTAACAACATTGATTTGTTCTACCTTGTTTAGTCACGTTGTGTTTTAACAACATTGATCTGTTGTACCTTGTTTAGTCACGTTGTGTTTTAACAACATTGATCTGTTCTACCTTGTTTAGTCACGTTGTGTTTTAACAACATTGATTTGTTCTACCTTGTGTAGTCACGTTGTGTTTTAACAACATTGATCTGTTCTACCTTGTTTAGTCACGTTGTGTTTTAACAACATTGATCTGTTCTACCTTGTTTAGTCACGTTGTGTTTTAACAACATTGATCTGTTCTACCTTGTGTAGTCACGTTGTGTTTTAACAACATTGATTTGTTCTACCTTGTTTAGTCACGTTGTGTTTTAACAACATTGATTTGTTCTACCTTGTTTAGTCACGTTGTGTTTTAACAACATTGATTTGTTCTACCTTGTGTAGTCACGTTGTGTTTTAACAACATTGATTTGTTCTACCTTGTGTAGTCACGTTGTGTTTTAACAACATTGATTTGTTCTACCTTGTGTAGTCACGTTGTGTTTTAACAACATTGATTTGTTCTACCTTGTTTAGTCACGTTGTGTTTTAACAACATTGATTTGTTCTACCTTGTGTAGTCACGTTGTGTTTTAACAACATTGATTTGTTCTACCTTGTGTAGTCACGTTGTGTTTTAACAACATTGATTTGTTCTACCTTGTGTAGTCACGTTGTGTTTTAACAACATTGATTTGTTCTACCTTGTTTAGTCACGTTGTGTTTTAACAACATTGATTTGTTCTACCTTGTGTAGTCACGTTGTGTTTTAACAACATTGATTTGTTCTACCTTGTTTAGTCACATTGTGTTTTAACAACATTGATTTGTTCTACCTTGTGTAGTCACGTTGTGTTTTAACAACATTGATTTGTTCTACCTTGTGTAGTCACGTTGTGTTTTAACAACATTGATCTGTTCTACCTTGTTTAGTCACGTTGTGTTTTAACAACATTGATTTGTTCTACCTTGTTTAGTCACGTTGTGTTTTAACAACATTGATTTGTTCTACCTTGTGTAGTCACGTTGTGTTTTAACAACATTGATCTGTTCTACCTTGTTTAGTCACGTTGTGTTTTAACAACATTGATTTGTTCTACCTTGTGTAGTCACGTTGTGTTTTAACAACATTGATCTGTTCTACCTTGTTTAGTCACGTTGTGTTTTAACAACATTGATCTGTTCTACCTTGTTTAGTCACGTTGTGTTTTAACAACATTGATCTGTTCTACCTTGTTTAGTCACGTTGTGTTTTAACAACATTGATCTGTTCTACCTTGTGTAGTCACGTTGTGTTTTAACAACATTGATCTGTTCTACCTTGTGTAGTCACGTTGTGTTTTAACAACATTGATTTGTTCTACCTTGTGTAGTCACGTTGTGTTTTAACAACATTGATTTGTTCTACCTTGTTTAGTCACGTTGTGTTTTAACTACATTGATTTGTTCTACCTTGTGTAGTCACGTTGTGTTTTAACAACATTGATTTGTTCTACCTTGTGTAGTCACGTTGTGTTTTAACAACATTGATCTGTTCTACCTTGTTTAGTCACGTTGTGTTTTAACAACATTGATCTGTTGTACCTTGTTTAGTCACGTTGTGTTTTAACAACATTGATCTGTTCTACCTTGTGTAGTCACATTGTGTTTTAACAACATTGATCTGTTCTACCTTGTGTAGTCACGTTGTGTTTTAACAACATTGATCTGTTCTACCTTGTTTAGTCACGTTGTGTTTTAACAACATTGATCTGTTGTACCTTGTTTGGTAGTCACGTTGTGTTTTAACAACATTGATCTGTTCTACCTTGTTTAGTCACGTTGTGTTTTAACAACATTGATCTGTTCTACCTTGTTTGGTAGTCACGTTGT
Organism: Poromitra crassiceps; assembly: GCF_964638095.1. NCBI lineage: Eukaryota > Metazoa > Chordata > Actinopteri > Beryciformes > Melamphaidae > Poromitra > Poromitra crassiceps. Next base: position 16,215,060 of record NC_139629.1, on the reverse strand, counting down.
GTTTTAATAGTACATTGATCTGTTGTACCTTGTTTGGTAGTCACGTTGTGTTTTAACAGTACATTGATCTGTTGTACCTTGTTTGGTAGTCACGTTGTGTTTTAATAGTACATTGATCTGTTGTACCTTGTTTGCTAGTCACGTTGTGTTTTAACAACATTGATCTGTTGTACCTTGTTTGGTAGTCACGTTGTGTTTTAACAACATTGATCTGTTGTACCTTGTTTGGTAGTCACGTGTTTTAACAGTACATTGATCTGTTGTACCTTGTTTGGTAGTCACGTTGTGTTTTAACAGTACATTGATCTGTTGTACCTTGTTTGGTAGTCACGTTGTGTTTTAATAGTACATTGATCTGTTGTACCTTGTTTGCTAGTCACGTTGTGTTTTAACAGTACATTGATCTGTTGTACCTTGTTTGGTGGTAGTTGGGTTTTTAACCCTGAATAGCTGGGTAAATGTATTGGCCACTACAGGGCTCCTGTCAGAGAGCACTAGAAGACACCAGGTGGAGTTCAACATGTTTACTGAGTTAAGACAGTGGATGACAGTTTAGACAAAGCTTCTCCAAAGATCACACAGGCAGATGGGGCGAGATGAAACGAGGTCTTGACTCCTGCTGTTATCTGGCAGGGCCCGAGGAAGGCATGTGACTTCAAACAACCAGTCTGTCTGTCTGTCTCACCGACCAACCGACCGTCTGTCTGTCTGTTAGCAGGATTACGGAAAAACTACTGGGCTGATTTTCATGAAACCTGGTGGTACGGTGTAGCATGGGCCCAGGAAGAACAGATCTGATCAGACTCACAAAATGTGCATATCATCACAGCAGTCTGGGCTATTGGCCTTAAAAGGAGTGCTCTTCTAGTTTGCTATGGCACCGCACAGTCCGTGTTTGATGAGCTCTCACTTCCTCCGTTTTTAAACTAGAGCAGAGCTTCCGGTTTTAGCTGGTTTGAAAAGAGACATCCAGACGAATACTTATGTATCAGCCCTGTTATGCTACCTAGCTGGGAAGTGGGCATAGCATACCTCCAAATTCGTAAATGTCTTTGACAAAGGTACACACACACACACACACACACACACACACACACACACACACACACACACACACACACACACACACACCCTCAGATTCAATGGGCATGACACCTTTGTTGGGGGGGCGGGGGGTCCTGGCTGTACCTGACTGGATATGCGTGGGGTCTTCCCAGAGCGTTCTGTGAGGAATCAACCTGTCAGGCCTGAGTCTCTCGTGCTGCGGCCGATGGAGACTGACATCTGGGGTGGCGTCCTAGTGGTGCTCTGTCCATCCGCCAGGTGTTTGACTGGATGCGTTTGCCTGCCTGGATGTGTTTGGGTCTTCTCGGGCCTCTGTGACCATTCTGATTCACGAGACCTGTGTGGAATTGACCCTCAGGCCAGCATCTCTCGTGCTACGCCTTCATAGAGACTGGCCTTCAGGTTGGTTTTGGGCCCGCCTGTCTTGAGGCAGGATAGGGAATGGGATGATGTTGAGCTCTCGCCCTTCTCTGGAGGGGACAGGGGTGCAGTCAATCCAGGTGTGACACGCCATTGTTGTTCGTGCTCTCAGGGGTAGAGTTTTCAGGCTCCACCCCTTGAGCATAGGATGCCCTGCTAAGGACCGGAGCCTGTGTGAAATAGTATGATCGTTAGGTATTGTAAGTCTAGTTCCATGATCACAGGTAGAGCCACTTAGCAGCCGCTCCACGAGTGCTGAAGAGTGCTGAGTTGGCGAGATATCACATCCTTATGTGGTCTCTGGGGCTCATCCTGATTGGCTGATGAGGGGTAGGCATAGGATGCCCTGCTAAGGGGCTCCACCTGTGATCATAGAACTAGAGTTAGAATATGTAACTAACTATCAATACTGGTATATAGAGATATACTGTAGCTTGTGTTGTTACCTCCGCCTAGAAGGTTCTGTTTTCGGTGCCGTTTGTCTGTCTGCTAGCAGGATTACGGAAAAACTACTGGGCCATTTTTCATGAACCTTGGTGGAAGGGTGTACCAGGGGCCAGTGAAGAGCTATATTTTTCTTAACGCTATTCATTTGACGTGGGAGTTAGAGTGATGTGTATATTGCTTGTGTGATCAAGACGTGGGTTTTGGATTGTTTTACATGTTTCAGGACAGCCAATGGCAAGAGCTCCTGCTTTCACTGCACACCCTCCCCATCCCTGATCCTGGAGTTCCTGTTCATCTCAGCGTGGTAAGTAGGCAGCTCATAGAGTAGTACGGCAATCCTGTTGATGCAATACATTTCACATCAATGTAGTAATAGTTAGCTGCTTTTGCTGTCAGCACAATCAATTAAATACAATTTAGTTTTCATTGCATTAATGGAAAGGTTAAAATCTTTAGTTTTCAAAATATAATAAACTGAACTGACATCAGGCAAAATGTAATCCATTCACACATTTGCTTACTATATATATATATATATATATATATATATATATATATATATATATATTGCCAATCCGAGTGCTTTGAAAGTATTTTATATACCCATTTTATGTATCCAGTAATGTAGTAATTAAACCTTTATTACATGAGTGGGAAATGTGTTACATTAAAACACTATCAGCTGCAGATTATTGTCTTAATATGGCTATTATTGCATCACCATTCATGTTTATGAATGTATCCTATTTTGTGTTGCCTTTCATGCCCCCCCCCCCCATTTTTTGAACTAACATTGACCCTATATTTTGTCATCTCCAGCATTCCTACTTCACTGTGCCTGACACAAGAGAACTCCCCAGCATACCTGAAAATGTGAGTGCTGACATTTGTTGTGTGCATTGATACAGTAGATACTCTTTTTTTTGGTACTTCCTGCTTTGTTTTCTGACCCACTGACACCAGCCATTTTATATCATTGATAAGATGCCAAAAGACATCACCGTCTCTAAATCTACACCCATAACAGTTAAGTTAAATAGTTAAGTTAAAGGATAATTTAGTTTTTTTTTCAACCTGGACCCTATTTTCCACACTGTATGTGTCTAAAGCCCTTTTCCCACATGCGCTTTGTACCGCAAAATGACCGGTACGTGGTCTAATGCCTGCATGTGAGAAAGGCGCCGTGCCGGTATAAGCGCGACCCCGTCGTCGCGGAGATTTCACCACTTTCCAGCCTGTCAGAAGAGCGGTATGCGCTTTAGCGGATACTAGTGAGAAACGGGTGCAGTCATTTTCCGCGACACTCTCATGGGCGAGGTGTACACACGTTGCTTAATGTTCCAGCGGGCATAATCTAATCATTCGCGCACATTAAAGCAAACTGGCGAAATGATCTTGTGATAATAAGAGCAGTAGCCTATGTCAGCTTCATGTGTGGGTGTGCTGTGCTGATTTTCCCCTCTCCTCTCTGCTCGCTCTCTGGCCACAGTCCGTCCTCCTCCTTCAGTCACAGCCCGACAGGGCAAATGCATGAAGCGAAAGTGGAAGTATTTTGCTTACGTTGCCGACAGCGAAGGCAAGCCCGGACACATCAAATGAAGCCAGTCTGTAAAAAGTGCTTCAACGCGATGCAGGTGAACGGATAAACAAGCAAACTTATTTCACCATTCAGAGTTTTGCCGACACGTCACTCCCCCACTCGCTCTGCCCCCCCCCCCCCCCCCACATACAGGCAATTTCGCTGATAGATTCCCACATGCGCGAGCCGAAGTGTGAAGGGAAATGTCCGATATTGACTTACAGGTAATTTTCCGGTACGCATGTGGGAAAAGGGCTTAAGGGTCTCATCGTGACAATTTTCTTTCAAATTGGTTGAGTACTCACCGAGATAGCCTTGTTTACAGCTGGAGCAATGTGCTCAAACAACTACACAGTGTAACCCAGTTACACTGCTTGCATGGAGACGACTCTATACATGAACATTATTCTCCGGGGTTTACTGTCGGACAGAGAAAATGGGCGTACGAGCAGACAAGGAGAGAGAGGAGCAGTCAGACAGAGGGGCAACGAGCAAGACAGCGAAGCTCGTGCTGTGTCACCACGGAGGATTTCCCCTCTCTCATCAACACAACAGCGCTGTGCTGGAGACAATTCTTCCATGTCTCAAAAGTGAACTGGAAGAAGCGGCCAAAACAGAGGGACCTGAATGGGAAACTATCCATCAATCAGCTAAATATATATAGAGTCATTTCCATGTTACCAGACACTATTGACAGTTTGAGCCTCCCAACCAGCAAAACAAGCAGTTTTATTAGCGAACGTGTATTGACGATGCGGTGCGCAATTGCCCAACTGGCTTACACTGTGTAGTTGTTTGAGCACATTGCTCCAGCTGTAAACAAGGCTATCTCCGTGAGTACTCGACCAATCTGAAAGAAATATGTCACGATGAGACCCTTAGACAGATACAGTGTGGAAAATAGGGTCCAGGTTGGAAAAAAAACGAAATTATCCTTTAAGTTTCTGTTTTATCTTTGTTTAATCTGGATGGGCCCTGTCGCAGATCAGCCGGCAATTCTAGGTGGCTGCATCTGTATGTGCAGTATATTGAGTTTTATGACATCTTGTACCATTCATAAGGGAGGCTTTGCCGATTATCGACCCACTTTGTATTATTATAATCTCGGTAATATAAGCAGATGGGCAGTGTTTACCTTCGCTATATGATTTCCACATGGAGAAATATCCTCCCGTTGTCCCGCTTGCAGAAACTCCGCCCTTGCCAGCTGCAAGTCATTAAGGCTTGTTAAGGCTTGTGATTCTCCGTGGATGTGCGCATGCTTAAAAAAAATAAAATAAACAATAACAGCCACCCTGGAAGCCGCCTCAACAGCCCTCAGAGCAGACTAAGGGAAGGTAAAGGCTGCCCACCTGCTCATACTACTGACATTGTAGGATACAAGGATACAAATCTGGTTGAAAAACAGCAAAGCCCTCCTTTAATCCTGGTCTACCGGCCTTTACCTTCACAACTAACTCTCCTCTTTGTATTTGTTTTGTCTTATTGTGTTTGCCCTTGCAGAGAAACCTAACAGAGTACTTTGTAGCCGTAGATGTGAATAACATGCTCCATCTGTACGCTAGTATGCTTTATGAACGTCGAATCCTCATCTGCTCTAGCAAACTAAGCACTGTAAGTAGAATCCACTTCCTGTTTCTCCACTCCTACAACTCTGTCCATCTTCCTCTCTCTTCCACTTCCTGTTTCTCCACTCCTACAACTCTGTCCATCTTCCTCTCTCTTCCACTTCCTGTTTCTCCACTCCTACAACTCTGTCCATCTTCCTCTCTCTTCCCATCCTTCCAATAACGACAAGTCTTTTAAAATCCACAATTTGATTAGATTAAAGATTACGATTTTTAAGATTAAAGATTAAACCGGACGGACAAACCCCGTCTTTATTTGTAACAAACACCATTTGGCATGCACACATGTGCACGGCAGCCAGTACAGTACACACACGCTTTGGATGCGCCGTGAAATTTGTCCTCCACGTTTGACCCATCCTGGCTCATCCTCCTCCATCGTTCAGGCCAGGAGCAGTGGGCAGCTGCAGTGAAGCGCCCGGTGACCAACTTATTCCAACCGCCGCTGGTTAGTGGTTAGACAACGAGCTTCTGCATGTTTTTAGAGTGGGGGGTTATATATGGAGGAACCTTTCGACGAGATAGCCCGCCTGGGTGGTGGGCACTGGGGTCATGGGGGGAGGACACCCTCAGCGCCCCAGGCGGGAATCAAACCCAGGACCTTCTAGCTGTGAGGTGATGGCCCTACCGTGCCCCCCCCAATCCAACACCATGCACTACTACATAAACAACTTGGCAGAAATGAGTAGCCTTTATTTTGATCTTGATTTCGCTACAGTAGTTCCAAATGTAAGTGAAAATAGTCTGATTTAATAGGTTTTAATTTCAGGTAATAAAAACCTGGAAAATATGGAAGGGTATGGAGAGGTGTCCAATGGTGTCCTTTTGCACATAAATTGCATTTCACAAATAATCATATGCCCAGTTCATGTATTGCTGAATAAAAGCTCCTTATCATCATGGTCAATGCACACTTTAATAACTGCAGAGCCTAGAAGTTTGATTGATTAGGATCTTCACATGAAATTAATATCACACATTCAAAACAAGATTTCAACATAATTATCCTTCAGATAAATCAGAATTGAAGACCCCCCCCCCCCAATTTTACTCAGTTTATTAAATGTTTTCCTCATAACTGAACAAAACAGCAATGTGCCACTATTTGTTGTGCATGTGATGTTTGTCCTTCCCCAAACAGTTAACAGCTTGTGTCCATGGGTCTGCAGCCATGCTATATCCAATGTATTGGCAACACGTTTACATTCCTGTCTTGCCACCGCATCTCATAGACTACTGCTGGTGAGTATTCACGATGATTTTAACATTTTTATATTACATGTTAATATTTGAATAGCCGTAGTGAGTAAACATGTTACAAACGAGGAATCTGTCTTTGTGCAGTATGCAGCGCAGCGATCACAGCAATACAAAACATGGAGCAGAGCGAAAGACGATCTTCAAATTATAAAGTGCAAAGTAACAGACCGTTAAAGTGACATATAGTGGAGTGCATGTAAATGTCCATGTACCAAGTCCTTGTAAGATCTCCTGTCTGTGGGAGAATGTCCATGTAAATTGACCATGTAAAAGTCTGTGTAACCTGTCAAGTAAAGTCCTTTAAGTGACTGTGGGTGTGGGGTAATGTCCGCCGGGTGGGTGTCGGGGTCATCATCTAGACTCAAGAATTGATTAAATGTCATGTCATGTTATAGCTAAACATACCATGACTTTTCCTAGACCTGTTTTCTACACCAGTGGTTCCCAACCTTTTCCGACTCATGGCGCATTTGAAAATCCCCAAAATGTTTGCAGCCCACATCTGACCGTAAACAGTACGGAGGCCACGGCCCACATCTGACTGTAAACAGTATGGAGGCCACGCCCCACATCTGACCGTAAACAGTACGGAGGCCACGCCCCACATCTGACCGTAAACAGTACGGAGGCCACGCCCCACATCTGACTGTAAACAGTACGGAGGCCACGCCCCACATCTGACTGTAAACAGTACAGAGGCCACGCCCCACACCTGACCGTAAACAGTACAGAGGCCACGCCCCACACCTGACCGTAAACAGTACAGAGGCCACGCCCCACATCTGACTGTAAACAGTACAGAGGCCACGCCCCACATCTGACTGTAAACAGTACAGAGGCCACGCCCCACACCTGACCGTAAACAGTACGGAGGCCACGCCCCACATCTGACCGTAAACAGTACGGAGGCCATGGCCCACATCTGACCGTAAACAGTACGGAGGCCACGCCCCACACCTGACCGTAAACAGTACAGAGGCCACGCCCCACATCTGACTGTAAACAGTACAGAGGCCACGCCCCACACCTGACCGTAAACAGTACGGAGGCCACGCCCCACATCTGACTGTAAACAGTACAGAGGCCACGCCCCACACCTGACCGTAAACAGTACGGAGGCCACGCCCCACATCTGACCGTAAACAGTACGGAGGCCACGCCCCACATCTGACTGTAAACAGTACGGAGGCCACGCCCCACATCTGACTGTAAACAGTACAGAGGCCACGCCCCAAATCTGACCGTAAACAGTACAGAGGCCACGCCCCACACCTGACCGTAAACAGTACAGAGGCCACGCCCCACACCTGACCGTAAACAGTACAGAGGCCATGGCCCACATCTGACTGTAAACAGTACAGAGGCCACGGCCCACATCTGACTGTAAACAGTACGGAGGCCACGGCCCACATCTGACCTTAAACAGTACAGAGGCCATGGCCCACATCTGACTGTAAACAGTACGGAGGCCATGGCCCACATCTGACTGTAAACAGTACAGAGGCCACGGCCCACATCTGACCTTAAACAGTACAGAGGCCACGGCCCACATCTGACTGTCAACAGTACGGAGGCCAAACAATGTGTTCTCACAGCACTTTTTATTTATTTATTTAACGATAAAAGGAGCTGTGTATCAGCACCACACAGAAACCAGAAACTAAAAGTGAGGCTGTCTGCACAAGCATAATTAACGAATAATTGATTAAATAATGGTACCATTCAACAATGGAGAAATGCATTCTCATAATAATAATAATAATAATAATAATAATAATAATACTAATAATACATTTTATTTTATTTTTCTCACAAAGATCATAATGTTTTGCAAATGATTTGTCAGCCCACTTGCAATAAAAATGTGGGAGACCTGCTAAGGATAATTAACTACACATCACACTCCAATTGTACATTCTTGTTGTATTCAAGTTCAGACTAAATTCCCATAACCCAGTTATATCTGTCATATGGGCTGACCATGAGTCTGTGCGTCTGTTACAGTGCCCCAATGCCCTACCTCATCGGAGTACATTCCAGCCTGATGGAGGTAGGTTTCTATAACTGGCACATATGACACCAAATTGTGCCACACTTGTGGTGACTTTTGACTTGACTTGTATTTTGATGACTTGAAAAGGTTTCTAAAGTCTTGATATGAGATCTTGTGTTTGTGTAAATGACTTGGTTTGAAAGTGATGAGATTTGTTCCAGTAGAACACCGAATTTAAATTCTGTTTTCTGAATTTGTATGGAATGATTGAATTTATTGAAGTTGAAACAAATGATACAAGTCAAACTCATGATGCTCTTACCAAGTTCCCCCCCCTATTAAAACCATGTTGCATTGAGAAATCCTAGATATTGTCTTCTTGAAATTTCAAGTGGCTGGGAGCATTTTCTTGTCAAGTGACCCATGGAGACTGCTCATGCCAATTTCCATGCTTGTATCACCAACTAAAAGATTATATCACTTATCTGCTCCACTAAATGTTCTACATTTAGACTTGACATTAATGACTTGGACCTGACTTGTTAATCTACATTTAGACTTCAGACTTACTCCTCACTTGTGCCTTGAGACTTGAGATTGACTTGGGACCCAAGCAACGTTGATTTGGTCAAAATTCTAGTATAGGTAAAGTTGAGTAAAGAGGGGGGCAAATGACAGTTAACGACTACATCGATGATTAGCATACAGTACATATGCCAGGTGCCTGTACCACAAATGGAGATAAACAGATCCAGGATCTGTCCCCTTGATCTGGTTTGACTTAACCAGACAATCGCAATCGAGCTAAACGATACCACAAAGGTGGTTATCAGCTGGGTCTGTCAATTTAGGATTTCCCTATCCAGCTGTGAACCTGTACACATTAAAATGCTTGTGCCCACGAAAGAGGCGTGGTTTGTAACAATATGCAATATGGCCAGCTCCAGATTTTACAGCGCCAGACACGCCTATTTCCTCATTCATTCAAGTGCACATCAACTCAATAAATCTGCATGTCTTTTTTGCGAGTGGAAGTAATGTGTAATCAAAGACTAAATTTCCAAAATCAATCCATAGGCCTATTTAGACCATAGATTTAGAAACGTAGGCTCAATGAATAATTATCTCAGGATCATTCAGGATGTGTCGCACTGATGGAATAATTCCTATAATACCAATAAAAGAAAATATGATAATAAAAAAAAGCTCCTGAACTGAATTGACACGGTGTGGGCATAGTTTTCATATTTCATTGATAAAAATAGCATTTTTTGTGGTCACATGTTGGCAGCAGAGTGGCATATTTCATACAGGGCTAATGCTGGAAGAAATATGAAGATTTCAATCACATCATACAGGCCAAAAGCAACACAGTTGCAGCTGCAAAATGCTGGAGTAGCCTAGATATGTATTACATCTGTGTGTAGGATATCCCATTAAATTGCTTAGATGTAGGCTATTCTGGCGTATATGACATGTCAGCCTCAGCTCCGTTGCGGACACGGCACCTTGGTGCGCTTTGTAGAGGTTTATGTAACCTTTTTACACCGGTGATTTAGTTTATCCACGCACTGCTCAGCTACAATCGGTGGGGTCAAACGTAGCTACTTGGGAGCAAATATAAATTAATATAAAAACAGATTCCAAAGTGGTAAGTAGACTTAATTTAATTATGTACAACAAGTGCAAGGCTTCAGTCCTTGATTAATTCAACAGGAGCCATTAATCTTTTTTTCTTTTGTGATTTTCATTTTTAATGCAATCTATTTTTCATATGGGGATCCTATATTAATGGTGACTCGCTGTTTCCAGAGAACTGATTGGTCAGAAGGTGGGTCTTTCATGGGTTTTGATCTTATCCTCTGAACTTAACCTGCCCAGGAGCAGGTTAGCTGTGCAGCATAAGTTGCCATGGTGATCTATCTTGGTAAGAAGTGAACTAGCGTCGTAGCATGGCAAACCCATGGTTAAACCTGAAGTTACCTCGCTAAGCCACTAATCGTGCTTTGTGGTACAGGCCCCAGATCACTTGCATTGTTGTTGATGTTGTTGTTGAAGTGAATGGTGACTCAGTGGCGTTCACTGACTCTGTGCCTATGTGTTGCATTCTGTGTGTCCCTTGTAGAAAGTGAGAGGGATGGCTCTAGATGATGCGGTGGTCCTGAATGTGGACACCAACACTCTGGAAACCCCCTTTGATGACCTCCAAAGCCTGCCCAATGATGTGGTACGTAACACACACACAGATACCATACTATTTCTCTCATACTCTATAGCTTTTAATTTAAAGCCGTGCCAAGATTTTTTACTAAAAATACTAAATCATAAAGCTGGGTTAGGGTTAGGTTAAATCATAAAGCTGGGTTAGGGTTAGGTTAAATCATAAACAGGGTTAGGTTAAATCATCTACAGTAGCACGAGCCAAGTCTCCACAAGCCCTGAGATGCCAAGTTGACTTAGAAAGATGTCATTTAAACCATGTTTTCACCTGAATTATTCACTGTAGCGGTGAGCTGAAATGCCTGTTTTCACTTTCATTTTACGCTCACAGCTACAGTGCAAATTTCAGATAAAAATAGGTGTAAATTATAGCTGCTGCGCAGCAATGGGTCGTGGCCGGGCAAGTCTCAAGGCTTTGAGCCTTGAGCCTTGAGCCTTGAAATCAGCTCAGAAGTGTCAAGTGTCAATACAAGAAGGAAGGTTGGCCATAATGACAATGAATCAGCACTTCCTGCCGCCCTTCAAAATAAAACAATTTAGAAGGTACAGGTACTGAATGCTGCTATAGCGCCCCCTAAAGGCGAAATGACACAATATTTATCCTATAGGCTCAGAGTACATCCTTCCACACCTGGATCAAGGTTGGTTAGGATCGCACGTTGTGTTCTAGAGTTATGGTGATTCTTGTGAAATTGGCCCCACCCACAGAAGTTTGGAAGTCGATTATATCGCAACGGTGTGCTTTTTTCAAATACCACGAAACAGTGTTGTGCAGGACACTCATCACATGATGTGTGCTTTGGTTTGGTGAAGACTGGACAAAATTTCAAGGGGGAATCGCAAAAAAACTGTTTTGGACCAAATTCAAAATGGCGGAAAATCTAGTCAGACGGAAATGGGCGTGGCCTAGATGAGTAGATGCGGAAGGACCCAAGGAATCCAGGGAAAAAAGAAGTTTGATGATAGACCATACGGTTCAGAAGTTATGGCCCAGAATGTAAAGAGGGCTGTTATAGCTCCACCATCTGCTCAATTTGTGTAATTCTTTCGTGTAGAATAAAAGGCCCCTCTGTGCACCTCCCTACCAAGTTTCGTAGTTGTAGCTGTTATGGTTTCTGAATTACAGCTAATTTACTGCAAGATTTTTCGAAACCCCATGCAAGTCAATGGGGAAAAAAAATATTATGACATCACAATTGCTCGAGTGACATTAGTGATGGCATCACAATTGCTTGACTGACTGATGATATCACAAATACAACCTAATTGCCAAAGGTAATTAAGGTAATTAAGCTATACACGGGGCCAGAATTCAACGTTTTGATGCACTGTGGGCTCAATTTTTGACCGATCGAAAATCTGGTTTGATACTTTTGTGTAGAACAGTCTAACGATGCAGATACTGATGGTGGTGTCGTTTGAAGAAAAAATGTGGGAGGAGTAGGGTTTAATTCGTTTTTGCAGTTTTTGCAGTTTTGCGGTCTTTAAACTTCATAATTGGCCATAGGTTGCATTGTACAAAAGTTTCCCCTCATTTAGGCGCACATTTCGGTGAAAGTTGCAACGCCGTAGCACGTATGCCTGATTTTTTATGAATTCTTTAAGTTTTAAACTTTAGACGGTCGCTGTCGTGCCACCGTTAGGACTATTGGCCCCAAAGTTGTGTCAAAGACGTTTGGCATGGGACTGGACCTTTGTGCAAAGTTTGGTTAGTTTTCATCCATGGGAAGTCGAACTTCCCGGGAGGAAGAAAAAAAATAATAATAATAATACAGGCAAATACAATAAGTGGCCCTGCCGCTTCGCTGGCCCGGCCACTAATTACATCTTTTCAAGTCAACTTTGCATCTCAGGGCTTGTGGAGAGTTGGAGCCCCGCGGATCACAATTTTGAAAATCTAATTTCAGAGGCACAAGTTTAAAGCCAGAGAGAAGTTTCTGCTATCATATGAAACTAGAAGACCTAAGGCATCGATTGTACCAACCATGTCATGCTAGCTTGTCAGGAAGGTGGCTAAATAACGCTCCAAATTTTGGCTAAATTTTGGTGTCACTATCTGTACTGTACTGACACTACGATCAACATAGTCATTCATTCTTCTGAATAATTGTTTGGTGGAAATATGAAAAACAAACTGGTGGAAGAACATTGCCGCTCACAAATGAAGGACCATAAATGTGTGTTCTAAATGACTTCTCTCCCAGGTTTCATCTTTGAAGAACCGCCTGAAGAAGGTTTCCACGACGACGGGGGATGGCGTGGCCCGAGCCTTCCTGAAGACTCAAGCCGCTCTATTCGGGAGCTACAGAAATGCCCTCCAGATCGAACCGGTCAGTCTGTTAGAGAGACAGCTCGAACCGGTCAGTCTGTTAGAGAGACAGATCAAACCCATCAGTCTGTTAAGCTGAGTTTCCGTTAGAATTAATCACCTCCTTTGGTAAGCTATCCGGATGTCTTCACTCCTGGTTTCCTGGAAAATCTCCCATTCAAATTGGCAAAGGACCGCCTCACCTATCTTGGCTTGACCATATCCAGAGATCCTAAACTAATGTTTAAGTTGAATTTTGGTGATTTTGTTCTATGACAAACAGTGTATAGAAAACTGGAAAATCTTGCCTTTGTCCATGATTGGCCGTATAAACTCAGTTAAGATGGTTTCACTTCCCAGGTTCCTCTATCTGTGTCAAAACCTTCCCAACTTCCTTACATAGTTTTTTTAAAACTAGACTCCATAATTCTATCCTACATCTGGATTCATAAGAATCATAGAATTTCGAAACTTCACTTGCAAAAATCCAAGTCTGAAGGAGGGCTGGCCTTACCAGTGTTTAGGCACTACTACTGGGCTGCCAATGTTAGGGCTCTAATGTTTTGGCGGCAAGGAACTCCTGGCAATCTAACTCTCGGTGCCCCTCTGTGGCTGAAAATGGAGGCCAGCTCTAGGCCAACTCCTCTCTGCCAGCCATGTTATTTTGTAAGCTAGAGCTGGGTCTTTGCAAAATATAAGTTTCATTGTGAAAAAACTCTTTAGAACTCTAAATCAAGTTAGGAGTGTTTTGAGTCTACCAGAGGTTTCTGTCCACACGCCAATTTGTTTCAATCACTCTTTTTTGCCTCCATGGTCAGACAAAAACTTCCATGCCTGGAGTGAGAAGGTGCTGGTTTCCATCAAATACCTATACATTGATCACTTTGCATCCCTTGACCTACTGAAGAGGAAGTTTGAGTTGCCCGGCACGAACTGACTCAGATTCGTGCAAACCAGAAATTATATTTGATCCAAGCTTCACACCATAATCCAAAAAGGTTCATAGTGTCTATACTTTACTTAGATCGTTTTCTTCTATATCAGACACAGGTTTTTGTTCCTACCTGACATGTTTCGACGGCAATACTTCCGTCTTCATCAGAGGTGTCACTAGATGGTGTCTGACGTGCCTTAAACAGCTGATGTTGTTTACAGAGGTGTGATCGTCCTGTCCACCACCTGGAGCAGCGTTCTCAAACGGCGAAATGACAGCCGGGGGCGTGGTCGTCCTGTCAAATCTGACAGGACGATCACGCCTCTGTTTTTTTTTGTTTTTTTTGTTTGTTTTTTTACCTTTATTTATACAGGGAGAGTCTCACTGAGAGCAATGCTCTCTTTTTCATGAGTGCCCTGTTCACATTCTCACACACATTCATACCTGGAAGCTGACCAGTACAACCACAGTCTGATCTGCTGGCCACTGATCAGCTCCACTGGAGCAGTTGGGGTTAAGGGCCTTGCTCAAGGGCACCTCAGTGGTGGTAATGACGGAGGGGCAAGCGCTGCCTTTTCACTTTCCCCACCCAGATTTATCCTGCCGGTCGCGGGGATTGAACCGACGACCTTCCGGTCACAAGCTCGCTTCTCTAACCATTGGGCCACCACTGCCCTAAACAACATCAGCTGTTTAAGGCACGTCACACACCATCTAGTGACACCTCTGATGAAGACGGAAGTATTGCCGTCGAAACATGTCAGGTAGGAACAAAAACCTGTGTCTGATATAGAAGAAAACCTAACGATCCAAGCTTCACACCTTTTGAAGCGCTCCCAAATGAACATGCTTTTTTGTATGTGTTGCTTGTTGCATCTTGGCAGATGTTATGAGAGGTCAGACAGGAGGAGAGGGAAGTGAGTTATTTAGAAAATGATAGGAGGTGAGAGAGAATCAATATTTCTCACGTTTGTTTGTTTGTGGTGTGTGTGAGAGGTTTCCTGCCGCTCAAGTATCTCAGGACTTTCCACTTGTTTTAAGGACAAACCTCCATAGGCACAAAATAGATGCAAGACAGAGAATCAGCAAGAGGATGAATATCACAATCATGATCATTGTCACTCTCACTGACCACCAGTATATGTTTTTACTGCACTTTCAGGAAGAGCCAATAACATTCAATGAGGAAACTTTTGTGAACCACCGCACCAGTGCCATGAGACCGTTCCTGCAGAACGCCATTCAGCTCCAGCTCTTTAAACAGGTACACACACATTAAAACAGGTGTACACACACACACACACACACACACACACATTACTGTGGGCGAAATGAGTAACAGCTTGTATGCCCTAGGGCAGGGCTTTTCAAAGTGTGGCAGAGTGAGCCTCCCCTGAGAGAACATGTAGACAGTCGCCCCCCCCCCTTAATCATTGTCAACCCGCACTCTCACAGGCATGTTGAGCTGAATGGGATGAGGACTTTTATAGACCTTCTGGAGAGGTGGGGGATACTGTAATTTGCTAGCACCTCTTTGCAGAGCACACACTGTGGGCTGTGGCAGGGGAGCGTCCTCGGGACCAAGCGATGTAAATCCAAACGATAAATAATCAGGGTCATACTTCCTCCGTTTTCTGCTGGCACCAGACGCTGTGTCCTCTCTCATAGGTACTAAATAACATTTGATTTTGCTCCACCACAGAACGCATAGCTGAAGTTAGCTACCAGTTTCTTTTTTTCTCCCTCTTCTTCTGTTTTTTTTCCCCATCGGGGAATGGACTTCCTGTGCATGAAAATAAACCAAACTTTGCACAAAGGTCCAGTCCCATGCTAAACTTCGTCGACGCGAATTTGGCGGCAATAGTCCTGATGGTGGCGCTACAGCGACCGTCTAAAGTTTCAAACTTTGAAAATTTATAACAAATCAATCATATAAAGTACGTGCTACGGCTTTGCAACTTACACCGAAATGTGGGCCCAAGTGAGGAGAAACATTTGTAGACTGCAACCTATGACCTATAACCCTAACCCTAAGTCCAAAAACTGTAAAACTAATTAAACCCTACTACTCCCACATTTTTTCTTCAAACGACACCAAACTTCAGCATCTGCATCGTTAGACTGTCCAACACAAAATTTTCAAACAGATTTTTGATAGATCACAAATTTAGCCCACATAGTCTAGGGAAAATAAGGTTTGACCTTAAACTAATTGCAACAGAATTTATTTTCACATTTTTATGTTCATATTGATGCCCGAAACACTAGTAAAAATCCCAGAAAATCCCATTAGTGGAAGTATGTTAAAATGAAGTTTTTTCAAAATGGCTGCCATTATTTAAAGGTCCCATTCCGTGCAAAAGCTGTTTTTACTTGTAAATGCATATATACTGCTGTCAGCCCTCCCTGTAATGAGTGGTCACACGCTCAGAACTGCCACAGTTGGATTTGTCCCTATCCAGCGTCCCCCTGCAGTCTCCTCCAAGCCACACCCCCAAACGCTTCGTTTGCCCAGAGGGGAATCTGGGGGAATTGGGACGTCACTAGCTTCCTCCTGCATACTGCGCGGGTCTCTCTCACACAAGCTACCTGCACCATTTAGTCTATAGCCACAAAATTAACACTTCTAGCTGGAGCGACGCCAACTGTACGTGATCCAGCAACTGCAGAGGTGCATTCGGTAAGTCTAGGCATTTTGAGATGTCCTCTTTAGCGTAGTACCGTTAAGTTAACGATAACTCGCAACCTAGCGTGCTGGTCCACAGACGCTAATCTGATTGGCCGCTGGGAGCCTGGGGCGGGCTCTCCCTCAGCGGCCAATGGGAACTGTTAGTTCTGAATATATTATAGAAATAGGCCATTCTTGGGAAGCGACGAGATGAGGAAGTGAGAACTCCGTCACAACAAATGGGGTTGCTATATTTTCGACAGATTAATCCAGAATCATGTTTTATGGACCAGAGACACACGTTTTTAAGAGGTTACAGCTGCACGAATTGGGACCTTTAAATTTTGGCCATATCTGGACTCCAACTAGACCTAGAATTACAAATTTGGTGTCTATTTCCACATTTTTGGGAGCAAGGAATCCACAGAAATGGTTGTTGAGTCTCTAAGTAGAACAGATTTTTATTTTCTCATGTAAGTATGTAGTCGTAATACAACATGGCATTTCTCACAATGTTAGCTACAACTTCGTATTTGTTAATCATACACATTTTGGGTGATACCCACTACCCTTGAGCATATTGAAGTGATTGCCATTGAAAAATAAAGTTTGTTGTTTTATATTTCTAATTAAAAATGTGTTCCGGTAATGAATTTATTCCCTCACAGTATCTCTAAAAGTGTCTGGAAATACATAAAAAATGAGCACATCTATCTATCTAAGGGAGCTAGGGCTCTGTTTGTTTGTCTGTTTGTCTGTCTGTCCCACTGATGACATCATCAGTGATGCCATAAATCCACTCACACACATGTCTCCGTGATGATGTCATCAGTGATGTCATAAATTGTGACACACTCAGTGATGTAAGAGGCATTGTGATATCATCAGTCATGTCATAAGAGGGTGTGATGTCATCAGTGATGTCATAAAAGCAATGTGACATCATCAGTCATGTCATAAGAGCAAAATCAAGTCCCAGGGGCAGACACTGAAAGAACTGGGAGTCTGGCTTCAGTCTTCAGCCATGGACAGCTGTATGTTGCCAGCTCCAGGACAGGTGATCCAGCATCCCTGAAGTATGCCATCAAGGAGCAACCAGGGCGAGGCCGCGTAGCGGCTGAGCTGCTTAGGCGAGCTGCAAGGCAGGCGAGCTCGCGTAGCGCGCAAGATGCCTAGTGGATTATAATTTAAATTTGAATTGTGAAATTAGATCCTACTTGATATCTTCTTGATATCTTTGAGTTTTGCTATGAGTTGTACCATGTTCATGAGAATCACCCACCTGTGGCATTCTCAATCCTCCCATAGCTGCTATGATGTCACAGCTATCAGAGGTACTGGTTTGGCTCTCTGGTGTAACTCCAGCTATAGGGCACATACCATGGAATGTGTTGTGGCCATCAATGGTTCTGATGTTATGGTCAACATTATCAGCAATGTACTGAATGAAGTGGCCTTCAACATTGCCAGGGAGGTATGTTCCTTGAGAAGCAGCTGCACTTGACTCAACTTTTTCACCTCCTGATATGAGGAACAGAATTGAAGGTTAAGTGTTTTCACCAAAAATCTAGATCCAAATTGGTGATGCATTTGTCAGTCCTATCTGTAATGACGTGATGAGAACCTTGCCCTTGCTGGCCGCATGGCCTGTCCTATTGCAGCTATGTTTAACTCACAGTTCTCGCCAGCAAACAGTTCTTTGAGGAGAAGCTGAAGGGTTTCCATGTTTCCTTTGGCAGATGATATATTGAGGGATATGCATCTCTGGGAATCTTGATATCTTTTATGTCAGTCTTTACCAGTCTGGCAGCGGTTTTCTGCATCAACATCATTATTGTCCTTCCTAGATGCATGCACTCAAAATATTTGAGGCCTTCGGCTTCAATATAACCACTTCTGGTTTCCAATTGATTTCTGTAATGATTATTTGATCACCACTTCAAGGTATTGTTACATTTTCACAGTTAGGTCTCCAAGTGCAATTTGCTCATCATCATTCTGTTCTAAATAGATGTCTGCTCTTTTTCTTTGGACAACCATGTTCTTCATCAAAGGTCTGAGGTATTTGTTTTTTGGTACAGATAGATGGCATCTGCAGCATGAAGATCTTGGGCAAATGAATCCTGAAGGTCTTCTTCCTCTGTGGTGTTTTATGGCAGTTGGCATCCTTTATGTTGCATTACCGCCTCCTTCTGAATTTATCAATCCACTGTTTCCCTACATTCTGTAAAACCCAATCCCCTTTCCTCTTCTGTTGGTCTTTCCTCAAAGTCTTCTTCTACTTTTAATGGCTTTCTGGCAGTGATGCCTTGCGGTGGTCCTAACAGGAAACATAAGTGGGCGGGCGGCGTGTGTGCCACGATTGTGATGTCATGTATCAGTGATGTCATCAGTGATGTCACTTGAGCAATTGTGATGTCATCAGTGATGTCACTCGAGCAATTGTGATGTCATCAGTGATGTAATAAATCCTTCTGTGGTGTTTTATGGCAGTTGGCATCCTTTATGTTGCATTACCGCCTGGCTGAGGCTTTATAAGGGTTTGGAGTATAAGTAGGGAGAAGAGCACAAGTGGTACATCATGTCCAGAGTAAGTGTTTATTGTTTATTTATGTTTGTTTATTTGCACAAAGAAAATGAATAACAACAGATAGTACACGTATCTTAATAAGCTATTATTAAGCTATACCTATTAGTAAGCTATTAGCTAACTAGTAAGTGCTTATTAAGCTAGCCTACTTTGAATGGTAACAGACAATGACTGTCATTGGTAACAGACAATAAATGGGGGTCAACTTATCCATAACCTTCGGATATGGAGAACACTTAGCCTACCTGTCCACTCGTCTGCATGTTTGAGCTACAACTTGTGCTGTACCTTGCTGAAATCAAATTGCCTCCAATACGAGACTGGTGAATGACATGACTATGAAGTTATGGTTTGCGATGGCTGTCTGAGGGAACAAGATGTGCATGAAAACTCACCCTTTTTCACTAACTGTAACATTAGAACATATTAGCCACACTTACATTTTGTATGTTTTGTTTTGTTATGTTACAGTATGTTTGGTAGGGCTTTTCCCTAGCCCCGCCCCTTTCCTGACCACACCCCCTCCCACCTCCCACATACACTCCCCCCCGATACACCTGTCCATGCCCCCTACCCACCTCTCGAATCGAGACTCTCTACGACCTTCCTATCCCTATCAACGGACCCTTTTCCCTAGCCCCGCCCCCTCCATTGAGCCGACCCAGATCGGATCCGCCCCAAAATGTAATGGGTTCTTCCTTGGCCCAAGCTACACCCTTCCACCAAGTTTCATGAAAATCGGCCCAGTAGTTTTGCCGTAATCCTCCTGCTAACAGACAAACGGCACCGAAAACATCACCTCCTTTGTGGAGACAATGCCAATTTTGACAATGTTCCACTACTGGAATTTTCTGGGATTTTTAGTGTGTTTAATTGGAAGGTTTCAAGAGCTGAATACAACAAAAATAATTTCTGTTGCAATTAGTTTAAGGTTGGGTCATTTTTTCTCACAGATTCCCTAGACTAACAGTGCATCAAAATGTTCTACTGTAAACGGTACTGTAAACAGCTACTGCAAATTCTCACTAAATAAAGATTTTCCTGTCACAATAGTTGAAGTGTGCAAAATCTCAGAATTGTATCTCAAAAACTGAATTTTTGACAATTGCATTGTGACATCACTGATGATGTCATCATCTGTTTTTACCGGCAGTTCATAGATGGCCGTTTGGACCTGTTGAACGCAGGAGAAGGCTTCAGCGACATCTTTGAGGAGGAGATCAACATGGGGGAATATGCAGGCGAGTCAGTAGTAGACACTCATAAAGCCACACACTGGTTGGTAACAGTGTACAAGCAATATGTTTTCACCGATTTACATTAATTCCCAATCATGATAATCTTACAGTAAATTGATGTCATAATAAACCTCATTTATATGGCGTTTTTTCAAAAGTGTTACAAAGTGCTTTGTTAATATAGAGCATTAGAGCATAACTTTAAACCAATGACATAAAAAACAAGACCAGGCAGACTGCTGTCCACTGTTGTGCAAGTTCACATAAGTATATATATATATATATATATATATATATATATAATAAATATATTGTTATATGCTTGAAATTTGATGTAGTTTTGAATAAAATGCACCCTCCCCCCAATAAAAACATTTAAAAAATGCATGGCCGTTAGCTGAGGCTATTTCTACTTGAAGACTTTACCTTTACTCTCCACAGGCAGTGACAAGACCTACCACCAGTGGCTGTTCACTGTGAAGGTGAGGCATAAATCACAGAGAGTACAGTGTACATTACATTTAAGCTTTAAATTTGATTCTGATTCTGCCAGACTTTGGTCTCTTTCTTAACCCTTGTACCCCAATTACGAATAATCCTCAATTTACTGTTAGTCCATCTGATGGACCTTAACGGGAATACTGTACTAATTTATAAATATTAATTTAAATTTTTAAATTTTTGACTGTTTATAATTCATTGGTAACTTCTTTCCTAATACCTCATACCAACATTTCAGACCTATTCGAATTTTAACCCCTCAAATGCCAGTGTACAGTAAGTACAGTAAAAAAAAAAAAAGTGATTTTTTTTCCCCCCAAGTCACCACTGCAAGATGCCTAGTGTCAAAGATTGGCAGGAATGATGTCACAATACCTATGACATCACTAGCCTATGACATCATCAGTGATGTCATGAGATGATTTTTGGTCAATAATATGTCACTGATCACATTACTGATGATTTCACAGACATTGTGACATCATCAGTGGGTTTTTGTATTTTTTGTGATTTTTTGTAAAAATAATATTTTTTCATATTTTGAGCCAAAAATCCAAAAAGCGCATGTTTTGGACTACCAGCCATTTTCCCCAAAACACACAAACGAGCTTTAGTCCAGCATCCATCCTGGTCTAAAGGCTTCAAATCAGTAGTGTGGACTGTCAAATTCAGTTTTCTAATATTTTCCCATCTTTGGCATAGGAATCAGTTTTTTTTACATTTCATGTAAACTGTATGGAATTGATTGCTATGCCAAAACTGGGGGAATATGGGGAAATAGCAAAACACAGTAGAAACTACAATTTTAACCGCTTGAGTCAAGGTGAGATGTGTAACATCAAGGAAATAATGATTTTTTGAAAAATTTGCAGGGAGCCAAAAAAAAAATGTTGTTTTTGTGCAAAATTAACATTGAAACCAATGGGACAACTATGCAATGGACTTTGAGACCATGTAACTCCCCCAAATTTTCTACCAACTCCAAGGTTAGATATTAAGGTCAAATTTCAAGGTATTTGGTCCAGGATTCCCGCTGAAACAAATGAAATAAATTAATTTTGTAAAAATTTGCTGGGAGTACCAATAGAGTGTTTTCAATGGAAGTCAATGGGTCCATCAGATGGACTAACAGTAAATTGAGGAGTACTTTTGAAACAAGGTCTTAGGATCGTAGAAAGATGATAGATATGATTGATTTTTGTCAAATACCCCCAAAAAAATACCTAGCCTTAATTTCAGACCATTTACTCAAAAAATGTCGAAACGGCCCATACGCGACTGTAGGAAATATCCATCAGATGGACTAGTGGGGTACAAGGGTTGGATACGGTAGCTTGTTTTAGTTGATCTTACTTTAAATATCTCCTCATAATTGAATGTATCACATAACATAAATCATTGTCAGTTAGCTTTGTGAGTTTCAATTATGTGTCCATAATTATCTGATTGTGTATAAATGTGTGTGTTGTCTGACAGAAAGGGGGCGGGGCGATCTTCAACACCGTGAAGACCAGAGCCAACCCAGCCATGAAGACCGTTTATAAGTTTGTAAGCACATGACAGGAATGAGCAAATAAAGCATACTTTAGCCTTTAGCCGAAACTGAGATTGCTAATGCATTAGCCTCTTTTGTCCCATCACAGGCAAAAGACCATGCTAAAATGGGTATCAAGGAAGTCAAGAGCCGGCTAAAACAGAAGGTATAGAACTCTACAAGACCTATTCTAGAAACTATTCTTTTTCTATCTTTTTTTTTATTGTTCAGTAAATTACTAAACTTTTTTCAGCCAATGTCAAAGGCAGTGATGTTTTTGATTTCTCACCCACAAACAATTCCCCAACCAAATCTGGCCTTGACCTGTTTCCTTTCTGGCTGTGTTTGGCCTTTCTCGAACATATGTGGGCCCCTAAACTACCCTAAACCCCCCAAATGTGGGCCTCTAAACTACCCTAAACCCCCCAATAAACTACCCTAAACCCCCCCCCCAATGTGGACCTCTAAACTACCCTAAACCCCCCCAATAAACTACCCTAAACCCCCCCAATGTGGGCCTCTAAACTACCCTAAACCTCCCCAATAAACTACCCTAAACCCCCCCAATGTGGGCCTCTAAACTACCCTAAACCCCCCCAATAAACTACCCTAAACCCCCCAATGTGGGCCTCTAAACTACCCTAAACCCCCCAATAAACTACCCTAAACCCCCCCAATGTGGGCCTCTAAACTACCCTAAACCCCCCCAATGAACTACCCTAAACCCCCCCAATAAACTACCCTAAACCCCCCCAATGTGGGCCTCTAAACTACCTTAAACCCCCCCAATAAACTACCCTAAACCCCCCCAATGTGGGCCTCTAAACTACCCTAAACCCCTCCCAATGTGGACCCCTAAACTACCCTAAACCCCCACAGCCACGTCGAGCTGTCTCCCTCCCCCTCCCATCGCACTGCCATTATCCCCTGCGCCCACGTCCCCCTCCACCTCCCTGTGTCCTCCCTGTCCCTAACCCTCCCTGTGTCCCCCCTGTCCAGGAGCAGGCAGAGAACGGCTACTCCACGGCGGGCACGGCGGCCATGGAGGACGACAGCACAGCAGGGTTCCCTGCTTCCAGCAGTGCACTCAGGAGAGAGGGGCCCCTGAGGACCTGGGACGACCACAGGCCCGTCACCGTGCACTTCGGACAGGTGGGCAGAAACGTCTGAGGACGGGCGTCTGGGTAAGGTAGTGAGTGAGGATGGGCGTCTGGGTAATAGAGAGCCGCAGGAACGAGTCCGGAAATCATCGATGCTAACAGTCCTGGTTCTTCACTGTTTTCGCCTATGGGAGTTTTGAATGGGTTTTTGGCGCGATGCTTCTAATAATCTCTCTGGGCAACGCTGGCTTAATCAAGGAATCAGAGGAAGCATGTGCTAGTCTACAACTCCAGATCGGCAGAGGGGATGGAGCAACGATCGTGGACAGCAGGGGAAATTACAAGTACAATTGGGGAGAAAAGGGGAGAAAAATCTCAAAAATTAAATAAATAGAAAAGAAAAGAAACGCCAGAGAATAGAGTGATGAGGAGGAAAAGGGAGGGGCTTTAGAGAGATGGGGTTTTATGGGAATTTTCTTGTACGAAGAGTCGGATCAAACTTGCAGCACTCACAGGTAAAGTTTCAAAATCTTTACTCTGCAAGGAACAGACTCGTTTCAGCCTTGTACCACACTTTGTAGGCGTGGCCTATTTGCCATCATTGCCCATTCTTATCTAAAGTACAGTGGCAGCCACTCAGAATTGTTGCCCCCTGCTGGCTGCGATGTATACCAAACAACTGAACTTTGTGACACCATAAGGCACACTAGTGCTAGATAGTTCTATAGGGTAATGCTGCTGCTGCACCTACTGCAGTAGGGGCATGTGGGAAAAGCGGCTGCCAACTGAAGCGATCTTGGTCAATACTGCACCAATTTCAAAGATTTCTGTTCAGATTATTATACATAAAAATAAAATATAAAATAGGGTCCAGGTTGAAAAATACAGATATCTTTCCTTTTTGAATATTGAATCAATAATTCGTTTTATAAAATTATATTAAATATTACATTTGTATACCTCTATGTTCTACCACAAAGAACATCAGAGGTGATGCAAAGTTCAAGAAACCAGGCTGTGTAGAACTTATAAGCGTTACTAAATATACCATGTATTTTGCATGGAAATATTCCTACGGGGTGAGAATGTCGGTCTATTGAATTGATTGTGTTGCCATTCTTAATATTGTTTCCTTGCGTAGGCTCGGCCGCCGTTGTTGGTGAAAAGACCGTACAGCAATGTGGGTCTGGAAAGCAGCCCTGACCAGTAAGCCTACCTCCACTTTGTGTGTGTGTGTGTGTGTGTGTGTGTGTGTGTGTGTGTGTGTGTGTATATGTGTATATACAGGTCTCTCTCTCTCTCTCTCTCTCTCTCTCTCTCTCTCTCTCTCTCTCTCTCTCTCTCTCTCTCTCTCTCTATACAGTATATATATATGTAAGGGTTAATGTACGACGAGGTGTCCATTTTCAGAAATTATCGCGGAGGCAACCATTCACGCCTCCACGTCGTCCAATAATTTCTGATAATGGACACCTCGAAGTGCATTAACCCGCTTATACCATGGTCACTTGCCAAAGAAACAAAACAAGACCATTCATTTATATTTCCATGCATTTTGCAATCAAAATCTAGTTTTCATAACCTTGAATATGAGTTGAGAACCGGCGAGACAAAATAGTCCCCTCAGCTGCTCAAGATTAGGCTATCATTGAATAAAATGGCCGCTTAGTGCCTGCACCTGGCACAATTCTAGAGTCAAGCTAACTAATAATTTAGCCAACTGTATGTAACATACGAAATAAAAGCAAACGGCAATGTCTAAGAATGCAACGCAACTGGCTCGTTAATTCTCGCATTCAAGGGAATTACATTAACGTAATTTACGTCTTCTAAGACGTAAATGGCGCGAGGCTGGAGGAGACTGAAAACCATCAGCTTTCTATGTTGGAGTCTAGGTATGTTTTGTGCAAGGACGTCTCTCAGTGTGTTGCTGTTAACTGCCCATTTCGTTGTTTTCTTTTTGTTGATCTCGTCTTTTTCCTCTTGGACTTGATTTGTATCAGTGATAGAGGCAACACACGCTCTCCCAGAGCACCTGGCTGCTGCTTGCTGCAAGTTGTAAACAGAGGGTTTGACAGTTGACCGCTGAGAGCCCGGCTTCTGTCAGCTGACCAGAACGAAAATCAGATTTCTAAATAGCCGTTTTTTTAATAAACTGAGCACTCAGGGGTAATCTAAATAGTTACTTTGACTGACTCCGTTTTTTTCTAAACTTATAAAAGTGCCATATTAAGCGTTAACGGTGGTATAGAGCTCAAACGGCTCTGTCGTGATCCTGGCACATTGATATGAACGGTGAACAGACCATTTAGCTAGGTGTACATTATCACTGTACATTATCACAAATTAATGGACACCTTGCAGCCAATCAGAATCGAGTATTCACCCAGACCATGGTATAAATATATACCGGTATATATATATATATATATATATATATATATGTAGTCACATACTCAAAGGGATTTGTTTACCATTTGAAAACATTAGTTCCACCCGCGTTGTTCCTAGGGCCACATATAGTATATTTTGAGAGACAAGCCATGGACCGCTCTAGGCCCTAGCTTGGAGCAGCGTAGCATACAATCTGGGTATCAGGACTCTTCACTACTGTTGAACGCTCAAGACCAATAACCGAATAGTAAGTTGTGTGATTAACAAAATCTAAACCAGAATCACTTCAGTTTCCAAACACAGTTGTACACAGGAATTTGTGTTGAGGACAGAATGACTTGAGGCTACTGGAATTCTTTCAGCAGTAAAACCAGTTTTGTTAATTATTTGTCAATGTAGACCACTTTCTTCTTTTCTCAACTAACTGAACAACTTCTGCTTAACACATTAATATAAATTCTGTCAAATTCTTTAAAGAGATAACTAATTATCTAGTACTGTATCTACCCGCTCTTCCTCAATGTTCCTTTCCCTCCCTCTTCCCATCTGTTGATTGTCTCTCTCTAATCTGACTTTACTCACTAATCTTATCTGCTCTGGATTTCCTTATTCTTCTCACTGTAGCTCTGTCCGTCCTACCCGTCACTACACCGTCTTTCTATCCGAGGATTCGTCTGGAGACGAGCTCCAGCACGACGACGACTCCATCTCTGGCTTTCCTGACAGCTTTCTCTTCTCTGTCCCCTTTGAATGGTCACACATGTACGCACCCCTCTGATCATCTTTCACCTTTGACCTTTGATGCTTCATGATCGTGTATTTAACCCATAGATACCTGATGCAGCATTTGTGTGTGTATCCCTTTAAGACCGCAAACCGCGTTCTTAAAGGGATACGCACACAAATGAGGGATATACACGCAAATGCTGCATCAGGTATCAATGGGTTAATAAGTCTTCTCATCTCCTCTCTATTTTTAACTGAATGGTTTTCTATACAGACATTCTCATTTTTTTTAGGGTTAAGATTAGGATTAAGATTAACTGTATGTTCACACCAAGGTGAAAGGAACACTTCACTCACGCATATTATTCACTCGAGTTGAAAGTTTCAATGGGCGATTAGGCGAGAATTGCGTCATTTATGCCACGAAAAAACGCGTCTCTCGCACCACCTGGGGCGAAATCCCCTCTATTCGCGCGTTTGCACCGACTTCATATGTAATCTCGTCGCGCCAATATTAAAAAATCTGGCCAGTGTGTGAACGTACAGTAAGATTATCTTTAGGGGGCACGGTGGCGCAGTGGTAGTGCTGTCGCCTCACAGCAAGAAGGTCCTGGGTTCGATTCCCGCCTGGGACGGGAATCGCCTACTGCCCAGGTGGGGTCGTCAAAAGGGCCTTTCTGTGTGGAGTTTGTATGTGCTCCCCTGGGGTTTCCTCCAGATAGGAACCCCCCGCTAAAAACATGCAAAAAAAAAATACTGTATGTACTAACGTGTGTGAGCTAGTTGGCAAAAGTACTCTGACATGTTCATGTGGTATCAGATTTATTGTAAATTATATAGTAAAAGGTATTGAAAGCTCTTCGGTGAAGTAACAAGACATTTTGATCAGAATCAAATCAGTATTATGGCAACAACCAAGAAAGTAAAGCCCAAGTTGATGTAAGGTTAGGTGTGTGTGTGTGTGTGTGTGTGTGTGTGTGTGTGTGTGTGTGTGTGTGTGTGTGTGTGTGTGTGTGTGTGTGTGTGTGTGTGTGAGAGTGTGAGACACACACCTATGGAAGTAACCAGCAAGCTATGCACTGTTGTGCTTGCAGGCCGCAGCCTTACCGCTCCCTGAAAGAGGCAGAGTTGAGGGACGGGGAGGAGCCTGTGAGGGAAGGGGAGGAGCCTGTCTTCGGGGCAGCACATCACACAGCCCCGCCCAGCCCGGTCACCGACAAGTTCTCCAATGTCACCCTGCTGGGCGACCTCTTCACCTGCCAGGACGAGCCCGACAGCCAGCCCATCAGCCTGGCCAAAAGCCTGGAGGACCTGAGGACGCCCAAAGACTCAGAGGAGCTGCAGGCCAAGTTCACCTACCAGGTCAGACAATGTCCAAATGCTCTTAGTCTAAAGTGCTGGGATGGTCCGACTCGATTCCGAGTCCTGGACACATTTTCAGAACCTGTGACTCGACTTGTACTTGAACATTGATGACTCGGACTTGGATTCGAGCATTCATGCATTCGGACTCAATCCCTCCCTACTCACTGAAGAGAAATTCATAGAATATATTACCACTAAACTAAGACATTTTATGGAATCCAATGACAATGGTGAAGTATCAGACTCCACCCTATGGGAAAAATTAACGGCTGTCATTCGTGGGGATGTCATCTCCGTCCACGGCTCATAGTAAACTTTCTTCCAGGCTTATAAACTTGTGACAAAAAGCTCCTCATCTGTGTTAAAAACAGTGTTGGCCCGAAGGACCCCGCCCAGCCAGAAATCTAAGATAAGATAAGATTATACTTTATTGTCCCGTAGGGAAACTTGTCTTGGGCTCTAAGCCACCGCATTACACAGCACAGCATGACATCATCACAGTGAACATACACACATACATACACAGTACATGCATACACAGTACATACATACACAGTACATACATACACAGTACATGCATACAGTACACAGTACATACTCGTGCCAAAAGTGCTTAAATTCACATCTAGCAACAGTAGTGCTAAAGGAAATGGTAAAAGGTAAAAAGGTAAAAAAGAAATACAGTTTCAAATACTAAAACCAACTATAAAAGAAACGGATATTAATCAAACCAGGTATGAGAACTACTGTAAGTATAAAAGCAATAGTTGCAAATAATAAAACCAGCAGAATAAAACCAACAGTTCTCAAATAAGGTAATACATTAATAAAGTGCTACTTGTTGCCATTTAATGCCTTGATGACAGATGGAACAAATTAGTTTTTGTACCGGTTCAGTCTGCTTTTTGGTACCCTGAGCCGTCGACCTGAGGGCAGCACATCAAATTCTGGATTGAGGATGTGTGTCGGGTCGTTAAAAATCTTCTGGGCTTCCCCGAGCAAAGATTTCTCATATAGAGACTGAAGTTAATTCTGCTCTTTCCTCCCTATGATCTTCATGGCCGTTTGAACAAGACGTGCAAGCTTAGACTTGAGCTGTACTGACATATTGCCATACCATACTTGTATGCCACGGCTGTGCAGTGTGCACCAAAACACACAGTTTTCATTTTACATGATGACTATTTTGGAACTTGCCACATGGCGGGCAGACCCCTGAGCGTCACTCGCCAAATGTAAAATCTAGTCGCCATTGGCGATTGGTGGGTGTTAATTTCGGGCCCTGCCGAGAAGCGAACCGGACCCGTCTATTATTACAAAGCTGACATCCGGCCCTGTACAGAAAGAAGAAATATCGGACCCGACCTGAACCCACAGTCTCTTCTTTTGAATGGACCTGAGATCCATTGCCTGAGAACAGTTGCTTATTACTACTACGACCTATTACTATGACCTACTTTGATCTGACCACATCATTTGATTAGATTAGATTTCTAGTGGATAGAAAAGGGCACAAGCCCTGTGCTATCCCTTCATGCTCATGATCTTATAGTCTAGTCTAGTCTGTCCTCAGACTGGTGAAAGAAACATTGCTGAAATACTTAAGTCTCCATGATTTGTCTCATATAAACAAAAATCGGTTTTAATTTTGGCTCTGAAATCATTTAAAGAGTTGTGATGACTTCAGTTTTTATGCACGCTATACTTGAGTTTAGGATGCAATGGGCTTTTAATCCTTCATGCTTTGAAGTTTAGAAGTTGAAATAGTTTCCTCTGTTTGCAGCGTATGGACCTGAGCATCGCCGAACGCACTCGCACCCTTCCAGGCCTCAAGCTCTCCAACCCTTACAATAAGCTGTGGAGCCTCGGGCAGGATGACATGGCCATGCCTGTTTGTGTGCCTCCCCTCTGGGACAGACCCCTGTCTGCCAACCCCCCCATGCACCAGGAAGCACGGCCTCCGAGCCGCGAAAACTTTGGTCCGGTCCCCGACGTGCCGGACCCCTCCACCCCTGGTCAGGGAAGCATTACCATTCCGCGGCCCCACGGAAGAAAGACGCCCGAACCCGGTAAGGGGCTGGTGCCGCCCGTGGCCCCCCAGCCCCACTCTAAGCCGGCGGGGGACAGAAGGACTACAGCGGGGGGACAGGAGTTCAGGCACGCGCTCGGGATGAGCACAGAGGGGGACCTTCTCAAAGCCACCAAGCTCTCCGAGGACAATCTAGATCTGCTAAGTCTCCTCGACCCCCTCAACAGCTCGGCACAGACCGCTTCGGTAAACGAAGAAGCGGATGTCAGTGGACCCTCTATCTCCTGCAAACCCACGCTACCGCCCAGGCCCTATCCACAGGGCTTGCCTCCATTCCCGCCCCATCCCCACATGTCGCTCAACCCCTTCGCGCACTCTCTCCGCTACACCTCCCCGCAGACGCACTACTCGCCCACCGTAACCGGGAATCCCTTCGGTCACGGTGCAGTCTACGGGCCCCCGGTGGGCTCCTACTTCCACACTCCGCCCCACCCGCACTCTCTATCATCGCTCCCGCCGCTCTACAGACAGCGCTCACCGGGTGCTCTGCCGCCGCCGAGCTTTGGACCGCTCCGGTCGTCCTTCCCCTCCTCCTCCTCCCCCAGCAACCAAGCTCTGTCCGGCCTGGTGGACTCGCCTCCTGTCCCTGCCCCCGCCCGCCCGGCCCCCAACAGCGCCTCAGCCAAGAGGCCCCCTCATGCCGAGGGTGACTCCCAGGAGACTCAGGATCTCTTCGGGGACCTGCTGACGATGGCCAAGCCCACCGCTGCGGCCCCAAAGGTGAAGGCTGAGAAGAACCTTCGGAGGAGGTGGGAGACTTTTGACTAACATCTGTGAATATATCCACTTGGGGTGCACTGCCCACCCCCCCCCCCCCCCCTAACCCACCTACCCACCAAATCACTACCACCTGCTTTGCTGCTGACCAATGATGAACAAGATTTTGTGTCTGGTGAACAAAGTGAAAGTCTGGAGTGAAGGTCCTCCCACCTCCACCCCACAGCACTCGAACTCATCCGATTCCCCCATGTCTGACTTTTAGTGTCTTTCTTTCTGTCTCTCTCTCGTTTTAAACCAGGACATGGGGCCAGTTCACAGCCCCGTCGCCATTCGCTAGCGCAATTATTTGCACAGTATCCCTGCGGTGTCACCTCTTGTCTTTTAACGTCACCACGTAGCCATTAGCTTAGCGCTCAAATGTAGATGTACGTGACTTCCAAAATACCACGCACTGTTTCCCCAAGGGTAAGAGGAGATACTGTAGGTCACAGTCTAGTAACTCACAGCAGCATCTGTAAGAGATGCAGACTTTATTATGATTAGATTAGCTCGTCCAAGCTTAATGGTGTAGTGGTAGCTACAAAGTGAGGTACGTCTCGAACATGCAGTTACCGCTAGTTCACTTATCGTTGTCTTAGGTAGCTTCATGCAGAGTGGGTGTTTTTGTGTGTGTGTGTGTGTGTGGCCCCTAATGATAAATCTAAACTTCGACTTTTCTCATCAATGTCAGATTAATGTGTTGAGTGTGAGTTGCTAAAAAAAAGATAGAAAAACTTTTTGACAGAATTCATTGAGGGGAAAGACAACAGACTCTTCTCCTCTGCAGGTCACACTTGTTACTGCAGTGTCCTTCTGACATCATTTTTAAACATTTGTCTCGTTAAATATACAGGGACTTCAAAAACTAGGATTGTATATTCCATTTGTTTTAGAAGGAGGGTCATGGATCCCTACTCCCCCCCCCCCCCCCCCAATTCTACTGTTGAAACTCACCCTACCCGTTGCCTCCTGTTGATATTTGCCTTACATATTTTTTCTGTGATTTTCCGTGATTAGCTACCGAGTTACATGCCACTTGTGTGTTTCAGTGTGCACAGAGAGCGAAAATAATGTTTTTCACAATTGCTCCCGGTTTGATTCTGTTTCAGCTGATATGACTTGAAAGCAAAACGCGACCGGGTCTATTTAGCCTTTACTGCTTTGGAGGCAATCTAAGGGGACCAATGTGTGGTGAATGCAAAAAAAAACAAAGACAAAAAACGAGAATTTGCTTAAAAGTGCTGTGAAAAGTGCTTAAATGTCTTTTAAGGACAAGCACATGTCTGGTTACTGTTTTATGTGTAAAGAAGACATTATGTATGGTGTATGACTGATAAAGGCATGGTGACTGACTAGTGACTAGTAGCCTACAATCTGCTAGCTTGATTCAAAAGGTTGACTATGCCTAAGGACATTGATTGAATCCACACAATTGTATCTGTGTTGTGCGTAGGAAAGCAGGAAATATGAATTACCTTGCCAATATAATTTTTATTTCAATATTTTGTACATGTTATTCAACTGCATATAATATATTGATGACTCTTAAGTGGCTTTCAAATGCAAGAGACTGCCAAATCATTTCAAGGGAAGAGTCTGTTTCTGTTGATGGAAGCCGACCCTCAGTCATTTCTATGTATGTACAGGAAGTTGTATATGAGCCTACAGTAGGTGAATTCACTTTACTTGCGAATCAAGATTTCTGTAACATGTTTTAAATGAGCAAATATATTGTCCGAATCAAAATTGGTCTGTGCTTTTGGCTGATAATTCAACTTTTGGATCATAAACAAACATTTTATACAGAAACAAACAAAAAAATGTCCTGATGCTTTTGCCGCTGCCTAAAAGTGAAAAATAAATAAATATCAGAAGTAATACAGAAGCTTGATACTGTAATTCTGGAACAAATTTCTGTCCATGATTAAAACATAATCTAAAATTACAAATTTTATATTTTGTTTGTTGTACACTGTTTTCTTTGTCTTTTCTTTTTTTACAAAGTTTAACACATTTGACCAAGATTAAATATAAATTCAAGATATGTTGTCAAAGATGATCGGAAATATAAAGTCATGATTGTGATGATAACTTATTTGTGCTCCTCATTTCGGAACTCATTTGATGTCAAGGAATTGATATTATAAGAGCGTGTCAGTATTAACTTGGTATAGTTCATCTATATCTAGTCTTCTGGGAGTATTCATGTAAATGATAAGTCACTACTGCTGTCATTTTAAAAACGGACTACTTCATACTTGTAAGACTACTCTTTAGATTGAATTCACACCTGTAGAGAAACTAGACTTCCTCTATGATTGATGTAGGCATTTGCTATCATTTATTTGAACTTGCACACACTTGATTACAATGATAGCACTGTAACAGATCGTTTATGACATGGATATAATATTGATACATACTGTATCAGCTGAGGTCATTTGGGTGCCATTGACTGATTCATGTGGCATCCAGTATCCTGTCTTAACCCCTCGTGAATGTTTCCTATAGAAAATGTACCGTCCTTTTTTCATACAATTGAGCACTTTTACATTTTTCTTTTGGCTGTGTTTTGTGGTGTTTTTCTTTTCTTTATCCCGTTTTTGCATATCTCATCATTAAATATTACATGCGATCACTGAGTAGTTTCCTTCCATCATTCACTTTCAACAGGTATCTTTATTGCATGTTTATAATTCATAGTTCAAAAAATGCCCTGGATATTGTAACAACTAACATAAGTGCAGCCAAGTCCTAGCTAAGTTCTATACATTGATACTATAGAACACATTTACATGCAGTCAACCAATGATTACCGTAGATGTTTTTTGCCTTAGTACATACAAAAACTGGACATTTCATTGTTTTTCCTGTAATATGAAATTGTGTGA
Source organism: Poromitra crassiceps (assembly GCF_964638095.1). Classification (NCBI taxonomy): domain Eukaryota; kingdom Metazoa; phylum Chordata; class Actinopteri; order Beryciformes; family Melamphaidae; genus Poromitra; species Poromitra crassiceps. Next base: position 16,181,351 of record NC_139629.1, on the reverse strand, counting down.
TAGGCCGATTCATTCCTTTTTTGTTGCTACAATGTTTACACTTTACATCCTAAGAAAAAATATTTGTATATACATATAGCTAGCTGAAGGTACTTGAGGCATATCTACACTAACAACCATTGGTCATTATTGAGAGGTTAATATCAGATTGCAATCTCATGAAAAACAGGAACAACTATTTATTGCAATCTCATGGAAAACAGGAACAACTATTTACATGTTAATCTACAGATCCTTCATTTATTTATAAGCCTGATACAAGAATATCTTCTTGGCTGATTGTAAACAAAATGTGAACACGCCACACGAGAAGCCAAGCCAAACATGGGTAGACACTCCCTTTGTGCATGTGAGGTGCTATAATTTAGAAAAAGTCCAAATCCAGTAAATGTTAAAACACAGAACCACCAGAAATATACAAACTATACAGTCTTGACACAAAGAAAAATAGCTTAAAAAAAAACGTAGGAATTTGTGGGTACTAACTGGTAGACTCTGAAGTCATTCTCAAAAACAAGATGGATAGTTCTCAGAGAATATACAATTCTGAGACTGAATTGATCATGACATCCTTCAAATGGAACTAAAATGATTGTTTCACAATAGGGGTGTCGACGGTTAACCATTTAACCGCCGAGAACGTCTTTGGTCGGTTAAGCATGACGGTCAAACATTACATTAGCCACAATGTGTTGCCAATGTGCTGATTTTTTTCCTCCTTCGTGGGAAGCGATGTTAACGACACGTACAGTAAGTAGTTAAAACATGGCACAAGTGTTACTTGAGTACTTTGAGTACTTTTAAATAATACTACTTTTTTACTCTTACTTGAGTAATTTCCTGGACCAGTACTTTTACTTGTACTTGAGTTCATTTTCACTAAAGTAACAATACTTGTACTTCAGTAGGATTTGTCAGTACTCTGTCCACCTCTGGTGGACAACCAGTCAGAGACTAAGAGCCAACAAAATAGCTGTGGTACTGCAAAGAGCCACATCATGTATCATCAGGCTGTTCTCAGTCACTGTTTGTATACAGTGACTACTACAAAGTAGGAGGCATAAAACACTCTGCTTTCACATCGGAGACCGCGGTTCACGTCCCGGCGTGTTCAAAGTCAACCGGAAGTCACAATTTAACTTTTTTGCTATTTAACCTTAACCCAAACCATAACCCTAACCTGGCTTTTTACCACGGTCAATGTAGCACACACTACTTGATATGATGCAAGTGTTACTGTCTCCGGGAGCTTGACACATTTTTTGGAACAACCAAGTCTGTTTCAAAGGTACAGTATATGATTGGTTTGAAGTGTTTGGCTCTCACACTGAAACAGTGGTATACATAAGCATGGGCTGTAACAGTGTGTTAAAAACACACACACACACACACACACACACACACAAAATTTGATGTGAATTGAAGAGCCGTATAAGAACGAGAATGCGGCACGAGAGCCTCAGGTTGGCCACCCCTGATCTAATTATTTCAGATTTTTCTGTATTAGCTTTCAATATGGGTTTTTGAAGGCCAATACAAATATACCAATAACATATTTTCTGGCAATGTTCAATATCTGTGCATTAGTACATTATATGCATAATGATATGTACACATAATATACACGTTTATATGTGCATTGTGGTTGAATTGTGTCAAGATGATCTAGAAGCCAAATCACAAAGCAAACCTGACCAATCCGGTTTTAAATTAACCTGGCGCTGCCAGATGGTTTGTTTCCACATAGCCATCGGGGAACAAGTCGCTCGAGAAACCATTTCAAAGGACAGGCACTTTCAAAAAATACCTGGCAGCTGATTGGATAAAACATCTGTCTATCACATCTGTCATAGACTCGCTCTCGCTGGCGTCACACCAAATCCCGCCCATAGGACGCTGATTGGTGCGAACCGCTGGTGGTTCCGATTCAAACCAATGGATTGGAGCGTGGCAAGATGGATTTGCCGTGTCATCATCGTGATCTCATGAATCCTACTGCCTCACAAGGTTACTATAATCCTCCCAGAAATGGATTGTCCAATCAAGATGTAAACAACTTCAATCAAGGTTCGTTTTAAATATCCTATGGAACAAAATGTAGTCTGTGAACAAAATCAGATTTCTGTGCATCTCAATCTGTCTGTCTTTAGACTGTCAATTACTTTCTGGGATGCAAACTCAACTGCTGTTTCCTTGGGCAATACAGCACCTACACATGCTCAGCCCAAACGCTTAATCTGCGTACAAATAACACCACTTTCCACCCTCAAATACCGTGCTGTGAATACACCAAATGTCCAAATTGCATGCAGTGAATATGCTAGCGACCACCATGGCAGTCCCGGTCTCATTCATACACGGAGCGAATCAACTTCAAGTAAAATTAGAATTTTGCCTATTAAATGCACACATTTTTAAAGTCGAAAACCATGTATTTGTACGCAATGGGAGTGGTGACCATGTGACATGCTTAACACATCTTGGCTCTACTACAGCACAGCAGCACTGGGCCAGGACCTCATCCCCACCAGGAGGGGTCAGTGTCCTACAACCAATGTCTTTCACCTAGCCCCGCCCCCACCACCCCACCCCACCCCACCCCACAGTCAGATCTGTAGAGAGTCACAGTGAGTCTTGTGCGCTTCCCCGCAGTGCACAGATATATCAGTAGGTATCAAACCCTTCATGGTCACAGTGTTTTAAGCCCATGGCACACCAATCAAACATTACAAACAAGGATATGAACATGTGGAATCTGATCAAACATCTCCAAACAAGGAAAGACAGCCATGGCACACCAAACAAACATCTGTGTTTGTTGTAGAATGTTTGATCGGTGTGCCATGGGCTTTAGATGAGCCGTTCCTCTGGAGGCACCTTCAGCATGCTGTCCATCTCCAGGCGAGCCCCAGCCAGCTCCTGTGAGCTGGGGCTGTAGGCTCCCTCCGACTGCCGCTTCTTCCTGGCTGTGAGGACCATGAAGGTCAAGCCCATGACCACCAGCAGCACACAGAAGCAGGCCAGCGGGATGGCCACCACGAGCCAGGGAACTCGCTCTCTCTGGGCCTGTTTCTGCAAGAGGCAAAAAGGGCGATGGAGGAGATTGTTTGTCACTGATGTACACATAAAAAAATGTACTTACATTAAATGCATCGCCCGTCAAAAGTTTGGGGACACCTCATTGAATGTACCATGTTTTTCATTCTCTTAAAGCAATTTTGAGCTAAAGTCTTCTGCTTTATGCTTGAAATTAGTGACTTGACTTAGACAAATATAAATAGCGAAGTTGATCCTATGTATGAATTTCTTTCCGAAGCCTTTGTCTTTTCATCAAGGGTGGCAACTTTAACATGTTTGTTTGTTTGTTTGTCATCAGTGATATCATGTCTGATGATGTCATCTTTGATGTCACAAGGGGGTACACTACAAACAGAAACAAGGAGGCATTGTGATGTCACTGATGATGTCATAAGACTGATGATGTCATTAGTGATGTCATAAGCGGTCACACACACACACCCACGCACGCATGTAAACTTAATGGCAATATCCTTTTGTGAGCAACACACACAAACACACCCACGTGTGCCAATAGGGCAGGCGAGGCGACGCAGCAGCCAAGCTGTGGGCGAGGCCGCGCAGCGACCGAGCTGCGTATGTGAGCTGCAGGGCGGGTGAGGCCGCAAATCGGCCGAGCTAGCGGTTAGGAATCGAGGCGCGTAGCACGCGAGGTGCCTAGTAGTATATCATTAATAATATATAATAACCATACTATGATCCTGCACTGAACATGTTTAAAGATTAAAGGACGTACATGTGTGTCACAGATTGGGCCACTGTAGCCAGGTGGGCATGCACACAGGAACCTGTTGAAACGATCCTCACAGGAACCGCCATTTCGACAGGGATTAGATTCACACTCGTCTATTTCCATCTCACACCTTAAACAGAGCAAAGGCACAGAAGTCAGATGTTAAAAATATATCACACTTAGGAAAGTATTGCTGCTCTACAACACGAGATTTGGCCAGATAAAATGAAGAGAAATCGGACATTACACCCCAATTCACATTAAACTTGCAATAAGCGATATCAGACCTTACAACCAACCCTGAAACTGTGTGCTATGTGGAGGCTGGTAACCAGCCACACTTCTCCATAGGTACGCTTAGCTTAGCCATTAGCCACATGTACAGCGTTGCCTCTCGGTAACAACAGGTGAATTCATAACCAAAATCATCATAATCATTCTTAATCTTCTGTAATTTTTTAAAAAGTCATAAAAGGTCATGTAAAGCAAAACATTTTTTTTGAAAGGATAACTTCACCTGTTGCCTCCAAAACCTGGCATGCAAGTGCAGTTGGCTCCCCACAGCCCCTCGTTGCAGATGCCCTCATTTGCACACTGAACATCTTTACCGCACTGGATCGGGGGATAGTCCCACCTGTTGAAGAAAGGTATTAAACCATACTTGAATACTGACTCCAAGAATTCTTCTCATCTCTCATAAAGGTAAGCCATTTCAAGTATGTGTACTATACACTATAAATTGATTGATTGATTGGTTGTTCACATCGGTAAAAACAGATGTACGAGTGTTTGTACTCACTGGCAGAGTGGGCCACTATACTCATTAGGGCATATGCAGGTGTACATGTTGGGTCCATCCTCACATGTGGCCCCATGTTCACAAGCATGATGCTTACACTCGTCCAGATTCTCTTCGCAGTGTGTGCCGGCATATCCAGGGTGGCAACGGCACTCAAAGCCAGCCAAGTAGTCTTTACAGCGTCCATGAATACAAGGCCCAGATGCACAATCATCTGTGTCCATCTCGCATTGTTCTCCCTCCCAACCAGAGTCACAGACGCAGCCGAATTTATTGAAGAGATCCTCGCATGTCGCTCCATTGAGACAGGGATTCGAATCACAAACAGGGGCGCCGGAACAGCCCATATCGATCTTCCCTTTTCCAACTTTATGGAACTGAGAGAGCTGTGGGGCCTTATGGCTGTCCACGAAGGGAAGGTAGACCCCTCCGACTCTTACCACACCTAAGCAACCCGTGAAACTTTCTGCGATAGCCAACACAGCCCCCTTCTCATTGAGAAAGTGAAGGTTTCCGGTGACTTCTGGCGCGCTGCTAGCATCTGTGATCCCGTCGACAGTGATGATCCAATGAGAGGCCTCGCTGTCTTTCTCAGCCATGGAGACCATCACGCGATGCCACTTCCCGTCGGCGACTCGGCGCACTCCGCTGAAGGCCAACGTTTCGAGGCTGTTGCCGACGTGGATCTGCACGCGGACCGAAGAGTCTAGCAGCCCCACCGTCAGCAGATCGGAGCCGTGGGCGGCACGCAGTAGCAGCACATTCTCCGAGCGAGTCCGCAGCTCGATGTAAATGGTCCTCACCGGTCCGGCCAGGGTGCCTCCGGCGCTGTACCGCACAGGCTTGTTCTCAAAAGTGCCATTGTAAACGCCTAAAGGTGAACAGGTGGAGACATCTTATCTTATGCATTGTTTTTATAATGTGTGATTGACTTCTTCTAAGTTGACTATGACTAATGGTGATAGTCATTTACTTGCTCAGCTTTTGCTTTTGAAAACAGGATTGAAAAGTCCTATTGTGAACAAGAATCAATAAAAACTGTGTAAACATGTTTGAAGATGGTGATGATGAAGTTGATTTTCAAAAAGATCCCCCCCCATGTTAAAGCCCCCATCAGTTTTTCTACCTATACTATACACCACCACCACACCAGGAGATATACGCCCAGAAAAACTGTGCAAATTACACCAGAAACAGTATCCCTCTGTAGCTTAGCTGCAAGGAATAGTCGCATTAATAATGCGATATTATTGAGATATCAACAACCGGCCAATGGATTTCAAAGCTGATGGGGTTATTATTGGAAAGAGCATGACTCGAAACGAGCTAATGTTTCGGTCACTCAGGGGCGTTTTGAGTCCGATGTATGTGGTTACAGCCAGCAGGCAGCGGGCTTATCTACTGTAACATAGCTAAAAGTGAGCTAGCTAGGTAACATTCCCTCAGTCAGAATCAAATTGTCATAGAGAGGCAAAGTGACTGCCTACTTCCTGCTTCAGCACTGTACCAGAGATTTTCATCCGCCATTTATTTTCCCATACACATTTTGTAAAATGCGTATAAAAATAGTTTTACTGGTTCAAACCAAACAGTTCAGGTATATTTAGAAAGAGGAGAGACCACATAACATTTCTCTGTGACCAAAATGTAAAAAAAATTCGATGTTGTTTTTATAAGTTTTGGTCCGAGTTAAATGTTCTATGGTCTCTCCCGATTATAGCGTTAGCTGAACCGTTTGGTTTGACGAAGTAAAACTATTTCATAAGCATTTTACGAAATGTCTATGGGAAAATAAATGGCGGATGAAAATCTCTGGTACAGTGCTGAAGCAGGAAGTGACGTTCCACTTTGCCTCTCTATTACGACTGTACCACTGATTCATAGGCCTACGTCATCGTTCCATTTTAGCAACGAACTTAACTTTTTGAACTTGAGCACAAAATTAAGTTATTTGTCAAAAATATGTGGCAAACAGTGTGGCTAACCGGACATGACTCAGAAACATGAAATATCTTCAAAATGACAAAATACACTGGAAGGGGCCTTTAAGCTCTTCAGGCAGTGTACTTCAAACTCCACAGTCCAAGACAGAAGTAATGGCTAATAAGAATGAAATAGATTGACTATGTCAAAAGGCTAAACTTCCTCTAACCATAGTTATGAAATGATGCAAATGCTCTTACATTCATATCCATCGGGAAGGTCCACACAACGGCCGCCATTGACACAAGGATCACTGACACACCACACGCGTGTTTCACAGGACTTTCCGGTGTATTGCTCCAGACATGAACATGTGAAATCATTGAATGTGATGGTGCACTCTCCTCTATTTTGACATGGCTCCACCTTTAGATGAAGACAGTGAGATTTTGTAGAAGACACAAGCAAGTCAGAGAGGAAATCATCTTCAAAACATCTTTAAAGTTATAATCCATAAGATTTCACTTTTGTTCTCGAGTGACACCTATCAATGCAATGAGTGGTAATTGTTCGGCCATAGCAACCACACGTAATGCTAGCAGAGACCGGGAAAAAAAGTAGCTTTGTTATCCTACTTCACATAAGAGTTGTCAGGAACCTACAGTAACCTGCAGAGTGAGTCTATTGTGTTAACTCCGCCCACCCTGTGAACCTACAGAGTGAGTCTATTGTGTTAGCTCCGCCCACCCTGTGAACCTACAGTAACCTACAGAGTGAGTCTATTGTGTTAGCTCCGCCCACCCTGTGAACCTACAGTAACCTGCAGAGTGAGTCTATTGTGTTAGCTCCGCCCACCCTGTGAACCTACAGTAACCTACAGAGTGAGTCTATTGTGTTAGCTCCGCCCACCCTGTGAACCTACAGTAACCTGCAGAGTGAGTCTATTGTGTTAGCTCCGCCCACCCTGTGAACCTACAGAGTGAGTCTATTGTGTTAGCTCCGCCCACCCTGTGAACCTACAGAGTGAGTCTATTGTGTTAGCTCCACCCACCCTGTGAACCTACAGAGTGAGTCTATTGTGTTAGCTCCGCCCACCCTGTGAACCTACAGAGTGAGTCTATTGTGTTAGCTCCGCCCACCCTGTGAACCTACAGTAACCTACAGAGTGAGTCTATTGTGTTAGCTCCGCCCACCCTGTGAACCTACAGTAACCTGCAGAGTGAGTCTATTGTGTTAGCTCCGCCCACCCTGTGAACCTACAGTAACCTGCAGAGTGAGTCTAGTGTGTTAGCTCCGCCCACCCTGTGTCACCACAAGACACCCAGTTCATAAATGCTGCAATACTGAAAATGCAAAGGCTTCCATCAATGGGCCATAACAGATATTTATTTAGATGAAAATCTTTGAGATTATTATAACTTTAAAACAGTGAAACATATGATGGCAGCACATCCATTCGGGTACTTCCGGACCTTCCCTCTTAGCAATAGTGACAGAATAACAATCCCACCTTGACCAAATGAACCTCTGTTGGGGAGTAAGAAGTAAGAAATGTTAGCGAGAACTCATTATACGAGTAAGGAACAAAGAAGATGAAAGAAGTACTTCCCACCTTGCAAGTATCATCACTGACGCAGCCTCTCTCGATGTTCTCAGCATCACTTGGTAAATACAGCACCTCCTCATCTGAGCTGTTCCATGCATCCACATCCAGATGCATGGTATCCAAACGAAGGTCCTGCAGGCAACCTTTGAAAGGTCCCCCCCAAAACTCGGAGTCCCAGTTTCCTGGAAGGCCTCCTACATACGCCAAATCGCCGCTGTTAACCTCCACCTTAGGGATCTCTCCTATTCCATAGCGAAGACCTGCGTGCTCAAAGATCACCTGTCTATGTCGAACTTCCACTTGTATGAGTTGCTTCTCAGCAGTGCTCACAAAAACGGGAGCAGTCAAAGGAGCGCCATTGGGAAGGGAGCTGACAAACACCCTCCCCATCCCCAGGTACACTGAGAAGTAGACCTCTCCTTCTTCCTCTTCTTCTTCTGTGGGTCTCCTCAGCTGGAAGAGGAGACCGTCTGGCTTCAATGACCTCAGAAAGAAGGAAATGCTGAAGTTGCTCCCGTGGCTCCTGCCAACATCATAGGTGCTGAAGCTCACCATGTCTTCGTGGCTGTATGTCCATGAGGGGAATTCTATCAGGGCACAATTAGACATTTATTAATCACATTTGGAAAGTAGGCAAGTCACCAAAAAGAGAAGCAATAAGTAATATTGCAGTATTTTGCATGGTGTTGTATTATCTCTTCATCTAGACATTTCAGTTGGCTCTCTGTTCTAATAAACTAAGCCTTCTCCTCTCTACTGTGAAAATCTGACTTTTGGTCAGTTACAGGCTAATGCAGTGTAATTCAAGGGGGTGTTCTAATGTGTTCTAATGATGTTTTCTAATTCCTAATGGCCAGTAGGGTTGTACCGGTTTACAAAATTCACGGTTCGGTTTGATACGACACAGTGGTGTCAAACCAGTTCTGTATGTTTTCGATACAGCAAAAAAGTAGAAATGCCGGAGATTATTTTATTATTTTATTTTACTTATTTATTTTATTATTTTCACAGTCTAGTTATTTATATTTCAATTTACGAGTGTTTTTTTTAACACCTTTTGTCTTTTTCGTCTCAGTTTTAGTTTACCATGACATCCTTGTAGAAGACTTGCACCGATCAGCAGCGAAACATTCATTCATTTTGCAATACGTATTGAACCTAAAGCTTTGTACCTAAACGGTTTGGTACAAATAGGTGTATTGTTACACCCCTAATTGCCAGCAATGAAGAGTGAGGGTGTTTCCTTGCAATGAATAGTGCAACCACAGAATATTACATGGGTACAGGACTCGTTTCAGAGGATTTATCAAAACATGTTTTAAAGAATGACTTGTTTGATGGTGATATTGCTTACCCTCAGAGCAGCTCTCACTATGGAAGGGACGATAGCAGTCACAGCGGTGACTGGTCCACAGGTCCACGCAGTGTCCGTTTCCAGAGCAGGGATCAGGCTCGCACCACTCGGTCTTGTTACAGCCCAGCTCATAGCGTAGGTCTCCTGGAAGTGCCTGGGGCAGGATAGGCTTAGAGTCAATCATCAGGTCTTCCATGCATCCGATGAACCCTGCACTGCTTAGAGTGTGATCCAGAAGCTCCTCTGGTGCTCCACCCACATAGATTTGAGTGAAAGCCTCAGAGGGGTGGAAAAGTGGTCCATCTGGACCACTATCTACAACTCTGCATCCTTCGCGGTCACAGCCAGGGCCTTTCAGGATCAGAACCAGGCCCTCTTGGGCCACAAACACATGAGCATCCCGCCAGTCTCCGTCACTAACCGACCCGGCGAAGGTCACATCTAGTTCAGACTCCTCAGAAAAGGCTTTTGCATGAAGACCGCCACTCACAATCTCCAACAAGAGGTGGTTGTCCGCATCGCCTCTGTAGAAGAGCAGCATATTGTGCATAGTTGTCCGGAAGCGTAGCTGCACCCCGGGCCCGTGGTGAGCATGGTGCACAGTTTCCCTTCGTCTCCTCTCTTCTAGAAGAATATGAATGAACCCTGGGCTCGAGAAGGAGAAGGTTGTTTGCGTGGAACATTGTTCATCGTAGAAGCCGTGAGGGCATAAGCAAGTGTGGCCGTGTTCTTCACCCTTCAGCCATGGGTGGCAGGTGGCTGCGTTCTGGCACGTGTGGTCCACACAGCCAGAGAGTTTCACCTCACAGTTATTTCCTCCCCAAGGAAGATCGCCGGACTCAGCTTCAGGACAATGGCAGCTGTAGGAAGCCACACCGTCTTCGCACCAGCCTCCATTGTGACAGGGCTGGCTCTCACATTCATCAATGTTCACCTCGCAAATGTCACCTGGGAGGAGAGGACATCATCATTAGATATGGTGGTGGCTGACCACTAGAGGGCATCGGAGCACCACCCCAACCTTTCCATTTGCCTCCATGCTCCAACTAGGTACAAATAAGGTTTGTACCGTGTGTGTCAAGACATACAGCAGATTTTCAGATTGTACATGTCGCAGAGTATTCTAGCCTGGTCCCTCACAAGAATGGAATGTTTGCATGTTATGTTTCGGCAAACCACGTTGAATATCAACGACTGTGAACCAACAATGATGAGATTAATTAGTCTTACCTATAAATCCAGCAGCGCATGTACAGGTGTAGCCATTGATTTGATCGTCACAAGTGCCACTATTCTGGCAGGGTTCCGACTCACACTCATCAATGTTGACAGAGCAGTTCTCTCCTATAATGTCACAGAAAAAAGACATGCCTTAATATAACCTATTGATACCTGATGCAGCATTTGTGTGTGTATCCCTTTAAGACCGCGAACCGCGTTAACGCGGTTCGCGGTCTTAAAGGGATACGCACACAAATGAGGGATATACACGCAAATGCTGCATCTAGGTATCAATGGGTTAAAATGTTAATGCGAACCGATACTGTAGTTGATTCTTCTTATTTCACTGACCTGCAAATCCAGGCTGACATTGGCAAATATATCCAGCAGCATCACCAAAACTAAGCTTCCACTCCATCTCCCAGTGAGAGGGGTCCGAACGCTCGAAACACTCTCCGTCATTTTCACAAGGCTGCTCGGCACACTCATCAATGTCAATTTCACAGTTCTGTCCTTCATAACCTAGAGGGGGAAAATCTGTAAATACTCCTTGTCTTATATTAACCCCCCCCCCCCCCCCTTTTTTATTATTATAATTTTTTTTTTTTACTCGAGTCTAATTGTTGCCCAAAGAAATGGCCAACAATCTGGTAAGGATGCCACCTGGGTGCCTCCCTAGGGAGGTGTTCCACCACGTCCAGCTGGGAGGAGACCACGGGGCAGACCGAGGGCTAGGTGGAGAGTTGTCTCCACGCTGGCCTGGGAACGCCTCGGGATTGCCCAGTCAGAGTTGGCTAATGGGAAATGGGAAAGGGAAGTTTGGGGTCCCCTGCTGGAAATGCTACCCCCGCGACCCCGATCCCGGATAAGTGGCTGAAGATGGATGGATGAATTAATTATCTTTGTGGTTACTATTTGTAACGTTTTTGCTTGATTCTAGAGAGAGAGAGAGAGGGGGGGTGACATGCAAAAAGGGTCCCAGGCCAAATTCAAATCCACAATGACATGATATGCTTCCTACATTTTAACCAATCAAGCCACCAGGAATCATTCAAGTTCCTTTTGTATGTAGCCATAAATATACCATACCTGGCCAGCAGGAGCAGCTGTAGCCGTTGACTCCCTCTAGACAGGTGGAGCCATGTTTACAGGGATCAGATGCACATTCAGGAATGTCCTCTTCGCAGTGGTCACCCATGAATCCTGTATCAGCACAGTCACATTCATAGCTGCAGGAGACAAGTAAGTTATGGTATGGCGGGATGTAAAGATTCAGACAAGGACAACAATTTAAATTGCTCAAAGGTCTAACAGGATTGCCATTGTTTCTGTTTCAATTGCTACACAGATTGTTTTGTTAGGAAACTTGAACAACTTGCTTCCTCTCTTCCAAAGACCCCTGTCAGTTAACCTCTTCCACTCCACCCCTCCCTACAAATGTTTGTTTCTTTTTTAGGGGGGCAGGCTTTTTTTAGGGTGAGAGATATCAGGTCAACCCTATCACGACTGTGTTGTCGCTGCGTTCCTACACAGTCCCTTATATACAGTGTTGGGCAAGTTACTTTCAAAATGTAATATACTACATATTACTAGTTACTTTCATTTGAAAGTAATAAGTTACTTTACAATATTACTATCTGTGTATAGTAACTCGTTACTTATTACACTACTTTTGGCATTACTTTAACCAAAACAACAGCAGAATGACATCGCTGCCCCAGAACCATCCCGAAAAATAATGTCAACCGCCTTGAAGTCAGTGTAAACAATCCAAAATTCTAAATGTTATTATTTTCCTTTGTTATTGTCATCTGTAGTGGTTATTTGCATAAAAACAGACCGATTGATTAGGAAATTATTGTATCTTCATTTAAATATGTGCTTTGATTTAAAAAAATGTTTAACTCAATTTGTAACTTGAGTTACTTGACAAAGTAACTGGTATAATATTACTGAAATCCTATAAGTAATAAGTTATATTACTGAGTTACTGCTAAAAGTAATATTACATGTAATATGTTACTTTTGTAATGAGTTACCCCAACACTGCTTATATACGACCATTAGAAAAGCTCACAATTAGGCTCAAGCCTGCAGTCGGCCAAACAATGCTTGTCTTACAAGTGTCATAGTCACAGATACATTTCAAAGGCACTCACTGTTGCACAAGGGTCTTGAGAAGTTGGGTTTGAATTCTCGCACTTAGCTCTCGGACTTAGAGCGATGTGTATTTCCCAGGAGTGGGTTACACAATAAACATAGGCTTTGCCATACCTGTTTACCATGTCACGACAGACCGCTCCGTTTAGGCAAGGCTCGCTGGCACACTCATCCACGTCCACCTCACAGTCCGCACCGTCGAACCCCGGCGTGCAGTCACAGGAGTACACGGCGATCAGATCGTGGCAGGTGGCGCCGTTGCGGCAAGGATTGGACTCGCACTCGTCTACCTCAATTTCACAGTTCACTCCTGTTAGACGTGGAGAGGATGGGGAGGGAATGAGAAAGTAATGGGAGAGAGATATGAATATATAAATATGATACATGAATGCTGCTGCTGCTGAGTCAATGTATGTGGTTAGAGTAGTATTGAGGCATTTCATATCCTCAATGTGTGATCAAAACACAAGGACAAGTTGTCTATTCTCCCAAATACACAACCAAAATTGTAGAAATGTTTCTTTGTTTTGTTTTGACTGTTTTCACATTTTAGAATAACAGTAAAGTCATCAAAACTACTGTCTGCAATAACACAAATGGAATTAAGCAGCCACCAAAAAGGGTGAAATAAGTCAAAAACTATCTTATTCAATCAACTTTTATTAGCAGACACATAGTCCATAGATGAGACGTACACAATTAAAAAAGAAAACACATAAGAGCACTAAAACAAAAACTATAGAAGGCAATCGTACCAGAATTTCCACATATGTGACTGGTATCTCGCAGTAGGCTACTTAGCCCAGGATCAGTGAGCATTTACATGACATTCTGAGACACATTCAGTCGACAGATGAATTTGTACATCAGATTTCTCGGGAGCGCCTATATACTTATATATATAAGCGCATATGCGCATATATATATATGCGCCTATATATATACATATATACATATATATATACCGGTATATATATATATATATATATATATATATATATATATATATATATATATATATATATATATATATATATATATATATATATATATATATATATATATATATATATATATGTATATATATATACACACACACACACACTGTAATCATGTCATTTCAGTAATCATGTCATTTCCGCCAATGGTCAATTTAGTTACTGTTTATTGAAGGATTTTCCTTGTTCTCAGACTAGTACAGTATTTAATGCAGTTACCAGAGGAACCTTTTGGTCAAAGAACAAAATCTCACACAGCATCTATCTACCCACCAACAACACTGAACTGCCCGACATCTCTCTTGGTGTTTCTCCTCTGTAACTGATGACTGCCTTTACTTGAGATTTTCAAAACAAACTGATAGGCCGACATAGGAATGCATCAGAGCTGATACAATGAAAGCTCCGTCGACACAGACCAGACTTACTGGAGAAAGAAAGGGCTGTAAGAAAAGCAACTCTGCACGGAGAGTTTATCTGACGGAGGCTGAGTCAGAGATAAGATGCCTCAAAACTTCCTACTGTGCACTTAAAATACTCCTCGTGCCCTGTTTATCAGGAACAAACAGAACACTTTGGAATGAGCAAAGCCTATAGCAATGGACAATAATGGTAGAAAAAGCTGTACAGTAGAATAACAAACCTTCTGTAACTGCCAGCAAGCAGAAGCTCCTTTGTGACTAATGCTGATTATTATGTCACCACTGTGGTGAATGATTTCACAGAAATTCATAAACAATGTCAACCGGGGGAAGGAAAACCACATCTGATTAAAAAGCTGACATTTAAAGAAAAATAAAAAATATTTTAATTTGACATAGTGCTCAGAAAATAAACAAGACAAAGAAAGTTAAGCAAATGATTTAGCCTAGCCTGCTACACAGGCACACCAATGTGTCTTAATCACTCTTATTGACCTTTACAGTCAGACAAAACCTACCATGTCTGGAGTGAGAAGTGGCTGGTTTCCATCAGAGACATATACATAGCTGGTCAATTTGCATCCTTTGATCTTCTGAAGAGGAAATTTGAGTTGCCCAACATGCATTGTTCAGGTACCTACAGGTCAGAGAGTATGTTCGATCCAAGATTCGTGACTTTAACGCACTCCCAAATGAAGGCGTTTTTTTCGATGTTTTGCTGAGACCTCCTCATTCTAAGCATCTCATTTCTAGATGTGTATGTCTGTTTGACCACTGCACGCACCATGGCCTCTACTGAGAGGATTAGAGAAGCGTGGCAGGGGGTACTTGGCATTGATTGATGTGGCCCTAATCTCTTTTACTTCCATAGCGAGGAAAAAACCAGGAGAACACAAGGACAACATGTAAAGGTCAAAGGTCCGGGATTCAAACATGCTCTTTATGTCCTGAATTCGTGTCAATTCAAATGCGTGTGTGTGTGTGTGTGTGTGGCAAACAAATGCCTTTTGGACATACCTTCAAACCCAAGCAGGCATTGGCACAGGTAGCGGTCCTTCTCGTTGATGCAGGTGGCGTTGTTCTCACAGGGCCGCGACGCGCACTCGTTGATGTCAATTTCGCAGTTGAAGCCCTGAAAGCCGGGAACACAGAAGCAGTGGAACTCTGCCACTCCGTCCAGACAGATCGCCCCGTTCTGACAAGGGTGCGACAAACACTCGTCCACGTCTTCCTCACAGGTCTCCCCGTCGAAGCCTGGGGCACACTGGCACTCAAAGCCCTCGGGCCGCAACACGCAACTCCCGTTGTTCTCGCACGGTTCGTCTATGCAGTCAGTCACGTGCGTTTGGCAGTTTCCTCCTCCGTACCCGGCGGGACATCGGCAAAAGTAGCCGTTCAGCCCGTCTATGCACTCGGAACGAGGCTCGCCGCAAGGGTTGCTCTTGCACTCGTCCACCTCCTCTGTACAGTTGTCGCCTGTTAGTCCGTCCGGGCAGACGCAGTGGTACTCTGCCGTGCCCGGGGTGCTAGTGCACTCTTCGCAGGGTGCAAAGACGCAGGCGTCGTAGAGCTGGTTGCAGGCTTTGCCCATGTAGCGCACCCCGTCTCTGGCACAGATGCAGGCGTAGTCGTCCATGGTGTCGACACAAGTCGCTCCATTCTGGCAGGGTGCAGACAGGCATTTGTCTGACGTGGCTGTGCAGAATATTCCTGAAAATGACAGGAATCTGTCATTATGTTGTTGTAAATTATTGTTCTTACTACAGTAGATAGCAGATATGCAGTATCTTGTTTAAGGCATTTCCTACAAATAACACAGACAATCCAAAGTAACATGCATCATGGCAAGAGGGCTGCGTTAGCATTAGCAATAATATAGTACCAATGCTTTGAAGAAACCCGACAGAGGCAATCAGTATAATATACTCTAACTAGAAGTGCACTCTGAGAGCAAGGCCAATACTCCAGTCTGCTATGCACGATCCGAACCTTAAGCCACCCACATCCCCCAAACCCACCCTACCCACACGCTACCCACCCCTCGAACCCTGACTCTCTCTGACCTTATCCATAGCTACGCCACTGTTCCCCTAGCCCCGCCCCCTTCCTCGACCCGAATCGGGTTCTTCCTTGGTCCATGCTGCACCGTTCTACCCAGTTTCATCAAAATCAGCTCAGTCGTTATTTCCGCAATCCTGCAAACAAATGCATTTGTTCCATACATTTGTCTGGATTACAACTTGTCTGTTTGCAAACATACTGTATGAAACCTACGAAAGGACAGCTGGCTCCTTTGTCTATCTCATTCAAATAAAACGGTAACCCTAACCCTAACCCTACCCTACCCTAATGTAAATGTACATCGAGGCAGGCCAACTGGCACTAGGTTGTCTCTCTTGTTAGCTGTGATGTTTGTTTTCTCAATTCATTTGCAGCCAGAGCAGACATGAATGCATTGTGCCATGTGCATACAGTGGCTGTCTGAGCGGGCCGGCAGGACTTTTCTCTACGTCACTTTGAATGGAACAGATCCATTGAAGGGGGATGGTGCTATTTTGTCAGGATTGACTATACATTCACTGTCTCCCTTTGCCGGCCGATGCTGTGAGCTCTGTGTGGAATCAGTCGACATTCCTCAAATTGGGCCAAACCCAACTCCCCATCTAAACTACCCAGCACCTCCCCCTGCCAGCCTCCCCACACTTTGATCACTGTTCTGTTTCCAAATTCTCATTGAAGCGGAAGATATTAACAATGAAGGGAGGGAGGGAGGGAGGGCAAAGCAGGGGGATTGAGTGAGAGGGAGAGGGAGAGAGCGAGAGAGGGGGAGGATATAAACAGGTAGCTGGTATCAGATAGGTCTCTTGGTAGTCGCACTTGTCGAATGTTCCAAAAGTTGCTCTTTGGGGCAGGGACGCTGGAACTCCTTTTAAGTAGGGGGTGCTGCAAAGAAGAGATTGAAGAGACAATTTTGACTTTTTTTTTAATGTTTTTTCAGCCATATTTCTATTTCTATTATATTTATTTGAGATCGGAATTTTGCAAAGTTGTATACAAGGTACAGACAAGCAGTTTTTTGCCATATTTAGAGGAATATCTCATTTTAAATTAACATTAGGATTATACTGTTGGGATGTCATTATTCAGCATTTTCTCCTTTTCTCACTCAATTTCATGTCACCACCTGCTCTCCCTTTTGATCATTTTACACTACAACAGACAGCAACACAGGGAGAAACACTGAACTTAATATTATTATAATATTTTATTCTCTTATTATTATAAGCCAAACATGAAAAATAACATATCCACCCTCTTTGCTTTGCTCATAGTCTTCAACTAACCCCTAAATATCGCAGTATAAAGCATATAAAACACATTTTAATCGATTTTTTTTTACGGTGCAATTCAAATACAAAACAGCAGAGGGGGCTGCAGCACCCTAAGCACCCCCACTTCCCGGCGTCCCTGCTTTGGGGACAGAGGAGAAAGCCATAATGAGGAGCCGATAACAAACTGAGGACAGTAGCATATCTGTGTTTTGCCTGCAGGGGGCAGATGGCCCTAAACGTAATCTCTTAACACCGCCGTGTTTTGCTGCCATCATTACCTCACACGGGAGGTCAGAGTGGTGAGACGAGACACCGCAGGGACGCTGCTTGACCCTGCACGATTCTCCACCTACTGACCTAAATAGATCATCACTTCACGCCTTTGAACTCGACACATTCACCCAAAAGACAGAGGCCATGTAGTGTTCCCAGTAGGGAGAACATGTGGGTCAGGGGAATGTTAAAGGGATAGTTTGTATTTTTTGATATTGGGTTGTCTGCTGAGTGTGAACAGGGTCACGAGCAAAAATGTAAAAAACACCGGGGGGTGCCTCCATAATGCTCACCTGGCATAATACAAGTCTCCAGAAGCCCTGAGATGCAAGGTTGACTTGAAAAGACATCATTTGCGCCCTGTTTTTAGCAGAAATCTGCACTGTAGCATGCTGCTCGAAGAAGTAGAAGAAGTGGCGAGCACCACTTCTTGGATCACCTCCAAACTATCCATTTTAAGAGCTCCTCAAGGAGCATTGGAATGGTCATGAACCCATTTAGAAACTTAGGATTTAGACGTAGGATTTCCAAACTGTGAAACAATCTGGACACAACTAACTCATCCTAAGGTTAAAGGGACAGCTCAGCCTAAAAACGAAAATACATATTTACCCTCCCACCTGTAGTGCTATTTATCCATCTAGATCGTTCTGTGATAGTTGTCTGAATTTTGGAGATATCAGCCTAGAGATTTCTGCCTTCTCTCCAGTAGTACAATGCAACTGGATGTCACTTGGTTTGTGGCGTTCAAAGCGCAAAAGAATACATTGAAAAACTCAACAGCATTGTCCACCCACACCCTTTTGGGTTCAGAGTCGGGTTTGGCCTTCAAATGTTGCAGTCAGGCTTAGTTTCGGGCCAGGGCACCTCTAGTACCAAACACAGAGGCTTGGGCAAATTCCTAAGCTGCCTCAAGCAGAAAGTAAGTAGTTCAAGCACTATTTCAATAAGCATCACAAACAATTTAAAGGACACTTTATTGTCATCTGCTCTGTCAACGTATAGCTTACAAGTGCTACTGCTCAGGCTCCTATCCATTTGGACTAATATAAAGGCATAGAGGCAGATTGAACACCCATCCATGCACACCAGAGCATCAATACGCTGCAACATCGCTACTAATCATTCACTTGAAATGAGCCTGCCGAATACTGTATATCTGAGAATGAAAAAGAAGGAAAGAAACAATAAAAAATACAGCATCATCATCATCATCAGTAAATGGGAGCTAGGGCTCTGTCTGTCTGTCTGTCTGTTTGTTTGTCTGTCCCACTGATGACATCATCAGTGATGTCATAAACCCCCCTGATGACATCATCAGTGATGTCATAAATTCACTCACACACACACACACAAAGTCACGAGAGAGACTGAGGGAGAGAGAGGACAGGGGGAGAGAGAGAGAGGGGGAGAGGAGAGGAGAGGAGAGGAGAGGAGAGGAGAGGAGAGGAGAGGAGAGGAGAGGAGAGGAGAGGAGAGGGAGAGAGAGGAGGGAGAGACTGAGGGAGAGAGAGCGGCGGAGCTGCGAATGCGAGCTGCAGGACAGGCGAGCCCACGCAGCGGGCGACCCTAGGAATCGAGCGCGCGTAGCGCACGAGATGCCTATAGCACGTACAAATACACAAGAAGCCATTATGTTCATAACATAACACAGTACACAGCCAACACTTGTGCTTAGCGAAAAAAATTAGCACATGCAGGGAAGACTTTGCCTACATATCTCAATGAGAAAGATCGTTACAGCCCTTTCAGTTTCCACCTGACTGTATTACTGCAACTACAATAGTACTGAACACAAGGTATTAGGACAGCCGAACAGAGACACATGTATTGGAAAGATCATGGCCCAAAGGAAGTACCTTTAGTCATTAGTTCATAGCCAGTATTTCTGTCTACTTTTAGTGTTATAGTAGCTTTCAACTGAAGTCTGTGTCACGACAAGCATAAACATAATGGTGTGATAGACTTCAGATGGCTCAATAAGGTATTGACTGTTCAGTGGGGACAGTGATGTGTGTGTGTGTGTGTGTGTGTGTGTGTGTGTGTGTGTGTGTGTGTGTGTACACTACAACATCAGGCTTATAGGATTGACAAAGAAGCTGTTGGCTTCCTCACAAGTGTTCCA
>NC_139629.1:15808827-16156327 GCF_964638095.1 Poromitra crassiceps | reverse complement strand
TGGAGCATAAGTAAGGATGAATTTCACCATTATAATAATGGTAATTACCAATTTTGACTTCCAATAATTTACATGTGATTTTGTATTACACTGATTACACATTGTTACCAAAATATTACTATTACTAGTAAATAGTTTTGCCTTCTGGGACGCGGGTCGGGGTCTTAATCGGCCTCGGCTGGGTCTCCTGGGGAGGGTGTATGATGTTGAGAGACCCGAAACACCTTGCGACCCCAGCTAACATCACTGATGACGCGTCCCAGCGCATGCTGTAGCATGTATTTTTAAACTGCCTTGTTGCATCTGTGTTTCCCCATTATTCTGTCTGACCCCTTATTACATAAATATTAGTCCAATGTTACCCAGATATACACATTGTTAATACCAAGCTATTACCTGGTTATTGCATCTTTATTATCAATCACTATCAATCACATCAATCTCTAGTACCCAACCATTACCATGTCATTACCAAGCTCAGCTGTAATGTAAAGTGTTACCAATAGTACTAATAATTACATTTACCCGCTTCAATTGGATGGTGGCCTTGTGCTAGTCTTAATCTAGAGTGAACGTATCACTAGTGGTGCAGTCCAGTGAATCCAGGCCATGTTTTACCCACTGTCTCATTATTAGTGTCTTCAGCAGCTTTGGTGGCTCCTTTGTAGCGGGGCTTAGCACCCAGCCGTCCATCACTTTGCCTGGGAGAGACTTGTTAACCCCCCCCCCCCCCCCCCCCCACACACACACACACACACCCCTATCCCCCCTCACCCTCCCATAGCACCGGCTGTGCTTGACGGCCTCCCGGAGAGTTCAGATTTGTACCAGTAAGTGTCAGATACACACAGATAACTGTCACAGGATCTGTGTGTGTGTGTGTGTGTGTGTGTGTGTGTGTGTGTGTGTGGAGCACAGGCCAAAAGGCAAACTGTATGGAGAGGCAGGTGGCGTGCAATGGAACAGGACATTAGGGCATAGGGATGAGCCCCAACCCCACATGTCCCTCTGGTGGAGGCTGTTTGATGGCGTTCACTGTTAAAAGTCACATTCCACTTAGCTGGGGTTATTATTCGTCACCAAGATCAGATGCAGCTGAGCTGGATGAGTTTAGTGTTAGGATTTTTACTTCCCCTTCATTTGAATGGTAAATGTTCGGCTTCTTGTATTAAAACGTTTTAGTTAATTGATATAACTCCATCAGCAGAAAAATGAACACATTGTCCAGATTTGAGTCACAGCTAGGTTACATATTACATTTGTATTTGGGAGGATTTCACAGAATGTTCTTTCCTAAAAACTCACGAGCAGGCCTGCAAACTGTGCTGAAACATGATTCCCAGACTCAGCCTGGTTGTTCCGTCCTTGAGAAGTTCCACTTTAATCAGTAAAAGATAGCAAAGATTTTCTGACTGCTAAATCACATGAAGAGTGAGCAACAAGAACCAGGAAAGTATTTGTTAAAGGATAAGTTCATCCAAAAATGAATGCTCTGTCATTATCTACTCACCCCCATGCTGATTGGAAGGACAGGTGAAGTGGCCTACTATAGGCTATGTTTTTTAACATTTCTCTTTTTTTTACACAAACTGTGAATGTTTCTGAATGCAGCAGCTAAGATGAGCATCACTCACCATCCCAATACAAATAAATGCAACTCAACTACTAGTGAAGATCTCCTAACCCTAAAACATCCTCGCTGGTTTCTACAAGGGTCCTAAAACATTGTGGAACTCCCTGGGATTGATATCCATTATTCATGTTAGAAATGGCAGAACTTTTATTTCTTGTATATATAATTGATAGAATTGTAATTCCTCTGTTTTTCAGTTTGACGGCAATTGCTATCTGACTCACAATACAGTGACCAGATTAAGCAGGATGAGTAAGAATGAATAATTTTCTAAGAAAATCTTCAGGGGATAAGTGTTGGATACTCCTTCTGGAGTATTTAATATCAACAACATTAATAAATAGAATTTGAAGAATTTATTATAGTTATTTGGTTCCTTATTATTTAATTATGATTAGTGTGTTTATTGTTTGATATTAATTAATTGTTGGTTTGCATAGAATCACAGAGATTTTAGTCCACACTCCAGATCAGTGGGTGGCGGTAATGCACCCGAAAGTTGTTTGCTAACCGCCATTAAACGTAAAAGAAGAAGAGTGGGGCGTGCTCTGCCCCGAACCGATGCAGGTGATTGGAGAAATACGACCGGGCATCCCCCTATCATCGCTCATTATTTTTTCCTGAGTTTCCCTTTCCATTTTGACCAAGTTTTCCGTGCTTGAATTACAGACGTTTAGGCGGAAGCATTTAGAAATTGAGAAAAGAGACAGCCGTCTGTTTTAAGAGACTATCAATGGAGCGAATAAGTGTCATTTCTTACCAATGTATGGGGTTAGGGTTAGCGTTAGTTTGGTTTAACGAAGTTCCTTTACGCCACACCGGAAGCTAGTTTCCCTGGAGAGGAAGGGAACAGCTGATAGCGGTTGAGCCCTCAGCTACGTCTTACAGACAACAGGCAATGTCAAAATTCAAGCTGTATTAAACCAAACAAACTTGTTGCATCCTAACGATAGATGAGTGTGCCTACAGAAAACTGTTGTCAGACCAGACCAGACATGTATCTCTGGGTTGACTTCAGCCCCAACAACACGTAGCAATTTTTCAACAAGAGAACATGCATAAAAAAAACTTCACCCGTGTTTCGGGGGAGGAGTTATCACGTTAACGTAACCCCTGGCCCCGCCCCTAGCCTGCAAGACGGTGTTGAGGGCGTAACAGCCTTTGAGTAGAGAGGAAGAGCGTTTCCATTATCTTTTGCTTTTCATGTCTGTCAGGGCATGTTACCGTGCTAGCCTACTATAAAAACACTCATGCTCTGGAAAACTATATGGAGCTATTCTATTAGCTACCGATGTAATTCACCAAAACGCCAAGACAATCTACTGTGCTAACTTCCGTTGGACCATCCTTTAACTTGCTGACAGGTTAGCTAACATAACGTTAGTTAATAGCTGACGATAGCTAGCGATATGAGCTAACGTGGTTCAGCAGCAAAGTGATAAAGAAACTCTGCAGCAGCTGCCTGGTCGGTGCACTTTTTCTAAACGAGTTTTATTGACTTGAAAATGCTGTGTTGTTTATATGTTAGCAGTGGTGGCTAACTTGCTATGTTGGATTGTAGTTAGCTAGCTACCCACCCACCCAGGGTGCTAGCCAAGTAACGTTACTAGACAGCTATAGTTAAATCCATGACCCGCTAACTAGTGTTTCTTATGACAAATCATGTGTTAGATGCATGATCAGGTTACTACAGCTACTAGTTATTAACGTTACACATTGACCGATCAGCCGAGCCATAAGCTGCTGTCTGAAGCCTGTAGCTCAGCTGCCTCAGGATGTCAAAGGCTTTTCCATTTCTACCAGTGTTGACAACAGATGAGTCAATGACAGTGACCGAACTCAACTTGTCCAGTTACAGCCCATGTAGTCTCGCTTGCCAGACTTCCCAAGCGAGACTACAGCCCCATGACACACCAGTTGTTGGATAATCCAACAACGGAATGTTTGATTGGTGTACCATAAGCTAAACACAGACAAAACAAGGCTTGAACATACATGTGGAATCTGACCAAACATCTCCAAACAAGGACAGTCAGCCATGGCACACAAAACAAACATGTGTTTGTTGTAGAATGATTGATTGGTGTGCCATGAGCTTAACAAAGACTTGACCATCAGCAGATATGGAGGCAACGCTGCTGTCAAAAGATGAGCCACTCTGGCTCAAACAGAGGGTTTATGGAGTTTGGCTGTGTGGGTTGTTTGGTACAGTACCTTTTGCAGTCAAGTGGTCCTGCTTGGCAAGGCTCACAATTAATTGACAGATGAATCATTTGTTTAAAATGTATGTTGACATTCAGATTTGAAAGCACTTAAAAAGGGAGTTGATATTTATCTGACTGCTTGTATTCATTTAATTGATGACAAAGTTGCCATGTACAGTAATATAGAAAATTGAGCATGCGATATTTGGAGCTACAATACTTTGAGCTGTATCGAGATGCATCGTAGAATAGAATCGTTGACAGATTAATCATAATCTAATCGAATTGTGACGCCAGTGAAGATTCACAGCCCTAATAGACATAGGTCACCAAAATATCAGTTATAGGGAACATTGGTCCTGAATGTGTCCTTGATGTTAATATTCATCATTATCGTTATTATTATTGTTATTGTTATTATGTTCCATTATAATTCTGAAACCCACAAGATGGAATTTAGACATATTACACAATAGCCAGGTATCATAACTGGCTCCTTTCACATACATTACTGTCAGACTGAAGAGAGCCTCAACTAGAGACTATTAGAGGCCATTTACACCCATTTAAATCTGATCACAGAAAAAGCATGTCAGTGCCAGGTGCTTAACAACAATTTCAGGTCTAGACTTTGGGCTTTGTGTACAGTTTGAGAACACAACACACCTTGCAATCAGTCTCTCTCTCTCTTAAAACATCTGTGCCCACTTCATTTTTGATTTGGTGTTCTGCAGCATTAGTTTTACAACTATTTTACTCTCCCTTGATTGTTTTTGTACTCTAACACGGTTATTTGAGCTGCCAGCGCCTTTCTGCAATTCATTCTCTATGGTAAGGACGCGCTAAGCGCCCTCCTTTTTCAAGGATCACACCTGGCATTTAAGCGCTCTTGGCGGCTAGTGTTTTGTTGGCGGAGCGCTCCGGGCGTCTCTAGCTGAAAAAAGTTCAGCATTTGGAGGAAAAGCGCATTGCTCGTCAGTCACTCCTCCAACCTCTTCTCCTGCCAGGGGGATCTTCAACCTACGCTGCAGCCAGAATTGCCAATAATCTGGCTTTCATGATTAAAAACAAAACAGAGCACACAAAGCTGTGTTTTGTGCGCAATGGAAGCGCTCTTGACATGATTTCCAAAGCGTTCTTTGTGAAATAACCACGTTGTATTGCACAGCCCCGAAGAGTGTTTCTATCATTCGCTTTGGTTTAGTGTTTATCATTTGGATGCCCCCCCCCCCCTTTTTTTGCTTGTTTAATTAGTGAGATATTTTTAGAGGCCCCTCAAGTTTTTCATCTCACTTCCCAAAACCAGCGTACATCCTGATGGAATGACTCAGAATAGGCTAATAATAATAATAATAATAATACATAAAATGATACATACATAAAATAATAATAATCAGAATCACTTTTATTGCCACAGTATGCAAGTTACATAATGAGGAATTTGTCTTCGTGTCTGTATGCAGCGTAGCGGTCAGGTCAATATAGAGTCAGCTGAGGTCAGGAGGAGGTAGTGGGGTTTGTGGGGGGTGTTGGTGAGGTCCTTGGTGGAAGGGGTTTTCGGGCCTTGTTGGTGAGGCTGATGGCGGTTGGGAAGAAGCTGTTCTTGTGGCGAGTGGTTCCGGTCTTGGCAGACCTCAGTCTCTTGCCGAGGGGGAGTGATTTATAATAATAATAGCACTCAGTGTTTTTGTCAGGTCGTCGCTCTCATGTGCCCATGGAGAAGGCGGCCTTCGAGGGGTGGCTGGAGTCGGTCTCCGCCTCTTTCCTTACGCTGAGCGACCAGCAGAGGAACCAGTCCCTGGACCAGCTGATCTCCCTGAGCGGCGCGGCCCAGCTCCGCCACCTGTCCACCGGCCTGGAGACGCTGCTGAAGCGGGACTTCCTGCGCCTGCTGCCTCTGGAACTCACCTTCTACTTGCTGCGTTGGCTGGACCCCCAGACCCTGCTCACCTGCTGCCTGGTGTGCAAGCAGTGGAATAAGGTGAATATTATCACTCTTCCTCACATGCCATTGCAGGGTTTTTCCTGGCCCTAACCCTTTGGGGGGTGACTACACGACAGTAGTCCATATTTTCCGTCCGAAATTGTCGCACATTTTAAAATAAATACGACCTTGTAGCTCACCTGGTAGCACGCATATGATGGAGGCTCGGTCCTTCGCGCGGCCTATGCGGGTTCGAATCCGACCCGAGGTCCTTTGCCACATGTCATCCCCTCCCTCTCTCTCCCCACCTTTCCTGTCTGCCTACTGACCTATCTAAATAAATGCAAAAATGCCCCCCCCCCCAAAACAAAAATCATCTTTAAAAATAAATAAATTATAACACATTATTTGGCCTCCGTACTGTTTACGGTCAGATGTGGGCCGCAAACATTTTTGAGATTTTCAAGCAGGCCATGAGTCGGAAAAGGTTAGGAACTGCTGCTGTAGGCTAACTTGCCGTTTCGATTTGAGTGTTTTTAAGACCAACAAAGTTCTTGACACTAGTATTATTATTTGTTATCCTTTATTTTCCAACACATTATTTAAGTTGGTATGATGTGGTAAAGATGTCCAACAAATGTCCCCATTGGTCCAGGTGATAAACTCGTGCACGGAGGTGTGGCAGGGCGTGTGTCGAGAGCTGGGCTGGCGGATCGACGAGGCGATCCAGGACGCGCCGCACTGGAAGGGCGTCTACCTGAGGGCCAAGCTCCGCATGACGCAGCTGAGGGACCAGGAGGCCTTCGAGACCTCCTCACTCATCGGGCACAGCGCTCGCGTCTACGCCCTCTACTACAAGGACGGCCTCCTCTGCACAGGTGCAGCACATTTACTTTTTTCTTCTGAACATTTTCTTCCATTTTCCTCCTGTTTTGTACTTTGCTAATTCCCCCTGTTGTCCTGGTCATTGCTCCACCCCCTCTGCCGATCTGGGAAGAGTCCATTCCGTCATCCACCGTTTAATCCACATCGCAGCCACTTCTTGCCGTTTGTTTTCTGGCGTGGTTTAACGCTAATTTCTCCAGTTATTGCGTTATAGATATTTAAGACCTAGGGAGCTAGCTAGCATATTAGCCGTTACCCTAGTAACGCCTGCCGCCTCGTCTGTTCTTATGCATAAATCCATATTCTTTTGAACTTTTCCTCGGTATGGAACCCATGAAATGATAAATAATGCTGTTTCTTCTTTGAATTTGAACAAAAATGCACACTACATGCCTGAGTGCTTTCACACTGAGCGATTGTTATCGGATCACGGCGAATCAATGGAGAAAGCGGAAGTGCGAATTAACGGTTCAGGGTCGGGGGCCATCTTGTGTAAAATAGGCCTATTGGAGTGAATGGAGATGACGCAACTCTTATATCTCTATGGCTCTGGGCCTGCACAAAACTAATTTCTAACATGTGTAATGTGTTTAGAAACAAATCTCTGAACTTGGTTTCCTGGAGCCGAGTGCACCAGCGTTACACCAGTACGTCCGCCTAGGTGTAACGCTACGTCCCACTTAGAACTCAAAGTTACCACTAACTTAATATTATGACTAGTGCACCATGTAGTCTTCAGCCCTGTATGCGTTGCGCTAAGTGATAATTGGGGTTATTTTCCACCCGGGCCTTATTTCCTCCCAGCAGACAGAGTTCCTCTTTGTTTCTCAGGATCCGACGACCTCTCTGCCAAATTATGGGATGTCCGCACCGGGCAGTGCATCTATGGCATCCAGACACACACATGTGCCACAGTCAAATTTGACGAACAGAAGCTGGTGACCGGGTCCTTCGACAACACCATTGCATGCTGGGAGTGGAGCACGGGAGCTAAAATCCAGCAGTTCCGTGGCCACACGGGGGCAGGTTAGTGCAACTCTTTACCAAAGATCTGCTCTTGTGTCATAAGCCCTTTTCCCACATGCGCTTTGTACCGCAAAATGACCGGAACGTGGTCTAATGCCTGCATGTGGGAAAGGCGCCGTGCCGGTATAAGCGCGTCCCCGTCGTCCCCGACATTTCACCAGTTTCGAGCCAGTCAGAAGAGCGGTATGCTCTTAAGGGGACGCAAGTGGAAACGGGTCCAGTCATTTTCCGCGACAGCGGTCCTTCAATCATGGGCGAGGTGTAGCCTACACACGTTGCTTAATGTTCCAGCGGGCATAATCTAATCATTTCCGCACATTAAAGCAAACTGGCGAAATGATCTTGTGATAGCCTAATAAGAGCAGTATGTCAGCTTGCTGATTTCCGAAGGCAACCCCGGAGACATCAAACGAAGCCAGTCTGTAAAAAGTGCTTCAACGCGACGCAGGTGAACGGATAAACATCGAACCAGCAACTATTTCTCTCAGACACGGATCCCAACTTCTTCAAAGTGCATCATCTAATCATTCGCGCACATCAAAGCAAACTACTTCCACATTTCGCTTCGTGCATTTGCTTTCTCTACATACATACAAGCGTTGAGCAGCTTGCAAGCCTCTGCCATTCTCGCTGTGTCTGTCCTGTGTGGCTGCTGCTCTCGAGCAGAGAGGGGAGGGGGTAAATCGGCTGTGTTTATTACGCTGGTGGCTTGACGCTGCTCTTAAGTCAAACGAGTGTGATTTATTGTGTGACAACTGACAAGCGAACTTATTTCGAGTTTTGCCGACCCCCCAAATAAGCTCCCCCCTCCCCCGCCCCCCAACATACAGGCAAATTCGCTGATAGATTCCCACATGCGCGAGCCGAAGTGTGAAGGGAAATGTCCGATATTGACTTACAGGTAATTTTCCGGTACGCATGTGGGAAAACGGCTATAGAGTACCACAGGAAGGAGTCCTAAAACCTGCCTGAGACCCGGAGGTTAGCACTTCCTGGTTCCCTCATCTCAAAGTCAATTGGATTTTTGTACGGGGAAACTAGGCATCTTGGGCACTACGCGCGCTCGATTCCTAGGCTCACCCATCCTACAGCTCACCGAGCTGGCCCTGCAGCTCGCATACACAGCTCAGGCGCTGCGCGGCCTCGCCCGCAGCTCGGCTGCTGCGTGGCCTTGGCCTTGGCACGTACACAATGTCTCTCTCTCCCTCTCCCTCAGTCTCTATCATGAGCCTCAGACTGATGACATCACTGATGACAACATCACTGATGATGTCATCAGTGACATCATCACTGAACTATAGCCTCAGCCTTAGGCTTAGGGCAATTAATTTGCCCTCATTTAAAAATCCAGCTCTGTCAGGTCACCCGCACGGGTGCTCTTGACACCCCCTGAAAATGTCAGCCCGATCGCACGTAAAATGGCATAGCTGTGGCCGGACAACATTCTTGAAACAGAAAGACAGAGTCCACACTGCCAAAAACAAAAGTTGATGAAACAGCTAAGTTTGTGTTCAGAAAGATAATCTTCACAAATGAGGAACACTTTTATGAATTTTATGATATTATCTTACTGAACACAAAGTTAGCCATTTCATAAACTTGTGTTAACCACAGACCTTATTTGAGGCATTTAACCAACATCCCCATACAAAAATCTGAGTGCACTTCTAGGTTCAAATATTTCCTGTGTTTGTGTTTGACCAGTCTTCAGTGTTACTACAACGATGACGTGGACTTGTTAATATTTCCTATGTGTGTGTTTGGCCAGTCTTCAGTGTTGACTACAACTTGGACTTGTTAATATTTCCTGTGTTTGTGTTTGGCCAGTCTTCAGTGTTGACTACAACTTGGACTTGTTAATATTTCCTGTGTTTGTGTTTGGCCAGTCTTCAGTGTTGACTACAACGATGACTTGTTAATATTTCCTGTGTTTGTGTTTGGCCAGTCTTCAGTGTTGACTACAACTTGGACTTGTTAATATTTCCTGTGTTTGTGTTTGGCCAGTCTTCAGTGTTGACTACAACGATGACTTGGACTTGCTGGTGAGCGGCTCTGCAGACTTCTCAGTGAAGATCTGGGCCTTGTCGGTTGGTGCTTGTCTCAACACGCTGACCGGTCACACCGAGTGGGTCACCAAGGTCAGTGGACCGTTCTCCTCGCAGAGTTTTGATTTGACGAATGAAAATCTCACACTCAAATCTCAATTCATTTAGCTCTGCTATGTCAATAATCACTGCCAAATACTTGTATGGGCTTTTTTTCTTCATTGGATTATCTGTCAACTGCAACATCTGCAACATTAACTTTTTGCAAATTGCAATTGCCTCATCCCAAAATGTCAGTTTGTGATCACCATGGTGGTAAAATTGTATAATGATGTGTTTGCTTTCTATATAAAAAAAAAAGGCGCCAGCAATTGCACAAATTCCCCACTGTACAGAAAACAGAACCAGAACCATCACAGCTCTTCCACCACTAGATTTGTATTTAATAACGCTAAATCAGATTATGTTCTTTTAGTTTTAGTTGAATCACTTTATTTTGAACATGTTTAAAATAAAATAAAACAAGCGCAATAGCTGCGACCACATACACATACATGTCCCAAATGCAGGATGGCCGAGGCAGCTTACACTAGTTTGCCTCTGCTAACCTGC
The DNA here is from genome assembly GCF_964638095.1 of Poromitra crassiceps. Taxonomy (NCBI): domain Eukaryota; kingdom Metazoa; phylum Chordata; class Actinopteri; order Beryciformes; family Melamphaidae; genus Poromitra; species Poromitra crassiceps. The sequence goes on along the minus strand of NC_139629.1, from coordinate 16,145,998 downwards.
GAAATCCCCCACCGGCCCCTTTTAGCCAGTTGGCATGAACACACACACACACACACACACACACACACACACACACACACACACACACACACACACACACACACACACACACACACACACAACCTTCATGCCAAATTTTCAGCCTCCTAGGGTGGAAATGTACGCACTATAGGGTGGTGAACTTTGTGTAGAGCGGCCCACAGAGTGACTTATGGTCGCAGGCAGCTCATAAAATGATATAATGTTCATTCTGATAATAAAATGATATGTTCATTCAGCTCATAAAATGATATCATGTTCATTCAGCTAATAAAATGATATAATGTTCATTCAGCTAATAAAATGATATCATGTTCATTCCGCATGAAATACAATATGGTTACAGGACCCTCACTGATTCTGTGGTTCCCCAATTACCGTAAATTCCGGACTATAAGCCGCGGCTTTTTTCCCGTTTTTTGGGCTTTTTTGCCCCCTGCGGCTTATATAACGGTGCGGCTTATCTATGGATTTTTCCAGCAAACGGCCACTCGGGAACCTCCAAAATCTATGGATGTTGGTATGAGGCAGAACGAGAGCAAGACAGACATTATGAGAGCGAGACCCTGATTGGATGATGTTCCAAAAAATGTGCCTCGCGACCTGATTGGAGCACTGTGCCACTACTCTCTCTCAGCCACTACGGTAAAACACCCTCCCTCCCTCCTCCCTCGCTCCGGGGGGAAAAAGGCAGCGATTGAGCATGAAAGACAGTCTGAATGAAATTGAATGTAACATTCCCAATTCTATGTATTACATTCTAAAAAACTAACAGCAACATTTTGGAAGGCTAAGCCACACAACTAGCTCGTTGTAATCTAACATCATGCTTCAAAAGATGGAGAACTGGCTGTGTTACGACGATGGCGGCGATTGAGCCTGAAAGCCATGTCTGAGACAGTAGCGAGACAGGAACAACAACAGCAGCAGCAGCAAAGGATCATGCACAAACCCGAGTCGAAAGGGACTGTCCGTCAGGGCGCGGACGACTGTGTGTCAGCAACTCCCTCCCGACTACCAGGAGAAAATTACAAACTTCGGCGAATTCACACAAAGAAAGATCAAGGAATATTCCATCGGACCGGAGCAGATCATAAATATGGATGAAGTGCCTTTGACGTTCGACCTGCCTCTCACTAGGACTGTTAACAAGAAAGGTGAATCGTCCATCACGTTGAGAACCACAGGTCACGAGAGAACGAATTTCACTTGTGTTCTTGGCTGCACAGCAGCTCCCGCCGATGGTGATTTTTAAGCATCTCACAATGTGTGATTTTGTCTGGGGATTAGTGACCTGACTTTTGTTTTGTTGAAATGTTAATAAATGGGAGCTTCCCCAAACAGCCATCTCTTTCCCGACAATCCCCTCTGTGCACGAAGCCTTACATATGGTAATTAAACATCAAAACACCCGCGGCTTATAGACCGGTGCGGCTTATATAAGAAAAAAATAGTCACCTTTGAAGGTGCGGCTTATAGACCGGTGCGCCTTATAGTCCGGAATTTACGGTAGTCATTCCAGAGTATTGCAAAGTCACAAGGTGGGGGATTTCCACTCTCACCACCATTAAAGGGAAATCACCGTGAAATATTGTTTGCATTTGAGATCCAAAATTTGGCAAAGTGTTAAAGGAACAGTTCACCCAAAAAGGAAAATTGTGTCATCGTCTACGTCCCCCAAACACAGGTGAAGTTTGTCCATAACAACACAGTACACAGGGAGGTTGCCAACTGGAGGGAGAACCAGTCACCATTGTCTTAAGTACAGGCTTACTTAGTACTTCAGTACTGAAGACAAAGGTGACTGGTTTCCTCTCCAGTTGTGCTGCCAAACTCTCTGTGTACTGTGTTGTATGGACAAACTTCAGGAGATGATGAGGGAATTTTCATTTTTTGGGTGAACTGTAACCTGACACACTGGAGTGCAACCGTGAATCATTTTTCCTCTGTTGCTGAACATCTGTCTCTGTGTTTCTCCTCTGTCAGGTGATACTACAGAAAAGTGAAGTAGAATCTATGGTGCACAATCCTGGTGATTATATCCTCTTAAGTGCTGACAAATATGAAATTAAGGTAACGTCTCTCATACTTTTAAACATGCTTAACACGTTGAGTGCCATAGCCGAGATATCTCGTCTTACATAATCCAACGGTTAAGGGCCATAGACGAGCTATCTCGTCTTACATAAACATTTTTTTTTTTTGACGGTGGGACATCAATCAACCCCTTTTACGTCTTCTATATCACTATCGGAGGAAGAGAATGTGTATAATCTATTTTACCGACCACTAAGTGGCGACAGTTCTCTCCCAAGACAGAGAAGCCACAGCCAGCCACAGCCAGAGCAGCCAGCCAGCGCGCTGGAGAAAGCCACAGTGTAATTTTCAAGGAAGCAGCTCGGCGAAAACTCCCTCGATCCCACACACACACACACACACACACGCGCGCGCGCACACACACACACTCGAGCACCCCCGCGCATAAATAAGACCAGAATCGCAAAAGCTTACTCAAACCTCAAGAAACAGTTTTACAGTCCAGACGGCCGTGGAGAATCCTTCCCCCGCAGCACAGACGGAGGGAGGAGCCCGGAGACACACACACACTCTCTCCCTCTCTCTCCCCCTCCCCCCAGTCCCGAGAGAGAGAGAGAGAGAGGAGAGAGAGAGAGAGAGAGAGAGAGCACACACAGAGCGGGAGACAGACACGCCGCGGGGGCAAAGAACGGACAGAGATCCCCTCCCCCCAGAGCCGCGGAGCAACGCGCGAACACACACACACACACACACACACACACACACACACACACACACACACACACACACACACACACACACACACACACACACACACACACACACACACACACACACACACACAATACAGTATACAGACTCGCCCAAAGGCACCCACAATCACAGGCAGGTGACTGTTCTGCTGTTTGATTGAATTTCACAAAACTGCGATTATCTCAGCTTGCTGTCTCATACGCTAAAACCATGCTGTACTCAACGGCTAATATCTACATAACTACTAACTCTGCAAACTAACTCTTTTAGACAGAGAAAGCACACATTCTATTAGTTATTTTTAGATGATTGGTGTTCACGAAGTCTTAACAGAAAAGAATCCTCGGCTGTTGTAAAATGAGCCAGAATCCTCAAAAAAAAAACCCTGGCACAACTTACCTACAGGATTGAAAAAATGGCTGGCACTCAATGTGTTAATGTGTTTTTGTATGGTTTTAACTTAACTTACATTTATGGAACGGTTATACCTGAAATGTCCATAGGGGGAGCAAATGTTGTGCTTTTGTTCTCTCTGAAGGTTTGGCCTTTAGGGGGGGAGATTAACTGTAAGTGCTTGAAGACCCTTTCAGTGTCGGAGGACCGCAGCGTGAGCCTGCAGCCCCGCCTCCAGTTTGACGGACGCTACATCGTCTGCAGCTCCGACCTGGGAGTTTACCAGTGGGACTTTGCCAGTTTTGACATTCTCAGGTAAAATGTGCCACGGCACACTATTTGGGAACCAATGGTGTACACAGTATGTAACCTATGTTGTGTGTAGATGTATGATGTAGGATTATGTCTGTGATGATGCTATGTAAAGCCCTTTGAAACTCTCAAACATAACTGAGCTGAACTGAACTATGCCTTGATGTACCCAGGGTGATCAAAACGCAGGACCCAGCCAACCTGTCCCTGCTCAGCTTGGGTGAGGTGTTCGCCCTGATGTTCGACAGCCACTTCCTATACGTGATGGACCTGAGAACAGAGGTCATCTCGGGCCGCTGGCCGCTGCCCAACTACAGGAAGTCCAAGAGGGGCTCCAGCTTCCTGCCAGGGGTCACCTCCTGGCTCAACGGCCTGGACGCCGACAACGACTCCGGACTCGTGTTCGCCACCAGCATGCCCGACCATAGCATTCACTTAGTCTTGTGGAAGGAGAACGGATAAGGATAAAAAATATGGAAAAAAAACACACAACAAAAAAACATGAACCGTGTACACGGAACTACCCTAGACCCGCTAGGATACAAACCGCCATTTCCATGTATTCGCGCTCTGGAATATATGACAAATTCACAGCCAAGTTAGATAAATGCATGGACCAAAGTGTTTTTAGTTTTTTCTTTCTACTGTTTCTCCAGTACAGGATTTTCTCTCTCTCAGGACGAGTAGAAATGGAAGGCAAACTGTCGAAGGAGCGCCGTTACCGATCAGCACTCGTTTCTGATTTCCGCAGAAACTCGCATCGGTCTTCTGGCCTTGGACGAGGACGTCGCTGAAAGAAAACGGAACTCTTGGAGCCCACGATGCGGGCCACCGCAATGAGAAAAATCATGTTAAAGGATACAACAGAAATGACAACCATAGAAGTAAGTTCCGCAAACTTGTACAAAGATTCTTGGAAGTGCAAGTTTCCGGCAAATGAGCTCTTTGGTGGACTTCGCATTGAGCAGTGAGCATATTGGAAGGACCTCGGTTTCCAGTATTTGTGTGCCAACGTTGGCCTTTTTTGTTTTTGTTTAACCAAAAGTCTAGAACAAATGTTTTAGCTAGAGAATACTACCAACGTTTTGCGGCCCAATGGTAAGTCACTCATAGAGCTTATCTGCCAAAAGACTTATTCGGGCTGCCTTAAAACACAGAAGTTGTATGTTGAAAAGTGGTTTGGTACATAGCGTGTGTACCGTGTGAAATATTGTGAGGAGATTTCATGTAATTCCACTGACTGCTCCATGCTTTTTCTAAGGGATGTCCGTTTTAAACGTCAGCGTGAGAAAATGTGGTGATGTGCCTTTTCGTTTGATTTGACGTTCTGAACTAGAATCTCCGGCACATTGCAATAAGGTGATGACTGCATTGTACGTTTTAATTTTATTTTTTAACTTTTCATGCTAGAACAGTCTGATGTCTGTGATTTTATCGCTATCTAGCTGACGTGACCATGTCAGCGAATTGCTCTTCGGATTGCCGACTGTGTTAAACAACACGTTTATTTTTCTAAAGGCCTCAATGCATTGCACAGTGGAGAGTGCACTTGGCAAGCGGGTGGCTCTGTGTGAAATTATGATTTTAGACATAGGCGATAAAGTGTAATGGTTTTCTTGGCCGTTCGGTTCATAATTCTTTTTTTTACCAGTTTTCTCATATTTGATTTTCTCAAAGGGAAGGGTTCTCTGATCGCATCTCGAGTTTTGAGTGAGTTCTACAAAATTGAAACTTCAGTCACCAAATGAGTGCTTTTCTCCGATCTCTCATTGGCGTCTTCCTATGCATTGGCAGGCAGAGAGAAATGTATCAATATACAGCAAACCTCATGTATCTATACTGACCATAACTCTGTTTTCATATGCCTTGTACAAAACCCATTTACAGACTGTTCAAAGTGACTGTTGTTTATTCAAATCTAATTGCCACAACTGTATTCTTTATTATTGTCATTTCCATATGATTTAAGTATGGCCATTGCACAACATGATACCCTACCCAGCACCATACTTGTCCATTTTGGAGTTTGCCCCAGCATTTTAGCATTTGGTTTAAAATTTACAATGAGTTGTAGATACAGTGACACATTGAAATGGACCAGGGTTTATTGGGACAACGTATTTTTTGTTATATCCCTTTTAAGTTAAGACAACTGAGCTTCAATTGCCACTGCATTCAAGCACTGCACTGTTTTCGTTTCACTAAACTGAATGTCACTGTCATAGCAGCTTACGTCACCGGCATCTATCTACAATCAGCTTAACTATTGCAGTCTTTCGAATAAAGGAAAGTAGGAAACACGATTGCCTGTCTTTTATACAGTTTGTTCTTGACATGACATGGTTAGTTTAACCAAAATGAGAGTACATCATCTGCACAATGAGGTCTACAACTTGAAGTTTTCTTTGCACATTCCACTTGGAGAGAGCTTCCATCCTTGGCTCCATTTTAAAGGATTTCTTACTTAATGCAATGTTTTACCTAGAGCTGCAACAATTAGTCAATTGATCGACGGATTACCACATGCGCAGCACATGGTCAAGAGAAGGCATTTTGAGGTGAGTCAGGCATTCAGTCAGGAATGCATAATGACGTCACCAGTGATGATGTCAACAGTGCCAAACTTGGGCTGTTGAAACGGTGATGTCATCAGTGACATGGATGACATCACCGGTCACGTTCACTTCATTTTGATCGGGCAAAGTGCAGCATGCGTGCGAGCGCTGTTACACCCCTTCTGACAGATTTTCGATGCAAGTCGAAAGTCCGTCTCGAGAGATTAGCCAGCTGCTGGTTTTTGCACAGGTGTTAATGGAATGTGATATTGTTGGCTGCTGTACAGATCGGCGGAGTAATATTTTAGTGATGAGTAATTCTTTCATTTGAGCACTGCTATGACTCATAGGTGTGCTGTTATGCTGATTTGAGAACGGTCCAAATGTAGTTGACCAATCAGATTGCTTGGTCGGCACTACGTGTTGTATAATTTATTACAACAAAAATGGCGTTCTGGCAATGTAGTAGTCACACACAGCCAGACCTATCTCTCCACACTTTGTTTTAGTTACTTGGATTAGTAACTAACATAATCACTCTTTTGGAAATTGTAATCCATTACACTACTTGTACTGGGCAAAGTAATAAAATGACAGTACGGTGGCACAGTGGTAGTGCTGTCGCCTCACAGTAAGAAGGTCCTGGGTTCAATTCCTGTCTGGGACGCTGTGGGTGTGTCCCCATGTCCTCAGTGCCTACTGCCCAGGTGGGCTCATCAAAACGGCCTTTCTGTGCGAAGTTTCTCAGGGGGAGAACATGCACACTATCCTCTAGATAGGAACTCCCCGCTAAAAGATTATAGTAACGCGTTACGACACAACAATGCTCACAATATACATGTAGGCGACAACGTTCAACAGAATTTTTATTCACAATTCAGTGTCCATTTGAAGCTGAAAAATACAGCAACATATAGCAATGCCATGGTAACAAATAACTTGGCAAATAATCACAGAGTAATATAACTGAGTGGTTATCATTTTTTCACAGTTACAACAGACACTAGAAACTTTGTTTGTACACCAAAAGTCCATGCAATGTCCCATAGCACAGTGGTTCTCAAACCTTTTGAGCTGCGACCCCCAAAAACCTTTAGGCTGGGGTTCGTGACCTACGTTTTGGTCTGAGCGAAAAATGTTCTATGGTCTCTGCTGAACCATTTGGTTTGACCATTTTTACAAGCATTTTACAAAATGTCTATGGGAAAATAAATGGCGGATGAAAATCTCCGGTACAGTGCTGAAGCAGGAAGTGACGTTCACTTTGGCTCTCTTTATGACTTCCCAGTGTGCACACATTCACACACTGATTTTACTCACTCACTGAAATCCTTTTGATAGTTTATATATCTTTATATATAATACTGTACATTAAATCATTTGTATGGAAGCTTTAATCATCATGGTAGAAAAGTCATTTTCTTTTTTGACTGTCATCCCGCGACCCCCCAAAGTAATCTCACGACCCCCCGAGGGGTCCCGTCCCCCAGGTTGAGAACCACTGCCATAGCACACCACCTGTTCCTCCACTCCTGTAGCTGGATCAAAACAATTCATGGCCAGATCTCACAAATGTATCAAAACAAGTGAACTAGTGGAGAGAAAAGAACAAACGATAGCCTCGTTAGTGAAGTCAAGCTTGTGGAAATACTTGGAGACAAAGTGGAAAGTGACGACATGTCATCATGTACAAATTGATGCTGAAATTATATTTGATCAAACATATTTGGATAGTCAATGACAGGAAAAACAGCCATGGTACTTGATGAGGGAACGTTGATACAATAAACTGGGTCAGAGTCTAAACTAATAACCCTCATCTCTAGGAACTGTCACTGGCACATACACAGATGCTGGTGGGATGTTTGCTATCGTTTTAGGGAACAAATAATAGAAAGGCAATTTGTCAAAGTGATTGCACTGCATTTCTTCAAAACCACTGATAACTAACTACATGATATGCACTGACTAGTGTACATCAAGAAAAATGCTATTTCCACTCAGATTTGAAAACATGATTCAATGCAGAATCTCAGATGGAGATACATTATGAGAAAACGAACATTTATATATCGGAACACCTGTTTTTTTTTTTTTTACTTTGTTCGGTTGTTGCAGTCCTTCATTTAAAAACAATAATCAAATACACAGTACTAAACAAAAACACTGGACTCAGTCATACACACTTTGGTGAGTGGTAAAAAAAATACATTAACATTTTCGGCGAACACCCCCAAAAACATAACATTCAACAAAAAAACAAAACAAAAAAACCCCAACCAAACAAACAAAAAATTAACCAATCCCATCATTTTGGACAGATGATTCTTTCAAACTTTCTCATCTTGGATTTTTCTTCTGCCAATATAATGATGTTCACATCATACGTGACTGACGATTATCGTCATTCACAAGGGGGAATACATAGAAATATTAGGGATGCACCGATTGCAAAATTCTGGGCCGGTACAGATACAGATGTTTAAAATAACAATTTAGCCGGTAGCCAAATACCAAATTTTTGTGACAGGGAAACAAAGAAATCTTCATTATAAATAAATAACTGAACTGTTTTAAAGTCTTCTGAGCCCTTCGTCACTATCTTTAGATGAGCACAAATTCAATCATACAAATGTAATTATGAAACAACCTACCTTCTTTCACATGACAAAGCTTCTTTTGTGAAAAATAACTTTCAAAAGCCTTTTTAGTCTGCACCCGCACACTTAATTACATCATGCCAGAGTCCAACCACTGGCCGTTGCTAGCTGTAGTATGGTAGAGTATGGTAGAGTATGTAGCCAGGCATAAATTATGCGATCCACCTAAATATCGGCCACTGCAATCGGCAAACGCCACCTTTTTGCCGATAGGCCGATTGCAGTCAATAAGGCCAATATTGGCCAATACCGATATACGGCGGTTATATCGGTGCATCCCTAAGAAATATGGCTTCATGTTAATTACAAACTTCATTTCATTTAGCTGATTTTACATGTTTTTGGCAGAAATGGAATATTACATTGTGCTTTTGAAGCAAATCATTCAGAAACAGCAGCACTGATACTGGTTATGTTTTCCCTTACATATTCCTCAAAATGAGATTTCAAATACAATTTTTAGGGTGGGCTTTCCACCATTAGTCTCTCTGATCAAGGTCGTGAATCCAAGATAATCATACAATTTCCCTTTGATGGCCAATTGTCAAAAAAATAAACTCTTTTACAAATAAATATATACACTCACATGACTTGTTGAGCATGAGAGATGAGCTTGTTGTCTCGTACATGAGATTGCAATTATCACCTTGACACTGAATAACTGAATTAAAAACACAAGTAAAATGTTTATAACGCAAGTGCAAAATCAACCGTTTTCATGGTGTTTGACAAATCACTATAATTTATACCGTAGAAAACATAAATCGTTGCCGTTTGTAAACCTTGCAGAGCAAAAAATCGTGTAAATTAAACGTTTGTACATCAAGATTTATTTTCTGTCCTTTCACTTAAGTCCTCAATCGGAATATCAACCTCAGGCGACTAACACTGACGCCCCACATATGTGCATCTACGCATCTTTTCACTTGATCGGAAACCCAACATGGGCCAAGAAACCCATGTGCTCCTTCACATGTTTAAGAGCAGCGTAATGAACGACGACCGAGAAAGCTAGGTGGTTTGGTTTCCCACACTCGCGTCGCATTCTGTCCTCGCTGAGAAGCTAGCGGGTGTGTTGGCACACATCCAGTATGAAAGGTGCTTCTTCTTCTACGGTGCCAAGTGTCGGACATCGGGCGCTTCTTGGCTCCCCCGTTTCAGTACCGAACAAATTCCACCACCGTCCCATCGCTTTCCCAAACAAATGGGTTTGGCACAATAATCCCCCCCTGCTGGGTAAAGGTTTCCTCTCATTCGAATGACATGAGGTTTGCTGGTATCTGTGGAGAGACAGAGGACAGGCGTTTAATAGAGAGCCAAGGTCACGCCCAATTCTGGGTTAAGCATATGAACCAAGGGATTTCATCCACCATTCATTTTCCATTTTTGTCAAATGCATATGATATGAAATTAGTTTTACTTGGTCAAATCAACAAATACAGTGTGTGTATGTATGTATATATATATATATATATATATATATATATATATATACAGTATATATATATATATATATATATATATATATATATATATATATACAGTATATATATATATATATATATATATATATATATAAATCCACAAACGCTACGGATCAGCCTCCTGAAAATCTGCGCACAGATCGGCGCGGCCTGGGGTCCTTCAGGCTAGAGCGAGGTAGCCTGGGTGAACCCAGCCTCCACGTGACCTGCTCTCAGACCTGTTCTAAGTCACTACAGTCTGGAGATCGAGCCTAGTGACTGAGAACTCTGAGAGCAGGTTACGTGGCGGCTGGGTTCACCCAGGCTAAGAGCGAGGTGCTCGGCGCAAGCAAATGACGTGCAGCGCACAGGCCTTCTTGAGGCATCCTCCCTGCCCATGGTACGGCATGGTAGGATTGCCTTCTTCCACGGGAGGTTCTGGTGAGACGAAGGAGGTGCCCGGCCTGGAATCACCCCACAGGGCCTTAGACCTCCATGCACCGAAGGTCTCTCAATACTGCGGTGTAGCACTAACTCTATTGCAGCAGATTGGGCGTGATCAACCCTTCCGCGGGCAACGTTGCAGACAGAGTAGGAAGGCTGACCCGTGAGCGGCTGCTTCTGGGACGCGGGTCGGGGTCGTAATCGGCCTCGGCTGGGTCTACTCGGCGAGGGTGTATGATGTTGACAGATTTGTTGTTGTTTTGGTCTGAGTGAAATGTTCTACGGTCTGTGGTTGAACCTGGGGAAAGTTCGTACCTGAGGTCTATTGCTTCGACAAGCCTCTTCCAGGTTTTTGTGCCAGATGATGGCTGAAAACCTGGATCCCGTCTGGAACTTGTAAACATTGCCTGTGAAGTGAGGTGGCAGGAAAGCTGTTACAAATGTGCTGCTAAGACTGAATAGATATTAGGCTTTGGATGATATCCACAACTGTATAATGAGATATTGTCTCGCCAAAATATTGCGATATATGATATTATCGGATATTGGCCCAAGCCTAAAAGATATTGTTTACAAGCAGTCTGTATGTTTATTTGTATTTAAAGAGAGTGGTACATTTTGGGCTCATGATTACTATGAAAATACCCCAAAAACATATATATTTTTTTACAGGCCAGAAATATGGAGAAAAATATGGCATTCTAAATTGGCGTTCCAACACCTGTGACATCACTTGCTGGACTCTCTGCTGGGGCTGACATCACAGGAGGCAGTTCCATTCAAGGAACAGTTCCCCATGCTGTTTACAAAAATCTGGTCTAAATGCAGCTATGTGTGATTTAAAGAACACTCCGCCCCAAATCCCATTGCTACCCCTCCCTCCCACATATTAACGCAATGTGGTCTCCAACCTGCACCATGCTCTTTAAATGAAGGTTACACCAAAAGAAGGAGCGGGGAAGAAGGGGGGGGGGGGGGGGGGGTAAACCTCACCTTTGTCTGGGTCATTTAGCTGGAAAATGTTGGGTCTGGCTGGGTCATCTGGCAGCACCACCAACCATCCTGTCACACACACCTGCTTACAGGCAGTGGATTTGTACTGTGGGGTATACAGGACCATATTGCATCAGATTTGCCTCAAAGTAGCCAAAACAACCAGTTATTATGCTAATGAGATCAATTCGTTAGCATAATAGTCATCAAGAGTCATCGATTAAGCTTCTAAATGCTTTAATTAGCCAGTATGTCTCTGTTAAGCACATATTATGCTAAGGATGTCATCAATGAAGCTTCTGAATGCTTTAATTAGCCAATATTTCTCTGTGGACATACTGTCAGAGGTGACCAAATCAACTTTGCTTGAGTCTCAAGTCAGTTTCAAATCTTGAGGCACAAGTCTTAAGTCTAAATGTAGATTACAAAGTCAAATCAAATTCATTAATATGAAGTCTAAATGTAGATTACAAAGTCAAGTCCAAGTCATTAATATAAAGTCTAAATGTAGAACAGCAAGTGGTGTGAGAAAAAAATCCAGAGTCCAGTTACTCCAGTATCAATCTAATATCTTAAAGAAAACGAAACATCTAGGACTTTTCAATGCTATGTGGTTTTAATCGGATAAAGAGCACCATGGGTTTGATTTCTAGAATCTGTTTCAAATTCAATAAATGCAATCATCCCATACACATTCAGAAAACAGAATTTAAATTAAGTCGTCTAATGGAATAAATCTCATCACTTTCAGTAAGTCATTTACACAAACACAAGACCTCATTCAAGACTTTAGAAATATTTTCAAGTCATCAGAGTCCAAGTCAGAGTCAAGTCCCAAGTCTTCTCTTCATGCATCAAGTCTCAAGCAATTCAAACTGTGACTCAAGTCCAAGTCATATGACCAGTCCTCACCTCTGCATCCCTGTGTAGTGCACACCCTGTCGTGCACTTATGGGTACTTTCGCCCCATGCACTAAGCACTTATTCTGTATTTTGATTATTGTGTTCTTGCCATATCTTGTTTGCATTATTTCTAGCTGTGTATTGCTTTCCATTTGTGTGGCTTAGTGCCTTTTTACTCTATTTTCTATGTCAATCTATGCACATGTAAAGCACTTTGTGACTTTTGTCTGTGAAAAGCGCTGTATAAATAAAATTTACTTACTTACTTACTTGTCTCCGCATAATGCATGGCAACCCGTGGCGTCAGTTTCTATCATGTACAGTTAAGTTATATTGTTCAGCAGAACGTGTCTACACTCAGAGGTCACCATGACAACATACTGTAACGTCCAAAATAACAAATTAGAATGAAGAAGGTCTGAAGAAGGTCGTGAGACCGAGACGTCTGAAATAAATCTACTGGGAGACATCTTTAGCAGTGTGCGGACTCTACTTTGTTATTTTGATTGTTGTTCCTTTTGTCCTGCATCCGCTGTTTTGAGTGGATGTGCACGCTCTACTTTTGATCTAAACATACCATGTCCCACATACCATGTCCCACATACCATATCCGTAAAGTGTAAACTTTTAATACGCACAGCAGCAAATATACAACGAACGTTTCAGCCTCACAGGCTTTCCTCAGCGTTGTAACAAACAGTGGGTGTGACCCATATAAGTAGGAGCCAGGACCATGCTGATTGAAACCAGCTGTGGAAAATGCATGCATCAATCAATCAATCAATCTTCAACATATCTAGAGCAAACAGAGTGGTCAAGAACCTACATAACAAATAAATAAGATGACCGCACAGCTGATCAGAATACATCAACATGACTGATTAAATCACTCACAGATCCTAAAAGAAATAAATCTGTGAACAAAATAAATGTAAAAAAATAGATAAATATGGACAATTGTAGATATATACAAGTCTCAATCTGTATAAATGGTATCTGTCACAATGATATAAAAAAATACCAGAAGCATATTAGAAGTAGCCTATAAGAAAAATGAGAAGAATTTAAGGAAACTCCTCAGTCTCGAACTGCATGACAGGAGCAGAAAACCCATCTCAAAATGTGTAAGCATGACCAATCACATATCAAAACACACATCAAAACAAGGGATCAAAACCATTTACAAGAAACAAGAGAGCAATAATTCTTCATTTAAACCCTTAGGATGCTCAGTCTGTAAGTGGTGAATCCAATATGCTTCTCTCTGGAGAAGTTTTCTCTCCCTGTCTCCTCCTCTCAGAAGTGGCCCCACTGACTCAATCCCCATAAAACGTAAGCTACAAACGCCATGGTCATATTTATTAAAATGTTTGGCAACCGGAGATTTCTCGTCACCCCTTCTGATGCTGCTCTTATGTTCGGAAATTCTAATTCTCAGTTGTCTTTTTGTTTTCCCAACATAGTACAAACCACACGGGCATTTTAAAATGTAGACAACATGAGTGGACCGACATGTGATTCTATCTTTGACCATCATCGATTTCCCCGTATGGGGATGTGAGAATTGATTACCTTTAATCATGGCGTTGCAGCTTACACAATTCAAACACGGAAAATTACCTGGGGGAAGAGAATTTAAAAAATGTGTGGGTTTCACATAAAGATCGGTCTTTACAAGCTTGTCATTCACATTTTTTTGTCGCTTAGTGGCGAATATAGGATACTTGACAAACTCGCGACCCACAACGGGATCACTGGACAATATATGCCAATGTTTTCTAATGACATTCTTAACCGACTGGGAGATCGGAGAAAACGTTGTGGATAAAACAAGGGGCTGCTGTTTGAGAGGAGGAGGGTTGGGTTTCAAGAGACTCTCCCTATCTTTATCGCGGACCTTGGACATACAATCATTAAGCAGTTTTTGATCATAACCCTTTTCTAAAAAACGGGTGCACATGGCATCAGCCTGTCTCTCAAATTCATCACCAGAGCTACATATCCTTTTAATTCTTAGCAACTGACTGTAAGGTAAACTCTTTTTTAGGCTATGTGGATGATAGCTCGAAAAATGTAAATAATTGTTCCTATCTGTTTTTTTTCTAAAGACGGTCGTGTGTATTAGTTCAGATTTATTTACCCTTACATCCAAAAAAGGCACAGTTTCTCTGCTTGCCTCCAGAGTGAAAGAGATGGTGGGGACTCTAGAATTTAGATGTAACTTAAACAATTCTAGTTCCTCTGCTGTACCTGTGAACACGAAAAACAGATCGTCGATATATCTAAACCAGCATTTGATAAGAGACAAATATGGATTATTTTTGTACACATGATCTTCCTCAAACTTCCCCATAAACAGGTTTGCATAATTAGGGCTAAATGGACTACCCATCGAGACGCCCTGTCTCTGTAAATAAAAGTCATTGTTAAATCTGAAATAATTCTTAGTAAGGACAAGTTCAGACAATTTAGATAACAATTCAGTGGAAGGAAGTTGTGTTGACCTAGAATTCAGATAATACTGTAGAGCCTCCAAACCCTCTTTATGGGGCACATTGGTATACAAGCTCGCCACGTCCATCGTGCACAGCCAATCGGAGTCACTGATCCCACCCACAGATGTTAACTTTCTCAAAAAATCAGAGGTGTCTCGTACATAAGAGGGTAACTGAGTTACCAAAGCTTTAATATGACAATCTATAAATTGGCCATCTCCCAATTTATAGATTGTCATATTAAAGCTTTGGTAACTCAGTTACCCTCTTATGTACGAGACACCTCTGATTTTTTGAGAAAGTTAACATCTGTGGGTGGGATCAGTGACTCCGATTGGCTGTGCACGATGGACGTGGCGAGCTTGTATACCAATGTGCCCCATAAAGAGGGTTTGGAGGCTCTACAGTATTATCTGAATTCTAGGTCAACACAACTTCCTTCCACTGAATTGTTATCTAAATTGTCTGAACTTGTCCTTACTAAGAATTATTTCAGATTTAACAATGACTTTTATTTACAGAGACAGGGCGTCTCGATGGGTAGTCCATTTAGCCCTAATTATGCAAACCTGTTTATGGGGAAGTTTGAGGAAGATCATGTGTACAAAAATAATCCATATTTGTCTCTTATCAAATGCTGGTTTAGATATATCGACGATCTGTTTTTCGTGTTCACAGGTACAGCAGAGGAACTAGAATTGTTTAAGTTACATCTAAATTCTAGAGTCCCCACCATCTCTTTCACTCTGGAGGCAAGCAGAGAAACTGTGCCTTTTTTGGATGTAAGGGTAAATAAATCTGAACTAATACACACGACCGTCTTTAGAAAAAAAACAGATAGGAACAATTATTTACATTTTTCGAGCTATCATCCACATAGCCTAAAAAAGAGTTTACCTTACAGTCAGTTGCTAAGAATTAAAAGGATATGTAGCTCTGGTGATGAATTTGAGAGACAGGCTGATGCCATGTGCACCCGTTTTTTAGAAAAGGGTTATGATCAAAAACTGCTTAATGATTGTATGTCCAAGGTCCGCGATAAAGATAGGGAGAGTCTCTTGAAACCCAACCCTCCTCCTCTCAAACAGCAGCCCCTTGTTTTATCCACAACGTTTTCTCCGATCTCCCAGTCGGTTAAGAATGTCATTAGAAAACATTGGCATATATTGTCCAGTGATCCCGTTGTGGGTCGCGAGTTTGTCAAGTATCCTATATTCGCCACTAAGCGACAAAAAAATGTGAATGACAAGCTTGTAAAGACCGATCTTTATGTGAAACCCACACATTTTTTAAATTCTCTTCCCCCAGGTAATTTTCCGTGTTTGAATTGTGTAAGCTGCAACGCCATGATTAAAGGTAATCAATTCTCACATCCCCATACGGGGAAATCGATGATGGTCAAAGATAGAATCACATGTCGGTCCACTCATGTTGTCTACCTTTTAAAATGCCCGTGTGGTTTGTACTATGTTGGGAAAACAAAAAGACAACTGAGAATTAGAATTTCCGAACATAAGAGCAGCATCAGAAGGGGTGACGAGAAATCTCCGGTTGCCAAACATTTTAATAAATATGACCATGGCGTTTGTAGCTTACGTTTTATGGGGATTGAGTCAGTGGGGCCACTTCTGAGAGGAGGAGACAGGGAGAGAAAACTTCTCCAGAGAGAAGCATATTGGATTCACCACTTACAGACTGAGCATCCTAAGGGTTTAAATGAAGAATTATTGCTCTCTTGTTTCTTGTAAATGGTTTTGATCCCTTGTTTTGATGTGTGTTTTGATATGTGATTGGTCATGCTTACACATTTTGAGATGGGTTTTCTGCTCCTGTCATGCAGTTCGAGACTGAGGAGTTTCCTTAAATTCTTCTCATTTTTCTTATAGGCTACTTCTAATATGCTTCTGGTATTTTTTTATATCATTGTGACAGATACCATTTATACAGATTGAGACTTGTATATATCTACAATTGTCCATATTTATCTATTTTTTTACATTTATTTTGTTCACAGATTTATTTCTTTTAGGATCTGTGAGTGATTTAATCAGTCATGTTGATGTATTCTGATCAGCTGTGCGGTCATCTTATTTATTTGTTATGTAGGTTCTTGACCACTCTGTTTGCTCTAGATATGTTGAAGATTGATTGATTGATTGATGCATGCATTTTCCACAGCTGGTTTCAATCAGCATGGTCCTGGCTCCTACTTATATGGGTCACACCCACTGTTTGTTACAACGCTGAGGAAAGCCTGTGAGGCTGAAACGTTCGTTGTATATTTGCTGCTGTGCGTATTAAAAGTTTACACTTTACAGATATCTGAGAGTGCTGTTTTTGATTTAATTTTTGAGATGTTTGGATCGGCACCCAGTAACTATCTTTAAAACGTCGGGTTGAGCACGCCAGTTCGTTGATTAGTGTATTGTTTGGGGCGGCGCTCCCCTTTACGCACAGCAGTATGTCTTTTGAAGAGATTGA
This sequence comes from Poromitra crassiceps, assembly GCF_964638095.1. NCBI lineage: Eukaryota > Metazoa > Chordata > Actinopteri > Beryciformes > Melamphaidae > Poromitra > Poromitra crassiceps. The sequence goes on along the minus strand of NC_139629.1, from coordinate 16,128,470 downwards.
CAAGTTCACTGAGGCCAGGGCCTCCACTTTCATGTTCTCTGACTCGGACAGTGAGAGGATTCTTTTCCCTCAGAACGTCTCCCATGAGATCTTGGACACATCGGACACTTTGGCTCAACGCCTTGAGCACTTGAAAAAGAAAGAGACTCGCCTTTTGCTGCATGGTTCGACTCTATCCCAATACTGGAGAAACAAAAGAATTCCAAGGGGATTAAGAATGAATAAAGCACCTACATTGGGCAGCCATGATCCGGCTTTCTGTAAGAAATGGTGCGAAGTCCTAAATAAGTGTTCATTGGACTTGATCCTGCTGGTGATTGAGCACACACAACAGGAGTTATCCAAAACCCGAGCCGAAATCACGGAGCTACAGTCGGAGTTACAATCCAAACTCAACTCTAAGCAGATGAAAGAGTTGAATGATCACTGTTCTACTTTAATTGAATCCTACCAGAAAGAGCTGTCGGAGATGAAACTCCAGAAATATCGACGTGACACATTGGATTATAAGAACGACCGCGTATATTCCTGGCTCTCTGGACGCACGGAGAGGGCGCACTGGCCACGCAGGAGATACGATCGGTCATCCAGTGGACCGTCTTCAGATGGGACCGGCCCGTCCGGGAATGAATCCACAGCAACGTCCAGGCAGGCTCGTTTTTTAGAGACAACGCAACGCACCGGCCGTACCAAGACGGCTATAAGAGGAAACCAACACGGCGGGGCGGCAGGCGGCACAGACAGGTACCTATTGAGGGGAAGACCTCCAATATAATTAATTTGTCAAAAAGGCAGCTTGATGACTTTGAGACTTCTGTGCTATCCAAGGGCCTGTCCTTTGTGCCTTCGAAAGAGGCTGATGGATTTACTACTAAGATTGAACTGTTCAAGTTTTTCCGTATACTTAAATTAAAGACATTTTTCTGTAGAGACATTGGACAAAGTAACTCTCCCCATAACGCTCTGGGACACGACTCTCCTGAGATGAGCTCGGAGCACCACGGCGAGGTAGAAGCGACCGAGCTTTGTACTGGCAAAAAGTTTAAACCTAGGAGTTCTTTTGTTCCCCCAGTGACTAATGCCTCTGTACTTACATTTTGTCGACTTGTGGATAATGATGTTTCTCTTCTTGTCTCATCGTCTGATGTCAATAAATGTCACTCTAACCTATCCCCACAGGAGAGACGAGCACTTTATAATCTGTCTAAAGATGATTCTGTTGTAATACGTAAAGCTGACAAAGGGGGTGCAGTTGTACTGCAAAACAGGGACTCTTATTGCACTGAGATTATGAATCAGTTAAGTAATGCGGACTTTTACATACCTTTAAGTTATGATCCTACTCTGGTATTTTCTGGTGAAATTAGTAACATTTTAGACTGGGCAGCAAGTAATCAATTTATATCACAGGATGAATATAAGTTTTTGTCTCAAGTGCATCCAATACGTCCAATATTTTACACCTTACCGAAAATCCACAAGAGCTGTCAGGAACCGGTCCCAGGGCGCCCCATAGTGTCCGGGATTGGGTCCCTGACTGAGCCCATCTCCCAATTTATAGATTGTCATATTAAAGCTTTGGTAACTCAGTTACCCTCTTATGTACGAGACACCTCTGATTTTTTGAGAAAGTTAACATCTGTGGGTGGGATCAGTGACTCCGATTGGCTGTGCACGATGGACGTGGCGAGCTTGTATACCAAGGTGCCCCATAAAGAGGGTTTGGAGGCTCTACAGTATTATCTGAATTCTAGGTCAACACAACTTCCTTCCACTGAATTGTTATCTAAATTGTCTGAACTTGTCCTTACTAAGAATTATTTCAGATTTAACAATGACTTTTATTTACAGAGACAGGGCGTCTCGATGGGTAGTCCATTTAGCCCTAATTATGCAAACCTGTTTATGGGGAAGTTTGAGGAAGATCATGTGTACAAAAATAATCCATATTTGTCTCTTATCAAATGCTGGTTTAGATATATCGACGATCTGTTTTTCGTGTTCACAGGTACAGCAGAGGAACTAGAATTGTTTAAGTTACATCTAAATTCTAGAGTCCCCACCATCTCTTTCACTCTGGAGGCAAGCAGAGAAACTGTGCCTTTTTTGGATGTAAGGGTAAATAAATCTGAACTAATACACACGACCGTCTTTAGAAAAAAAACAGATAGGAACAATTATTTACATTTTTCGAGCTATCATCCACATAGCCTAAAAAAGAGTTTACCTTACAGTCAGTTGCTAAGAATTAAAAGGATATGTAGCTCTGGTGATGAATTTGAGAGACAGGCTGATGCCATGTGCACCCGTTTTTTAGAAAAGGGTTATGATCAAAAACTGCTTAATGATTGTATGTCCAAGGTCCGCGATAAAGATAGGGAGAGTCTCTTGAAACCCAACCCTCCTCCTCTCAAACAGCAGCCCCTTGTTTTATCCACAACGTTTTCTCCGATCTCCCAGTCGGTTAAGAATGTCATTAGAAAACATTGGCATATATTGTCCAGTGATCCCGTTGTGGGTCGCGAGTTTGTCAAGTATCCTATATTCGCCACTAAGCGACAAAAAAATGTGAATGACAAGCTTGTAAAGACCGATCTTTATGTGAAACCCACACATTTTTTAAATTCTCTTCCCCCAGGTGAGACTGAGAATTAGAATTTCCGAACATAAGAGCAGCATCAGAAGGGGTGACGAGAAATCTCCGGTTGCCAAACATTTTAATAAATATGACCATGGCGTTTGTAGCTTACGTTTTATGGGGATTGAGTCAGTGGGGCCACTTCTGAGAGGAGGAGACAGGGAGAGAAAACTTCTCCAGAGAGAAGCATATTGGATTCACCACTTACAGACTGAGCATCCTAAGGGTTTAAATGAAGAATTATTGCTCTCTTGTTTCTTGTAAATGGTTTTGATCCCTTGTTTTGATGTGTGTTTTGATATGTGATTGGTCATGCTTACACATTTTGAGATGGGTTTTCTGCTCCTGTCATGCAGTTCGAGACTGAGGAGTTTCCTTAAATTCTTCTCATTTTTCTTATAGGCTACTTCTAATATGCTTCTGGTATTTTTTTATATCATTGTGACAGATACCATTTATACAGATTGAGACTTGTATATATCTACAATTGTCCATATTTATCTATTTTTTTACATTTATTTTGTTCACAGATTTATTTCTTTTAGGATCTGTGAGTGATTTAATCAGTCATGTTGATGTATTCTGATCAGCTGTGCGGTCATCTTATTTATTTGTTATGTAGGTTCTTGACCACTCTGTTTGCTCTAGATATGTTGAAGATTGATTGATTGATTGATGCATGCATTTTCCACAGCTGGTTTCAATCAGCATGGTCCTGGCTCCTACTTATATGGGTCACACCCACTGTTTGTTACAACGCTGAGGAAAGCCTGTGAGGCTGAAACGTTCGTTGTATATTTGCTGCTGTGCGTATTAAAAGTTTACACTTTACAGATATCTGAGAGTGCTGTTTTTGATTTAATTTTTGAGATGTTTGGATCGGCACCCAGTAACTATCTTTAAAACGTCGGGTTGAGCACGCCAGTTCGTTGATTAGTGTATTGTTTGGGGCGGCGCTCCCCTTTACGCACAGCAGTATGTCTTTTGAAGAGATTGACAAGTTCACTGAGGCCAGGGCCTCCACTTTCATGTTCTCTGACTCGGACAGTGAGAGGATTCTTTTCCCTCAGAACGTCTCCCATGAGATCTTGGACACATCGGACACTTTGGCTCAACGCCTTGAGCACTTGAAAAAGAAAGAGACTCGCCTTTTGCTGCATGGTTCGACTCTATCCCAATACTGGAGAAACAAAAGAATTCCAAGGGGATTAAGAATGAATAAAGCACCTACATTGGGCAGCCATGATCCGGCTTTCTGTAAGAAATGGTGCGAAGTCCTAAATAAGTGTTCATTGGACTTGATCCTGCTGGTGATTGAGCACACACAACAGGAGTTATCCAAAACCCGAGCCGAAATCACGGAGCTACAGTCGGAGTTACAATCCAAACTCAACTCTAAGCAGATGAAAGAGTTGAATGATCACTGTTCTACTTTAATTGAATCCTACCAGAAAGAGCTGTCGGAGATGAAACTCCAGAAATATCGACGTGACACATTGGATTATAAGAACGACCGCGTATATTCCTGGCTCTCTGGACGCACGGAGAGGGCGCACTGGCCACGCAGGAGATACGATCGGTCATCCAGTGGACCGTCTTCAGATGGGACCGGCCCGTCCGGGAATGAATCCACAGCAACGTCCAGGCAGGCTCGTTTTTTAGAGACAACGCAACGCACCGGCCGTACCAAGACGGCTATAAGAGGAAACCAACACGGCGGGGCGGCAGGCGGCACAGACAGGTACCTATTGAGGGGAAGACCTCCAATATAATTAATTTGTCAAAAAGGCAGCTTGATGACTTTGAGACTTCTGTGCTATCCAAGGGCCTGTCCTTTGTGCCTTCGAAAGAGGCTGATGGATTTACTACTAAGATTGAACTGTTCAAGTTTTTCCGTATACTTAAATTAAAGACATTTTTCTGTAGAGACATTGGACAAAGTAACTCTCCCCATAACGCTCTGGGACACGACTCTCCTGAGATGAGCTCGGAGCACCACGGCGAGGTAGAAGCGACCGAGCTTTGTACTGGCAAAAAGTTTAAACCTAGGAGTTCTTTTGTTCCCCCAGTGACTAATGCCTCTGTACTTACATTTTGTCGACTTGTGGATAATGATGTTTCTCTTCTTGTCTCATCGTCTGATGTCAATAAATGTCACTCTAACCTATCCCCACAGGAGAGACGAGCACTTTATAATCTGTCTAAAGATGATTCTGTTGTAATACGTAAAGCTGACAAAGGGGGTGCAGTTGTACTGCAAAACAGGGACTCTTATTGCACTGAGATTATGAATCAGTTAAGTAATGCGGACTTTTACATACCTTTAAGTTATGATCCTACTCTGGTATTTTCTGGTGAAATTAGTAACATTTTAGACTGGGCAGCAAGTAATCAATTTATATCACAGGATGAATATAAGTTTTTGTCTCAAGTGCATCCAATACGTCCAATATTTTACACCTTACCGAAAATCCACAAGAGCTGTCAGGAACCGGTCCCAGGGCGCCCCATAGTGTCCGGGATTGGGTCCCTGACTGAGCCCATCTCCCAATTTATAGATTGTCATATTAAAGCTTTGGTAACTCAGTTACCCTCTTATGTACGAGACACCTCTGATTTTTTGAGAAAGTTAACATCTGTGGGTGGGATCAGTGACTCCGATTGGCTGTGCACGATGGACGTGGCGAGCTTGTATACCAAGGTGCCCCATAAAGAGGGTTTGGAGGCTCTACAGTATTATCTGAATTCTAGGTCAACACAACTTCCTTCCACTGAATTGTTATCTAAATTGTCTGAACTTGTCCTTACTAAGAATTATTTCAGATTTAACAATGACTTTTATTTACAGAGACAGGGCGTCTCGATGGGTAGTCCATTTAGCCCTAATTATGCAAACCTGTTTATGGGGAAGTTTGAGGAAGATCATGTGTACAAAAATAATCCATATTTGTCTCTTATCAAATGCTGGTTTAGATATATCGACGATCTGTTTTTCGTGTTCACAGGTACAGCAGAGGAACTAGAATTGTTTAAGTTACATCTAAATTCTAGAGTCCCCACCATCTCTTTCACTCTGGAGGCAAGCAGAGAAACTGTGCCTTTTTTGGATGTAAGGGTAAATAAATCTGAACTAATACACACGACCGTCTTTAGAAAAAAAACAGATAGGAACAATTATTTACATTTTTCGAGCTATCATCCACATAGCCTAAAAAAGAGTTTACCTTACAGTCAGTTGCTAAGAATTAAAAGGATATGTAGCTCTGGTGATGAATTTGAGAGACAGGCTGATGCCATGTGCACCCGTTTTTTAGAAAAGGGTTATGATCAAAAACTGCTTAATGATTGTATGTCCAAGGTCCGCGATAAAGATAGGGAGAGTCTCTTGAAACCCAACCCTCCTCCTCTCAAACAGCAGCCCCTTGTTTTATCCACAACGTTTTCTCCGATCTCCCAGTCGGTTAAGAATGTCATTAGAAAACATTGGCATATATTGTCCAGTGATCCCGTTGTGGGTCGCGAGTTTGTCAAGTATCCTATATTCGCCACTAAGCGACAAAAAAATGTGAATGACAAGCTTGTAAAGACCGATCTTTATGTGAAACCCACACATTTTTTAAATTCTCTTCCCCCAGGTGAGACTGAGAATTAGAATTTCCGAACATAAGAGCAGCATCAGAAGGGGTGACGAGAAATCTCCGGTTGCCAAACATTTTAATAAATATGACCATGGCGTTTGTAGCTTACGTTTTATGGGGATTGAGTCAGTGGGGCCACTTCTGAGAGGAGGAGACAGGGAGAGAAAACTTCTCCAGAGAGAAGCATATTGGATTCACCACTTACAGACTGAGCATCCTAAGGGTTTAAATGAAGAATTATTGCTCTCTTGTTTCTTGTAAATGGTTTTGATCCCTTGTTTTGATGTGTGTTTTGATATGTGATTGGTCATGCTTACACATTTTGAGATGGGTTTTCTGCTCCTGTCATGCAGTTCGAGACTGAGGAGTTTCCTTAAATTCTTCTCATTTTTCTTATAGGCTACTTCTAATATGCTTCTGGTATTTTTTTATATCATTGTGACAGATACCATTTATACAGATTGAGACTTGTATATATCTACAATTGTCCATATTTATCTATTTTTTTACATTTATTTTGTTCACAGATTTATTTCTTTTAGGATCTGTGAGTGATTTAATCAGTCATGTTGATGTATTCTGATCAGCTGTGCGGTCATCTTATTTATTTGTTATGTAGGTTCTTGACCACTCTGTTTGCTCTAGATATGTTGAAGATTGATTGATTGATTGATGCATGCATTTTCCACAGCTGGTTTCAATCAGCATGGTCCTGGCTCCTACTTATATGGGTCACACCCACTGTTTGTTACAACGCTGAGGAAAGCCTGTGAGGCTGAAACGTTCGTTGTATATTTGCTGCTGTGCGTATTAAAAGTTTACACTTTACAGATATCTGAGAGTGCTGTTTTTGATTTAATTTTTGAGATGTTTGGATCGGCACCCAGTAACTATCTTTAAAACGTCGGGTTGAGCACGCCAGTTCGTTGATTAGTGTATTGTTTGGGGCGGCGCTCCCCTTTACGCACAGCAGTATGTCTTTTGAAGAGATTGACAAGTTCACTGAGGCCAGGGCCTCCACTTTCATGTTCTCTGACTCGGACAGTGAGAGGATTCTTTTCCCTCAGAACGTCTCCCATGAGATCTTGGACACATCGGACACTTTGGCTCAACGCCTTGAGCACTTGAAAAAGAAAGAGACTCGCCTTTTGCTGCATGGTTCGACTCTATCCCAATACTGGAGAAACAAAAGAATTCCAAGGGGATTAAGAATGAATAAAGCACCTACATTGGGCAGCCATGATCCGGCTTTCTGTAAGAAATGGTGCGAAGTCCTAAATAAGTGTTCATTGGACTTGATCCTGCTGGTGATTGAGCACACACAACAGGAGTTATCCAAAACCCGAGCCGAAATCACGGAGCTACAGTCGGAGTTACAATCCAAACTCAACTCTAAGCAGATGAAAGAGTTGAATGATCACTGTTCTACTTTAATTGAATCCTACCAGAAAGAGCTGTCGGAGATGAAACTCCAGAAATATCGACGTGACACATTGGATTATAAGAACGACCGCGTATATTCCTGGCTCTCTGGACGCACGGAGAGGGCGCACTGGCCACGCAGGAGATACGATCGGTCATCCAGTGGACCGTCTTCAGATGGGACCGGCCCGTCCGGGAATGAATCCACAGCAACGTCCAGGCAGGCTCGTTTTTTAGAGACAACGCAACGCACCGGCCGTACCAAGACGGCTATAAGAGGAAACCAACACGGCGGGGCGGCAGGCGGCACAGACAGGTACCTATTGAGGGGAAGACCTCCAATATAATTAATTTGTCAAAAAGGCAGCTTGATGACTTTGAGACTTCTGTGCTATCCAAGGGCCTGTCCTTTGTGCCTTCGAAAGAGGCTGATGGATTTACTACTAAGATTGAACTGTTCAAGTTTTTCCGTATACTTAAATTAAAGACATTTTTCTGTAGAGACATTGGACAAAGTAACTCTCCCCATAACGCTCTGGGACACGACTCTCCTGAGATGAGCTCGGAGCACCACGGCGAGGTAGAAGCGACCGAGCTTTGTACTGGCAAAAAGTTTAAACCTAGGAGTTCTTTTGTTCCCCCAGTGACTAATGCCTCTGTACTTACATTTTGTCGACTTGTGGATAATGATGTTTCTCTTCTTGTCTCATCGTCTGATGTCAATAAATGTCACTCTAACCTATCCCCACAGGAGAGACGAGCACTTTATAATCTGTCTAAAGATGATTCTGTTGTAATACGTAAAGCTGACAAAGGGGGTGCAGTTGTACTGCAAAACAGGGACTCTTATTGCACTGAGATTATGAATCAGTTAAGTAATGCAGACTTTTACATACCTTTAAGTTATGATCCTACTCTGGTATTTTCTGGTGAAATTAGTAACATTTTAGACTGGGCAGCAAGTAATCAATTTATATCACAGGATGAATATAAGTTTTTGTCTCAAGTGCATCCAATACGTCCAATATTTTACACCTTACCGAAAATCCACAAGAGCTGTCAGGAACCGGTCCCAGGGCGCCCCATAGTGTCCGGGATTGGGTCCCTGACTGAGCCCATCTCCCAATTTATAGATTGTCATATTAAAGCTTTGGTAACTCAGTTACCCTCTTATGTACGAGACACCTCTGATTTTTTGAGAAAGTTAACATCTGTGGGTGGGATCAGTGACTCCGATTGGCTGTGCACGATGGACGTGGCGAGCTTGTATACCAAGGTGCCCCATAAAGAGGGTTTGGAGGCTCTACAGTATTATCTGAATTCTAGGTCAACACAACTTCCTTCCACTGAATTGTTATCTAAATTGTCTGAACTTGTCCTTACTAAGAATTATTTCAGATTTAACAATGACTTTTATTTACAGAGACAGGGCGTCTCGATGGGTAGTCCATTTAGCCCTAATTATGCAAACCTGTTTATGGGGAAGTTTGAGGAAGATCATGTGTACAAAAATAATCCATATTTGTCTCTTATCAAATGCTGGTTTAGATATATCGACGATCTGTTTTTCGTGTTCACAGGTACAGCAGAGGAACTAGAATTGTTTAAGTTACATCTAAATTCTAGAGTCCCCACCATCTCTTTCACTCTGGAGGCAAGCAGAGAAACTGTGCCTTTTTTGGATGTAAGGGTAAATAAATCTGAACTAATACACACGACCGTCTTTAGAAAAAAAACAGATAGGAACAATTATTTACATTTTTCGAGCTATCATCCACATAGCCTAAAAAAGAGTTTACCTTACAGTCAGTTGCTAAGAATTAAAAGGATATGTAGCTCTGGTGATGAATTTGAGAGACAGGCTGATGCCATGTGCACCCGTTTTTTAGAAAAGGGTTATGATCAAAAACTGCTTAATGATTGTATGTCCAAGGTCCGCGATAAAGATAGGGAGAGTCTCTTGAAACCCAACCCTCCTCCTCTCAAACAGCAGCCCCTTGTTTTATCCACAACGTTTTCTCCGATCTCCCAGTCGGTTAAGAATGTCATTAGAAAACATTGGCATATATTGTCCAGTGATCCCGTTGTGGGTCGCGAGTTTGTCAAGTATCCTATATTCGCCACTAAGCGACAAAAAAATGTGAATGACAAGCTTGTAAAGACCGATCTTTATGTGAAACCCACACATTTTTTAAATTCTCTTCCCCCAGGTGAGACTGAGAATTAGAATTTCCGAACATAAGAGCAGCATCAGAAGGGGTGACGAGAAATCTCCGGTTGCCAAACATTTTAATAAATATGACCATGGCGTTTGTAGCTTACGTTTTATGGGGATTGAGTCAGTGGGGCCACTTCTGAGAGGAGGAGACAGGGAGAGAAAACTTCTCCAGAGAGAAGCATATTGGATTCACCACTTACAGACTGAGCATCCTAAGGGTTTAAATGAAGAATTATTGCTCTCTTGTTTCTTGTAAATGGTTTTGATCCCTTGTTTTGATGTGTGTTTTGATATGTGATTGGTCATGCTTACACATTTTGAGATGGGTTTTCTGCTCCTGTCATGCAGTTCGAGACTGAGGAGTTTCCTTAAATTCTTCTCATTTTTCTTATAGGCTACTTCTAATATGCTTCTGGTATTTTTTTATATCATTGTGACAGATACCATTTATACAGATTGAGACTTGTATATATCTACAATTGTCCATATTTATCTATTTTTTTACATTTATTTTGTTCACAGATTTATTTCTTTTAGGATCTGTGAGTGATTTAATCAGTCATGTTGATGTATTCTGATCAGCTGTGCGGTCATCTTATTTATTTGTTATGTAGGTTCTTGACCACTCTGTTTGCTCTAGATATGTTGAAGATTGATTGATTGATTGATGCATGCATTTTCCACAGCTGGTTTCAATCAGCATGGTCCTGGCTCCTACTTATATGGGTCACACCCACTGTTTGTTACAACGCTGAGGAAAGCCTGTGAGGCTGAAACGTTCGTTGTATATTTGCTGCTGTGCGTATTAAAAGTTTACACTTTACAGATATCTGAGAGTGCTGTTTTTGATTTAATTTTTGAGATGTTTGGATCGGCACCCAGTAACTATCTTTAAAACGTCGGGTTGAGCACGCCAGTTCGTTGATTAGTGTATTGTTTGGGGCGGCGCTCCCCTTTACGCACAGCAGTATGTCTTTTGAAGAGATTGACAAGTTCACTGAGGCCAGGGCCTCCACTTTCATGTTCTCTGACTCGGACAGTGAGAGGATTCTTTTCCCTCAGAACGTCTCCCATGAGATCTTGGACACATCGGACACTTTGGCTCAACGCCTTGAGCACTTGAAAAAGAAAGAGACTCGCCTTTTGCTGCATGGTTCGACTCTATCCCAATACTGGAGAAACAAAAGAATTCCAAGGGGATTAAGAATGAATAAAGCACCTACATTGGGCAGCCATGATCCGGCTTTCTGTAAGAAATGGTGCGAAGTCCTAAATAAGTGTTCATTGGACTTGATCCTGCTGGTGATTGAGCACACACAACAGGAGTTATCCAAAACCCGAGCCGAAATCACGGAGCTACAGTCGGAGTTACAATCCAAACTCAACTCTAAGCAGATGAAAGAGTTGAATGATCACTGTTCTACTTTAATTGAATCCTACCAGAAAGAGCTGTCGGAGATGAAACTCCAGAAATATCGACGTGACACATTGGATTATAAGAACGACCGCGTATATTCCTGGCTCTCTGGACGCACGGAGAGGGCGCACTGGCCACGCAGGAGATACGATCGGTCATCCAGTGGACCGTCTTCAGATGGGACCGGCCCGTCCGGGAATGAATCCACAGCAACGTCCAGGCAGGCTCGTTTTTTAGAGACAACGCAACGCACCGGCCGTACCAAGACGGCTATAAGAGGAAACCAACACGGCGGGGCGGCAGGCGGCACAGACAGGTACCTATTGAGGGGAAGACCTCCAATATAATTAATTTGTCAAAAAGGCAGCTTGATGACTTTGAGACTTCTGTGCTATCCAAGGGCCTGTCCTTTGTGCCTTCGAAAGAGGCTGATGGATTTACTACTAAGATTGAACTGTTCAAGTTTTTCCGTATACTTAAATTAAAGACATTTTTCTGTAGAGACATTGGACAAAGTAACTCTCCCCATAACGCTCTGGGACACGACTCTCCTGAGATGAGCTCGGAGCACCACGGCGAGGTAGAAGCGACCGAGCTTTGTACTGGCAAAAAGTTTAAACCTAGGAGTTCTTTTGTTCCCCCAGTGACTAATGCCTCTGTACTTACATTTTGTCGACTTGTGGATAATGATGTTTCTCTTCTTGTCTCATCGTCTGATGTCAATAAATGTCACTCTAACCTATCCCCACAGGAGAGACGAGCACTTTATAATCTGTCTAAAGATGATTCTGTTGTAATACGTAAAGCTGACAAAGGGGGTGCAGTTGTACTGCAAAACAGGGACTCTTATTGCACTGAGATTATGAATCAGTTAAGTAATGCGGACTTTTACATACCTTTAAGTTATGATCCTACTCTGGTATTTTCTGGTGAAATTAGTAACATTTTAGACTGGGCAGCAAGTAATCAATTTATATCACAGGATGAATATAAGTTTTTGTCTCAAGTGCATCCAATACGTCCAATATTTTACACCTTACCGAAAATCCACAAGAGCTGTCAGGAACCGGTCCCAGGGCGCCCCATAGTGTCCGGGATTGGGTCCCTGACTGAGCCCATCTCCCAATTTATAGATTGTCATATTAAAGCTTTGGTAACTCAGTTACCCTCTTATGTACGAGACACCTCTGATTTTTTGAGAAAGTTAACATCTGTGGGTGGGATCAGTGACTCCGATTGGCTGTGCACGATGGACGTGGCGAGCTTGTATACCAAGGTGCCCCATAAAGAGGGTTTGGAGGCTCTACAGTATTATCTGAATTCTAGGTCAACACAACTTCCTTCCACTGAATTGTTATCTAAATTGTCTGAACTTGTCCTTACTAAGAATTATTTCAGATTTAACAATGACTTTTATTTACAGAGACAGGGCGTCTCGATGGGTAGTCCATTTAGCCCTAATTATGCAAACCTGTTTATGGGGAAGTTTGAGGAAGATCATGTGTACAAAAATAATCCATATTTGTCTCTTATCAAATGCTGGTTTAGATATATCGACGATCTGTTTTTCGTGTTCACAGGTACAGCAGAGGAACTAGAATTGTTTAAGTTACATCTAAATTCTAGAGTCCCCACCATCTCTTTCACTCTGGAGGCAAGCAGAGAAACTGTGCCTTTTTTGGATGTAAGGGTAAATAAATCTGAACTAATACACACGACCGTCTTTAGAAAAAAAACAGATAGGAACAATTATTTACATTTTTCGAGCTATCATCCACATAGCCTAAAAAAGAGTTTACCTTACAGTCAGTTGCTAAGAATTAAAAGGATATGTAGCTCTGGTGATGAATTTGAGAGACAGGCTGATGCCATGTGCACCCGTTTTTTAGAAAAGGGTTATGATCAAAAACTGCTTAATGATTGTATGTCCAAGGTCCGCGATAAAGATAGGGAGAGTCTCTTGAAACCCAACCCTCCTCCTCTCAAACAGCAGCCCCTTGTTTTATCCACAACGTTTTCTCCGATCTCCCAGTCGGTTAAGAATGTCATTAGAAAACATTGGCATATATTGTCCAGTGATCCCGTTGTGGGTCGCGAGTTTGTCAAGTATCCTATATTCGCCACTAAGCGACAAAAAAATGTGAATGACAAGCTTGTAAAGACCGATCTTTATGTGAAACCCACACATTTTTTAAATTCTCTTCCCCCAGGTAATTTTCCGTGTTTGAATTGTGTAAGCTGCAACGCCATGATTAAAGGTAATCAATTCTCACATCCCCATACGGGGAAATCGATGATGGTCAAAGATAGAATCACATGTCGGTCCACTCATGTTGTCTACCTTTTAAAATGCCCGTGTGGTTTGTACTATGTTGGGAAAACAAAAAGACAACTGAGAATTAGAATTTCCGAACATAAGAGCAGCATCAGAAGGGGTGACGAGAAATCTCCGGTTGCCAAACATTTTAATAAATATGACCATGGCGTTTGTAGCTTACGTTTTATGGGGATTGAGTCAGTGGGGCCACTTCTGAGAGGAGGAGACAGGGAGAGAAAACTTCTCCAGAGAGAAGCATATTGGATTCACCACTTACAGACTGAGCATCCTAAGGGTTTAAATGAAGAATTATTGCTCTCTTGTTTCTTGTAAATGGTTTTGATCCCTTGTTTTGATGTGTGTTTTGATATGTGATTGGTCATGCTTACACATTTTGAGATGGGTTTTCTGCTCCTGTCATGCAGTTCGAGACTGAGGAGTTTCCTTAAATTCTTCTCATTTTTCTTATAGGCTACTTCTAATATGCTTCTGGTATTTTTTTATATCATTGTGACAGATACCATTTATACAGATTGAGACTTGTATATATCTACAATTGTCCATATTTATCTATTTTTTTACATTTATTTTGTTCACAGATTTATTTCTTTTAGGATCTGTGAGTGATTTAATCAGTCATGTTGATGTATTCTGATCAGCTGTGCGGTCATCTTATTTATTTGTTATGTAGGTTCTTGACCACTCTGTTTGCTCTAGATATGTTGAAGATTGATTGATTGATTGATGCATGCATTTTCCACAGCTGGTTTCAATCAGCATGGTCCTGGCTCCTACTTATATGGGTCACACCCACTGTTTGTTACAACGCTGAGGAAAGCCTGTGAGGCTGAAACGTTCGTTGTATATTTGCTGCTGTGCGTATTAAAAGTTTACACTTTACAGATATCTGAGAGTGCTGTTTTTGATTTAATTTTTGAGATGTTTGGATCGGCACCCAGTAACTATCTTTAAAACGTCGGGTTGAGCACGCCAGTTCGTTGATTACCACATACCATGTCCCACATACCATGTACATGAACAAACTTACGTGCTTCCTCTCAGAGGCCCTCAATGCTTTTGCCCCATAGAACGTCAGTGTTGATCCAGAGAGAGCGATCCAAAACCTGCTCCATGATGCCAACTGGAAACAGCAAATAAAATGCTTGTAATTAGACTGTGCTGATATGGGGAAACATATTTGTGAAAAATAGACCGAATCACGGTGACGTTGCGCTAACAACAACAGTCACTTCCGGGTAATAATGTCAAACTTGTTTGTTGTTTATTTCTGTTGTCATTTCCAACTGTAACACGACGGTCTGACCTATCTGATGTTTCTGTTCTGCTTATTTTATTTAGCCTACAGTACTTTGTGTTAGCATCTTCGATCAACCAATCCATCCAAAAGCGACATCTCGCCACCGGTCGGACTAACCGGTCGGACTAACATCAAACATGTGTTTTAGACAACCTTTTCCTGTTTATCTCAGTTATCACCCCCATTTGCTCCGCACCATTAAATTGCATACATGATGCAGGAGTTTTCTACCCAGAAGTGATTGTAAACACACTTGTGATTGGGTCTATAGAACCGCTTAAACCAAATGCTTCTTAACGTGGGACCGGGGACTACCAGGGGTCCTTGAGGGGGTTCCGTCATGGAATCGTGGACAAAATCATATCTAACAATAATGAGAAATAACTGCCTTGTGGTTGTATGCTTCCACCAACAACTCAAGTTGCAGTCTACATCCATGTCTGTCCAGATCAAATATATGTAGTGAAGTGAAGAGAATTTAATAATCACTATATTGACCATATTGACATGTATGATACCAGTCAATACTCCACTACAATTCTTTTTTTACGGAGGAGTAGAGGACTGATAGAGAGCTTTGTCACATGGTGCAACAACGCACAAACTGATTTCACCAAGTAACAGTTGTTCCTGGATTTCACATTTCTTCCTAGTATGGGTCGGGAAAACCCCACCCCGAACTCATTTCATTGGTCGCCGCAATTGCTTCTTCCTGAAAACGAGTGGCATGTTTCCATGTTTCCTCTCACCTTATATCATGGCAGGTAAGCTCAGGTAGGCCCCAGGTAAAGCGGTACCTTACAGTTTTTGACCGGACTTTATCGTCGTATTTGTAAGGTTTATAGATCCATTTTGTTTGTTTTTTTCTGCATCAAGCTATTGGAGCTGTTGTATTGAAAATATATTTGCTTAGTAAATAAATATTGATAATTTTTTGTAAACGTCATCGGATCTCTTTGTATTTTGTTGGGACGGCAAATGAGAGCGTCTCTAACGGCAAACATCGCTACCTGGAGCCTCAAGGCAAGTCTGGTTTGTTGGATTGCCTGAACAAGCAAGGTCTTCCTTCTTAAACAGCTGTCAAATCAAAGTAGACTAGCTCACCTTGGGCTTTCGTCCGCCCTTCAGGAGGGTCTTCCTTCGAAGGGGCCCCTCGACGGTGACACTGCTGACCTCGTTGCAGCCATAGCAGGAGTTGGCACCAGAGGAGCTGAGGGTGTCAGAAGCATCAGGAAGGGTTGATGCGAGGGTTGATCCAAACAAAAGCATGATCTTAATAGTTATCGCTCTACATGTGAATGGGCCTTAAGACTTAAAAGGATCCAATGGTAGATTTGCGGTGGATTTTTTTGAAAGGAAGGCGTTGCCGATTTTCAACCCGCTTTGTCTCATTATAATGTGGGTAATATATGCAGATGGGCAACTTCTTTGTATAAATGAGCACACACAGTACAACCTGTGCTGTGTGCACTATTGTGCTCACAGAGTCTTTTTCTTATAGAGACAACTGGGCTAAACAATACAAAGGCCAGTGTAAGCAGAGACAAGTCTCACTAGCTGGGTTTCCATCCAAATGTATCGTAACTTTTAATCGAATTTTCAGAAAGTCAGCAAAAGAAAATGCGAAATAATGCACGTTTCCATCCACTGCTATTTTGCGAATTATAGAGCCGTCAATCACCTGGTGTTTGAGGCTGTCTGAGCTGCTGATCAGCTGCTAGACCCGATATATAGCTCTGTTAAACACATCGAACGTTATTCATTTAAAGTTTCTTGATGATCTACAAGTAGACAAAGGTACCATAACGCCATTTCTGGATTACCAGGTGCGACTCGGCAAGCATAACGTTATAATCCACGGAGCAGATAGTAAGTGAATACAATTTCATTCAATTCTATAAGTGAGTCGCCTTAAAGGTAATATCCCAGTCTTCTTCTGTTTACCACGGCGGGTATTGTGCTGCGTATTTAACAATATTTACCGTGCTACACGGCATGTCATGTTTTGCAGTGATAAAGGCAAACTGCCTGGTTTTTGAATGGAGAGACAACGGAATATCGCTTAAACTGTTTCCACCGCACGTTTCGCATTTTCCTTTTATCGATACACCCGACTTTTCTGCCTTCCTCAAGCGTGAAAACATTTTTGCGAAATTTCGAGGCTTTTGCGAATTAGGCAGCGTTTCCACTCCGTTTTTTAATGCGCAAATTGAAATTTCGCATAAAAACAGGTGGATGGAAACCCGACTACTTTCTCACCTTCACAGAGGAAAAGAAAAAGTAAGAGAACACCTCATGCTAGTGAAAGACAGACAGACACAGGACAAGCTTCAACCACATCCCTCCAGTGAAGAAGAGTGAAGAGTGTCAAAGGCAGTCAAGTAGACAAAACAAGTACAAAATCCCATCTGGTGGAAGTTGCCTGCTGTCATTGATTTTTCAATTGACAGAACATTAAAAAATGGTCTACTGTTAGAGATAATACAACCCGCACACACTTGTATGCTCCAAAGAATACTGTACTTAAGACGTTTTGAGCATCAGCCCTTCATGAGGTCATCTAATGATGATCTAAGATGACCTGATGAGGAGCTCAAAACATCTGAAGTACAGTCTTCTCTGGAGCATACAAGTGTGTGCGTGGGTTCTATTATTTCTACTGTAACTTTATATCTAACCCAGCACCCCTCAAAGTGATGTGCGTATTTCTTCATCATTTTTTATGATTTTTGTCTACTTTTGACTGGTTGGCTGACTGGTGCTGAGACTCTGGCTGGAGAACCTTACCGAGTGCCAGATTGGTAGAACTTGGTTGATTTGGGCTCTGCAATGAGCCCCTCTATTCGTGCATTTCTGTTGACATCACACAACTGTTGCGGTGCCATCCTGAGGACTAGTAGTACTAATAGTGTTGACCCATTTAAAGTTTGAATGGAGTTTGTAGTACAAAGTTTCAAAGAGTAGTTCAAGTTCAAAGGGCATGGTTTGAACTTTCCTCTCGTAGACTTAAAGGAGCTATATGTGATTTTGGATAAAGATTGAGTCAACATGGTTCTCATTCCCAGGTCATCAAATAAATACTGACACTTTGGGCTGGGGGACGGTCTGTGTTTGGGTCAGAAAGTGCTGTTGCAGTCAGAGTAATACCATGTGTACTGTAGGAATACAGAAGTTTTACAGTTGAAAATATGTAGTGCCAAAAGAAAGGCCTTTTTTTACGGCAAGGTAAATCGCTGAAAATGTTGCTAATACAGCGTACACTTAGATGTAAACTGATATTTGTTTGATTTTGTTTGAGCTTGCCTGTAATCTCGACAACATTGCAAATGAGGGTCAAACCTCAATGTTCTTTTGAGAAATAAATAAAGGTTTCAAATCAAATCAAATATTGATTTGTTTAGCTGGGCCTTCTTTTAGGGTTTAGCCCCTCTGCTCCCGTCTCATTTTTTGTCGCCATCTACTGTACAGTAGGTAACACAGCTTATACAACCCTAATCTGAACTATCTCTGCCCATTGAGCAGTCATTGTCAATGGGCAGAAATGGTCACCTTGGCAGCCTAATGGGGTGTACAGACCATGTGGTCTAAATGAAGTCCCTGAAACTGGAGATAATACAGAACATGGCTGGCTTCCACCAACATGCAATGAGGGGATGGGCTATGAGACAGCACATGCAAGTGAGCCCAACCACCATTTCCCCCTGAAGAGGAAGACATTTTGACCTTGGAGAGTGACATAGTGAGAGTGACATAGTGACATAGTGACATAGTGACCTATACCTGTAAACATAGCTGTGGCTCCGAGGGGAATTGCGTAGCGGGACCCTCCAGTTGGGGCCCAGAGTTGCGTACATGCGGCCCCTGTTTATCACACATTGTCACAGTCAGTTCGAGTGGTCAGCTGGGCTATCAAAAGGGCTTTTTGGCTAGCAAATGTTTTCAGTGTTACATTGTAACTTGATGAGTGAGAATACACGTTTTTAAAGGGACATGCCAACATTTTGGGAAATTCACCTATTTGCCATATTTAGTTTAGTTTAGGTTTAAGTTGATTTATTATAGAGGCCCTTCTCTTCTCTGCGCACCCTCCTGCTAGTTAGCTTAGCACAATGACTGGTAGTCTGCGGTACCGGCTAACCCGAAACGCCAAAATGTTCTCATGTACATGTTGTGTGCTGCATTCACCACATTATGAAATAATAACATAAATTATGAGACATTGTAATTTACGAAGCAAATACATACCAGAAGTACTTTGCTGTAGAAAACCGGAAGTTCCAGCTATGTATTTTGCTTTGTAAATCACAACATGTATAAGAGTAAATTAGAGCATTTTGGCGCTGTTGAAATGTGTATTTGGTGACTATAACGTGAGTAGGCTAGCGATTCCCGTGGACTACAAGTAATTTGTGCTAAGCTAACTAGCAGGAGGGGCATGAACAGAGAAGAGAAGGGCGTCTATCTTTTCCTCTTACGATCAAGAATATGGCAAATAGGCAAATCTCACAAAATGGCGTGTTCCTCTAATCCATGACTCAGAGGTATTTGGCATATTTATAGCAGGACAAACAGATATATGACACACTTTCAAACACTTATGATTTACTGTAGGATGTTGATGATCAGAAACACTGATACTGTATCATTGCAGTGATTATGCTGCAAGGTAACAGTTCACATTTTGTCTACGTTCATTAGCAAAATCCAAATAACGCTAAGCTGTCAAAAATGATAGTTTCAGTATTGGGTTTAGAATTCCTTAGAAATGTTGACATTTTTAAACCCAAATCTGTGTTGAAGCCTCATATCTAATGGTGAAAAGTAGGGTACTGAACTGGCCATCTGCTATTGGCTAGTCTTTGGTTCCAGGTGATGTCACCACCTGCAGTACTCCTGTTTCACCGTCACCATCTTGGTTATTTGGAGCCAGAAGCAGCTAGTGTTAGACCGGGGGTTTCCCACAGAGCCGCCTGCAATGGGTCCGTGATCGGTGAGCTGCGCGACCACAGGACAGGCGACCTGTCAATCACGCCCCCAAAAAATAATCTGCTTTATCATCTATTTGACTCTAAATGGGACCATAATTTACTAAATGAACATCACGCTGTAGTGAAAAAGACTTGAATTGAGACCATAAACTCATTAGGAAAGTGTTTATTGAGGTCATAAATCAAGTGATTTTCCCATTGACTTCTATACAATTCAACATATTTTTGCAGCCAGTGCCAGTGGAGCCATTCGAAAGAATGCAAAGCTCTGCATTGACACCAAAGGCAGATGGCCATGCAGTGCAGTACCCTACTTTTCACCAGTAGGTGTCAGGCTTCACCACAGATTCGGGTTTGGTGTTTCTTTCAGGTTCCTGAGGTTGTATCACATACAAGAATAAACTATGATCTGAAGTGAAAGACACATGTAACCTGTATTTTCATGATATGGACTAGTGGTACTGGTTACTCATTCAAGGCTACATACAAAAGACTGTTTTCTAAGTTTGATGAAGTAACTGTAACTTGTCCTGTCCCTGTGTACATAAAGAATTAAATCAATTTAATGCTTTGTCATTTCCAAGTGATTCAAAAATCCCCATGGATTAAATACTTGGTTGGGTCTGATGATTGGTCCTTACCTTTCCATCCCAGGTGACAGTTCCTCCCCAAATGAGCTCTCACTGCTGCCTATTGAGAATACATTGAAAAAGAACAGACAAAAATTGATTTTCCACACGTCCCTCAGCATCAAGTCTATGAGAAAAGCTAAAGACATTTGGAGAATCTGGTAAAAGAAGTAATAATTAAAGATCTGCCGGCGTGGGGCGTCCGGGTAGTGTAGCGGTACATTCCCTGCCTACCAACACGAGGGTCGCAGGTTCGTGTCCACGTGTTACCTCCGGCTTGGTCGGGCGTCCATACAGGCACGATTGGCCTGTGCCTGAGGGTGGGAAGCCGGATTGGGGGTATGTGTCCTGGTCGCTGCACTAGCGCCTCCTCTGGTCGGTCGGGTCGCGCGGTCGGGGTGGAAGGGAACTGGTGGGAATAGTGTGATCCTCCCACGTGCTACGTCCTGTCGGTGAAGCTCCCCGTCAGGTGAAAAGAAGCGGCTGGCTACTGCGCATGTGTCGGAGGAAGCATGGTGCTAGTCTCGGCCTTCCCCAGATCGGCAGAGGGTGGAGCAGCGACCGGGGCAGCCGATAGGGCAGCATGGGGATAAATTGGTCAAGTATAATTGGGGAGAAAACGGGGGAGAAATCAGAAAAAAAAAAAAAAAACATTTGCCGGCGTAAACAGTGTTACATATAATGTTTTTGTATGATATAATCCAGTGGTTCTCAACGTGGGGCCCGGGGGACCACCAGGGGTTCTAGAGGGAGTTCTAGGGGGTCCCCAGCAAATTGATGAATTGTTCAACTTCAGCATTATTTCATTTAATAAGAAGTTAACACAATTAGAGAATGTAGAAGAATGACTGTTTTAATCATAGTTTCACTGTTATCTCTCTATTTAGAATCAGGGGAGACCATGTAACATTTCAATCGGACCAATACTTAAAAACGAACTTGATTTTATTTTCTTAATCCACAATTTTTATTTTTAGGTCCAAGTGAAATGTTACATGTTCTCTCCTGATTCTAAATATAGCGGAATCGCTTGCTTTGACCAAGTAAAACTATTTTTATAAGCATTCTATGAAATGTCTATGGAATGCCTAACCCAGAAGAGGGCGTGACTTTGGCACTCTATAAAAAGGTTGAGAATCACTGAAAACCCTGAACAGAGAAATGCTTGCATCATATTGTCGCTGTCGGGCGGCGTATGTCCTGTGGGTTTTACACAATTTAAGTCTCGTAACTCCATTCGCCCTCAAACTGTCCCTCAAACCACGAAGATCCGCCCCCTATCTCCGTTTCAAGGCCCCTAGGCACGAGTAAATACCCGGAAAACGGACACGCGCAGACCAGAACCGAACGGCTCCGTATATTTCTGGCTTTGTTTTTGTTTATTTCTGACTTCGTCTGACGTAAATAGATCAATAAAATGTTTTAGAATGACCCCTAGGCTGCAAACTCATTTAAAACCGTGCAGATCAAAGTGGTTTCTGACGAGACTAATGTTAGCGTTAGTGAGAGGCTGTGTTCCCCCAAGACGATGCCTCTAACTCGGAGGCCTGGGAGCAGGCTCGAGGTCGCTGCTGGAGGAGCCAGGAGCCCGCAGGTACTGTATCTGCACGCGTCTGTGTGCTCCAGAAGGGGTGCGGCTACGCGAGGCTGCGTGCCCCGGATAAAGTGCCTCGAAGTCGGAATGATAATCCTGTAACACCATTTGAGCTTATTCAGGTAAGATATTAATAATGTAATGACACATCCAGCAAGTAACTGACCATAATGAAGACATCGTGCCGACTTTGACGACGTGGTGTTCAGTTATTTTAAGAACACTGTTTTTTGTTTCCATTTCCTGCAAAGTTGCCGTTTTGGAGATACGAGGTTTCCGCCCCGACAGCGACAATATGAGACAAACACTTGGAGCTTAGTATACTGTACCTAAGGATAAGCCATTGGACACTGATGTACTGTGTGGATCATTCCTGACTGGACTCTGCGACTCCAGGAAGCTGTCGTCCAGCAGGTGGCGAGCTTTCTCTATGGGGAACGTGGCGCTCTTGCTCTCCGACATGCCGTACTGACACATCATGCTGTGTGGAGACCAGCGGTCAGAAGACAAGGCAGAGATGGAGAGATAGCAGTTTGAATGCTGTTGCACTGCGCTTGACACTTAAAGACATTTCCAGTCACAGTGAATGTTAAGCTCATTTCCCAGCATCCTTCTCTCCCTTGTAAATATCCCTGTGGATTTTATATGCTGTCTTCAAAGCCTCATTTCTGAGACGGCAAACTAAAACATAGGAGGGTCGTGCTGTGCTGATGACTGAAATGTTTTTTTTGTTCACTATGTAAATATATTTTCATTTTTTTGTGTCAGTGTGTGGGCCTTTTTCTGTTTTCATTGGACTTTCATGCTGGCCTCACACACCTGGCCCACTCCTCGCTAAGCCTCGAGTTAAGAGTGCAAACCTTCCTTCTACCAGATGAATGTGGATGTCGCCTGAGGTCCTTACTTGTTTCCTAGACTATGGCTCTTCCTGTGGTGGGAGGGAGGCGGTGTGTGGGGTATATGGACCCCCACAGAGGTGTCGGGACAGGTGGGCCGTCGGCTGTACCTCACGGAGGCAGACACCTCAGACAGACCTGACACACAGGAGACAAGAATTCGGCAATAAATAACCTGCAAACGTTATGCTTAGAATCGCTCTCTTTAACCCAAAGCTTCCACATCTTGAAACCTCCACAGATCTTACACACAAAACACAAATGACTAGAAGCTGAATTGTTATTATTTTGCAGCTTGACAAATGATGTCGAAGGAGATAAGAGTCATATTCTCATTCATTTTCCCCGATAAGCTTTTCTTGTAACTCCTTATTTGGACAGTCTGCCTACAGAGAATTTGTCACATTTCAACAGATAATTAGTTGACATAATGTAGGTTGACATTCAACAATTGAACTGTTTGTCTTTGTCTGTAGATGTTGTGTTAACAGCTTATTAGTTGATATTCAACAAACAGATTCTGTTTGCTTCCTGGTCCACACACCTGCACTTAGTCTAAATTTAGGCATGTTCATCAATTGCCACATAGACAATATAGAGCTCAGTGGCCTTGTGGTTTGAGTGTCTGCCCTGAGGCTGGGAGGTCGTGAGTTCGATCCCCGGCCGAGTCATACCAAAGACTATAAAAATGGGACCCATTTGCCTCCCTGCTTGGCACTCAGCATTCAAGGGTTGGAATTGGGGGGTTAGATCACCATATGATTCCCCGAGTGCGGCACTGCTGCCGCTCACACCCAGGTGTGTGACAATCAGTGGGGACTTTACCTTTACCTTAGATAATCTGTTGAACATCTGTTAAACAGTTGAATTGTGGAATGTTAACTAATAAGCTATTGAAATGTTACAAATAGACTCTCTGTAGGCGAACTATTCTGTCATCAACCTAATGGTGTGAACGTGCAGTTCACACCATACGCCAAAGCAACACCAAAGCCACGCAGTTTCAATTCAGCGTCCTTGTTAACAGGCGAGTCCGTTCACACCGGACGCACGCCACGCCACGCCGACGCCACGCTGATCCAATAGTTTCAGCTTCTGTTCTATTTTCCAAATGTGCCGCGCGCTGATCCCGAGCTGCCGGGCAGGCAGGCAGGCAGTCAATGCACTTTGTGAGGGGTGGGAGGGGCCGGAGCAGCAGCAGCTCCGACCCGGCCGCTGAGGAAAAGAGACCGTTTCTGGTGTGACCGCTTTGGTGTCAGATCAGCTTGAGTCTGCTTCAAGCTTCAGTTCGGCATGGCTTTGGCGTATGGTGTGTTTGGCCACTAACTTCAAGTCTGTCCACATGATCCTGTCATCAGCCTGGCTGCAAATTAGCATTCTGTGGATGGGATGAACTGATGCAGTGCTACCATGATGTATGTTGTGCCAGCGGAACCTCTGAGTCAGTCTCACTGTAACCTATTGGGGCCATTCAATAAGCGAAAGACATGGCAGCTAGGACCGAGCAGGGCAGCCTATGTTCAAGTGGCTCTACGCAGTGTTGGGGGGGTTACGTATTGGGAAAACGTATTCCACTACAGATACTGAATACATGCCCTAAAATAAAATAAAATAAATACTCTCAAGTTATGTAACGTATTCTAAGTACTTTGGATTACTTTTGGAATATTTCAACATCGTCTTGCTGAGCCTGAGCACATTTGTCGGAGTCACTCTGAATGGACGCAACCGCGAGGACAATGTTGTCGCCTTCTTCAGCATGTTTGTAGTCAAATGGAAATATACCACCAATTTAAACTGGAACTGTAATGGAATATAGTTACTCCTAAGTATTTGTTATTTTAAATACTTGTATTCCGTTACTCCCCAACCCTGGTCTATGTAATATATTTTACTCGTAAGACCCATGAACCTTAAGAGCTTAATGAAAACTGAAGCATTTGGGCGACTGCCTCATACAAGTCAGCGCCATGTAATTGTGCCTGTGAGGTGGTTTAAGCCACATTCCCACATGCTGTGTTCAAGTCAGGAGGCCTTCCCGTCAACAGGAAAATATTCACTCCGTCGCAATTTAGTAATCATGAACAATAATGTAGTGAGGTCACACCTTCATCATGCTGCGCAATTACCCCATAGCCGTGCTCCGTCATCCCTCTGGGGTCGAGGCTGTCATTAGTCCAGCGTATGCCTCCAGACATACAAATGGCCCTGCGGCGCAGCGCCAGGTGGGTAGCATGTAGGAGCGGGAATCACCAGAGTCCCCGCAAATACAATATTATCACGATACTTAAGTCACGATACACTATTATTGCGATTTTAAAAATATTGCAATACATTGCAATTTATTATTACCTTTTTTCAACTGCAAAGGAAAATACTTTGTCAACATCTGTTTTATGTAATAAGTATCGCAATATTTTACTATACTAGAAATTCAAGTCAAGTGCGTGCAAAAAAAAGATCTTTCTGATTTCCCCCCTATTTTCTCCCCAATTGTACTTGGCCAATTTCCCCCTGCTGCTCCACCCTCTGCCGATCTGGGGAGAGCCGTAGACTGGCACCATGCTTCCTCCGACATATGCGCAGTTGCCAGCCGCTTCTTTTCACCTGACAGCGGGGAGCTTCACCGGTAGGACGTAGCACGTGGGAGAATCACGCTATTCCCACCAGTTCCCTTCCACCCCGACCAGGTGCCCCGACCGACCAGAGGAGGCGCTAGTGCAGCGACCAGGACACATACCTCCAACCCGGCTTCCCATCCTCAGGCACAGGCCAATCGTGCCTGTATGGACGCCTGAGCAAGCCGGAGGTAACATGTGGGTACACCCTAACCCCGTACGAACCTGCAACAATCTTCTATAATTAAGTTGATGTGTGTGCGTGTCTGTGTGCGTCAGTATCTTTAAGGCCCACACTGCAGGTTGGATTAGGCTGACAATTTGCATGGCGGTGTGTTAGGATCCAGGGAAGGTCATGGGCAGGTTGTATAGTCCTGGAAACCATCTGCAAACTCCTGGAAACCACCTGGACACCACCATCATTTCCAGCCAAGCAAAAGGTGCAGTTGTAGCGCTTTCTGCCTATTTTTGGGGCATGTTTTTATTTCTTCCAAATTACATCAAATTTCTATTCTATAATTATAATAGTAATTATTACTATGAACAGCCTAGATGGCACTCATACAGTAGGTTTTTATCTTGCCTTTATGCATCCTTTAATTCAAATGCACAGCCTCTGTTTGTCATTTAAAGATACTTGCTTGATTCTCTGGAAACATGGCTTGAGTCAAACAATTGGCCAACCCAGCCTGCCAACTGGTGCACATACCCAAGTGTGTTTGACAAGGCGTTGCATCAAAATCAACTGATTTCTTTATAGAATTATCATTGTAGATATGAGGTGTTCGGTGTTTGTCAGAGGTTCTATAAACAGACTGTTTGATGCATATTGTTAGGATGATTTCTGTTGTGTTTGTGCGTGTGTGCGTTGGCGTGTGTGTGGCTGTCAAGGATCCTAAAAAGAAGGATAGGACAACTCTCACATCACAGCGTTCGAATTTTACATTGGGGCCAGTTCTCTTGAAGTGAATGGGGCGGGCAGGGTAAGTCCCACTATAAACCATCTGTGTGTGGTTTCACCCTTTGAATGAAAAATGCTTCCACCAGATTAAAGAAAAGACACTACTGTATGTGATGTTGATTGAGGATTCGTTTTTTTTAATGTGCATGTTAGTTTTCCTTATTATTGGTCTCCAAACAGATCATGGCTCTGTCCTGCAGCTGCATATAGCTCAACTCAAGCCCCTGTTTGGTCCAAAATAGAGCTAGATTAGCTAACTACATCATGATGCATGATCAAACAGGGCATCAGTCAACATCACATCTTTTCTTTAATCTGGTGGAAGCATTTATGAATCAAAGGTGGAACGACACAGATATGATGGTTTATAGTTGGGACTTACTGCCCGCCCCATAGACCCATTTCACAGCAACATGAAGCAGGTGTAACCAATACCATTAATGATGGTTCCATTCCATTTAGGTGTCCCAGTGCCAGGGCCCTCACTAATGTTATTGGTTATACCTGATTTTACTTCCTGCTTTACCACCCCAAAATGGTTGCTGTGAAAAGGGCCTACTCACTTCCCCAAAGTCTGGACTGGCCCCAATGCAAAATTCGAACGCTGTGATGTGAGTGATGTCTTATCCTTCTTTTTTTAGGGTCCTTGGCGGCTGTGAGTCATGTGACGCTGGCTTGTTGTGCATGGAGAGAGTGACCTCATTGTTTGGCAGAGTGCGCGATGCAGGGTGCGTTTTATCCGCTGCAGAAACGGCCAATAGCAAAACGCAGCCAGAACCCCTCAGACCCAAAACGCAGCCAGAACCCGTCAGACCCAATTTCTGTTCTGTCTCAGTTAGCTAACAATTATGTCAGAGGCTGGACAGTAAATAAGAGCTGATAAGGTAAATAATTAAAGGGGTACTTCACTGAAAACCATGCTGAGTTATTTTGCACATGATCTCACACATCCAAAAACTGTAAACAGTTTTTGCAGACATTCATCAGCTGCGATATAAAGGTGGAGGCTACACCGAGTCACCGACCTAAGGTTTTATTGGTTTTATTCCACAGGAAAACTATATTTGTTTGTTAAGCTCTAAGCTGGTCCCAATAACCGAGCGTAAGCTGTTTATTTAACCTGTGGAATATTTAGCATTTTATTTTGCACAAGCTGCCTGCCAATAAATAAACAGCTGTCAATTCATATTTCTCATATGCTAATTACTTGATATATAATGTTGTTTAGAATAGTTAATTAAATAAATAAATAAATAAATAATACTATACAATAAATAGATGGCTTCAAATAGACCCTGTGATCGGTACGGTCGATACTGCTTCCAGCGATGAGCGATCGGTGATTGCCCCCAAAAATCCTAATGGGAGCCCCCTCACCCATCTACTAAGTGTTGTTTATGTTCATGCATGGGAAGGCAGATTCCCTCATAGAAAGAAGCTGAATAATAATAACATTGACAAATACAAGAGGGACCGGCAGCAATGATTGTGTAATGGGAACTCTCTCTGTGTGTGTGTGTGTGTGTGTGTGTGTGTGTGTGTGTGTGTAATATACATTGCTGCCTTGTAATCAGAATAGAATGTGTAATAAAAGAGAGAGCGACAGAGATGAGGTTGCCGGGGTAACCATAGCAAACACATCCCATCACGTGCCATTATACTGCCATTAGCTGCATGTTAATTTGCTCATGATATGTTCAATCAGTCTAGACTCACATCATCACTGATGACATCATCACTGAACTATAGCCTCAGCCTTAGGGCAATCAGTCTTAAGGCAATTAATCTGCCCTAATTAAAAAAATACGGCTCCTTCAGGTCACCCGGGAGCTCTCTACACCCCCTGACAGTTTCAGCCCGATCGCACGTAAAACGGCATAGCTGTGGTCGGCCAAAATTCTTGAAACAGAGTACATATTGCCAAATTTATAGATATAGATATAGCTAGATAGAGAGATAGATAATGTCTTGCTGAGTTTTATTACACAATAATCTTTCTGACCTATTTTAATCTCGCCCCTGACAAAATTACAAGAAAAAGGACTAAAACTAACACTGAAACGAATAAAACTAAAACCAAGCATTTTCAAAAACTAAAAACTAAACTAGCAACCCCGCTTTAAAAGCTAAATTAAACTCAACTGAAATTAAAACAAAAGGTCAAAACGAAATAAAATAAAAAATAAAAAAAATGAAAAATGCAAAACTATAACAACCTTTGACACACACAAACGCAAAGATACACTGAGCGTAGTGGCTTTGATGTGGCTATGGGCTTGCATCCTTCTCCACTCCCCTTGACCTCCATCCAGCTCTGGGCAGGTTCCAGCCACATGACATCACCTCAGCACCCTCCAGATGAACCCCTCAGAGCCCCCGGAGAACAGGAGGAACCCCCACCCGCCCGCCGCAACATGCCCTCATGGAACTTCTCACTCGGCTGGCTTGTCTTTGACGATGGTTACAAATGCTGTGAGGGAAGTCATTTGTCTCTCCTACAGGACTCAGAGCTAACTCACTGTAGCCTCCTTACCGCTGTAATGGCTTCAGATGACAGAGGAGGAGGATGGGAGAGAAGCCAGAGCAAAGAGAAATGATGGAGACGACAGAGTGAGAGAGAGAGAGAGAGGGAGGTGGAGACAGAAGAGAGAGAGTCTAATGTGGCTGCGGTGAGCTTTGGAAACCCGCCGGCGTGTTTATGCCATCCAATCACTGCGGCCAAACCATTTCCCTTCCCGCTCCAATGCAAATATAATGAATCAACTAGCGAGCGTGTGGCCTTCAGGTCCCTCTGCCACATCTGACGCAGTCTGGAGGACACAGGCTGATGGCGGTCTAAACACTCAGAGCCTGCATGGCCTCTGCAACACATGCTAGCTAGAAATGAGATTGTATTGCCAATAATGATTCCAAAGTACAAAGGTTTGTGGATCGGCTGATTCCAAGTATCTACAAACCGTTATGCGACACGGTCTGATGAAAGGGGGTAACAAGTTAGTAGGCAACCGTGAAATCACAACCGCACAAATCAAGATCAAAGGTTCTACAGGGGTGTAGTGGGAAAAATACAGAGGTGGTTAAACTATCCAACGTGAGTAGTTTACCACAGTTGATCTGAAAATAGGTGAGTAAACTCTCTGCCTTTCAAAGAGGTGGGTAGACTGTGTTTACCCTCCACTACGCCCCAAATGTATGCTAGTTTAGATGTCAACACAGTCAATATAACAAACAGCAGTTTTAGGATCACTAAATCTCAAGGTTATGAATATAACCCCGGTTTTATAAACAAGGGGAGGGCCTCCCTGATTGACCAGAATAACTACTTTATCTCTACACCAGGCTGAAGGAATGGGGTGGGCAAAGAGCCAATCCTATCTCTCTCCACCTGCCCAGGTCAAGAAGGGTAGTCTGGTGAGGATCCCTCACCTTGTTTATAAAACCGTGGTTATATTCATAACCTTGAGTTTTATCCAACAAGGATTGAGCTCCTCACAATGGGAATGTCATATCTCCCGTAGTGTCCAGACCGGTTATCGCAACCACCCCGAGAGGACGTGATAGGTTCCTCACTGGGGTCCCGTGCCAGGCACGAGGCTGAGACGTCCAGTCTATAGAATCGGACAAAAGGAGAGAGGCGAGATCCGGCTCGCCGCCCTGTAGAGACACTCCTCTAAAGAGGGTGTAATGGAAAAATGACTAAAATGCTTTGTTGATTCATCAATAATGAGTTGCTCGTTTAAAATATATATATATATATATATATATATATATATATATATATATATATGAGGATTTTATTTCATGAAAGTTCCACTGTGCGCACAGAAGTTCCATTAGCTACACAAGTCCAACCTTGATCTTTCATAAGAGACAATACAACCTTGGTCTGGCCATAAGGCATGTTATCTATCTCTAGGAATGCTCTCCAGATGGGAAGAGAGTCCACCTGAGAGACGTCTTAAGATGAGACGGCCATAGATCATTATTGTACAGATACAATAATGATCAACAACCAATCAATAAGCAATCAATCAATCATTCTGCACTCACAAGGGCCCAGGATGAAGCCATCCCGTGAGTTGAGTGCACACAGGACCCCCAAGGGAGGCTGTGCGCCCTGGCTCGGGGTAACCCCAAGTTTGATAGCCTCCACAATCCAATGTGAGAGGCGTAACGTTTAGGGATGGGCTTGCCCAGACAAGGATTAGCCGAGGAGACGAACAGCTGATCGCCCTTCCTGAGCCCCCCAGTTTTGTCCATGTAAGTGTGCCGGGCACGGACACGGACAGGACAGGGCAGGGCATACACACTGAGCCTGCTGTTCCCCAGCAAAGGCTTCTAGAGAGATGAGGGATAAAGCACCCATAACTTGGTGTCTCTCAAGAGACTCCTGTCTCTTGTAACCTGTCTCTCCCATAATCCCCAGAAGGCACCAGGGTCCTGGCAATGGGGAGACTCCTGCACTCCCTTCATGACGGCGCAGACCAGTTGATTCTGGCTGGCATCATCACCTCCAATCCCGAAATGGCCAGCCGACACGGCTGCCAGTTAGACCTTTATAGTGGAAAAGGCTCTTCCCTGGTCAATCAGTTCCTGGCATTCACTTTCCAGCTTTTAAACAGCTGATTCTTCCTATTTCAATTCATTGATGCTTCATTATGTTGCAGTTTTATTATAAAGGACCGACAGAATCTAGCTTGCTATCATCCGATTCCTTGGTCAGATGCCATTTTGGTTGTTGTTGTTGTTGTTGTTTTTGTTGTTGCTGTGGATGTTGTACATGTGCACTCAGTCTTACCTGCCAAGTCTTCTTTAGAAGAGGCGATGCGAGGGGAACTGTTGCCAGGCTCAATCTTCAGAGACAACCTGTAACAAACACAGACACACACATCCATTATTGTTCCTTTGGACAAAAAGAATATGCGTAGCTGGTAGGGCTGCACGGTTATGGTCAAAATGATAATCACGATTATTTTTGATCAATATTGAGATCATGTTTATTTAATACGATTACTCTTTGACTTTGGGAACATCATGCATTTATTGAACAAAAAAACTTTTAACACTGGATTTCTTTGAACTGTCATCTTCTACCAAGGAAGGTTTTAAAAATAAACAGACAAACACACTGGCTCTCTGTTCTAGACTGGTGCTCAAACTATAGCAGCGAGAAACACAAAAATATAACGTAGATTGTAGAAGAATACTGCATACTGCCATGCATACTGCCCTGCATACTGCGCTGCATACTGCCCTGCATACTGCGCTGCATACTGCGCTGCATACTGCCCTGCATACTGCCCTGCATACTGCCCTGCATACTGCGCTGCATACTGCCCTGCATACTGCCCTGCATACTGCGCTGCATACTGCACTAAGTTAAATTCCCTCAATTGTACTATGGCTATTCAAATGAATCTTGAATCTTGATTATGGTTAAAGTTGTAACCAGCATTGACCACTGCTTCTGTGGGCCGCATGTAATATATATACCGTAAATTCCGGACTATAAGCCGCACCTTTTTTCCCGTTTTTTGGCCTTTTTTTGCCCCTGCGGCTTATATAACGGTGCAGCTTATCTATGGATTTAAAAAAAAAAAAAAAAAAATCTCTCTTTTTTAGCACTCTTTCTAACTATAAATCCTATATAACTATAATAAGTTTTAATTTCCTCTCTCGCCCTCTTTTCACCACACTGTATGACACTGTATGACACTGTGTGCACTGTAAAAAACAACACAGGTGGTGTTGTGTTATGTTGTTTTGTTGAAATGTTAATAAATGGGAGCTTCCTCAAACAGCCATCTCTTTCCCGACAATCCCCTCTGTGCATGAACCCTTACATATGGTAATTAAACATTAAAACACAAAAAAAAAAAAAAAAAAAAACATTAAAACACCCGCGGCTTATAGTCCGGTGCGGTTTATATAAGAAAAAAATAGTCAACTTTGCAGGTGCGGCTTATACACCGGTGCGGCTTATAGTCCGGAATTTACGGTACATATTTTTTACAGCAGGAGCCTTCAAATCCCAAAATACTACTTTCAATTGATGTCATGCTAGAAGTGGCGTAAAGCTTCACCTGCACCATACAGACAGCTGCTCAAGCTATTGCTGCCGGACGGCAAAAGGAAGAGGCAGATTATGTTCGCAAATAATATTTCTCTCTTCTTTTGACGTAATACTGCAGGTTTTAAAGCAGTCGTGCAGCATGTGTTTCTCATTTCCCCTACAAACATATTGCACTCTTTTGGAGGAGGGAGAGAGGAGTGTGCGCCAATGCTAACAAACGCTGTCATCCCTTCCGTGTATATGAGATAGTCTCCAGGCTGATCAGTCCACAGGAGTTGTAAACATTCTGCGTTGGACTAATGGCATGTGATAATTTAATCACGGCTTTTTCTATAGAGAGTGGCTCCGGCCTCTAAACTGAGAGGAAGATGTCATGTGATCATTTAACCATGGCTTTTTCTATAGAGAGTGGCTCCGGCCTCTAAACTGAGAGGAAGATGTCATGTGATCATTTAACCATGGCTTTTTGTATAGAGAGTGGCTCCGGCCTCTAAACTGAGAGGAAGATGTCATGTGATCATTTAACCATGGCTTTTTGTATAGAGAGTGGCTCCAGCCTCTAAAGTGAGAGGAAGATGTCATGTGATCATTTAACCATGGCTTTTTCTATAGAGAGTGGCTCCAGCCTTTAAACAGAGGAAGATGTCATGTGATCATTTAACCATGGCTTTTTGTATAGAGAGTGGCTCCGGCCTCTAAACTGAGAGGAAGATGTCATGTGATCATTTAACCATGGCTTTTTCTATAGAGAGTGGCTCCAGCCTTTAAACAGAGGAAGATGTCATGTGATCATTTAACCATGGCTTTTTGTATAGAGAGGGCCTCCGGCCTCTAAACTGAGAGGAAGATGTCATGTGATCATTTAACCATGGCTTTTTCTATAGAGAGTGGCTCCAGCCTTTAAACAGAGGAAGATGTCATGTGATCATTTAACCATGGCTTTTTGTATAGAGAGTGGCTCCGGCCTCTAAACTGAGAGGAAGATGTCATGTGATCATTTAACCATGGCTTTTTCTATAGAGAGTGGCTCCGGCCTCTAAACTGAGAGGAAGATGTCATGTGATCATTTAACCATGGCTTTTTCTATAGAGAGTGGCTCCGGCCTCTAAACTGAGAGGAAGATGTCATGTGATCATTTAACCATGGCTTTTTCTATAGAGAGGGCCTCCGGCCTCTAAACTGAGAGGAAGATGTCATGTGATCATTTAACCATGGCTTTTTGTATAGAGAGGGGCTCCGGCCTCTAAACTGAGAGGAAGATGTCATGTGATCATTTAACCATGGCTTTTTCTATAGAGAGTGGCTCCGGCCTCTAAACTGAGAGGAAGATGTCATGTGATCATTTAACCATGGCTTTTTCTATAGAGAGTGGCTCCGGCCTCTAAACTGAGAGGAAGATGTCATGTGATCATTTAACCATGGCTTTTTCTATAGAGAGGGCCTCCGGCCTCTAAACTGAGAGGAAGATGTCATGTGATCATTTAACCATGGCTTTTTGTATAGAGAGGGGCTCCGGCCTCTAAACTGAGAGGAAGATGTCATGTGATCATTTAACCATGGCTTTTTCTATAGAGAGTGGCTCCGGCCTCTAAACTGAGAGGAAGATGTCATGTGATCATTTAACCATGGCTTTTTCTATAGAGAGTGGCTCCGGCCTCTAAACTGAGAGGAAGATGTCATGTGATCATTTAACCATGGCTTTTTGTATAGAGAGGGGCTCCGGCCTCTAAACTGAGAGGAAGATGAAAATGATGCTGGATCAAACATCGTCTACAGTGGAAGTCACCGCAAGGTGAGCCAACAATATCTTACACTGCAAGATATTCCTGGCTCACTTTGTGATATAAGATATGTGCCGGATCAAAAATAGGTCAGATAAATGAAGAATACCGGTAACTAACATGTTACTGGTATTAACAAATTACTTTTGTTAATGCACATTTTTTATTATAAATATTTTATGGTAATTTCAAACTCAATTACACATTTAATATAAAAAAAAACTTTTATGAATTATTTATTGTAAATGCATACCTGCATAGTACCAATGCATACCAACATTAGGCTGTGAAAAAGAGGGGGATTTTCTCGGGTATCGGCAAATGCAGAGCCGTCAAAACTGGGCCGGTATGAGATTTTTACGCTAAGATAACGTTAAGCAAAAAGACCACGGGTTCAAGTTGTTGTATTTTTTACGTAGGTCAATTGGCATCAGACCAGTGACTGACAGGCCAGGAGGAGGAGAGTCTGCCTGTCACTCAACTCATGCCTTGATTGCTACTGTGTGTGTGCATGCTGCAGGGTAGGATCCAGACCCTTTCCCTTGGTTTTAGAAGTGAAAATAATAGGTAATAAAAATGCATTCTTTTTAATTACAAGAGCGGGTCCTGCCTCCTGTGTATTCGCACCACACAAGGTATGATGGTATTGCGCACCTCTAAAATGTGTTATTGTAAAAATATCGGCTGAAAAAAATATATTTTATTTTCTCCCGGCTGGTTTCTCATGGACCCCTTGCAGCACATAAGCACCTTATGCGACTGGTAGCACTATGTTGTAACATTGAATGTCGATAATATATATGTATTTTCCCCCTCTTTCTTTCTTTTCCTTTTTTTCATGTGTCTGAGCCTGTTCATTTTTGTTTGCTTTCTTCGTGTGTCATTCTGATTTTTTTTTTAAATGTTAAATTAAATATATATAATATAAAAAAGAGGATCTCCAATATGATGTTGCCTGAGAAAGTCATTAGGGCCTGTTGGATGAATTAGCTCCCCGTGGAAAAAGTGAAAACCAGTTGTGTCCTGTCCATCACATCCCTCTCCACCTTTACGCCCACTTCCATGTTTGAAGTTTTGCTTGTGGGAACATTTGCCTCTTTCGCTCACCGTCTGTTAACTGGTGCTCTTATCTTATGGCTATGATGGAAAATCACACCCAGGTGTTGAAGTGAGCGGTTCAGGTTTGCCCAAATCGAACGCCCCCCCCCCCCCCCCCAGTTTAATCACATCTTCTAAATCCATCTGCTACCCAACCTGCACAGCTGTTTAAACCAAACAGCACAGCTAACGTTATTCAACTCCCTAGTTCAGACCAACAGAACCAACAGAACCTCATCTCATCGTTACATAGGCTACTGTTATCAGGGATTAAAGCACAAAAACAAAAAAAAACAAAAATCGGACTAAAAGTTTTTCCAGGCCTGTTTTAGCTATTTCGGGCTTTTTAAAGTGTCCACTTCCCCCCCCGCTGTGCGGTCGCTTCCCATAGGTTTTCATGTCAAAAAGGGTGGACAGTGTGTACTGTACATATCACACTCATTTCACTCTAAATTTCCACCTGCATTATTACGAGAGGACGTACTGCGGATGCATGAATATATCCTGGGGAGTTGAAGATAATGTTGAGGTGAACTGGAACAGCTGTGCATAAAGCAGGCTGTGGACGGATTTCTCTGTGCGCACAATGGTGCGCACCTATTGCGAGAGAGATTATTATTTTATCCGAGGAGTCTATTTAACGCACAACAGGCGAGACAGACTGCAGATATGCTTTGGTTATCTTGTTTCTGATAGTAGAACTTCAATCTGGAGGTGGTTTTCCCTCAGTCCTGCTGTCATTTCTTATGAATTAGCTGGGATTCCCGTCTTCCCGAGGCGTGCCCTTTCAGACAGACGGTCGATTTGCTATGACTCCCTCCACTGGCAGAACGAAAGGCATAAAAAAATTATCCACCACACCGCATTGACTCCAGTGACTTTCACACGGGATTCACACGTGAACGAGGCGACTGTCAACCATTTGCGGTGTCAGAGTGGTGACCTACTTGAAGTTGTCGTCCTCCACAAACTTCTGCAGCTCCTCAATGTAGCGAACTGACATCAGGTACTTCTGGACATGCGGGAGGGTCACCAGGTGATCTGGAGAGAAGAAGAAGAGCTTTTGAGTTGAGCTGGTGACATCATGTACGTATTTAGGCATTCATTTTGATTTTCAGTTCAACTGGCCTCACCAAGTTGATTTTGAAACTACCCAATCTAAAAAGCAAGGTGTGGTAACCGAATGAATGTGAGTCCTCGTGATTCCCTAGTGGTAGCGAGTAGGTTGGTTAAACTCACAGTATACAGGCCCGTTAATCAGCTCTGCCAAGGGAGCTAGCTCTCTTGGTGTAGTGGTTAGTGTGTGCGCTTTGGAAGCCGGAGGTCGGCGGTTCGAATCCACCCCTGGGCAAGCCCTTAACATGGGTTGCTGCAACTACCATCAACACAAAGCGGTTACACAATATCCCTAACGAAATTAAGTCTGCAAATTCTCTGAACGTTTTAAGAACCTTCTGAAAAACATTCTTGCTGAGTAAGGTAGAGTTACGTGCTGAGCCTTTCGTTGAAATGGTACCTTGGTGCTTACTTTACTTTAAGACTCAGACACACACACACACACACACACACACACACACACACACACACACACACACACACACACACACACACAGGTGCTTACCGTATTTACATGACATCTGCAGGTCAGCGATGAGCCTCAGGAGATTGTTCATCTGGTTGGTCCGCTGTTCCGTCTCGATGATGCTGTCTGATGCAGGATAGGCCGAGTCGATGTAGATCATGTCCAACAGGTAGATGCCTGCAGGAGACAGAGGGGACACAGAGCAGACAGAGGGGACACAGGATAGGGGATGAATTGGTGAAACTCCAACACTGAATCTAGCCTTGCCTTGGTAAATGCTTTATGACAGGACAGCTTTTCTGCCCAGCCGCAGTGTGCTGATCATATTCACCTTATTATTTGCCCATAAGGACGCTTCTGCATTACGTCATTTTGTAATCGTTCTTCCGTTTTAGACCCGGAAGTAGATTACTCCTACCTTTATCATTTTTAGACTTGTCAAAAAGCTGTTTTCAAGCAAAAAAAACACACAACTGTTTTAATATTTTTTCGGATGAGAACGTAACATTCCAAATATGTGACCAGTTTATCAGAATAACACCTATTTGGACATTTTTAATGAGCAGCGAGGAGCGCACTGGCTGTGTGACCGGTCAGACTAACGCTAGCTAGTAGGCTCTGTAGTAGGCTAGTAGGCTATCTGTCAACCCCCCTACTGTACTGGCAGTGAAAACACTGTCAACGTGCTTTTGTGCTTTTGTAACTAAGGTTAAATGCCGACCGGGTAACAGCCATCGGCTCCTCGCAGCAGTAACGATATGAGCATGTAACTGAAGTTGGCCGCAGTGTAGCTGCTGAATGTTGCCAAACAAACTTCATTCATAGTTTACAGTTTATCGATGTTTACCGGCCGGCTAACACTGAACCGGAAGAACAAATACAATTGCGTCTTACACGGAAGATAAAAAGTGGGCGTGGCAACATAAGGTGAATACTGTAGCTCTAATAGTGTGAACAAAAAGGAAAAAAGATAATAATAATAAACTATCCTTATAATAAAATTGCCTAGGACTAGGTGGATGGGCGGGCGGGTGGCGTCAGTCACGATTTGTGTCACGTTTTGTGACATCGGGCCGCTTTCGACTGATACCATGCCGCCACCCCCATACACACACACATACAGGGAGCCGAATTCCATGCAATTTGGCATAGTGCCACCTACTGGCAACACAAAAAGCACAGACCTTACACACACAAGATTTTGAGGCTGCGTAGCAGCCGGATAATCTACTGTAGTTGTTCAAAAAATGCCATCGAACAGTAGAGGAGAGGATTAGCACCACATGTGAAAAGTTAATTACAGTTCTGAGTTTAAACTCAGAATTCTGAGAAATTATGACTTTATTTCCAGAATTCTGACTCAGAACTCATATACGTTTTCCACATGTGGCCCTAATCCTCTTCCGTAGTTATTTCACCACGACCACGGAAAGGATGTATCTTGCAAGTATAGGAGGATGCTCATTTGGATATTCATTTGGATACTTTTGGTATTTGTACATGGTTGTTGAGCTAGTAGTCCATCCCTCTCCACAGTCACATCGGTGTTCACAAAAGCTATGACAAACTATTATAATCAAGTGGGATTGTCTCAAACATTTCCTGGTAATTTTACCAAGGGGCACATCAAACGTGTCAAACACAACCTGGAAACCATCTGTTGACCTTTTCACAGCCGCACACTTTCCTACAATTTGCCTCAGTTCTGAAATACCGAGCCCAGAGCGGACACTCCCCCTTAGGCTGAGCACTGTACACTGTATTGGATGAGATTTGGTTTGGACATTGCATATGTACAACACTGAGGTTAGAAAAAGTCTGTTTCACACAGGATTCGGACATTATTTTGTGAAAGCGCCAATTTATTTCAGCGAAGTCAACCAGGAATGTTTCCGGTTTACTACACAACATATACTGTATGTACACTGTCAAAAGTTTCTCCCTTCTGCTTAAAAGCCTAACATGTTTTTTTAATACAAATAGCCTTTGCCTTTCCATAAAGAATCTAAAATAGAAGAGTTTTGAGCTACTTTAAAGAATCTAAAATAGACGAGTTTGGATTTGCTGGCTTGTTGCATAATTCCATTTGTGTTGGCCAATCCCCCCTGCTGTCCCAGTCATTGCTCCGCCCCCTCTGCCCGTCTGGGGGAGAGTTGTAGACTAGCACCTTCCTCCGATATACAGTACGTGCAGTCACCAACAGCTTCTTTTCACCTGACAGCGGAGGTTCGATGGCAGGACATAGCCCGTGGGAGTATCACGTTATTCACCCCCAGTTCCCCTCTCCCCGAAGTAACCAAGACACATACCCTTAATCCGGCTTCCCACCCGCAGACATGGCCAATTGTGCATTGTCCAATTCCGTGAAAACCGTCTATATAACTGAGGAATCAACAACACAATGTCATAAACTGTAGGTTGCTGTAGGACCTAAAGCGTCCCAGCATGTCAGTCTCAGGATCTCATGCCTCTGTGAAAAGTGAGAGATAGCTGCACAGAAATGGTTCAGGTAGTGATTTAGTTTCAACAACATCCACTTTTATGACTGCGGCTTGGAAGAAATGTACATTTATATAGGAAGCTATTAAGCTGAAACCATTGCAAAGCTTGCTGACTAATGCGGAATGGAAACCACTTACTACAGACACACATGTTAACAGCTCATTAGTGTTCATTGTTGTCAGCTTCTTGGCACACATTTCTACGCGTTTCCATTTCTCCTCATTCTTTCCTGACGTGGTTCACCAGGATGAGGCTGACACACGCAGCCCAGGAATAACACTGATCTGTCTGATTGAGACAAGCTAGATGAGCTAACACTTGCTAGTGACAACAGCTAAACGCTAAACAAATCCGCTGCATCCTCGCCAGGTTTGGCTTAACCCATTGATACCTGATGCAGCATTTGCATGTGTATCCCTTTAAGATCCTTAAAGGGATATGCACACAAATGAGGGATATACACGCAAATGCTGCATCAGGTATCAATGGGTTAACGTAATGCCAGCTCAGACATTTCCCCTCCTCTCGGAACCCGTGCGGGACATGGATTGCAAATTGCAATAGTTTTATTGTGATCATCTGAAAGTGTGCAAAACAGCCACACTGGCAGCAGCCATGTTTTGCCCGAGGCAGCACTGACATCACGAGCATGCAACAACAATATGCTC
The DNA here is from genome assembly GCF_964638095.1 of Poromitra crassiceps. Classification (NCBI taxonomy): domain Eukaryota; kingdom Metazoa; phylum Chordata; class Actinopteri; order Beryciformes; family Melamphaidae; genus Poromitra; species Poromitra crassiceps. Next base: position 16,088,112 of record NC_139629.1, on the reverse strand, counting down.
CGTTTCCGAGGCAAAAACAAAGCCTCATGGCCTGTATTATCGGCTGTTATTTATCGGAAAAAAGGCCATTATCGAAATAATAAATAATAACGCAAAATGCCCATATCGGCCGATAATTTATCGGTCCGATAATTATCGTGCATCCCTGATACAAATCTGGTTGAAAATAGACTAAGGCCATGTTTAGACTAGGAGGCCAAATCTGATTTGTGAACTTTAGTGACCTATTAATGATTCTATCCAGATTGGTTTTGAGCAGTGTCGGGGGTAACTCATTACAAAAGGAACATATTACATGTAATATATTACTTTTAGCAGTAACTCAGTAATATAACTTATTACTTATAGGATTTCAGTAATATTATACCAGTTACCTTGTTAAGTACTGTAACTCAAGTTACAAATTGAGTTACATTTGATTAACTCAAAAAACATATTTAAACACGATTTCAGACAAGCCCGTCTTTATTGTCACACGATTACACATCAACACATGCACGGACGGCTATTTAAAAAAGATACAATCATTTCCTAATCAAACTGTGTGTTTTTATGCAAATAACCACTATAGATGACAATAACAAAGGAAAAGAATAACATTTAGAATTTTGGATTGTTTACACTGACTTCAAGGCGGTTGAAATTATTTTTCGGGATGGTTCCGGGGCAGCAATGTCATTCTACTGCTGCTGTTGTTTTGGTAAAAGTAATGCAAAAGTAGTGTAATAAGTAACGAGTTACTCTGCACAGAAAGTAATATTGTAAAGTAACGTATTACTTTCAAATGAAAGTAACTAGTAATATGTAGTATATTACATTTTGAAAGTAACTTGCCCAACACTGGTTTTGAGTCTGGATGCTCCAAGTCTGATTTGTGTCACTTGTCCCAAACCACATATGGAGGTAGTTTCCAATCTGCTTCAAATGTGCTTTTGACTGATGTGTCTTCAGTGCGGACGCGCAGATCCACCAAATCTGATTTGAACGTCACTCGCAACTCGTCATCAAATGTTTCTGCGCCGGAAAACCACGTCACCATGTACGTATTTACTGACGCCCACATCATTACCATACCATCATACCATGCCATGCAGATGGCTGTTTAGGTCTGGACACACAGATCCGACTTGAAAATCAGATTTGTGGCAGTGCGGACACACTCCCAAATCAGATTTGGGAAACCAATCAAGATAATGATGATTAATGACTTTATCAGCAAATCGGATTTGCCTGTAATGTGAACATGGCCTAAGTCGCCCTTTAAGAAATAAATCCACTTGCATCCACAAACTTTATTTCTGTGTCTGCTCGATGGCAGTCTTCCAGATGAGAGGACGATGGAAATATCGCCACGCAGTTTCCTATGCATTGCTTGGTCAACAATTATGCTCTCAGGAAGGATAACGCTACTGGTCTGATCACAGCTGCAGAAGCAGATGCCTGTAAAAAAAAACATGTCAAAACATGCTTTCCAGATGCTTAGCCAATGGTATCACATCGTTATAAAAGTCAGTGACCTTGGGGGGAAGAGGGGCACCTGACCATAAGAAATCTCTATGGCAACAGTCACCTGTTAAAGCCCAGAAGCTGAGTGGGAGGAGGGGAGATCGATTGAGAAGACAGCGAGAAATCACGCCAAATGTTGCCAGTGGAACCCAGTGGAGCTGTGCAATTTGGCCTCTCTTCCAGGTCTGTGTGGGTTCCCAGATATGATAAAGCATGACACTATTGATGTGGTACATGTCAATTGTATTCAGATTTTTAAATGCTCTACGATCAGCAAATGCAGTGTACAATGGGGTAGTGTTTTCTCTGGTCTGACTCAATGCAAGTACAGTAGGCTCAGGCTGCAGGTATAAGCTCTGCCATTGATACCCTCCATTCCAGTCGGAATCCTCCGCCCCTTCCGTTTCCATGATCTGCCCGTTCTCAAAGTCCACATCGCTACATGAAACAACAACAACCTCCGGGCTAGCAACCTACAGTACATGCTGAAAATGGCAAGTTTTTCATGCTCGACGACATACACATTTGAGTGTTTTGTGTGGTGTGTTTTTTTTAGGGATAGACATTTGGTTCCAACCAAACAAGCCACCCCCCCCCCCCCCCCCCCGATACTGTTTTTGCAAGAGCACAGCCACCGTATCCCTGTAGGCTTACCGCTGCCCAAGATGCTTCTGATTGGTTTAAAGAAATTCAAACAAGTCAGAGCATTTTTCCCCTTGCACTAGAATGATGGTGGGTTGAGCCAGAGCACTGGAGAAAGGTCTGGTAAGCGAGACTATGTTTTCTACAATTAACTGTCCCCTCCAGTGTTATATCGTTCATCAGCAAAACCACTTTTTTCCCCAGTTATTTCTAACCAAATTTACTTAAGATACAGATACATCAGTGCAACAATTCCAATGTATAATGTATTTTGATAGCCTGGGTAAACCCAGCCCCCACGTGACCTGCTCTCAGAGTTCTCAGTCACTAGTGACTGAGAACCAGAGGTCTGAGAGCAGGTCACGTGGGGGCTGGGTTTACCCAGGCTAGTATTCTGACACAATAGTAGTGGGAGTATGATCATTATTGTATATTATTTCTGGAAATCTCAACAACTTAACCCCATTGTCATCCAAACCTTGGAAAGTGGTGTGGAACAACACCAAGGATCCAAAGTCAAGGTTGCACTTCAAAACCCAAAGTTCAAGTTTGTCAGGGAAAAGGATATGACAACCTCGACTGCATCTGTCCATTTCCTGGTTGTGGTGAGAGAAGAGACTCTTTATGCTGCTACTACCTTCTGCAGCTTTGTGCCTGCAATTTAATGAATGGCGACCAGATGTGGAAGAGCTGCAGTCCCAGATCTCTGCTCTGTCTGCCGCAGCAGAGGAGTAAACACTAAACAGTAGGACCAGGTAGACCACATTCAGCTCTACAACACTCGCACGAGTACTAACGCGACCGCAGTCACCGCACCCCATTCCACTTTATGGCAATGTGACGTGAACCTGAAAGCAGCAGCAGGCTCACAGCTGATCATGCGTCGCAGAGAAGCGTTGCTGTTCACACATAGCAGCGTGTTTTGTATAGAAAAAGCTCTGCCTGCCTGGAGTGCTTTGCGAGGAGAAATAAAACGCTATCAGAGGTCAGTAATGTTAATCAGCTGCAGCCACACAACCGTTGGCTCACTCTCGCTTGCCCATTCACTCACTGCACTAGTTAGCTGTTAGCCGGCACACTACAAGAAGTCTCGCTTAGCCAGACATATCTCGCCACTTTGTTTTACACTGCAGCTAAAACACGGATGTCACGATACTAGAATCTCTACTTCGATACCGATACCCAGGAAAATATCGATACTCGATACCATTTTCGATACAACGGGAAGGGGGGGGATGATGACACATCAAGAAGCAAAAAAGTTGGACAGATGGACGGACAGACGCACACTTCTCCATAATCTAGGCCTGATAAAACTTTGAACTTGGAGCAGATTAGCCCGTTTAGCTTAATTGTTGAAGCAACAGATACCCGATGATAGGGAGGGAAAAATCTGTGATTTTTCATTAAAAGAAAGCACTGATGGTATCAAAACTGTTGCAAATGAGTATTTTATCCATTTAGATTTTTTTAGTATTGATACTTTCGGTACTATCGATACCCGTTTCAAAAGAGTATTGTATCAGATTAAAATTTTCAGTATCGATACTTTTCGACACTATCGATACTTTTGACAACCCTAAACACGAGTTGTTACCTGAAATGGCTGAAACTGCCAGGACCGCGTAAATGGCGAAGTACTGGCTCTTCAGCACAACTGTTAACAAAACTTTCTGTCCAACTTACAGGTTGGCTCTTCTAGCAGACAATACAGTGTTGTAGAACAAGCAAAGGCTTACCACATATTTGCAGTACATGTCCCGTATATAATCCATGTTACCTTTTGCTCTTACAGTAACGTCAATTGACTGATTATAATGTTACTTGTTTCCCCACCGGCTGTTAGGTTGTATTGTATTGATGGTACATTCAAGCTCCATTCAGTAAACATGAGTATTGGAGATCATGATGTGTTCAAATGTAATCTTGTAAAATACCGATAAATAAACTCTAGAAATGGACTAAAACCCATAATGTTGAAACGCTCTCTTTTAATTAAACATATGCGTAAAGGCATAGAAAAATCTGTTGACCCCTAATTAAGTACTCATACCCGGACTCGGCAAGTACTGAAATGTAAGTACTTGGCTACTACTTGGCTACTACTACCATATTGGAGGGGGGGGTTTCCGTTTCCCCCCGTCTTGGGCGTGGTTTCTGAATGATGACGCGTTACGCAGTGTCTCTATAGAGTTAAACAACTTCTTAAGCACACCAGGCAGTTTGATTTCCCGTGTGATTTATTGATTGAGCGATGTTTTAGATGTACAATGCGCAATTTCTGTATCGCTTATTGTGACAGTAGTTATGATATCAGGATAGTCTTGATTTGACTAAAGATGGCGTTTCCCTGGCGTTCTTACCAGTTCATAACAGTGACAACATTTGCTTGTTCTTCTACGACCTTTATAAAACATTACTGTTAACTGTTCCAGGGAGTCCAATATAAAATCCCTTCAACTTATAAAGGTGTCAAATTAAAGCCGTCATATTTTCTTCTGGTTTGCATTACATCTCCAGGAAATATACAGTGCAATCGGCGCAAAATGGAGAAAAGCTGACATTTATCATTGTTGTTTTAGATCACTTAAAACCTTCCGCTATGCAGCTCCACTGTAGCTGCACTGAAAGACATGGCGTGACTGTCCATATTTGTACTTAGCTCTGTAGCTGTTGTTGTAGTCTAGCGCAAATGTAAGGAGCCATATGATTGGCTGAAAGCAAACACACCTGATTGGCTGATGAATCTGTCAATCAGAATCACATTTGATTGACAGCTTTATCAGCCAATGGTGACGTTTGTTGACCTGCACGTCAGGGGAGTCTCAAAATTCGAATCCACTTGGGAAGTTCTCGACTATTTGGGACTCGTCCAGCTCCTCTAATAAACTCCTTAATTTTTTATTATTATAATAATTTTTTTACAAGCACCTAAGCACCTCTTACACGTCTGGTAGCACTGTGTTGTAATGTCGGTATGTGTTGTTTGTTTTTGTTTTTTTGTTTTTTGTATGTGTATCTGTGTTTGTTTCACTTTTGTTCTGAAAATTGAAAAAGAAAAATTTGAAAAAAAGAAAAGAAAAAACAGACAAATCCATCCATCCATCCATCCATTTGCAAGTTTATGCACCTCTGTGTCCACTGCAGCCGTATTTATGAGCCAGGGACTTGTGTTCTATTTCTAAATGAAAAGTAAACTGGACATAAATTTGCCTCAAACATCCGTGGTTTGGCTTCCGGGGTCAGGAAGCAGCAGGGTTCACCGGGGGATTTCGTGTGGAACGGCCCTGACCTCTAACATCTGCTGGTGCCATCACCAGCACGTCACCGCAGTATCATATGACGCGCCGTGAGCCAGTTGTGGTGGGGCCATTTGAATGTCCGGGAGATAGCCAAACCTGAGACAAGAGGTTGTTTTATGGAGTTCAGAGTGGAAACAAATCTGGTTTCGCTGCTTTTGTCTGATTGTGGGATGTGGAATAGCGGAGGGCAGACGTAGCGTTTTATCAGGGCCTGGGAGGGGGCAGAGGGCACACGTGGACATGCTCGGGAATGTGCATTCATAAAAGTTATTGGACACCAATGAAACAAGCAGCACAGCCGCGCTGCACCTGTGCAATGCCAGGGTGTGCAAGCAGGGCTCCTCCAGTGGGCCTAAAGTGGATAGGGTGTTAGACCAATATAGGGTTAGACCAATATGGCGCTGGCCAATATGGCGGTGGCGCTGCGGACGCACGGATATCTGCCCCATATCCCGTCCCCTGCATGCTCAAATCCAACCAATGGTCATTGCAAATCACAACATGAAGTTACAACGCATATAAACGAGCCTGATTATCAATTAAAAAGAAAATGAGTGGCAATGTTGCTGGCTGCAGTGAATGCAGTGAGCGCGACAGCAAAAAGGTAGCCTAATACAACTGGTCCAATTTAGAGATGGAGGGGGGAAAAGGCTGATATGGTGCAATAATCAGAATGTCATGTATTATAATTATAACATTGCACCTGAAACGTGTGTAATGTATTACTCACAGTCACTGTATTCACTTCAGTCAGCAGCACCGCACCGGTGTGTGCTTTTCATCCCCTCATCTCGCCGCTGTGTCAAACACAGGCACACAGGCAGCACACAGGCAGCCTGTCACCATGGACCGATTTCTGCCATTAAACATTATCTATTTTCCCCGGCTCCGCTTTTGCACAACACTCGTCTTTCTGCTAGGTAGCGTTGCTTCAAAGTTTTCCACTTGCTGCGGAGGTTTTGCCACGGCTTATCGAACCCTTTCTCCCTCATTAGTGGCCGGGCCAGCGAAGCGGCAGGGCCACTTATTGTATTTGCCTGTATTATTAGTGGCCGGGCCAGCGAAGCGGCAGGGCCACTTATTGTATTTGCCTGTATTCTTTTTCTCCCGGGAAGTTCGACTTCCCATGCATGAAAACTAACCAAACTTTGCACAAAGGTCCAGTCCCATGCCAAACGTCTTTGACGCAAATTTGGGGCCAATAGTCCTAACAGCGGCACTACAGCGACCGTCTAAAGTTTCAAACTTTGAAAATTCATAAAAAATCAGGCATACGTGCTACGGCTTTGCAACTTTCACCGAAATGTGGGCCCAAATGAGGAGAAACCTTTGTACAATGCAACCTATGGCCAATTATGAAGTCTAAAGACAGCAAAACTGCAAAAACTGTCAAACTAATTAAACCCTACTCCTCCCACATTTTTTCTTCAAACGACACCAAACTTCAGCATCTGCATCGTTAGACTGTCCTACACAAAAGTATCAAAACAGATTTTCGATCGGTCAAAAATTGAGCCCACAGTGCATCAAAACGTTGAATTCTGGCCCCGTGTATAGCCTATAATTACCTATGGCAATTAGGTTGTATTTGTGATGTCATCAGTCAGTCAAGCAATTGTGATGCCATCACTGATGTCACTCGAGCAATTGTGATGTCATAATAGCTCAAAGCCTTGAGACTTGCCCGGCCACAACCCGCTTCTTCTCCCAGGAAGTTCGACTTCTCATGCATGAAAACTAACCAAACTTTACACAAAGGTCCACCAGTCCCATGCCAAACGTCTTTGACGCAAATTTGGCGCCAGTCCAGTGTTTATCATTTTAGTCATAATAGCTTTGTTTGTTGTTAGATTGAGACTCGTTGATGTTAGGTGATGTCATACCTTCATCTCCTCATGAATATGAACTGTTAGATGATGTCATGACTACATCACTATCTGACTACATCACTGGACTCTGTTAGGATGTCATCATTTGGATGTCGACAGTGATGTCCACCCGTCCCACTGGAGTTCACAGTTGCCGTGGACTGAGTACACCCGTAATACGCATCCCAATGCCTCCTCCGGCATGTCACCATTGAGTGTTGCTTCGGTTTTCAGCCCCCCTTGTTTCCCTCCCGGGAGGAGGAGGTTGCGGTGCCTTCCATGCAGGCACATTTGAGCCGTTGTCGTCGCATGTGGAAGAGGGCTCGCACAGCGCTTTTGCGTGCCTGTGTCAGGACTCAAGTCCAGGCAAACCGCCACCGTACCCCGGCTCCAACCTACACCCCGGGTCAGAGGGTGTGGCTCTCATCTCGGAACATCCCCTTGAGAGTGGAATCCAGGAAGCTTGCACCCCGTTTTATCGGACCTTTTGTTATTGAGCGGGTTGTGAACCCCGCTGCTGTCCGCCTGATTCTGCCTGCTTCCACGTATCCCAGGTCAAACCGGTTCACTCTAGTCCCTTGTGCCCCCCTGCAGCGGCTCCCCCACCGCCTCGGTTAGTCGACGACCACCCTGCCTACACGGTCCGGCGGCTGCTGGACATGCGACGCAGAGGTTGCGGTTTTGGTAACGCTTTAGAATACAGCCCGCAAATAAGCATGTAGTTATAGTATAACTACAGGGTACAAGGAGTGTAGTTATACTTTAACTAGAGGGTAACAAGATCTGTACTTATAGTATAAATACCGGGTACAAGGAGTGTAGTTATACTATAACTACGGGGTACAAGGAGTGAATTTAGACTTTAATTAGAGGGTAACAAGATCTGTACTTATAGTATAACGACGGGGTACAAGGAGTGTAGTTATACTATAACTAGGGGGTACAAGGAGTGTAGTTATAGTATAACTACGGGGTACAATGAGTGTAGTTATAGTATAACTACGGGGTACAAGGAGTGTACTTATAGTGTAACTACGGGGTACAAGGAGTGTAGTTATAGTATAACTACGGGTACAAGGAGTGTAGTTATAGTATAACTACGGGGTACAAGGAGTGTAGTTATAGTATAAGTTTGGGGTACAAGGAGTGAATTTAGACTTTAACTAGAGGGTAACAAGATCTGTACTTATAGTATAACTACGGGGTACCACACTGTACTTACAGGGTAACTACGGGGTCGTGGGCTGTATTCTAAAGCAGGGGACCAATTTTGTACTTATAGGCTAATTACGGGCTACCACACTGTACTTACAGGCTAACTACGGGGTTGTGGGCTGTATTCTAAAGCAGGGGTCCAATTCTGTACTTATAGGCTAATTACGGGGTACCACACTGTACTTATAGTGTAACTACGGGGTACAAGGAGTGTAGTTATAGTATAACTACGGGGTACAAGGAGTGTAGTTATAGTATAACTACGGGGTACAAGGAGTGTAGTTACAGTATAGTATAACTACGGGGTACAAGGAGTGTACTTATAGAGTAACTACGGGGTACAAGCAGTGTCGTTATAGTATAACTACGGGGTACAAGGAGTGTAGTTATAGTATAAAAGGAGTGTAGTTATAGTATAACTATGGGGTACAAGGAGTGTAGTTATAGTATAACTACGGGGTACACTATAAGTACAGTGTGGTACCCCGTAGTTATACTATAGGTACAGATCTTGTTGTTACAGTTTAAGGATTTTTGGACCCAAGAGCAGACACAGAGACAGCTTCCAAGTTTAATAGAGTTGATTGAAAAATGGATGGCAGGAGTGAGCGGCAGGCAGGCAGGCAGGCAGTGACAGAGTTACAGCAGGTGAAGACGGAGACGAACCCGGGACTCTGCTCACAGCTGACAGCAGGGAGAGGAACCATACGACCACGTAGCGTAGGTGACTGAACAATCTGACGACGATTGATGGAAGAGCCGGGGTAATTAAGCAGGAGTCTGATGATTAGAAGATTGCTGCCAGCCGTGCTGCAGAGCCCAGGTGCCAGGTGCAGAAACTCCACCCACTGTGAGACGGCCTACAGAGAGGAGGTGGGGGCCCTGGAACAATGGTGCCAGGACAACCACCTCTCTCTGAACGTCTCCAAGACCAAGGAGATCATTGTAGACTACAGGAGGAGGAGGGGGGGGGGGGGGGCGCACACCCCCCAATCACCATCAACGGCACAGTGGTGGAAAGGGTGGACAGCTTCGCGTGTCCCGTTCTAGACTATTCTCCTCCCTGGCTCCCCGGTGGTGGAATGAGCTTCCTCCCTCGGTTAGATTGGCCGAGTCGCTGCCAATCTTTCGCAGGAGACTCAAAACTCACCTTTTTGGACTGCACCTGGACTTCCCTGGAAATGACATAACTTCTTAAAGACAAGTGCAGTTAATTTCTCGCCTGGTATTTTAACTCTTGACTCGGTTTTGTATGTTGCTATGTATTAGTCTTCGTTTTTAACTCTTATGGTTGATTATGATTTATGCGTTGACTGTTCATTCTTTGTATTTTCTTGTACCAAATGTGTTTTTGATATATGATGTAAGTCGCTTTGGACAAAAGCGTCTGCTAAATGGAATAAAGTAAAGTAAAGTAAAGTACCTGGGAGTCAACATCCACCAGGACCTGACTTGGGCCGGCCACACCGCCACTGTTGTCAAAAAGGCCCAACAGCGAATACATGGACTCAGGCGCTTGAAGAAATTTGGGCTAAGGCCAGAAATCCTTAGCGACTTCTACAGAGGCACCATTCAAAGCCTGCTGACTGGCTGCTTCACCACCTGGTACGGGAACTGTACCACCATGGACCGCAGGGCGCTACGGAGAGTGAGACGCGCGGCCCAGCACGTAACAGGATGTGAGTTGCCAGAACTGCATGAACTGTATAAACAGCGGTGCCTCAGGAGGTCCCTGAAGATCATCAAAGACACAAACCATCCCCACAACAGCCTGTTCTCCCTGTTACCCTCAGGGAGAAGATACAGGGTTCCAAAAGCACGCACAAATCGCTTGAGGAACAGTTTCTTCCCGCAGGCCACGAGACTCCTTAACATACACAAATAGTGTAGTAGCCGTACTGTACCTGCTACCATTACGTATGTCTAATGTTTAATTGTATGTTTAATAAGGAATATGCTATTTGCACCTGTATGTCAAATACGCCGAATTTAAAATGTTTAAGCACGTCTAAAGTATGCACATGACATGTGCACCTATGTGCAGTGAATATGCCACTGTCTCTGACTTGTCTTATCACTACACTGCCTTATTGCTTGTTGTGTCTCTTGTTATGCGCCCTGTTATATTTGTACTATGTTGTAAACGGAGTCCACAGCACAAGAATTTCACACGTGATACTTGTACCATGGAGTGACAATAAAAATCTTGAATCTTGTACAGAAACACTCAGGGGAGGGGGAACACAGAGGGAGAGAGACAAACACCCTGCTGCCTCCTGACACTTGTTACCCTCTAGTTAAAAGTCTAAATTCACTCCCCCGTAGTTATACTTTAACTACACTCCTTGTACCCCGTAGTTATAGTATAACTACACTCCTTGTACCCCGTAGTTATACTATAACTACACTCCTTGTACCCCGTAGTTATACTATAACTACACTCCTTGTACCCTGTAGTTACACTATAAGTACAGTGTGGTACCCGTAATTAGCCTGTAAGTACAGAATTGGTCCCCTGCTTTAGAATACAGCCCACAACCCCGTAGTTACACTATAAGTACAGTGTGGTAGCCCCTAATTAGCCTATAAGTAAAAAATTGGTCCCCTGCTTTAGAATACCGCCCATGACCCCGTAGTTACCCTGTAAGTACGGTGTGGTACCCCGTAGTTATACTATAAGTACAGATCTTGTTACCCTCTAGTTAAAGTCTAAATTCACTCCTTGTACCCCGTAGTTATACTATAACTACACTCCTTGTACCCCGTAGTTATAGTATAACTACACTCCTTGTACCCCGTAGTTATACTATAACTACACTCCTTGTACCCCGTAGTTATAGTATAACTACATGCTTATTTGTGGGCTGTATTTTAAAGCGTTACCGCGGTTTTCAATATCTGGTGGATTGGGAGGGGCACGGCGCCGAGGAGCGCTGTTGGGTTCCTCGCCGATTCATCCTTGACGCTACGCTCATTCGGGATTTCCTTGCATCTGGCTGGGTGCCATGTAGAGGGAGGGGTACTGTTAGATGATGTCATCATTCCTACTACGATGTTGACAGTGATGAATGATGAATGATGTCATCACTGATGAGTGATGAATGATGTCATCACTGATGTCATACAAACAACTCCACGTTATGACATCACTGATGAGGTCATAACGCAATGTGATGTCACGTTCAGGCTCTATAAGAATTAGCTCTGCTGACCCTCGGCAGTTCGTTCATAGTCTCCCCAGCTTCGAACCCTGCAGATCCACCTTATCAAGCGCTACAGCATTTCCAGTTATCCTAGTTACCTTGGCCATCAAGTGTCTGCACATAGACCACCTGACCCCAGCTTAACAGTTCACGTGAAAACATGGTTTTGTTTCGCAGCTGCAGAGTATCAAGGATGAAACCGAAGAGGGCAATGACTTTTCTGCTGACTGGAGCTTTCTTCTTGGTCGTCTATCTCTCGATGACCAACCACCTCCAGGTATATGTGAGAAAGGATAGCGGTCAAAACAGGCCAGCCACCATTAGGAGCTCCTATGTTTATTCCTGGCCAAGTTGTCAACAAAATATGTCTGCAGCCAACATCACAGGCTTCAACTCTCTTCCTGGTAACATCCAAGACTTCCTCTACCACCGTCACTGTCGCCATTTCCCCATGCTGCTGGACGTTCCTGACAAATGTGGAGGAGCTGACAAATCTGTGGAAGTCTTCCTTCTGCTGGTCATTAAAAGTTCCCCGGAGAACTACGACCGACGAGAAGTCCTGCGAAAAACCTGGGCCAACGAGAGATTACACAATGGTGTGTGGATCAGGAAGATCTTCATCTCAGGAACGGCAGGTGCCGGATTCGAGAAGCATAGACTGAACAAGCTCCTGGAGCTGGAGCACCGTGAACACAATGATATTCTGCAATGGGACTTCCATGACTCCTTCTACAACCTCACCTTGAAGCAAATACTCTTCCTGGAATGGATGGGGAGGAACTGTCCGCAGGCTCGCTTCCTCCTAAATGGTGATGATGACGTCTTTGCCAACACAGACAACATGGTGGACTATCTCCAAAGTCAAAACAACAATGACGGTAGCAAACACCTTTTTGCCGGCGATCTGATCCAGTATGCGAAACCCAAACGAGACAGAGGGAGCAAGTACTATATCCCTGTACAGGTGCACAAGTCAGACACATACCCCCCTTACTGTGGGGGTGGAGGCTTCCTCCTGTCTGGCTATACAGCCTTGGTCATATACAACATGTCCAAGTCCATTACCATTCTTCCCATTGATGATGTTTACATGGGGATATGTATGGCCAAAGCAGGACTCGCACCTGTTTCACATATGGCTGTCAAGACTTTAGGACTGGGCCTCCGCCTCCCCTCTAAGAAACTCGACACCTATGACCCTTGTTATTATAGAGACATTCTACTGGTACACAGATTCCAGCCATATCAGATATATCTAATGTGGCATAGAATACATGACCCTAATCTGAAATGTACAACTTTTTAAGGCCGTTGGCGTAATGTCTCTGTGGTAAGATGCCTCTCTTCTTGTGGTGAGAGAGGAGGGCATCTGCTCAGACTAGGATAGAGAATCCCCCCTGTAGGGAATTCTTCAGGAGTCAAGACGTTGGTGGTGGACTATGGAGGTCGGTGGTGCGAAACACAGCTTCAGAGGATGGGATACGATCAGCCCAGGTACAGCAACCATTGAGGTGAAGGATCAGGGAAAGATGATGATGACACGCCATGGCTATATGTACTGCCACGTCATAGCCTCGGCAGTGACGTCATTACCGACGTCATATTGACAGGAGGCTGATTGGCTATTGAGGATGGGGTGATGAGTCAGGAGACACACGTCATAACGGACGTCACACTTGGATTACACTTGACTTATGCTGAGCGCTGATGCCTATTGTGATATGAGGTAACATGACTGGTTCTCATCATTTACGTATTTTGCTTACTTAGACATATTCTACTTATTTTTGCTTCTATCGCATTTACTACTGTTATTCTATGCTATGTTGTGTTCTTATTCTGCTTATTTGCTTAATATCGCATTTACTACTGTTTATTTTATGCTATGTGTGTTCTGTTAGCGAGCTACTGTAACTTGTCCCAATTTCCCCCCGGGGATCATTAAAGTCTTTCTGATTCTGATTCTGATCTTGAAACTAGGTCGAGACCAACATTTCAATCATGAGAGACCTGAGACCAGTGGGTAAATTTTAACGAGCAAGCTTTATTCACAAATGGCATGGCTACTAATTCTATGGCATGGCAGCATGGCAAATGATTCTTTGGCGTAATGACTCCGTGGTAAGATGCCTCCCTTCTTGTGGTGAGAGAGAAGGGCATGTGCTCAGACTAGGATAGAGAATCCCCCAAAAGGAAGGACTCACTTTTAGAGACAACTCCGGGCTAGATACGTGCGCCCAGAGCCCTCCCAAATCCCTTTGTTTTTGAGAGTGAACAGCGCATGTGCAACTACACAGATCCTGATCTGCACTGGTGGAAACCGGAAGTCCCCGGACGGCGTCCGTGGCAATTCGGTGCAAGAAAATATTGACCCAAAAACAGTAGCCTACACATGTAGATCATTATGAATCTACATATTTATTGCAGATTATATACTCACTATCTAATATTCACCTCGCTCATTAAAAAAATATATATATATACACCGGTATAACGTTTTATTTTCCCCTCCATGTGGGTATAGGTGGGGCGGCGCCCTGGCGCCCTCTAGTGGCCGGCCGCTACTGCTGTGACATCATCAGTGATGTTATAAATAAATCCTACTGTGACATCATCAGTGATGTCATAAATCCCTGATCCCACTGTGACATCATGAGTGATGTCATCTGTTTACATTTTTGTCTCACTGATGATGTCATAGGCATTTGTGACATCACTGATGATGTCATAGGCACTGATGACAAAAGGGACAAGTGGGCAATCTCTGTCTGTCTGTTCTCTGTAGACCCTTTTCACGGGGGCCATTTTGTGTCGAAAAGGAAGAATAAACACAGGTGCAAGCAAAACACTAATGAGGGTTTCCAAATTCCAATCATGGAAGTTGGAAACCCTCATTAGTTTTTTGCTTGCACCTGTGTGTTTACCCTGCCTTTTCGACACAAAATGGCCACCGTGAGAAGGGTCTATTTAGGATGTCATAGGTACTTGATGATGTCATAGGCATTGTGACATCATCAGTGATGTCACTCGAGCAATTGTGGTTTTTGGTTACATCCGAGCAATTGTGACATCACTGATGATGTCATAGACATTGTGACATCATTGTGATGTCATCAGTGAGTGATGTCATATACAAAGTTGTGCAATGGTGCGCTGCGCATGCCAATGGGGCAGGCGAGGCCATGCAGCAGCCGAGCTGCGGGCGAGGCGGCGCAGGTGCCGAGCAAATTTGGGGCCAATTAGTCCTAACGGTGGCACTACAGCGACCGTCTAAAGTTTCAAACTTTGAAAATTCATAAAAAATCAGGCATACGTGCTACGGCTTTGCAACTTTCACCGAAATGTGCACCCAAATGAGGATAAACTTTTGTACAATGCAACCTATGGCCAATTATGAAGTCTAAAGACCGCAAAACTGCAAAAACTGTAAAACTAATTAAACCCTACTCCCACATTTTTTCTTCAAACGACACCAAACTTCAGCATCTGCATCGTTAGACTGTCGTACACAAAAGTATCAAAACAGATTTTCGACCGGTCAAAAATTGAGCCCACAGTGCATCAAAACGTTGAATTCTGGCCCCGTGTATAGCCTAATTGCCTTAATTACCTATGGCAATTAGGTTGTATTTGTGATGTCATCAGTCAGGCAAGCAATTGTGATGCCATCACTGATGTCACTCGAGCAATTGTGATGTCATAATAGCTCAAAGCCTTGAGACTTGCCCGGCCACAACCCATTGCTGCGCAGCAGCTATAATTTTACTTTCATTTTCCGCTCCTTTTCCAAAGGAGAAGATGGGTCACATGACGTGCAAATGCGGAAAATGTGTTTCCATTACACTTTTGCGATAAACTGCTATATCGACACATCTAAAAAGAACACCTCATGAGAGCGCAAAAACTTTTTGCGATATTTGGGAGGTTTTTCGAAATTTACGTGTTTCCATTACCCAATTTCTATTGCGATATTTAGATTTTGCGCATTTCTGAGGGTAATGGAAACACGACTACTGACACAGTAGACACTGACACAGTAGACTGACACAGTAGACTCTGACACAGTAGACACTGACACAGTAGGCACTCCCACAGGAGACACTGACACAGTAGACACTCTCACACAGTAGACTCACACAGGAGACACTGACACAGCCGGTGGCTGTCGCAAAATGTAAACAGTCCAACAGTTGACGTCATTTTGCGATCTGCTGCTACATCAAAGGATCCAGAAAAGAATGACAACAGTGAGTAAGCGTGATGGGAAAAGTACTCGCATTCCTTAGTTAAGTAGAAGTACAATTACTTGTGTAAAAAACACTCTGGTCAAAGTAGACGTACCGATTCAACTCAAGTAAAAAAGTAAAAAAAAAAAAGTACAGGCTCTGAAATGTAATACAGTAAAGTACACAAGTAAAAAGTATTTCTACTGGCTGATTTGTGCAAAGCTAACAAACTGACGTCATATTTTACTATAATTCTATTAAACTTAAAAGATCACCTCTAAACATGTTTTAAGATGTATAAAGACTATACTTTGATTAATAATTTTTGTGATGTGATTTTTCCACAAAAAAGGTGCACATAATGTGTGAAAGCTGGGAGAGCATGAGACGAGAGAGACAAACAACATTACATATTGTTTTTGTCTGTCGTGCATTACAACTAAAGTACAGTAACTAGCCTGTTTTGAGTAGAAAGTAGAAATACAGATATTTGTGTTAAAATGTAGGGAGTAAAAGTAAAAAAAAGAAGTAAAAAAATAAATAATCAGTACAATACAGATACCTGAAAATCCTACAGTAATGGAGTATTTTCACTTAGTTACTGGAGGGTAAAGTGGGCACCACCCAAACGATGCACGGGTGAGGTAAAGCGTTCCTCGCATCAAAGGTTGTCGTAAAAGTTCGACTAGTAAAAATCACAGCATGGGTGCACTTTAAATGTGAACATTCCTGGAGTTGTCATGGCAAAACATTTGACTTCACCCACAAAAGCCACGAACTGCAAAACAGAGGTGAGAGAAGCTATTGCATCTATCTCCCACCCATGTGTGAGAGCCACATCCAGGGGTGGGTTAGTAACAACTTACAAGTCAAGGCACGAGTAAATGGCCATTAGTGGCGACATGGGGATGGGAACCCACAAGCATCAAACACAAGGGGCAAATGCTTCGACTTTGGAATAGGCTGGTAAGAATGTCTGATCAGACACTCACTAAAAAGATATTTAATTGGGACATTGCCCATTGCCTGGTAGGAGACTGGTAGCTTTAAAGTCCCTGGAAACCAGAAATATTTTTTTATTATTTAGCATTTTTAGTTCATCACATCACAGGAACCTATGTTAATAAGCCACCAGCCAAATTTGAACGATGATGAACGTCGCAAAGTATATAAATTTAGGTTTGACAGTCACGGCAAAAGTCATGAGAATCAATTAGATTTTAGAGTGTATTTTCTCCCGTGGACTGTGTGGGCGTGTCCCGTCTGCAGCAGGTCTCCTCTCTCTGTCTCTCTCTCTCTCTCTCTCTCGGAGGAGACCTGCTGGAGGAGACCTGCTCGGAGGAGACCTCTCTCTCCATTAACGGAAAGAGAGAGAGAGAGAGAGAAGGAGAGAGAGATGGAGTGTGTGTGTGTGTGTGTGTGTGTAATCGCGCGTTGCTCGGCGCATAGCACAGAGAGGGTTTACAGAGAGGAAGAGATATCTGCCGCTGCGCTACTGTGTGTGTGTCAGTGTGTGTGTGTGTGTGTGTGTGTGTGTGTGTGTGTGTGTGTGTAATCGCGCGTTGCTCGGCGCATAGCACAGAGAGGGTTTACAGAGAGGAAGAGATATCTGCCGCTGCGCTACTGTGTGTGTGTGTGTCAGTGTGTGTGTGTGCGCGCGCGTGCGTGCATGCGTGTGATTCGATTAAATCTTATGACGTGATAAGCGGTAGCACCGCGCGCACCGTTCTCTTCAATGAGGAAATGGAAATCCAGACCTTGTAGAAAAGTGTCGATTTTTGGGGTTAGGGTTGAAAGTAATGTCAATTAATTTCTGAGGCACACAATTACTCAGATAAGACCCTAAATTTAATAGTTAGAAGGTTTTTGTGGATTTTGGTTTCCAGGGACTTTAAAGCTAACCCTGAAGAAGATAGACTCTGTTTACTATGTGAATTAGGCAACATTGAAAACCTTGTATTTATTCTATTAATTTGGGGTGTAGGGTTATTTATTTGAGGGTAGGCCATGCGGCGATACCCCAGAAAATCTCCCTCTTTTTCGCAGCCCAATGTTGTTCAGGTATGGTATTCAGAGTGAAATGTATTGGCTAACAGGGTCAGGGTACCAGGACCAGAAACAAAAGGTAATAATGGGAAAATTTGACTCTGGTTTCATTCAATTAAACCATAGAGCAGTGATACTCAACTTGCGGCCCGTGGGGCACATGCGGCCCGCGATGGAATTGAATAAATAAATAAATAAGTAAATACAGTGCACCTGAACGCAACATGCAAGATACCCACTGAATAAGTGTCCAAATGTTCATGTCATTCTGGCCAATACTCCACTTCTGTTATAGCATTTCAGTCTGGAATATGGAATATCTTTCAATAATCTATGATTTAGCTGCTAAATTGTCAAATACCGCCGTCTGCTCGCTACCCAGGCACTCATGTATGTACTTAAAGGAGAATTTCGTTTTTTTTAACCTGCAGCCCTCTCCTCACATTAATTATGATCTGACGACTCACCCAGTGATCTCTGCAGCGTTTTTGTCCGTCCTAGGCGTTGTTGTGATCGAAATAGTGTGCAAGCCAGTCCTAGAATGTAGCTCTGTGGGGGCCAAGTGGCAGCGTGTTTTCTTCCATCTAAATAGACAGTTTTATTCCTGTTTTCGGATCCCTAACGAACCAGCAGACTGCTATTGTCCCCCGGGCTCTTTACAGTGGTAAAGAGCGCCGAGCAGTAGTTGTTACAGGCATGCCAGGAATCCCAGGCATCCCATTTCCGCCTGTCGGGACAGTGAGACTTTCCTGACGAGAGTTGTGTCTCACTGACCCCTACAGGCAAAAATGGGATGCCTGCAACCACCAGTGAAAAGAGCCCGGGGGAGAATTGCAGTCTGATCGTTCCTTAGGGAACAGTTTATGACGATATGCGTCGAAAACGGGAATAAAACTGTCTATTTAGATGGAGGAAAACATGCTGCCACTTGGCCCCCACGGAGCTACATTCTAGGACTGGCTTGCACACTATTTCGATCACAACAACGCCTAGGACGGACAAAAACGCTGCGGAGATCACTGGGTGAGTCGTCAGATCATAATTAATGTGAGGAGAGGGGTCCAGGTTAAAAAAAAACGAAATTCTCCTTTAACCTAACTAACTTAACAAACTATCCAGGGGGCACAACATTGTCAGACTAAACTCCGGCTGACACCCCAAAAACCTACAATCCGCTACAGAAAAAGGTATATTCTTTGTTTATTAACTGGCCCGTGGCCTTCTATCCTTTAAGGAAAGTGGCCCCCGGGCAAAGCAAGTTGGGTATCCCTGCCATAGAGACTTAATGATTACCTGGAAACTCTTCCCAGCTATTAACCTGCCGCCCGCGATAGCAGCCCGCCAGTGTTAATACCAAGCTATTACCTGGTTATTACTTTGGTAATCACATGGTATTATTACTTTTTTATTATCACACTTATCACTCCCCAATTAGCATGTCGTTACCGAGGTGTAATATAAAGTGCTACTACAGTATATTTACAGAGTAAATACTTGCTCATTAGGGGACTGTAAACAGAAGTGTTTCCAAGCGGGACAGGTAAAGGCTGGTGGGTTCCTTTGCCAGGCTCTCATCTATCATCCCCCCAACCCTGACCCGTGACCTGTGACCTCCGACCTCTCTGAGCCTCACCCCCTGTGGGCCCTGTCTCCTTTGTGCTATTCACCAGCTTCCGCACTACACAGCACAGGAATGTACCCACTGGTTGGTGTGTGTGTGTGTGTGTGTGTGTGTGCGCACGCCACGCGCACGTGCGTGTGTGTGTCACACTAGATTTTATCTTCATAGATGTACAAAGTGCTCAAAATTCTAATCCAGAGCAGTGATTCTCAACGTTTGGACAGTCTAGAGATTTTGTCTCTCGGACCCAAATCTGAGAATTATTGTTAGTGTTAGTGTTATAGTGTTAGATATGATTTTGTGACTACTGTATCTGTATTGTAGGTAGAGAGATGACAGAGAGACTGCGATAAAAACGGTAATTCTTCTACATTCTCAACTGGTGTTAACGTCTTGTAAATGAAATGAATGTGAGGGGTATGATTCGCCAAATTGATAGGGAGCCCCTGGAACCCCCTCAAGGTGGTCCCCAAACCCCGTGTTGAGAACAACTGATCTAGAGCACTGAGACTTACAGACTTACAGTCAATGATCTATTCTAGACTATGACTGAGCATGTGTGTGTGTGTGTGTGTGTGTGTGCGTGTGTGTGTTGGACAGTGTTGTAGTAGCAATTCAATAGAATGAAGAGCAATTTGTTTTATGGCTGTTGTCACTTTATGCATTTTTGTTGCATCACAAAATAATAAAAAATATGCAAGGTTTTTCATCTTAGCTGTAAGCAAAATTAAACTTTTTATATATCAAAGTGAAAAGACATTTCAGGAAATGTAGATTCATATGCTCCATACTTTACAATGGGGTTATAATTATAAGGTCTTGAACCATGCTTTCCATTGACACAAAGTCTAACTTGCGAACAAAGTTGATCTCAGGACCCTTCACTAAACATAATTTTAGGGTGTGGGGTGGAACTCAGGACCCTTCACTAAACATAATTTTAGGGTGTGGGGTGGAACTCCGGATCCTTCACTAAACATGATTTTAGGGTGTGGGGTGGAACTCAGGATCCTTCACTAAACATGATTTTAGGGTGTGGGGTGGAACTCAGGACCCTTCACTAAACATGATTTTAGGGTGTGGGGTGGAACTCCGGATCCTTCACTAAACATGATTTTAGGGTGTGGGGTGGAACTCCGGATCCTTCACTAAACATGATTTTAGGGTGTGGGGTGGAACTCAGGACCCTTCACTAAACATGATTTTAGGGTGTGGGGTGGAACTCAGGATCCTTCACTAAACATGATTTTAGGGTGTGGGGTGGAACCCCGGATCCTTCACTAAACATGATTTTAGGGTGTGGGGTGGAACTCCGGATCCTTCACTAAACATGATTTTAGGGTGTGGGGTGGAACTCAGGACCCTTCACTAAACATGATTTTAGGGTGTGGGGTGGAACTCAGGACCCTTCACTAAACATGATTTTAGGGTGTGGGGTGGAACTCAGGACCCTTCACTAAACATGATTTTAGGGTGTGGGGTGGAACTCAGGACCCTTCACTAACATGATTTTAGGGTGTGGGGTGGAACTCAGGATCCTTCACTAAACATGATTTTAGGGTGTGGGGTGGAACTCAGGATCCTTCACTAAACATGATTTTAGGGTGTGGGGTGGAACTCAGGATCCTTCACTAAACATGATTTTAGGGTGTGGGGTGGAACTCAGGATCCTTCACTAAACATGATTTTAGGGTGTGGGGTGGAACTCAGGACCCTTCACTAAACATGATTTTAGGGTGTGGGGTGGAACTCAGGACCCTTCACTAAACATGATTTTAGGGTGTGGGGTGGAACTCAGGATCCTTCACTAAACATGATTTTAGGGTGTGGGGTGGAACTCAGGACCCTTCACTAAACATGATTTTAGGGTGTGGGGTGGAACTTCAGAAAACAACAGCTTAGCATGGAAAATGTGACTCACTCCAAGATGGTGTTTGTGTGTCCACTCTGTGACATTTAGATGGTGTGTGTGTCTACTCTGTGACATTTAGATGGTGTGTGTGTGTCCACTCTGTGACATTTAGATGGTGTGTGTGTGTGTGTGTGTGTGTGTGTGTGTGTGTGTGTGTGTGTGTGTGTCCACTCTGTGACATTTTTGCAAGAGAGATGGTGTTTGTGTTTAGTATCCTGTACACAACACCCCAGAGGAGCAGTGAAAAGACATCTGTTTAGCCATGTGTCTCCAATCGGCATCATTCACACCATCATTTAAATGTTAGACATCATTCTTGCTCCCACAGCCCAAGTGAATAAGGGACTACTAGCAGCCTGTAACCTGTAGACCAGTGGTTCCCAAACTGGGCTACGCGTACCCCTAGCCTAGGGGTATGTGGTACGGACTACAGGGGGTACTTCAGAGAAAGGGGAAAATGGAAACATGTAATCAATTAAATTAAATCATCAAAAGAAACGTTAAAATAAATCTTCTCGGGAGGCCCTAATTGCAACTCTTTCACTCCATTTCTATTTTGTAATGTTATATTCTTATATAAGGTGGGTCATCATTCATTCATTGATTGCATCATATGCTAGTTTCCCTTGCAGTTTTTTAAGCAAAATGTTGTCTGGGAAAGGGGGTAGTGAAGTCCAGAAAAAATTAGAAGCACTGATGTAGATATAACTCATTCAGTTAATACTACATGAGAAATGAATAGCACATAAAATCATACTGATACAGTATTATCTCAAGCTGTGTCAACTAATGGCTCATTTATACTCCATTTTCATACGTAAATAGATGCGTCCGTTCCAAACGGTGTAATCGTCAGGCCCGTATCTAGCTATGAGCACAGAGAGGTCCGGACCTCCCCTAATATTTCAGAGAAAAAAATAAAAAGCAGGTGGTGACATGAAAGAGAATATACTGAATAATGACATCACAACAGTATAATCCTAATGTTGATTTCTAATTATATATTAATCTAAATATGGCTAAAAAAGGGGAAAAAAAACCCTCAAATTTTTGCGGGCGCCGCCGAATCCGCCTCCCCTTGCTGGACCTCCCCTATTTCGAAACCCTGGATACGGGTCTGGTAATCGTCACTGCCCACATACTTCCATGCATCTTTCACGTTGGTATCATGTTAAGCAATACATCCACCAGTGGGCAGTAGAGAGTCAAATGTATGAGTGTGTGTGTGGTTTCATGCATATCCATAAGCTTTCAGAGGACGGACAGAAAACGCACAATATTTACGCAGAGTAGCCTACAGACAGAAGGCTCTGTCCATCTCCGTCTCCGTCTTTAACGTAGAGTATAATTGGGCCTAAAAGGAGAATTTCATTTTTTTTTTCAACCTGGACCCGAGTACTCACCGAGATAGCCTTGTTTCCAGCTGGAGCAATGTGCTCAAACAACTACACAGTGTACTACTCAGGGCAATCTCGCACCACATGGTCAATACACGTTCGCTAATAAAACTGCTTGTTTTGCCGGCTGGGAGGCTCAAACTGTCAATAGTGTCTGGCAACATGGAAATTACTCTATATATATTTAGCTGATTGATGGATAGTTTCCCATTCGGTCCCTCTGTTTTGGCCACTTCTTCCTTTCACTTTTGGGACATGGAAGAATTGTCTCCAGCAAAGCGCTGTTGTGTTGATGAGAGAGGGGAAATCCTCTGTGGTGACACAGCTCGAGCTTCGCTGTCTTGCTCGTTGCCCCTCTGTCTGCTCCTCTCTTTCTCCTCGCCTGCTCGCATGGAGAGACGACTCTATACATGAAGATTATTCTCCGGGGCGGTCGAGCAGGCGAGGTTACAGCTACGATAGCCTAGTATTATGATTCGGCCATTCTATGTCACTATGTCACTAATCTTACTATCTTAGCAACTCAAAGCTTCTTTTTTTCCCCATGTCGATGTTTTTAACGTGTACAACCCAGGAAAGACTTAAAGCAGAGGTTAACTTAATAACGGCAAAAGGCAGTCGTTTTTAAAACAATAAAAGGCCCAAATCAACAAAAGCTTCCGTTCCTCCAGAGTGGAGTTTGACAGAATGTCTGAGAGGAGAACCAGACCACATCAATTCCCAATCCCCAGAGGCAACACGGCTCCCAGGGAATTATCTTCTCTGCCTATCTGACCTTTCCGAGGCAAAGCACCATATCTTAAAAGCCTGAAGGACAAAAGAGCACATAATATAATTATTATATATATAATGAGCTAAGGCATCATTATATCTGAGAACACTTTTACGACAAATCTCATGCAATTAAAAATAAATACAATGAGTCATAGCATACTGTATTTGTTGAGTGTCTGCGATGTGTTGTTTAACCCCTAATTACCATGACAACATAACAAACGGTACCAAAGCAGTTCCACCTCAGCTTTTGTTGAAGAGACTGGAGGACAGTGTGACGTGGCAATGTGGGGGTGTCGCCCCGCTTGCTCGGATCACACATATTTTCAAACTCCATCTTCATTTTGAGGTCAACTGCACACCTGGAAAGTTTCGTGACGGCATCTTGCACGGTTTTGACGCTATCGCGTTTGCAAAATCTGTCCACAGACAGACAGGCAGACATGTAGACAAACACCTGGCAAAGCACTCAGAGCAGTTTCTGTGGTAGTTCCCGCTACAATAGGTGTATCCAGGACCATAGTACACACACACACACACACACACACACACACACACACACACACACACACACACACACACACACACACACACCATTAAAACACAAGAGCAAATCAAAAACGTCAGAAAAGTGTCAAATACTGTCTGTCCAGTGCACTGAAAGTCATTTACTGTAATAAGGCCATATGATTTCTGCAATCTAGAAAACACGGAATTTGTCCATAAAAATGGAATCAACTGTGAAACAGGGAATATTGCAGAATCGTCCACCCTTACGTCACCTCACACAACTTCATCGTCACTTTGAGAAACATGTCGCAGAGGCTGTCTGCAAAAGCCATCCAAAGAAAATCCACCCTAACCCCGAAATAAAAAAATGGGAAAAGGCGGGATTTGGGGGCAGATATGATGTGAAAGACGAGGATAACCGTCCAGGTAAATAACGACAGCACCTCTTCTCCTTCCTGCAGCCTGTTAGCTCTCAGTCTGCAGCGGGTCGAGACACACATGCCGCGACCCCTGACCCCGCTCTGCAACACTTGCAATAGCTGACAGCTGTGGCCGCTCAGGTCTCCAACAGCCTGGACACAAGGAGGCCTGGGGTAGGTGGAGGAGGGGGGGGGGGGGGTCTCTAGAGTGCTTGTGGGCGGAGTTGTAGGGGCGCTTCAGGGGACCAGGGTTTGGGTGGGGGAACTGAGCCTCTGTCTAATAATGCCTCTGTGACCTCCCCTCTGTCAGGGGGGCGGAGTCAGGGGAAGGGGCGGTGCCACGGCTCACGACTTGATTACTTCAGGCAGCAATAAGTGCCTCACCTCTGATGACATGAGAGGCAGAGAGAGGCAGAGTCTCTGGGAGGAAGGCAGAAAGCAACAGTGACTTATTGTTCAGTGTCTGACTGACAGTGACTTGACACAGTGTTCAGTGTCTGACCGACATGGAGGAGCTCTCTCAGTTTGGGACTTGTCACTTGACCCCAAAGGCTAACAAGTCCTCTGCTGCAGATGAACGGACCTCGGAGTGAAACAGCCGTTGGACTGTCTGTTGTTGCTCTTTGATTGGACCCTTCAGCTCCTTAAGGGACCGTTAAAAAGATCTGCCTCTGCAAGGAGCACGTCGATGCGTTGGACATTGCCTCTATGATGATGACCACCGAGGATTCCTCTTGACAGAAGGTGATAAAGGAGCAGAAGGCGCAGCAGCCAGCAACCATCCAAGATTTCATCCACTTATGGACAAAGGAAGAAGGGATTTGGAATGACTTTCTTCGGTGAGGAATTTCAGTCACATTTGCCGGAAAGGCACAGGATATAGAGAGAGGAGAGACTGACGGAGGAGTGGAGGTGAGGCAATTATCCCACCTGCGTTTTTACACATGCACACCACACATTGGGGGGGGGGATCTTTTCTCGTTATAACAAGATATTTTCAGGTTATAATGACATTTTCTCTCATTCTGACATACCAACTTATCTCATAAAGAAACTTATCTCATTATGACATACCGACTTACGTTTTTTTCCTTTTTTTTTGCACACACACACACACACACACACACACACACACACACAAAACGAACAAACTCAGACACAGGAAAAGAAAAGGAAGAACAGGCATACATATATTATCGACATTCCTATTAGTACAATGTGGTGCTATCAGCCGCGTGAGGTGCTTATGTGCTTGTAAGAGATGTTGTGCATGGGATCCCATGCAAGGGGGTCCATGAGAAACCAGCTGGGCGAGTCAACTTGTCGCCTTTAACCTCGTCAAAGTAGGCCAGAAACGGGCCCCAGATAGTCTAGAATCCTTTACGCGAGTTGGTCCTCGGGAACCTGAGTCTCTCCATCCTTATAACTGAGACCATGTCTGTCAACCACCGCTGAAAAGAAGGTGGAGAGGGGGACTTCCATCCCTTCAGAATGGGTCTCTTGGCGACAGTCATCCCGTGTCAGAGACTGTACCAGCTTATCTCATAAAAACAAGAAACTTCTCGTTATTATGACATACCAAGTTCTCTCATAACGAGAAACTTTTCTCGTTATAACGAGATATCGATATGTTTCAATGAGATGAGTTGGTATGTCATAATAATGAGAAGAGATGTCATTATAACCTGAAAAATGTTATAACGAGAAAAAGATCTGGTTATAACGAGAGTAGTTTCTCATTATAACGACCTACTGAGCAGACCACCCCCCCCTGCCAGCCGTAAGCTTCAAAATAAGAGCATGTTGACGCTATTGCTTCTGCTTACATTGCCATGCAGCAGAAATGAGGAGCTGAATGGAGGTTTTCTGTTGCAGCTACAGATACAGTATAATATGAGTCACAGACACATGCACAGGTAAAGTAAGTAGCACACTGTTGCTCTTGTATTAGAGCAGAGGTTCTCAAATGTTTTCCAGCCAAGGACCACTTACATGATAGAAAATATACCGGGGAGCCCCTCATTCTGATTTGTGATTTTGGGCTAAGTTTAATTGTTTCCACGGTAACGTGCTTGACTTCTAAATTGATAGGTTTGTTAGATTAGAATGTAATCCATGAACCATTTTAGATTTAAAGCATAAAATATTTTCATTGAATTATGAAGCTTTTGCCAAAAAAAATCTGTTTTTATTTGTATTTTCCTGAAAACTTTTCGCGGACCCCCTGGCAAAGTGCCCCGGACCCCCATTTGAGAACCACTGTATTAGAGGGTATGAGTGGACTGAGCATCAATCGCTTACAGTAAGTCATCCATTACTCACCTCGTACTTAAGACTGTCTTGAGGGAGGAGAGTCTGGTGTCGTCTACAGCAGTGTTACACAAACTTTGCTGTTTTTAAAAATAAAAAAAAATTGCCACCCAATTCACAAAAAGGTCTGATGTACAAATCGTGTGCAGAGCGAATTTGTGCCTAAATTAACGTTCCTGGCCATTTTTATTGCCGGTTCCACATCACCTCAAGATAACATAATATGTTATCTTGAATAGGTAAACCAGCCATTTCAAAGAGATATACAGTATGTTGGACAAATCACAACTTTTATTTTCACGTTATTGAAAACATATACTCTTAAATACTTTCTAAATGTGACCACATAAATGCATTTAGGTGGAGTTATCATTGGTTAACTTTTATTTCCTCTCGGTAAAATAATATACTCATTTTAAATCCAAGACTGTGGAAGAAATTCTGCTTATTCATTTGACGACTCAAATAAAACCTCCTGCGACCCACATGTCGGTCCCGAGCCAGTCTTTAGAGAAACACTGCTCTACAGAGTCTTTAGGGAAACACTGCTCTACAGAGAGTCTTTAGGGAAACACTGCCTACAGAGTCTTTAGGGAAACACTGCTCTACAGAGAGTCTTTAGAGAAACACTGCTCTACAGAGTCTTTAGGGAAACACTGCTCTACAGAGAGTCTTTAGGGAAACACTGCTCTACAGAGTGTCTTTAGGGAAACACTGCTCTACAGAGAGTCTTTAGAGAAACACTGCTCTACAGAGTCTTTAGGGAAACACTGCTCTACAGAGAGTCTTTAGGGAAACACTGCCTACAGAGAGTCTTTAGGGAAACACTGCTCTACAGAGAGTCTTTAGGGAAACACTGCTCTACAGATAGTCTTTAGGGAAACACTGCTCTACAGAGAGTCTTTAGTGAAACACTGCTCTACAGAGAGTCTTTAGGGAAACACTGCTCTACAGAGAGTCTTTAGGGAAACACTGCTCTACAGAGAGTATTTAGGGAAACACTGCTCTACAGAGAGTCTTTAGAGAAACACTGCTCTACAGAGAGTCTTTAGGGAAACACTGCTCTACAGAGAGTCTTTAGAGAAACACTGCTCTACAGAGAGTCTTTAGGGAAACACTGCTCTACAGAGAGTCTTTAGAGAAACACTGCTCTACAGAGAGTCTTTAGGGAAACACTGCTCTACAGAGAGTCTTTAGGGAAACACTGCTCTACAGAGAGTCTTTAAGGAAACACTGCTCTACAGAGAGTCTTTAGGGAAACACTGCTCTACAGAGAGTCTTTAGGGAAACACTGCTCTACAGAGAGTCTTTAGGGAAACACTGCTCTACAGAGAGTCTTTAGGGAAACACTGCTCTACAGAGAGTCTTTAGAGAAACACTGCTCTACAGAGAGTCTTTAGGGAAACACTGCTCTACAGAGAGTCTTTAGGGAAACACTGCTCTACAGAGAGTCTTTAAGGAAACACTGCTCTACAGAGAGTCTTTAGGGAAACACTGCTCTACAGAGAGTCTTTAGGGAAACACTGATCTACAGATAGTCTTTAGGGAAACACTGCTCTACAGAGAGTCTTTAGGGAAACACTGCTCTACAGAGAGTCTTTAGTGAAACACTGCTCTACAGAGAGTCTTTAGGGAAACACTGCTCTACAGAGAGTCTTTAGTGAAACACTGCTCTACAGAGAGTCTTTAGGGAAACACTGCTCTACAGAGAGTCTTTAGGGAAACACTGCTCTACAGAGTCTTTAGGGAAACACTGCTCTACAGAGAGTCTTTAGGGAAACACTGCTCTACAGAGAGTCTTTAGGGAAACACTGCTCTACAGAGAGTCTTTAGGGAAACGCTGCTCTACAGAGAGTCTTTAGGGAAACACTGCTCTACAGAGAGTCTTTAGGGAAACACTGCTCTACAGAGTCTTTAGGGAAACACTGCTCTACAGAGAGTCTTTAGGGAAACACTGCTCTACAGAGTCTTTAGGGAAACACTGCTCTACAGAGAGTCTTTAGGGAAACACTGCAGAGTCTTTAGGGAAACACTGCTCTACAGAGTCTTTAGGGAAACACTGCTCTACAGAGAGTCTTTAGGGAAACACTGCTCTACAGAGAGTCTTTAGGGAAACACTGCTCTACAGAGAGTCTTTAGGGAAACACTGCTCTACAGAGAGCTCTTTCCCCCCGCGGTCTCTCTCCCTGTGGGCTGAAGCTCTGTGAAAGTACTGTTAATTTGGTCAGCTATTTTTTTTTCATTTAGCCTTAGTCTTGTGTTAAATGTCCTTGTTAGTTTTTATCATATTTAGTCAACCTCATCCTGTTTGTATTTGGTCAAGTTTTAGTCGACTAAAAGTGCGTATTTTAGTTTCATAATTGTTTCTTTAGAATTTCCAAACTCATTGGAAAGATCTATGAATCTGTTATTATGGAATGGTTTAGTTTTCATCAGTGAAAATAGGTAGTCGAGGATTATGTAGTTTTCATCGACGGAATTAACACTGTGTGAAAGCCTGCCTGTCTCTGCAGCCAGACGTCAGACGGCTCGGAGTCGTATCCTCTGCCAACTGCTCCGGCTTTCCCCTCTGTGTGTGTGTGTGTGTGTGTGTGTGTGTGTGTGTGTGTGTGTGTGTGTCTGTGTGTATGTGTGTGTGTGTGTGTGTGTGTGTGTGTGTGTGCGTGTGTGTGTGTGTGTGTGTGTGTGTGTGTGTGTGTGTGGATGGATGAGTGGGTGGGTGGCTGAGAGTGACTGACTGGCTGCCACTAACAGAAATAGAGAGCCAAAGTCACACCCACTTCCCAGTTAGGCATACCAACCCAGGGATTTCATCCCCCATTTATTTTCCCATAGACATTTTATAAAAAGCTTGTAAAAATAGTTTCACTTTGTCAAACCAAGCGATTCAGCTATCTTCAGAATCAGGAGAGACCATAGAACATTTCACTCAGACCAAAAAAAATAAAAAATAAATAGCGGATTAAACATTTTTTATTTATTTTTTGTTCGGGTGAAATGTTACATCCTGATCCTGATCCCACAGCTGAATCGCTTGGGTCGACCGGGTAAAACTATTTTTATACGAATTTTATGAATTATCTTTGGGGGAAAAAATTACGGATTAAATCCCTTGGTTCCTATGCCTAACCGGAAGTGGGTGTGACTTTGGCTCTCTATAGTGACATGGACAGAAAGGGAGTGGGGGAGACAACGCACACGTGACTATTTCATTAAGTTGGTCAAGTTTGTTTCTGTTGAGTGGTTTTGAAGGAAAGAGGCTTGGCATTCATTGGCGGTGTGGTCGTGTGTGTCTGGGTGTTTGTCTGACAGATAGTCTGCAGTCTGCTGCTTTTGGTCTGGACTGCTTTAGTGCTGTTTGGGACTGCATGTACCAGTGATCAGTGATGTGATCAATTGATAAATGATTTTCTGACATTTTATAGACCAAACAACGAATCCATTAATCGAGAAAATAATCGACAGATTAATCGATTATGAAAATAATCGTTCGTTGCAGCCCTACTACACAATCTTATAGACTTTATTCTGCTTTCATGCCATAATTTGCTACACCGCCTTTCTTTGCCCACAGCGGACAGAAGTAGATCCTGATCCCTATGTACTGAATCCAGAATCGATCTTGAATCGGGAATCATTTTTGAGTCGAAAATTGATTTTTGAATCGAATCGTGACCCCAGGAATCTGAATCGAATCGTGAGATACCCAAACATTCACACCCCTAGTAACTATGGTGATGCTCACTTAACTGTTTCCATAGATGTGGGGTTGTAGAGTTTGTGTGTGTGTGCGTGTGTGTGTGTGTGTGTGTGTGTGTGTGTGCGTGTATGTGTGTGAGAGAGAAAGGGAGAGAGCGAGCGAGTATGAAGAGAAAGAGCTTTGCAAGGCTTGTCTCGCAATTGAGACTAGTGAGTAATACTGAACATGAGTTCTTGAACACAAACCTGACTGCTGTGACTGTTCAGCAAATCAGGACCAAAAACAACATGGCTAAACTAAGGAAGGAAGGAACGAGGAAATAAAAAGTTCCAGTGTGATTGGCTGTTATAATATAACAGCCAATCACACTGGAACTTTTTATTTCCTATTGTAATGCCTTGTGTAGGTGGAAAATACCCTGTTAAATTCAACTGGATATGAGCAACAGAGGAAAGGGAAGCAGACAATTCATTTCTATTAGCCCAGAGTAGGGATAGTTAATTTAGACTATCAAAACCTTAACCACTAGTCCCCACTGTACAGACTCAATTGGCCGTGTCTGCAGGTGGGAAGCAGGCGAGGCCACGCAGCAGCCGAGCTGTGAGTGAGGCCCGCGCAGCAGCCAAGGTGCATATGCGAGCCTGCGCAGTGGGCGGGCTCGCCCGGAATCGAGCGCACGAGATTTCTAGTAATAAATAATAACGTAAAATGGCCATATCGGCCGATAATTTATCGGTTCCAATAAATATTGTGCATCCCTACCACATACTTTAGTCACTAAAGTATGTGGTAGGGACCCACTAAAGTTTAGTGGGTCATAATTGATGATTGAGAGGGATTACCTTTTATGAGTCTATAAAAAAAGGGAAATGCTGCATAGTGTGCCTTTAACTTCCTTAATCGTATCTGATGTAAAGAGACAATACGCTGTAGGCAAACTTTTTAGTTAAAGCGGGACTTACCCCCCAGATTTCTGGCACAACGGCATGATGCTTGATTTGAATAAACCTATGGGAAAAACCAAGAAATGGAGTTCTCCTCTTGTCTCACTACTACTCTTTGGCTGTTGTTAGTTACACTTTAAGACTTTCAAGTGATTGCTTTTTCCAGTCACCGGTGGAGGCGCAGGCACACTGCAGGACACTTTGCTGCTTTGAGGTGGTTGAGATGTTGTTAATGAGCCGTGATTGACAGAAAAGCTGATCATGTACCATCAACAAATGGTATGGGGCCTTATGCCAGATAAATGAACATATTGGAAATTAACAATTAACATTATTGCTCACATTATGAAAGCCACCCGTGGTTGACTTGAATGAATGAGGACACCTAGTGACAGTACAAACTTCCATGTACTGTGTTGTCCTAAATGGTAAATGGACTGCATTTATATAGCGCTTTCATCCAAAGTGCTTTACAATGTGCCTACATTCACCCATTCATATACCAAAGGCGGCAGGCTCCCACGCAGGGGGCTGACACAGCCACCGGGAGCAATTTGGGGTTCAGTGTCCTGCCCAAGGACACTTCGACATGCGGACTTGGAGGAGCCGGGGATCGAACCACCGAACTTCTGATTAGTGGACGACCTGCTCTACCTCCTGAGCCACAGCCACCCCTAAGGAAATGAATTGAAATACACTGATGTAGACTGAACTGGCTTGGCCAACACAAAGGAATCGGCTGAGGATGTATGATGTAGCTACATACTTACTACTACAATCTTCAACAACTGATGAGAACACTGCTATTGTAAAGGGAGGTTTCTCTCGTTGTGTTTTGTGTTGCTCAACATTCCGATCCTGTGATAGCATTTTCTTCTCCACATGACGCACAGAAACATCACCACAACATGGAGTGCTATCATATCTAACTCTGAGCCAAGACACAGAAACATCACCACAACATGGAGCGCTATCATATCTAACTCTGAGCCAAGACACAGAAACATCATCATAGCATGGAGCGCTATCATATCTAACTCTGAGCCAAGACTGGAAAGAGGGAAGACTAATCAACACGAGCAGAGTCTATTCACTGATGCTTTGAGAAGAGTAATGCTTTTCTTGGATGGGATGAGGGTAAAGTCAACTTGTGCTTTGAGGATTTCTATCTTTGATTTCTTGGCGTTAGTTGTATAGAAGCAATTAAGATGAGGAGCACTGGGCAGTTATCACAGAAGAGATCTCAAGTGGTCCCCAAAACTGAAAAAGAGCCTTGGGTTATGTAAATAAGTATTAAATAATACTTTTATTGAAAGCCAAGGGAGGGG
Organism: Poromitra crassiceps; assembly: GCF_964638095.1. NCBI lineage: Eukaryota > Metazoa > Chordata > Actinopteri > Beryciformes > Melamphaidae > Poromitra > Poromitra crassiceps. Next base: position 16,055,189 of record NC_139629.1, on the reverse strand, counting down.
TCAGGAGTTTGCACAACTTGAGCTCAAAATTATTGAATCTACCAAGAATCTACACCAGTGTTTCTCAACTGGTGGGTCGGGACCCAAAAGTGGGTCGCTGGGCCATTTTGAGTGGGTCGCAGATGTGTGCATGAGAAAAAAAAAGTTCTTCTACTCATTGATGAGGACACTGGCGTCCGCGGCCAACATTATTGTATTTCAGAGGCTGTAGCAGGCTCATTTTTAAAGCCAGAGTGAAGATACTGTTACCATATGAAACTAGAAGACTTAAGGCATCCATTAGTACCAACATGCCATGCTAGCTTGTTGCAAAGGGGGCTAAATGACGCTACAAATTTAGGCAAAATTTTGAAAATTTGGTTGCGACTTAATGACTAAGGAAAAATGTGGGTGGTGAAGCTAGACCAGTTGAGAACCACTGATATAACCTACTAGATAAAAGGAAAATGGAGCAGCCATTGCATAATAAGGAAACACTGCAGATTCTTGATAGATCATCCCCCCCCCCCATATTTTATTTTTAAATTTTTCAGAACATCAAAAACAAAAACAGAAACAAACTCAGACATGGGAAAGGAAAAAACATACACATAACATTACATTACAAAGTAGTGCCACCAGCCACATAATGTGCTTATGTGCTTGTAATAGATGTGCATAGAATCCCCTTAATAATGTATTTTAAATTAAATGCATAGAAACGCACGTTCTTCAAGATGTGATGTGGTGGCAGAATGCTGCTCTATCAAACCAGAGTGCTGTTATTTCAATGAGACTTCTGAAATTTTCAGTTGGGGTGCATGAATAAAAAATAGCATTGTTATTGAGGCATATTTTATTGCGATCAATAATAATATTGATTTATTGTCCACTCCTAACTGATTATCTCTTCACCTCTCTCATTTTCCAGAAAACACCTTTTTTAGAAGACTGAGCTATGACTCTCCCTGTGATGGTTTCACTGCTGCTGCTGTTGGCCTGTGGACCTGGACCTTCTCTCCAGGGAGAAGCCCAGGAGATGGAGAGCAGAGATGAGATCCTGCAGAGCAGAGATGAGATCCTGGAGAGCAGAGATGAGATCCTGGAGCGGGAGTTCTTCTACGTGCGACGTCAAAAACGCTCCCCGGATGCCGACGCCGCATCCGCCCGAGCCGACAAATGTTCCTATACCTTCATCGTCCCACAGCAGAAGAACACAGGGGCCATCTGTGTGAACTCTAAGGAGCCCGAGGCCATGCTGGAGAACCGGGTGAACAAGCAGGAGCTGGAGCTGCTGAACGGCGAGTTGCAAAAGCAGCGGCGGCAGATCGAGGCGCTGCAACAGCTGGTGGAGGTAGACGGGGGCGTGGTCAATGAGGTAAGATAAGATATACTTCATTATACAACATGTAGTTCCGACCAAGCAATCTGGTTGGTCAACTACATTTGGATCGTTCTCAAATCAGTGCAACAGCACACCTATGAGTCATAGCAGTGCTCAAATAAAAAACACTAAAATATTATTCTAAATACCAATAAAGTTTTGTTATTTTAATTTTTCTGTTCGAATTGCCCCACAATATGAAGACCTTTTGTTTATATATTTTATTTTGTTGGCAACTGTTGATAACCGCAATATTAGACGAAAGGGTGTGATTTACCATAATTATTGGCACTTCAGTGATGCGTACGGACCTCGGCGCACTGCTGTGCCAATAATGACGGTAACGCACACCCTCTTTTGTAATATTGCTTTATTGTCCCATAGGGAAACATGCCTTGGGCTCCAAGCCAGTGCATTACACAGCACAACATTGCAATGAACATGCATGCAATCATACACACAGCACACACACAAACACAGTACACAGGCTGTATAGGACCTATACAGGACCTATACAGCCTGACGAAGACCAGTGAGGTTGTCCCCCGGTGTATATATGAAGATGTACATTGTTTGTTAAACTGTATCATTCAGTACACATTTACTTTACTTTGTGATTAAACTTGCTACAAGTATCCAAGAAGCTTATTTTTCTTAATTGTTATATTTTTGGCCTGCTGAGCATTCTTGTGCCACATTTGGGATTTTTCCTTATCTTCAAGTTTGGCAAATAATAAAACCAGACCTAATCAACCGATGGTTCTTAAATAAGGTAATAGATTAATAAAGTGCTACTTGTTGGCATTTAATACCTTAATAGCGGATGGGATGAATGCATGCTAGTACCAGGTCAATCTGCTTTCTGGCACCCTAAACCATCAAACTGAGGGCAACACCTCAAATTCTAGATTGAGGATGTGTGTCGGGTCGTTCTTCTGTGGTTCCCTGAGCAAAGATACAGAAACTGAAGAGAATGGTGCTCTTTTCTCCTCCCTGTGATCTCCAAGGTCAAGCTGCTGCGCAAGGAGAGCCGCAACATGAACGCCCGTGTCACGCAGCTTTACATGCAGCTGCTGCACGAGATCATCCGCAAACGGGACAATGCTCTGGAAGTGTCGCAGCTGGAGAACCGCGTGCTCAACCACACTACCGAGATGGGACGGCTGGCTGCAAGGTACCGCGACTTGGAGCACAAGTACCAGCACCTGTTGGCCCTCGCAGGTAGGGAAGAAACGATTACCGGTTTAATGATAAAAGTACTGACGGTTAGTAGTATTATCGTTTAGATTTTTTGATTAGCATTAAAACCATGTTAGCGTGATTACAGCACTTTGAAAAACACAGAAAATACTGTCAATAAAATTAGCAACAGTCTCCCAGACGCTGGCACACAGCCTTGGTGAAATGCTTTCAGTGAGTGCATCAGTACTTTTTGAAAATGTTCAGCACATTTGAACAATCCTGCGATAATACTGATAACAGTGATAATCTTGGTCACTATAATGGTGATATGAAATGTTCATACCACTTCATCTCCACTTGCAGGCAACCAGAGCACTCTGATTGTGCAGCTGGAGGAGCACTGTAAACGGGGCAGTCATTCGTATGGTGCGGAGCGGGGGAGAAGTCGTCCGGTCCGTCCTCAGCTACCGATCATCCCTCAGCCTCCTCCACAGAGGCCTGTAGTTCCTCTTGCCAACCCTAAACCCTACCAGCCACCAACCTATAGCCGCCACACAAACAACCAGATCACAAATGAGATCCAGAGTGACCAGAACTCGAAAGCATTACCGCCTCCGTCGCCTACCATGCCAAGTGATACGCAAAGTTTGTCCACCACCAACAATTCCTCTGGTAAGTGTTGCCCACACTGTATCGCGCACGTTCAACCCTTCCCCTGATCTAACATTGACAGACATAACTACATTATTGTAAAATACTTGCTTACTTGTGCTATTGTCTCGCTTGACCAGACTCTCTCTCTAATTTATTTAAAGATATTTTTGAGTGAGTACCATCTGGTATGATTCAAAACTCTGCTGAGCAATTTACAGCTTAGAATCTTGTATACAGACGAAAACACACACACGCGCACGAATGAACGCACACGCGTGCGCACGCACCTAGAAACAACACAGTAATTACCATTTAGTTTAGTGCTGGAAAATCACTTAACAGTCCTAATTAAAAGTGAACAGCAAATGTCTTGAGGCAAAAATACTTGTAGTCCTCTGGATTAGGGAGAAGCGTGAGACAGACACCGCTTCTGTTTTGTGTTTAAAATAGTGCTTTAAAATAGTCTTTTGATGTGACAAACAAATCTCACATTAGAAGTTTGTTTTTAAGTATGAAAAATGTGATTTTATTTTTAATGAAACTGCCCCTCTCACTGACAGGAGATGACATGACATCCTTCCTCTGTATGGGGCGACAATGGGCATACGGCAATTACAATATTCCAGTATTTTTTATAAGTTACAACATGGAACTATTATGGAATTGCGTTGCTAGGGAACAGTTTGAAAGCTAGCTTATTTCCTGACCGCTATTGTATTGGCATCACACTGCAACAGGAAGTAAGCTCGGTGCAATTTAGAATGTTGTCAAGTTGAAACTGTCTATAACTAGAAACTGTAACTTGAAACTGTCTATAACTAGACAGCAATAATAGCTTCACGTGTGACTAAGTCCCTCATGTTTCTTGGGCAGGTCCTTTCAGAGACTGTGTTGCAGCGCTGGAGGACGGGCACAGCAGCAGTGCCATGTACCTGCTGAAGCCAGAGAACGCCAACCGCCTCATGCAGGTGTGGTGTGAGCAGAGACATGACCCCGGGGGCTGGACCGTCATCCAGAGGCGGCAGGATGGCTCCGTCAACTTTTTCAGGAACTGGGAGACTTACAAGGTAATGATAACAAACAGGAAGTGGGAGACTTACAAGGTAATGATAACAAACAGGAAGTGGGAGACTTACAAGGTAATGATAACAAAGGACAGAACAATGTCCCGACAAGTCTTTGGTGCCTTATAACGCATTTCAACCGCCGGTATCGGCTCGCCTTTTTTGGTTTTCCACTGGGCAGCACCGGGCTGAGTGATACTTTTTTTAGTACCACCTTCCTCGAGGTTCTAACCGGGCTGATGCGTTACTAAAAAGGTGACGTCAAAACAGTGCAGACTACTGTACTGATTGGTCAGAAAGAATCGTCTTGCGTTGCGCACACTGCTAACAGTTAGCTAGCAGGTTAACTTACCCTCTTGTGTAAAAAAGAAGTTCTCCAGCGCACACCAGGGTAGGAAAATAGACACTTTATTAACTTTTAGGCTACATTAAAAACAGGAAACAAGGTGAACAACGCGTTTCACAAAGTGCTTCATCAGGTTCGCTACCCTGGTGTGCGCTGGAGAACTTCTTTTTTACTCTTGTGATTCACCCTGCACCAGCCAGCACCCAGGAGAAGAGCACTGCTGTGCACAGGGCTTTTCTCAGCTGTTTACCCTCTTCTGTGTTAACGTTGCCGCAAGAGTTGGCCATCCTTAGGGCGGCTGCAGCTCAGGAGGTAGAGCAGGTCATCCCCTAATCGCTTTGGATAAAAGAGGTTGGTGGTTCAATCCCCACCTCCTTGGGCAAGATACTGAACCCCAAATTGCTCCCGATGGCTGTGCCAGCTCCCTGCATGGGTAGCTTGCTCCCATTGGTGTGTGAATGGGTGAATGTACCTACTCATTGTAAAGCACTTTGGATAAAAGCGCTATATAATAAATGCAGGCCATTTACCAGTTGGCAAAGCAATCAATGAATCAATAAATCAAGCATGGCTACTCTCCCTTTATGAAGATTTATCAGCACGGTTGGAATCTACCTTTGACCAATCACAATCTCTATCTCGGACTGCTTGGCTGAAACTACCCGTCGTTGTGTACTATGTAAGCCATCATCAGAGAAACTGTACAAATGAAATCTATGAGATCACAACACTGTCACTGAAATACATTGAGCTGCAGCCAGTGCAGTGATTTAGGGACTTAGCCCATTGATACCTGATGCAGCATTTGCGTGTATATCCCTCATTTGTGTGCGTATCCCTTTAAGACGGCCTTAAAGGGATACACACACAAATGCTGCATCAGGTATCAGCGGGTTAATAACCATGTAGTGGTTCTGCCCGTTACTACTGGTCGGACCCAAGATGACGTAAGCCGAGTGCACAGGGTGAAATATTTAGTTGCCAAAGATTTACATTCTGTGGCCCAGAGGGTGGACGGGCCAATTTAGGATCATTTTCGCAAGCCTTTAAACTCGAGACCAAAACACGACGGAATACTTCCAAGTTGCCAACCGAAACCGCCCACCCACCCTCAATGAGTCAATGAGGCACTTTAAGATACACACGAGCTGCCAATGACATGCTCACATTTGGCAGCGAAAGGGTTCCGTCCTGATTCAGTCCATGTGTTCTTTAAGTGAAGCCAGAGACGCAGACACACAGTGAGCTGCTGCTGCTAGAGAGAAGATCTTCAACACATCCTGCCATGCTGCCACTGCTCTCCTCGCTCTGACATCATCCCAGTGCTGCACACACGCTTGGAAAACATGGCTGCTTTAGCGCTGGTGTGTTGTCACGGCTGTATCCATGGGGAGGAAAACGGCTTTTTTCGTGCACATTTTTCAAGAAGTGAGAATGGGTACGGCCGCCTATGGAGTCCCTAATGGGGACGTGAGGGAGAAAAAAAATACACGATGGAGGCGAAAACAACAAAGACATACTCTTGCATTCTCTTGTAAGTGTTGCCTTCTCCCAAGAAACGTTTGTTCTCTCTCGCAAAACTTTTGCACTAAACATAGATACTGCATTGAATTTTTTGAATGCACTTTTATTTTTTAGGATTTTCAACAAAAAAAATTGCCAACGTAAAAGTTTCTTGGGAGAATGCAAAAGTTTCTCATGATAATGTAATACTTTTGCGAGAGAACGCAAACGTTTCTTGGGAGAATGCAATACTGTTGCGAGAAAACACAAAATGTTTTGATCTTCCATTCCATTTTTTTGTTTTTTCATCCCATGTCCCCCTTAGGGGTCGGTAGTTGTCAAGCCATGCTCTAGGGCAGGGATCCCCAATTACTTTTCACCAAGGGCCACATTTTGCTGAGGGCCGAGCGCTGGGGGCCGAACGGCACCGGCACCAGAGCGCCGGCGTGAAAGATTTGGGGCATTTGAAGCCAGGTTTAGAAAGTAACTCATTTAAATGAACAGTTGTGATGTCATTATTCAGTCTTAACCACCAATATTTTACCCTTTTCTCACTCACTCCTATGTCACCACCCTGCAGGGCTTGAAATTAACTTTTTTGACCACCTGCCAATATGGCTGCTAGATTTTAAAGTTACCAGCCAATTAGAATTTCCACTAGCCAAAATGTTTTTCTTGAAATAAACCAGAATATGAGTGGGTTAACTTAAGCATAAGCATCAGTAAGTGGCCCGGGATTCTCAAAGCCTGTGTTGAGGGTCACACAAGAACAAAAATGCACTCTTGAAGCTAAATAAATCCAAAACCAACAAGTGAATTATTTAAATGTAGAACAGTGAGATTACTTTTAGCCTTTTAGTCATAAAGATTATTGAAAGATATTCCATATTCCAGACTATAATGTTGTAACAGAAGTGGAGTATTGGCCAGAATGACATGAACATTTGGACACTTATTCAGTGGGTATCTTGCATGTTGCGTTCAGGTGCACTGTTTGTTTGTTTTTTGCAATTCCACCGCGGGCCACACAGGGGGCGATCCGCCAATTTAATAGCCCGGCTCTAGGGTGTATAACTTAGACTCAGTTCTCAGTCTTAATCCGGCACCGCTCACCAAACGTCTGGAAACCGAGACTATGTATAACTTAACAGTTGAAATGGATTATTCCTGACTCATTTCCGTGTCCTCTTCCTCTCACAGCAAGGCTTTGGAAACATAGATGGAGAGTACTGGTTAGGCCTGGAGAACATCTACTGGCTGACTAACCAAGGCACCTACAAGCTGCTGGTGATGCTGGAGGACTGGTCCGGCCGCAAGACCTTTGCAGAGTATGCCAGCTTCCGCATCGAGTCGGAGGCAGACTTCTACAAGCTGCGCGTGGGCCATTACCACGGTAACGCTGGAGATTCTCTTACCTGGCACAATGGCAAGCAGTTCACCACACTGGACAGAGACCATGACGTCTATACAGGTGAGCGAAATGCCACACGAGGGGGATAGTAAAAAATGTATGAAAATACCGATAGCATTACCGTTTGTCGAGATGCTTATTGATACTCCGGTACTGACCAATTTAGAACCGGTCCTTATGGCGCATGCTATAAAAGTGGGAAGAAAATGAAAATGTATCTTTTTTTATTGTAATTTATTGTATGCCAATTGATGATGAATGGTGATTGTATCCCTTGTTTCTCTAGGTAATTGTGCCCATTACCAGAAGGGAGGCTGGTGGTATAACGCCTGTGCTCACTCCAACCTGAACGGCGTATGGTACCGTGGGGGCCATTACCGCAGCCGCTACCAGGACGGTGTCTACTGGGCCGAGTTCAGGGGCGGAGCTTATTCTCTGAAGAAAGTGACTATGATGATCCGACCCAACGCAAACACCTTCCATTAATACTTCTGCCATTCAAAATCCACGGCAGCCATGTTTTCCCCGGACAGGCAACTCCTCCAAAGGGACTCTTTCTCTGTATCCTGAGAAAAAAAAAAAAATCATCATATTTTGTTTTGATTTATTTTTCTTTGTTGCTTTCCATTCATGATGTGTAGCTTAAAAGTGCAATGGCTGACGTGACGACGACAACAACATAGGAAACGCGTGCCATTTTATTCCTTCTACAGGCATTGGTTTTACTACCTGTAACCTCGCTGGACTCGTCAAGCAGCATCTGGAGGAGTCATTCTATGTTATTTCAGAGGTCAATGTTAATGAGAGTCGAGGTGTTTGCAGGCGTGGGTCTATTGTGGTTGATCACTGAAATGGGGGTTCAAGCGACAGTTGACCCATGAATGAAAATTGTGTCCTCATGTCTTCCCCCTCATGCCGGTTGTGTCCTCATGTCTTCCCCCTCATGCCGGTGTGTCTTCATGTCTTCCCCCTCATGCCGGTGTGTCTTCATGTCTTCCCCCTCATGCCGGTGTGTCTTCATGTCTTCCCCCTCATGCCGGTGTGTCCTCATGTCTTCCCCCTCATGCCGGTGTGTCTTCATGTCTTCCCCCTCATGCTGGTGTGTCTTCATGTCTTCCCCCTCATGCCGGTTGAAACACAGGTGAAGTTTGTCCATATAACACACAGGGAGGAGAACTGGAGAGAAAACCACTCTCCATTCACTTCGGTTTACAGGAATTTAGTTTGAGTTCAAATCAAGAACGAAAGGAAATAAATGGATAAAAGATGATGTAGGTAGAGACAGGACCCTAATGGACTTAAGAAATTAAACCAATATTAACAACTATTTCATCAAAGCATGCGATCAAAGTTGTCCTGTACTGAAGTAAATGGTGATTGGTTTTCTCTTGAGTTGTGTGCAATATCCAAATCGCAAGAGTCTGCAATTATTTGATAAAGGTAAAATGTGTCACAACATATTATACACTACCATTAAATGAAGCATTGTGGGTGCTTTTTCTTTTCTATATCGTGCAGCCCTACTGTACGGACAAACTTCACCTGTGTTTCAACTGGCAGATGACAGAATTTTCATTTTTGGGTGAACTGTTCCTTTCAGCACGCGTCTCAAGGAAATCAGAATAACTTTCTCCACCAAGGCCAATGAATGGCCAGGCTCCAGGGATTTGTCAGGTGACTTGGCACAGGTGACAACAGGTATCAACATAAGACATATAAGGACAGTGTCCTTTTTAGGACACTCAGGTGCACATGGTACAGGGGGACAACAGGAAATGCAGTTGTTTCTCATTTCGTTCGGCCACTTTGATGCGGTACTGCTGCACTGCCGTGGCTGCAGTGAGGGAGGAGTGGGGAAGAGGGGGGGGGGGGGGGGGGGGGTGTAAAGAACAAAGAAAGCCTTTAAATTAACCCATTGATACCTGATGCAGCATTTGCATGTATATCCCTAATTTGTGTGTGTATCCCTTTAAGACCGTCTTAAAGGGATACACACACAAATGCTGCATCAGGTATCAATGGGTTAAATAAAAAGCGCCCACACAAAGTACTGCAGTAGTACAGTGAGGGAGGGAGGGGGGGTGTAAGTTTTGAAAATCCCCTAAATATGATGCTACCAAAACAGACACTACAGGTGAATAAGGTAAGTTTAATTCATAGATATCACCATGAACTTCCTCAATTGATTACTTACATTAAGATAATTATTTGTTTGTATGACATGTTTTCTGAAATTGTATGTTTAATTGTGCAAATGAGGCACAAATATATTTGCATACATTTCCAGAACAGAAATGTGAACATTGGATAAAGCTAGGTTCAAAGTTCTCATTTAATTTTGTTGACATATTAGAGCCAAAGGTTTTTAGAGAGGGCATTTTGGATATCTCTTTTTATCAGTTAATCAGTTTGTGTCCCCCCCCCCATTTTCATCTTCAGAGTATACCGCAGGGATGACATTTTTTAAGCCTTACCCAGAAATTACCCACATTCTGTGGTAAAATGCCTGGGCCAAAAACAGTGGAACCACAAAACACTTAGTGGCAATAAATGGGTACTCATGTTGTTATTACTGTACAGTACGTGTTGCTGACTGAATCCAACAGGAGAGAAATCTATTTATTTTGATGCAGAATTTCCTTGAATATTTCCACATTTCCTTTGATTTGACAATGTCAAAACAGAGTCACAGGTCACCACACACACACACACACACACACACACACACACACACACACACACACACACACACACACAACGTTACTAAGACTTCTTGGAGACAGTGAAGAGAGGTTTGGCCAGTCTGATCTATTACATCTATGTACCGGTAGTTTAATACAAATAGAGATCTTGCTTGCTATGCAGTATGCACGCTCGATTCCTAGTCTCGTCCGCTGCGCGGGCTCGCTATCGCCCACTCTGCAGCTCGGCTGCTGCATGGGCTCGCTATCGCCCGCCCTGCAGCTCCATGACCTCGCGTGCTCTTGGCATGTGTCAGTGATGATGTCATAGACATTGTGATATCATCAGTGATTTTCCCTATGTCCTCCCCCCTCCTGCGTGGTGGGCACACCCACGCTGTACCCACAGGCTCTGACAAGTGCACTTTCACCATGCCCCTTTACTATTACACACTAACACGCACCGACACCCAGGCATCCACTCACCAGTACATGTTACACACACTTTCCTAAAGGACCGCAATGGAAACAAGCCGTCAGCTTTATTGCGTTCATCCTTTTGATAATGGTGGGCCTATATATGTATGTACGACATGTATATATGTGTTCATTGTCAGTAAAGACTTCAATCAATCAATCAATCACAATGTGGGACAAAAATGTAAACAAACAGAGCCCACTTACTCCCTTTTATGATGATGATGACGATGATGATTTAACACTATAATCCAAATTTGTCCCACACCGGCCCACACCGAGCAGAGGGGGCATGAGCCCTGTCTATGTGAACAGGCAAGGCTTAACTCAAATGACCTCAAGTCCAGTTGAAAAATCAGCAACCATGTTAATTCTACTAATACTCATGCAGTCTGAGCTTTGGGAGGAAGATAAAATGGCGCAATGTACAAGAAATGTACAAACACTTACAAATGAAGAACAAATCAACAGCTTCACTCACACAGACAGGCCCAAGTGGTGCCTCCCTTTTTGTCAGACCACGTAGACCAAGTGTGTAGAACTCAATGACTCCTGCCAAAGCAAACAGCACAGGTTTACTCTCTGTGTTCAACACGTCAGCCTGCTGTAGGTTTACTCTGTGTTCAACACGTCAGCCTGCTGTAGGTTTACTCTCTGTGTTCAACACGTCAGCCTGCTGTAGGTTTACTCTGTGTTCAACACGTCAGCCTGCGGTATCAGTGCCGGGATATGCACCAGGTCCTCTCTGTACATAATGCTGTTTTATTAAGATTATTTTTGTAATCTGTATATTACCGGTCTAGCAATAAACAATGTACAGCCGTGTTTGTGTTGTCTGTGACGTCATTTCCTTTGGCTGCAGACAGAGGCACTCTTCTGTATGACTCTTGTTCTATCTGCTGAACTGGAAGAAGAAGAAGAAGAAAGTAGCATCGACCTTCCAATCCGCCCACTCCACTGAGTTGAGTTATGGCTGCTTCTGCTCTGGCATGGTGACATGCTGCAACAGCCATTTATAAGTGTAAAAAACAACTAGCACACTGTGAGCACCAAGAGGGACTAATGATTAGCCAATCAGAACATCCGGACCTAAAGACAACAATGGTGACCGTTAATAGACCAGATGCTATAGACCAAATCAGCGGGATGTTTACATTTACTTCCGGGTACCCCTGGGTCCACACATTATAATGGCGGTGAACGGCACAAACTGACGTGTTGAAGACAAAAACAGACAAAGAAGACAAAAATGGTTCGTCCGTGTTGTGTTGTTGTTTAATATCATTCATAACAACACTTTCACTAACGTTAGTGGAGACCAGACTAGCTTATTTACCTGTTGGACCAGACCAGAGTAGACTTGACGCTAAATTAAATTAACGTGGCGTCGGTAGCTCTGTCTGTAACGTTAACGAGTCTGCTCTCGCCGAGAAGAGCCTGGTGACGCGAGGTTACGAGTCTGCAAAAAAACAGCGAGTTTGACAGACAAACAAACATTATTAGCTAGCTAACACTACATAAAACAAACACAGAAGAAAGGCTAGATAGTCGGACAAGCATGTTTACCAACCGTTTAACCATTTAAATTGAAAGTAGTCGGCCGAAAACAACGAGAGGGTTTGACAGCATTTATTTGACAACACGCACATTTAAACCTGCCGCCTTCCCCAAGTGGTACCCGGAAGTAAATTTGTTTACATGGTGACGTCACGGTGATTTGGTCTATTGAGGTTGTTTTCAATCGATTAAAAGAACCATTTTGAAATCTGAACAGCACTCTGCTTTGAAGGCATTTACTGCACACGTGTCAAACTCAAGGCCCGGGGGCCAAATCCGGCCTGGCACCTCATATTCACCTTATGTAGCCGCGCCCATTTGACCCGGTTGTGTGGTCGTGTGACGACTTCCGGCAAAACAAAAAGAAAAAGAAAATCGCTGGCTGCTCCAATATAATCTAACTCTGAATTAACTAATAATTTAGCCAATTGTATGTAACATACCAAATAAAAGCAAACGGCAATGTCTAAGAATGCAACGCCATGTAACTGGCTCGTTAATTCTCGCATTCCAGGGAATTACGTTAACGTCTGCAGGTCTTATAGAGGTAAGTGGCTCGAGCTGCGCTCGGAGGAGAGAAAACCATCTGAAGCTTTCTTTGTTGGAGTCCAGGCTAGAAAGTGCTCGTCATTGTCGACGATAACATTATCTGACCTGGCTAACAGTGGATACTCGCTTGCTTGCTGTGTACCGAGCTCAAAGTAGTAGGCTAAGTTCTTTGTTTTACCCCCTGCACTGTCCACTACAAAAACAACTCTCTTCTTCTGATGTTCTTTTATATTTGGCGCCGTGACCGCCGGAAGTGTTAAAACAACCCGGAAGAATTTGGCCCACCCCCGCGTATGAACATAAGGTGAATACGAGGGATCAGCAGAGCAGCATTTTGGTAAACAAACCGCGTCACTGGGTGGTAGTCTCGCTAGCCAGCCTCTCTTCCTTTCCGTCAGAGAGTCTGGCGCTGCAGGTTTCCATTGTGGGATTGCGAGAAAAAAATGCTCTGTTTGGGTTAACCAATCATCCTCGTCTTGGGCGGTGCTTAGCGTTAGTGCCCTTGGAAAATAGTTTTGGGGTGGAACTTGTGCCGAGCAGGCCTTCTTTATTGCACAATCCAAATTTTCTTCAAAACTTGCCATTTTCAGCGTGTACTAGCAACGAGTTAGCCTGTAGGTTTCTGCCGTTAGCTTTCTACGCTAGCTAGTTAGCGTCGTTGTTTTCACATTCGGCGGCCGGGAGCATTACAGCGACACACATGGGAGCTGATTGACATGGTCGGAGCCAATGACAGAGCGTGTGACAGAGCTTGCAAGTGGGGGAGCGGATATCCTGCTGCCACCGAAACAGCCGCTCGAATGGGAGAGCAGCTTTAGAGCAGGGGCGGGCTTATCCCTGTTGCCTGTTTCCACGACGCCAGACTCTCTGACGGAAAGGAAGAGAGGCTGGCTAGCGAGACTACTGGGTGGCAACAGCAATGGAACCCTATGGAGCCCAAGTGGCACAAGGCTTGTGTGTCTGACTCTAGCCGGCTTGACTCTTCACATTTAAAAAACTGCAACAGTTCACACAACTTTAACACGACATGCATATATTATACATCAAGCTCTTGAGCTACTTCTGCTCTCACTCAGGATGTCAAAATAGAAGCGATGTCATGTATAGTTTTTGAGATATGAACGTTTGATTGGCACAAGTCATACTATTAACTGCCGCGGGGTTCCGCATTCCTGGGTGGCAGGTGACGTCACGCTGATTCGTCCTATATTCGTCCTAGATTTGTCCTTTGCAATGCAGCTAAAAATAGCCAATGTTAAATTGAATAATAGTTGTAGGCTAGGCTACTAGTTGTCTGTTTGCCAATGTTTCCTTAATGGAGCATTAAGTTTTTACAAAGAAAAACAATAAAAATAAAATTAGAGGTAATTATGAAATATGATAACACGTAGGCTAGATACATTTATATTGCGTTACATTTACAACCGGCCCCTTGAGGGCAACCATAATGCTGATGTGGCCTGGGATGAAACAGAGTGTGACACCCCTGACTGTATTCAAAGTTGAGATGTTTTGTTGTTGTTTTTTCAATCTCTCACTGGATTAGATTCAGGTTGATGCGTTGTTGGTCTCTAGTGATTGGTCACTGAAAATGGAATTCCCCTCTGAGATTTCCCCACTGGAAAAGGGGTGGAGTCGAGTGGAGGCGATGTCAGACTGAAGAAGGAAATTGAGTTGAACGAGTCGACTCAGTGTGATATCAGGCTAAGAAGAAGGCCTCTCAGTGTCCACAGTGGGCCAAAGGGACTGCTGCAGTACCTTGTGTTCGTTTGTGGCCAAACGAAATGAGAAACACCAAAGATCTCCTCCGGGTCCCCAGCAGCAAGCGCCGCACCATGGGTGAGCGTTAGGGGTGTCAAAAATAATCGATTATAAGATGCATCGCGATGCGGAAGTGCACGATTCTGCATCGATTCACAAATATCAAAAATCGATTATAATTTTTTTTATTTATTTTTTTATAATCAAATAAAATAGAATGGAAGTACATGCAGTTGTTTATTTTAATTATGGATCATAATACAATGCAATTCCAAATGCACTTTTATTTTAAAAGTAGCCACACAGTGAGAAAAAAGAAAGTGAGAAAAAATAAATCATGTATTGCGGAAAAAAGTGATGCATCGATTTAAGATGCATCGAGATGCATCGAGATGCATCGATAATCGTAATCGAATCGAATCGTGAGGCCAGTGAAGATTCACAGCCCTAGTGAGCGTGCCTTCTGCTCGGCTGCACCACGGCCAGCACCATGGGTGACCGTGCCTTCTGTCAGCACCAGTGGCTCCTGCATTACAATACTGGCTTTGTTTGGGCAGCTAAGCAGGTCTGGCCTAGGATACTCCTTGGATGGGAGACGGAAAGATGCTGGAAGTGGTGTTGGAGGACCAGTAGGAGGTGCTCTTCCCCTCTGGTCCGAATGGTCTGATGAATAATCTGATCTGATGAATACTCTCCCCAATGCCCCAGGGCAGAGACAGGGAGTCTGTCCTGTGAGTGAGCACCGTCCTTCAGATGAGATGTTAAACCGAGGTCCTGACTCTCTGCGGTCATTAATGATCCCATCGGCACTCCCATCGGCACTCGGTTACACGGGGTGTGACCTGGCTAAATTCCCAAACTTTCCTTTCCTTCAATCATGGCCACCTAATCATCCCTCGTTACCTAATTGGCACATTCAGTCCTCAACTCTCCACCATTAGAGCTGATGTGTGGTGAGCGTTCTGGTGCAAACTGGCTGCCGTGCATCACCCAGGTGGGTGCTACACATCATTGGTGGTGGATGAGTTGAGCTCCCTCCCCCTCCCTCCCCTGATATCTGAAGCGCTTTGAGTGTCTTGAAAGGTGCTATAGAAATCCAATCAATTATTATTATTATTCTGCTGGCCTGCACCGCGCCCAGCACCAAGCTCCGCACCATGGGTGACCGTGCCTTCTGCTCGCCTGCACCGCGCCTTTGGAGCAGTCTTGCAAACCACTATGGGCAGCACAGACTCTGGACTCTTCCAAGAGAGGCCTAAAAACCTTGTTATTTAAGAAGGCTTTCTCGTGCTAACTTTTTAACTATTATCAGTTGTATTGTCTGTTATGTTTTTAACTCTGTAGCACTCTGAGATTCTCTGTGAATGATAAGTGCAGTATAAATAAAATGCATTATTATTATTATTATTATTAATAAACAACTGTAGTCATCAGTTTTGAAGAGCAAGCCGGCCGGGGGGAGCGGGTTAACCTTGCCGTCATTCAAGTCAAAGCTGTGTTCCTATCCACATGTCTCGGCTGTGATGAAAGATTCCATTTCTACAGAGACTGAGAAAGCGCTCGATATCATGATATGTGCCTGGAAAAGCCATTAAAGGGAAATGGGGGAATAAAATACAATAAAGCAAAAATGAGAATGAATAAGCGAGCAGAAACATATTTGGACAAATTCTATCACTTAGCACTCTGCAACATCTGCAATCAATTGAACCCTCCAGGGCCCATGATTCCTTCTCCATTTAATATGAATGATAACAAGCTGTACTTTTGATCAAAAGGGTAAAGTCACTGTGGCTATTATGTTCTATCTTAATCTAAATGCCCGATGTTTTTTGAGGGGAATTGAGAAACTGCTTTGAGACACACACACACACACACACACACACACACACACACACACACACACACACACACACACACACACACACACACACACACGAATACTGCTCATGGAGACACACTTTTTGCTGTTTTCTTGTGTTTTCTGCCAGAAAACAGCAAAAAAAGTGTGAATTTTGGACATTCATCTATTTAAAGAAAACATTACTTAGCATTCATCCTGACGGTAAGGCTTCAAATTTGTAGTTTTTACAGTGTTTTCATATTTTTCACCATGTCCCCATTGTTTGGCATAGGGATCCATTTCCCATATATTTCATGCAAACGTGGATGCATGGAATTGTCGTTTGGATATGAGGACGTGTTGGAAAGGAAAGATGGAAAAGCAGAAGAAAATTGCCAACAACAGAGAGGTGCTACGTGAAGCCAGGAACAAAATGTTAATACTAAAGTAATTGTTGTCTCCACCATTTCAATGCAGGAAGATACAGCATGTGTTCAGTACAGTATGGGTTAGGGAGAGGTTATTCTGGGGTGAGGGGGCCCGGGCAGACGTGAAGTGTTTCCTGAAGTTGCTGAGTTTTCAGGTTGCAACGGAAGAAAGGCAGTGACATTTATGTCCACCACAGGTCCAGACATGATGCAATAACCAGGTCATAGAAAGATCTCTGTCACCATAGTGGGCCATGGCATGATGCAATAACCAGGTCATAGAAAGATCTCTGTCACCATAGTGGGCCATGGCATGATGGGAGCTTTAGCAGTCTTGTTTGCCAGCAGCAGGCTTTTGAACTGATACCACCAGCCACAGTAAGCTAGTGAGAGAAGTGCAGGAGGGGCTGACTGCGTTACTGTAGCTGTTGGGAAAGAAACGCAAGGAAATGAGTAGCACTGTCCCCTTCTCAACTAGTTCTGCACAGGTGCTGCTATGGATGGACCGCTTTTTTTTAACCCATTGATACCTGATGCAGCATTTGCGTGTATATCCCTCATTTGTGTGTGTATCCCTTTAAGACCGTGAACCGCGGCTCGCGGTCTTAAATAAATGGTCATGATTCAAATACTTCATCCCCAGACTGAATGCCATATTCTTCCAATCAAACTAATGCTGGACAACCATGCACTGTATGTAGAAATACTGTAACTTAGATCAACCTTCCTTGCAGCATCTCAGAATTTGCATAAAAAATAAACTAGTGAGCCTAACTCAAAATATGCACTTGGTGGTCCCCTAAATTGTGTTGAGATATTTATGGAAAATTTAGACCGGTGAAGATCTTATAAAAAGATGTCGGAGAGATCTCTGGATCCTTGCAAAGATGGCTCAGAGACTGTTTTTATATTTTTCCTTGGACATCTTTGCGGCTCCTTGGAAAACCACAGATCCACAACATTTTATTTGCACCAACTACATGGCCAGATGTCCCAATGTTCCATAGAAGCCAATAAATGTCCATGTAGGATTATGATAAATAGGGAGTTTCAAAAAACTCTCTCTTTCATCTAACTATAAAGGCAGGGATCTCGTCTGTCTGTTTATCACATATCTCGAGAACCGTTTGTCCGATCTACTTCACACTTGGTTGGCAGGTGTATTGCAAGGGACCCTCAGGAGCGGAGCGAACGTGCATTGCACTAGTATCCTCAAAATGCTGAAATGCCATAGAACAATCATGCCAAAGAAGGAGGCCATATTGAGGCCAACATCCTCAAAACTCACAGAGAAAGACGCATGCATCAGCTGTCAAGATCAAGCAGACAAGGCGTCCCCCCAGTGGGTCCTCAATTTCAGTTTGGAGCATCAAACCACAAAGCTTGTGCAATCATCTTATTAGTATTTCAAAAATACAATCTATTTTTACCTTTTAAAAAGAAGATTTTGTGTGAAAATGAAATACTGGATATGAAAACTGTCTCTATGGAGAAAGCAATAGAATAACAAAGCTGTGAAGTATGGATCAGCGCTGAAATGACATTGAACTTACCGAGGTAGGGAATACAGGGCACTATCTTGAGGGAGCGGATGTACTCTCTCATGCGAGTGTAGTTCTCCTCCTTGGACGTCAGGTAGTTGAGCTTCTCAAATGTGGCCTTGTCTTTCCGACTGATCAGCTGGAGGAACGACAACGAAAAAAACAATCCTCAGGTCTGATACATCTCTACTTTCTCATTCAGTGCTGTTACGGACACAATTTAGTTTTTTGTTCTTATTTGTTTTTATTTGAATTTTGGATCAGTTTTACTTTCATCTCCTTGCCACCTATGCCCTTTTCCTAGCAACGTTTTGAGGTGGTAAAGCAGGTAAAACTTATTATTATTATTATTATTATTATAAAGTTAAAGTTTTCCCACAGATTTCGCATCCCAATAGTTACTGGCCAATTCCCTGTCGTGGTCGTTGCTCCATCCCCCGCCATCCCCCCATTTTTGCCTGACAGCACAGCGTTTCACCAGCAGGACCTAGCTGACCTAGCTCATGAGAGGATCACGCTCCGCCCCCCCCCCCCCCCCCCCAGTTCCCCTCCCCTCTGAAAAGGTGCCCAGACCGACCAGAGGCGGCACTGGTGTAGCAACCAGGATAGATACCCTTAAATCCAGCTTCCCACCCGCAGACACGTCCAATTGTGCCTGTATGGACACCTGAGCAACACGGGGGGCTCGACCTCGTAGGGATATTAGACCATGTGCAACTGCAATAAAGCTGGATTACTGCTGCAGTCTGACACAACGGTTTGTCAAGCGGAAAGTTTTTTCTGCACGAACACCAGTGTGTTCCTGTCTTATTTTAATGTCTGACTGACGCATTTGAAGAAAGTTATCACTACAATATTATGACATCAGCCCAACATCTGCTGCCTGCAGCTGGGAAGCCTCACACAGACGTTCCCATAACCCACAAGGGGATAACTGGCACGGGCACTCATCCTTTCTGTGAACTTTTCTAAAACTGTCTCTCTCTATCTAGCTAGCTTGTCATCTTTCTTGCAAAGTAGAATTACTCAACCATGGCATTAGTGACAAAGAACAGAAAATATTTAATCTTCGTTTTCTACATCCACGTGTGCTGGTGAGGACTCTTGCAGTCATTTCATTTGACAGCGGTCATTTACAATGAGGTACAGTACAGTACAGTAGGGCAGGCTTGCGATATTTCACCCTGAGTACTTTAGACACATTTGGGAAAGTCTGGCTTATAGTGTATTTTCTTGCCAATGTGTGGCCCAAGACGTCCTCTCAGGCACAAACCACAGAAGTCAGCCTTTCTGAGTGCTATTCTCTTCCATCAGATGCACAGGGTCTCAACAGCATCTACGTTATTGCCAGCTGTGACAGCAATGGCTGGTACCGTTTCCACCTGGTGTGTGTGTGTGTGTGTGTGTGTGTGTGTGTGTGTGTGTGTGTGTGTTAGGGTTGTCAAAAGTATCGATAGTATCGAAAAGTATCAATACTGAAAATTTTAATTGGATACAATACTCTTTTGAAACGGATATCGATAGTACCGAAAGTATCAATACTAAAAAATTTAAATGGATAAAATACTCATTTGCAACCGTTTTGATACCATCAGTGCTTTCTTTTAATGAAAAATCACAGATTTTTCCCTCCCTATCATCGGGTATCTGTTGCTTCAACAATTAAGCTACTGTAAACGGGCTAATCTGCTCCAAGTTCAAAGTTTTATCAGGCCTAGATTATGGAGAAGTGTGCGTCTGTCCGTCCATCTGTCTAACTTTTTTGCTTCTTGATGTGTCATCATCCCCCCCCCTCGAAAATGGTATCGAGTATCGATATTTTCCTGGGTATCGGTATCGAAGTAGAGATTCTAGTATCGTGACATCCCTAGTGTGTGTGTGTGTGTGTGTGTGAGCTGCAAACCTGGCCAATATGGGCTGGGGCCGGGCTTTTTTTTTTAAATGAATTGAGCCAACGGGGCTGGGCCGGGTTCGGGCCCGTTTCAATAATAATAAATAAAATGAAGCTGTATTACTCGCTTTATTTTACACAGCAGAGTGAGACCAAGAGGAGGAGGAGCGCACAGACACGCACACACACACCGTCCCCACACACACACCCTCACCGTGACATTAGTCTGCCACTCCAGTCCACAATCCACCTCATGACATGTTTCAGTCAGCGTGCTGTCACTGTCAGCATAAAAAACAACAAAACAAGCCGCGTGTGTCCGTGTCGTGAGAGAGAAATAAGAATGATCGATGGACATAAAACAAAGTTTGCGAGGGGAGAGTTCAACAGTCCCCACTGCAGTAGGGAAAGCTCATTTCAACCTGTTGAAAACGAACCCATCTACCATACATTGTGAGGACACTAATGTGACGTTATTCAATGCAGCTATAAACGGTAAGTCTGCTGTTTTCATTTCGATATGCTTGAGTGACATAATGTTTCAGTTTGTGGGCATTGTTGCTGTTGGCAATTAAACAATCTTCTCGAGACAATATGTGTGGATTTTGATAGGCCACGGCAGGGTTCGAGTTATGGGGGGACCTATGGGGTCTTGGACCCCATAGCTAGAGTCTGGGACCCCATAGTCCAGAACACCTGTGGGACCCCCACAAATATAACTTTTTTATTTTTATTTATTTTTTCCTTTTTTGTGTTCCAAATAACACATTTTTCGATGGAATAATTATTATTATTTATGTTAACTAGATAAATAGGCTAAATAAGAAACATGTTTTCAGTTTTCCCAAAACAACCGTTTGAATTGTTGTGTGAAATAGGCTGCATTTCACCTCCAAGCCACCATGTGCCGCCCATGAGCGCGTGTTCTACTGCTACAACCGAGTTGCAGGGAGAAGAAGCCACAACATGCAACCATCACGTGATGTAAACAGCCGCCTGAGCCAACAAGATCTTATTAATCTTTAGTATAGCGTTATCATGCCACTGAAGAAAAGGCTGAAGCTGCCAACGGGGTGTACAAGCCTGGATAGCTTCGGTTTCAGAAAGAAACAAAGAACGACTTCAGACAAGGGACAACGACCTGTTAGTGCAACAGCTAGGTTGCTACTAGCTAGTAGGTAAGCTAACGTTATGGTCTGATGATGAGAGGAGAGGAGAGGAGTCTGAGATTTTTCATTTTGTAAGTATTACGCCTACAGTTGTTTTTTTTCTAACAAGATGCTGCTACTGTATCTGCTGAAATATGCTGCTGTTTGTTGCAATTTGTTTTTCATTCACAAGTTCTTGATTACCTGTGCACAAGGGGTTTGTTCGTAAGGTTAGCCTACTCTGGTAACTTCCGGTCTGTTGTTGCTATGCAACGGTAGCGTAGGGGATGGCTGCCCCATTCATCTGTTTTCTTCTTGTTGTTGTTTTTAGATAGCGTTTCTTGCTGAGTGCAGAGAACTGCTCGGAAAGCAAATTGTATGAGCATTATGTATTTATTTTTGTAGTTTTTGATTTATAAGTGCAGAGACAGAGTTAAATAAATGTTAATTTAAGTTAAGCAATTTTGTCTCATTTGTAAAATTAAATTGTTGTATTTTATCAGATGCAAGTGTAAGACTGAATAATAACATCATACAACAGTCTAAACCGAATGTTAATTTAAAATGAGATATTCCTCTAAATCTGGCTTCAAACGCCCACAATTTGAGGAAAAAACGGCCCAATTTTTTTTCGGCGACCCCCTCCGGGGGCCGCCGATTTAGGGGGACCCCATAGCTATCTGACTATAACTCAAACCCTGGGCCACGGTAGCGTGTGTGAGAGGGGGAGAGAGAGACAGAGAGAAAGCTGCGGTGGTTGTCTTTATAGGCAACGCAGTCTAGCAACTTTTTGGACCAACGAGTTCAGCAGCGCGGCAGAGAGAGAGATGCACAGAGAGGGAGAGAGAGATGTGTCGTCATATCGTGATATTGATGTCGGGCCTCGCAACGGGCTCGGGCCAATTAATTTCATAACTCATCCGGGCCGGGTAGGGCACGGGCCTGCATGTCGCGGGCCGAGGAGGGCTCGGGCCGAGATGTCAGGCCCGCGCAGCTCTCTTGTGTGTGTGTGTGTGTGTGTGTGTGTGTGTGTGTGTGTGTGTGTGTGTGTGTGTGTGTGTGTGTGATCATGGCACAATGCGTTTCTGGAGACACCGATGTGACTGCTGACGACAGCAGCAGGATGAATTCTGAAGTGTTCCGGGCAATATTACCGGAACAGATGTTTGGATGTGCCTCATAGTCCTACCTACACCTCCCCTGTGCCTCATTACTGCTGCTACTATTATGCACCTCATCATTGTAAATATTGTGCTACTCTGTCAATATCTGTAATCTTTAAGCTCATTACTGCAGCTACTTGTGATGCAGCTTGTACTTATTTTGTAAACAGCTAAATCTAGGCTACTGTACCTCTCCTGGCTGTCAAGTCTGTTTATATCTGTGAATCTTCTTATATCTTCATATCTTATTTGTTTATATCTCGTATATTTGCTCTTATCAATGTTACATGAGCACCAATCACACCAAGTCAATTTCCTTCTATGTGAAAACATACTTTGGCGAATAAAATAATTAATTGATTCTGATAGTCCTACCTACACACCTGCGCATAGGCCTTATAGTCCTACCTATACACCTGCCTTGTGTCCATAGTCCTTCACCAGGCTGATAGTGTAAGCCACTGTGTTTCACTGTGGAAAAACTGCCAGCTTTGTATATACATGCACAACATGGTACAGTATCTTTACACAGAATATAAATCCTGTATGCTGTTAGGTTCAGTAGACAGAGTGGAATACATGTACTTCCAGAGAAAGACTGGTTATGGTGTTCTGGAGACTATGAGATCATGTCCCTCTACTGTTTCCCATTACCAAGTGTGGTTTTTGACATGGGCAAGCGATAATTGACTCCCTGAGAAATAATGGAGATAATGACAGACTATGACTGCGTTCCATTAAGCACTAACACAACTATTTCCAAGTGCACAATCTAGCATGGCCATACCGCCAAATATAAATATTGCATATGATAGCTAATAATTAATCTTGACTATGTGTGGTCCTGACAGAAATCGAGCATTGCGATAGTTCTTTTTTCCACAATGTTTATTGTCATTTCCTTATGAAACATACAGTGACAATAAGACTGTAGACACAATACAATACACACAGTCAACTTGTAGACACAATACAAATAGAATAAAACTAATAAAGCACTTGGCCACATTGCTCACAATCTTCAATCACAAAGTTTCAGGCAAGGCCTACACCCTCCATCTTTGATGATCCTCAGGTATGGTTCCCACAGCTGAGCAGTCTTTCCGCTTGCCTTTAGCAATGTATGTTAGTCTTTCCAGACCGGTTTGAAAGTTCCTGTATCCACATTTTCAATGATGGAGTGTCCATACTCTTTCAATATAATGCAATAATAGCTCTACTGGCTTGAAGAAGTCCTAGCTAGGTCCAGCAGTTTAGACTGTTTTGATGTTTGTAAAAAGTCCATTGTGATAATCGTTCTAGCAGGCCATGAAGTCGAGCTCAGTCTACAAACCCAGCCCACATCAGCTGACTTCCCTCTAGGCTTTCAACTGGCAAATCTCATACAGGGCTCCTCCCCTTTTTAAAGCTGCTTCACTTCCGAATTCCGATGTCTTTTTTCCGGCTTCTCCTCCACCCCTGCTCCTCCTTTCATGCTGTGTCTGACTTAAACAATGTCATTTCTGTTGTCATTGTTGCTTGTTCTGTTCTGTACCGGGGGGGTCTTTGCTGCTGCTCTCCCTGCCTTAGGCTTTCCAGTAAGCGCATGGAAGGGCAGGGAGCTGCCAGAACAGAGCCACGCCGACAAATAGAAATATTGCATAATGGTAGCTAATCATTTTGACTATAGCGGTCCCGACAGAAATACACAAAGTAGCAAACAATACAAACTAAAAGTAAGAAAGTAAAGAATGACTCTGTGGAGAAAAGCTCCTCCTCAGGCGCTGCTGAGAGGTGTGCGCGCTACATCCTCTCAGCCCATCCAGTCACCATTTGAACCCAAAATTGACTTGGCTCCAGAAATAAAACAAAGAGAAGAAAAAAATAGAGTATATAACAGAGGGCAACGTGAGCGTATTCCTCCACACTCAGGGACAGCATCTTGTTGCCCAGGAGAAGCTGGGTGTGTCCAGCCAAAGAGCAGAGCAAGAGGAGGGCCCCCAGTGATCCACAGAAGTACAGGGTGCACGGGATCTTGTTTTGCATGATGATGTTGAGGACGGAGAAGGACAGCAGCACCATCAGGCACACCTCCAGGACTTCTTCACACCAGAAAGTGAAGTCATACTTGCTCTGTCGTGAGAAGAGGACGACATTGAAGCAGATGACGACGGTGATGCCTATAGCCACGATGACAGTGGTTGTGTCGTAGGAGCTGGCATGCATGCATATTATTATGTAGAAGATGGAGAAGACGATAACAAAGGACATGGTGACCAGCACCTGCTCTGCGAGAAGCATGAGGACCTTTCTGATGAAAGCTTTTCGGATAGTCTTGTCCTCAAAGCCAGAGTTGGTGAAGCCTTGCATCTGGGTGAAGGGAGCTGGACCAAACCCTGGGCCTGCCTGCGGGTAGCCAGCTGCAGGTGGGTACGCTCCCCCAGGGCGCTGGCTGTAGTCAAGAGGGAGGACGCCGAAACCTGACTGAGGTGCTCCATAGATGTTGTTCTCACCCATAATAGGGAAGCGACTTTTGTGCTGGGACATGGTGCTGAGGAAGGCTCACTGTACTCCAAACAATGGTTTTATCATTGTCCTGATGCAGAAAACTGTTGAGATCACAGTTGCACCGGTCCTATTTTACCTCTGCACGGGAGGATTTATGACATCACTGATGATGTCACAATGTCTATGACATCATCAGTGTTTGTCATAAAATCACTGATGATATCACTTATGGATAGAATTGATGATGTCACCAGTGTTGTCACTCAAGCACATCACAGTTGCACCGGTCCTACTTTACCTCTGCAGGGGAGGATTTATGACATCACTGATGCTGTCACAATGTCTATGACATCATCAGTGTTTGTCATAAAATCACTGATGATATCACTTATGGATAGAATTGATGATGTCACCAGTGTTGTCACTCAAGCACATCACAGTTGCACCGGTCCTACTTTACCTCTGCAGGGGAGGATTTATGACATCACTGATGATGTCACAATGTCTATGACATCATCAGTGTTTGTCATAAAATCACTGATGATATAACTTATGGATAGAATTGGTGATGTCACCAATGTTGTCACTCAAGCATAAGTCGATGTTTGAGGCAAATTTGATGAAATTCCGTCAAGGCGTTCCTCAGATATCGTGTTAACGAACATACGTACGGACATACGTACGGACGGACAACCCGGATCCATAATGCCTCCGGCCTGGCTATCGCCGGCGGAGGGATAAAAATGCAATGAAAATCCCCATCAAGGTGGGCCGTAAGTGAATCAGATACTGTTTACAAGTTTGTTTTTTTCTTTCAAGATGAATCTATCACCACCCTTAACCATAACAGCCATAACAGCAATGTTAATTAATGATCGGTATAGCCCAAAATGTTCATACTGGTGCGTCCCCAATTCATTTCATTGTCTTACATGACATTCATTTTCATGACCCTCTACTGTTTCCCATTACCAAGTGTGGTTTTTGACATGGGCAAGCGATAATGGACTCCCTGAGAAATAATGGAGATAATGACAGACTATGACTGCGTTCCATTAAGCACTAACACAACTATTTCCAAGTGCACAATCTAGCATGGCCATACCGCCAAATATAAATATTGCATATGATAGCTAATAATTAATCTGGACTATGTGTGGTCCTGACAGAAATCGAGCATTGCGATAGTTCTTTTTTCCACAATGTTTATTGTCATTTTCCTTATGAAACATACAGTGACAATAAGACTGTAGACACAATACAATACACACACAGTCAACTTGTAGACACAATACAAATAGAATAAAACTAATAAAGCACTTGGCGACATTGCTCACAATCTTCAATCACAAAGTTTCAGGCAAGGCCTACACCCTCCATCTTTGATGATCCTCAGGTATGGTTCCCAGAGCTGAGCAGTCTTTCCGCTTGCCTTTAGCAATGTATGTTAGTCTTTCCAGACCGGTTTGAAAGTTCCTGTATCCACATTTTCAATGATGGAGTGTCCATACTCTTCCAATATAATGCAATAATAGCTCTACTGGCTTGAAGAAGTCCTAGCTAGGTCCAGCAGTTTAGACTGTTTTGATGTTTGTAAAAAGTCCATTGTGATAATCGTTCTAGCAGGCCATGAAGTCGAGCTCAGTCTACAAACCCAGCCCACATCAGCTGACTTCCCTCTAGGCTTTCAATTGGCAAATCTCATACAGTGCTCCTCCCCTTTTTAAAGCTGCTTCACTTCCGATGTCTTTTTTCCAGCTTCTCCTCCACCCCTGCTCCTCCTTTCATGCTGTGTCTGACTTAAACAATGTCATTTCTGTTGTCATTGTTGCTTGTTCTGTTCTGTACCGGGGGGGTCTTTGCTGCTGCTCTCCCTGCCTTAGGCTTTCCAGTAAGCGCATGGAAGGGCAGGGAGCTGCCAGAACAGAGCCACGCCGACAAATAGAAATATTGCATAATGGTAGCTAATCATTTTGACTATAGCGGTCCCGACAGAAATACACAAAGTAGCAAACAATACAAACTAAAAGTAAGAAAGTAAAGAATGACTCTGTGGAGAAAAGCTCCTCCTCAGGCGCTGCTGAGAGGTGTGCGCGCTACATCCTCTCAGCCCATCCAGTCACCATTTGAACCCAAAATTGACTTGGCTCCAGAAATAAAACAAAGAGAAGAAAAAAATAGAGTACATAACAGAGGGCAACGTCAGCGTATTCCTCCACACTCAGGGACTTGTTGCCCAGGAGAAGCTGGGTGTGTCCAGCCAAAGAGCAGAGCAAGAGGAGGGCCCCCAGTGATCCACAGAAGTACAGGGTGCACGGGATCTTGTTTTGCATGATGATGTTGAGGATGGAGAAGGACAGCAGCACCATCAGGCACACCGCCAGGACTTCTCCAGACCAGAAAGTGAAGTCATACTTGCTCTGTCGTGAGAAGAGGACGACATTGAAGCAGATGACGACAGTGATGCCTATAGCCACGATGACAGTGGTTGTGTCGTAGAAGCTGGCATGCATGCATATTATGTAGAAGATGGAGAAGACGATAACAAAGGACATGGTGACCAGCACCTGCTCTGCGAGAAGCATGAGGACCTTTCTGATGAAAGCTTTTCGGATAGTCTTGTCCTCAAAGCCAGAGTTGGTGAAGCCTTGCATCTGGGTGAAGGGAGCTGGACCAAACCCTGGGCCTGCCTGCGGGTAGCCAGCTGCAGGTGGGTACGCTCCCCCAGGGCGCTGGCTGTTGTCAAGAGGGAGGACGCCGAAACCTGACTGAGGTGCTCCATAGATGTTGTTCTCACCCATAATAGGGAAGCGACTTTTGTGCTGGGACATGGTGCTGAGGAAGGCTCACTGTACTCCAAACAATGGTTTTATCGTTGTCCTGATGCAGAAAACTGTTGAGATCACAGTTGCACCGGTCCTATTTTACCTCTGCACGGGAGGATTTATGACATCACTGATGATGTCACAATGTCTATGACATCATCAGTGTTTGTCATAAAATCACTGATGATATCACTTATGGATAGAATTGATGATGTCACCAGTGTTGTCACTCAAGCACATCACAGTTGCACCGGTCCTACTTTACCTCTGCAGGGGAGGATTTATGACATCACTGATGCTGTCACAATGTCTATGACATCATCAGTGTTTGTCATAAAATCACTGATGATATCACTTATGGATAGAATTGATGATGTCACCAGTGTTGTCACTCAAGCACATCACAGTTGCACCGGTCCTACTTTACCTCTGCAGGGGAGGATTTATGACATCACTGATGATGTCACAATGTCTATGACATCATCAGTGTTTGTCATAAAATCACTGATGATATAACTTATGGATAGAATTGGTGATGTCACCAATGTTGTCACTCAAGCATAAGTCGATGTTTGAGGCAAATTTGATGAAATTCCGTCAAGGCGTTCCTCAGATATCGTGTTAACGAACATACGTACGGACATACGTACGGACGGACAACCCGGATCCATAATGCCTCCGGCCTGGCTATCGCCGGCGGAGGGATAAAAATGCAATGAAAATCCCCATCAAGGTGGGCCGTAAGTGAATCAGATACTGTTTACAAGTTTGTTTTTTTCTTTCAAGATGAATCTATCACCACCCTTAACCATAACAGCCATAACAGCAATGTTAATTAATGATCGGTATAGCCCAAAATGTTCATACTGGTGCGTCCCCAATTCATTTCATTGTCTTACATGACATTCATTTTCATGACCCTCTACTGTTTCCCATTACCAAGTGTGGTTTTTGACATGGGCAAGCGATAATGGACTCCCTGAGAAATAATGGAGATAATGACAGACTATGACTGCGTTCCATTAAGCACTAACACAACTATTTCCAAGTGCACAATCTAGCATGGCCATACCGCCAAATATAAATATTGCATATGATAGCTAATAATTAATCTGGACTATGTGTGGTCCTGACAGAAATCGAGCATTGCGATAGTTCTTTTTTCCACAATGTTTATTGTCATTTTCCTTATGAAACATACAGTGACAATAAGACTGTAGACACAATACAATACACACACAGTCAACTTGTAGACACAATACAAATAGAATAAAACTAATAAAGCACTTGGCGACATTGCTCACAATCTTCAATCACAAAGTTTCAGGCAAGGCCTACACCCTCCATCTTTGATGATCCTCAGGTATGGTTCCCAGAGCTGAGCAGTCTTTCCGCTTGCCTTTAGCAATGTATGTTAGTCTTTCCAGACCGGTTTGAAAGTTCCTGTATCCACATTTTCAATGATGGAGTGTCCATACTCTTCCAATATAATGCAATAATAGCTCTACTGGCTTGAAGAAGTCCTAGCTAGGTCCAGCAGTTTAGACTGTTTTGATGTTTGTAAAAAGTCCATTGTGATAATCGTTCTAGCAGGCCATGAAGTCGAGCTCAGTCTACAAACCCAGCCCACATCAGCTGACTTCCCTCTAGGCTTTCAATTGGCAAATCTCATACAGTGCTCCTCCCCTTTTTAAAGCTGCTTCACTTCCGATGTCTTTTTTCCAGCTTCTCCTCCACCCCTGCTCCTCCTTTCATGCTGTGTCTGACTTAAACAATGTCATTTCTGTTGTCATTGTTGCTTGTTCTGTTCTGTACCGGGGGGGTCTTTGCTGCTGCTCTCCCTGCCTTAGGCTTTCCAGTAAGCGCATGGAAGGGCAGGGAGCTGCCAGAACAGAGCCACGCCGACAAATAGAAATATTGCATAATGGTAGCTAATCATTTTGACTATAGCGGTCCCGACAGAAATACACAAAGTAGCAAACAATACAAACTAAAAGTAAGAAAGTAAAGAATGACTCTGTGGAGAAAAGCTCCTCCTCAGGCGCTGCTGAGAGGTGTGCGCGCTACATCCTCTCAGCCCATCCAGTCACCATTTGAACCCAAAATTGACTTGGCTCCAGAAATAAAACAAAGAGAAGAAAAAAATAGAGTATATAACAGAGGGCAACGTCAGCGTATTCCTCCACACTCAGGGACAGCATCTTGTTGCCCAGGAGAAGCTGGGTGTGTCCAGCCAAAGAGCAGAGCAAGAGGAGGGCCCCCAGTGATCCACAGAAGTACAGGGTGCACGGGATCTTGTTTTGCATGATGATGTTGAGGACGGAGAAGGACAGCAGCACCATCAGGCACACCTCCAGGACTTCTTCACACCAGAAAGTGAAGTCATACTTGCTCTGTCGTGAGAAGAGGACGACATTGAAGCAGATGACGACAGTGATGCCTATAGCCACGATGACAGTGGTTGTGTCGTAGGAGCTGGCATGCATGCATATTATGTAGAAGATGGAGAAGACGATAACAAAGGACATGGTGACCAGCACCTGCTCTGCGAGAAGCATGAGGACCTTTCTGATGAAAGCTTTTCGGATAGTCTTGTCCTCAAAGCCAGAGTTGGTGAAGCCTTGCATCTGGGTGAAGGGAGCTGGACCAAACCCTGGGCCTGCCTGCGGGTAGCCAGCTGCAGGTGGGTACGCTCCCCCAGGGCGCTGGCTGTTGTCAAGAGGGAGGACGCCGAAACCTGACTGAGGTGCTCCATAGATGTTGTTCTCACCCATAATAGGGAAGCGACTTTTGTGCTGGGACATGGTGCTGAGGAAGGCTCACTGTACTCCAAACAATGGTTTTATCGTTGTCCTGATGCAGAAAACTGTTGAGATCACAGTTGCACCGGTCCTATTTTACCTCTGCACGGGAGGATTTATGACATCACTGATGATGTCACAATGTCTATGACATCATCAGTGTTTGTCATAAAATCACTGATGATATCACTTATGGATAGAATTGATGATGTCACCAGTGTTGTCACTCAAGCACATCACAGTTGCACCGGTCCTACTTTACCTCTGCAGGGGAGGATTTATGACATCACTGATGCTGTCACAATGTCTATGACATCATCAGTGTTTGTCATAAAATCACTGATGATATCACTTATGGATAGAATTGATGATGTCACCAGTGTTGTCACTCAAGCACATCACAGTTGCACCGGTCCTACTTTACCTCTGCAGGGGAGGATTTATGACATCACTGATGATGTCACAATGTCTATGACATCATCAGTGTTTGTCATAAAATCACTGATGATATAACTTATGGATAGAATTGGTGATGTCACCAATGTTGTCACTCAAGCATAAGTCGATGTTTGAGGCAAATTTGATGAAATTCCGTCAAGGCGTTCCTCAGATATCGTGTTAACGAACATACGTACGGACATACGTACGGACGGACAACCCGGATCCATAATGCCTCCGGCCTGGCTATCGCCGGCGGAGGGATAAAAATGCAATGAAAATCCCCATCAAGGTGGGCCGTAAGTGAATCAGATACTGTTTACAAGTTTGTTTTTTTCTTTCAAGATGAATCTATCACCACCCTTAACCATAACAGCCATAACAGCAATGTTAATTAATGATCGGTATAGCCCAAAATGTTCATACTGGTGCGTCCCCAATTCATTTCATTGTCTTACATGACATTCATTTTCATGACCCTCTACTGTTTCCCATTACCAAGTGTGGTTTTTGACATGGGCAAGCGATAATGGACTCCCTGAGAAATAATGGAGATAATGACAGACTATGACTGCGTTCCATTAAGCACTAACACAACTATTTCCAAGTGCACAATCTAGCATGGCCATACCGCCAAATATAAATATTGCATAGGATAGCTAATAATTAATCTGGACTATGTGTGGTCCTGACAGAAATCGAGCATTGCGATAGTTCTTTTTTCTACAATGTTTATTGTCATTTTCCTTATGAAACATACAGTGACAATAAGACTGTAGACACAATACAATACACACACAGTCAACTTGTAGACACAATACAAATAGAATAAAACTAATAAAGCACTTGGCGACATTGCTCACAATCTTCAATCACAAAGTTTCAGGCAAGGCCTACACTCTCCATCTTTGATGATCCTCAGGTATGGTTCCCAGAGCTGAGCAGTCTTTCCGCTTGCCTTTAGCAATGTATGTTAGTCTTTCCAGACCGGTTTGAAAGTTTCTGTATCCACATTTTCAATGATGGAGTGTCCATACTCTTCCAATATAATGCAATAATAGCTCTACTGGCTTGAAGAAGTCCTAGCTAGGTCCAGCAGTTTAGACTGTTTTGATGTTTGTAAAAAGTCCATTGTGATAATCGTTCTAGCAGGCCATGAAGTCGAGCTCAGTCTACAAACCCAGCCCACATCAGCTGACTTCCCTCTAGGCTTTCAATTGGCAAATCTCATACAGTGCTCCTCCCCTTTTTAAAGCTGCTTCACTTCCGATGTCTTTTTTCCAGCTTCTCCTCCACCCCTGCTCCTCCTTTCATGCTGTATCTGACTTAAACAATGTCATTTCTGTTGTCATTGTTGCTTGTTCTGTTCTGTACCGGGGGGGGTCTTTGCTGCTGCTCTCCCTGCCTTAGGCTTTCCAGTAAGCGCATGGAAGGGCAGGGAGCTGCCAGAACAGAGCCACGCCGACAAATAGAAATATATTGCATAATGGTAGCTAATCATTTTGACTATAGCGGTCCCGACAGAAATACACAAAGTAGCAAACAATACAAACTAAAAGTAAGAAAGTAAAGAATGACTCTGTGGAGAAAAGCTCCTCCTCAGGCGCTGCTGAGAGGTGTGCGCGCTACATCCTCTCAGCCCATCCAGTCACCATTTGAACCCAAAATTGACTTGGCTTCAGAAATAAAACAAAGAGAAGAACAAAATAGAGTATATAACAGAGGGCAACGTCAGCGTATTCCTCCACACTCAGGGACTTGTTGCCCAGGAGAAGCTGGGTGTGTCCAGCCAAAGAGCAGAGCAAGAGGAGGGCCCCCAGTGATCCCCAGAAGTACAGGGTGCACGGGATCTTGTTTTGCATGATGTTGAGGACGGAGAAGCCCAGCAGCACCATCAGGCACACCTCCAGGACTTCACACCAGAAAGTGAAGTCATACTTGCTCTGTCGTGAGAAGAGGACGACATTGAAGCAGATGACGACGGTGATGCCTATAGCCACGATGACAGTGGTTGTGTCGTAGGAGCTGGCAATCATGCATATTATGTAGAAGATGGAGAAGACGATAACAAAGAACAAGGTGACCAGCACCTGCTCTGTGAGACGCATGAGGACCTTTCTGATGAAAGCTTTTCGGATAGTCTTGTCCTCAAAGCCAGAGTTGGTGAAGCCTTGCATCTGGATGAAGGGAGCTGGACCAAACCCTGGGCCTGCCTGCGGGTAGCCAGCTGCAGGTGGGTACGCTCCCCCAGGGCGCTGGCTGTAGTCAAGAGGGAGGACGCCGAAACCTGACTGAGGTGCTCCATAGATGTTGTTCTCACCCATAATAGGGAAGCGACTTTTGTGCTGGGACATGGTGCTGAGGAAGGCTCACTGTCCTCCAAACAATGGTTTTATCGTTGTCCTGATGCAGAAAACTGTTCAGACAGTTGCACCGGTCCCGCTTTACCTCTGCACGGGAGGATTTATGACATCACTGATGCTGTCACAATGTCTATGACATCATCAGTGTTTGTCATAAAATCACTGATGATATCACTTATGGATAGAATTGATGATGTCACCAGTGTTGTCACTCAAGCACATCACAGTTGCACCGGTCCTACTTTACCTCTGCAGAGGAGGATTTATGACATCACTGATGATGTCACAATGTCTATGACATCATCAGTGTTTGTCATAAAATCACTGATGATATAACTTATGGATAGAATTGGTGATGTCACCAATGTTGTCACTCAAGCATAAGTCGATGTTTGAGGCAAATTTTATGAAATTCCATCAAGGCGTTCCTCAGATATCGCGTTAACGATAGGATGGCTTTCCCGTGGGGAATATGAATATTTATACCATGGTCTGGGTGAATACTCGATTCTGATTGGCTGCAAGGTGTCCATTATTTTGTGATATTGTACAGTGATAATGGACACCTAGCTAAATGGTCTGTTCACCGTTCATATCAATGCGCCATAGTTTCACAGTGGTATCAAGAGAGCTGTTTGAGCTCTATACCCCCGTTAAGGGTTAATATGACAATTTTCTAAGTTGAGAAAAAAATTGACTCGGTCAAAGTAAGTATTTAAATCACCCGTGTGCTCAGTTTATCAAAAATAACTCTTATTTACAATTTTGATTTTCGTTTCGGAGATTTCCCTCCCCTGACAGAAGCCGGCTCTGAGCCATTATGAGCCACTCTCCGGACAGAGAAAATGGGCGTGAACAGCCGAGGAAAGAAAGAGAGAGAGAGAGAGAGAGAGAGAGAGAGAGAGAGAGAGCAAGAGAGAGAGAGCAAGAGAGACAGAGAGAGAGAGAGCGAGAGGAGCAGGGAAGCTTGCACTGTGTGTGTCAACAGTGCTGTGCTGTCCTCCTTTCTCTCTCTCTCCTCTCGCCTCTTCATACGCACATTTTCTCTGTCCCACAGTAAACCCTGGAGAATAATAATCATGTATAGAGTCGTTTCCATGTTGCCAAACACTATTGACAGTTTGAGCCTTCCCGCAGATGGCAAAACAAGCAGTTTTATTAGCGAACGTGTATTGACGATGCGGTGCGGGATTGCACACTGAGAGACGTCCTTGTACAAAACATACCTGGACTCCAACATACTGAAAGCAGATAGTTTTCACTCTACTCCTGCCTCGCGCCATTTGCGTCTTATAAGACCCGCAGACGTTAACGCAATTCCCTGGAATGCGAGTTTAAACGACCCAGTTACATGGCGTTGCATTCTTAGACATTGCCGTTTTATTTTGTATGTTGTTACATAGGCTACAATTGGCCAAATTATTAGTTAGCTTGATTCTAGAATTGTGCCAGGTGTAGAAACTAAGCAGCCATTTTATCCCATGATAGCCTAATCTCGAGGGGACTATTTTGTCTCGCCGGTTCTCAACTCATATTCAAGGTTATGAAAACTAGATTTTGATTGCAAAATGCATGGAAATATAAATGAATGGTCTTGTTTTGTTTCTTTGGCAAGTGACCATGGTATAAGCGGGTTAATGCACTTCGAGGTGTCCATTATCACTTTTTAAGGGACTTCGCGGAGGCAAACCATCCTCGGCTTCGCCTCGGACGGTTCACGCCTCCACGTCGTCCCTTAAAAAGTGATAATGGACACCTCGTCGTGCATTAACCCTTACATATAAAATCTCACGCCCCTAAGGTTGTCGAATCCGTTGAAATTTTTGAAATTGCTTCTTCACAGCCAAAGATATCAATAAAAAACCACTCTGTGTGTGTGGGGGGGGGGGGGGGGTGGTGGGGGGGAGGTCCGGGTGTGGGGACTCGAAATCCTACATTTCCCACAATGCACTGGGCTCGCGTGGCCTTCGTTTCCATGCCCACCCCTCAGGCATTTGGCTGATATCAAACTCCAGTAGGTGGCGGTAATGCACATATATGTTTGCCAACCGCCATAAAACTCAAAGAAGAACAAGAAGAAGGCTTCGACAATAATACATGTGGGAGAAGAAGAAAAAATCGAAAATAAAATTGCCTCCAAATTGCACCAAATTTATACCGAAGTATATATGTCGGGAGATGTCTTCATAAAAAAAATCTCATGCATTTTAAGGCATTTTCTCAGGAGTTACGCGCATCTGATGTTGTAACTATTTTATGTAAAAATGTGTAAAAACGGGTACATTGCTCAGCGTTGATTTCGTTACTTCAACGCACCTACTACTAGATGTAAAATTTGACGAGCTTTCCAATGCCGCCAGTCCCGTGTCTGTAGGTGCTTCCGTTCCCGAGATATGGTCTCTTGGCAAGGAGCTATGGAAAGCTAACCTAGCTACAGCAGGCTAGGTGGTGGAAAAAGATGGCTGTCTTTTGTTTTTCTTCAGACCTCTGAAGGGGCGTGGAGGACCTCTAGAGGCGGGACCATGGCAGCACAGGCCCACAAGTAGTGTAGTTCATAGATGCTCGACTTCCGCAAGGCTGGACTTGTCGCTCTGACGCGTTTTGCGTCAGAGCGACATGGAAATAATGTGAGAGATGCTTGATATCTCTGGCTGTAAACAACCAATTTCAAAAATTTCAACGGATTCGAAAACCTTAGGGGCGTGAGATTTAATATATATTCATATTCCCCACGGAAAAGCCGTCCTTTAACGAACATACGTACGGACATACGTACGGACGGACAACCCGGATCCATAATGCCTCCGGCCTGGCTATCGCCGGCGGAGGGATAAAAATGCAATGAAAATCCCCATCAAGGTGGGCCGTAAGTGAATCAGATACTGTTTACAAGTTTGTTTTTTTCTTTCAAGATGAATCTATCACCACCCTTAACCATAACAGCCATAACAGCAATGTTAATTAATGATCGGTATAGCCCAAAATGTTCATACTGGTGCGTCCCCAATTCATTTCATTGTCTTACATGACCCTATATTAGGCTTGGCGCAATATGCAAAATGTTATATTGCGATACGGTCTCGCCAAAATCACGATATTGAATATTATTGTGGGGGAATTTGATCTTACTATTCTAGGTACATGTATTATAGTCAATGTCTGTGTTCTTGTGCCATCCAGCACGATGCAATCAGAACTCGCGTTGAAATATTACACCCAGAACTCATCAGTGTTCACTTACTGTAAATGTCCTGAAAGAAAACAGCAATATAAGATTTTACAGCTCACAAATGGCTGCCTGTGATATGGAACAAATCACTTCAGCCATCTTATAAGAACCAAGCGGGGAACATCCTGTCTGGAAATAGGCACGGGCCGACCTCACTTTACAACTACTAAACATGATGGGATCCACCAGCAGCAGTGGTTCTGGTTCCATAAGCCCATGTTTCCAGTGGAAACTTCTGGACTGGAGAGACAGCCAGGCACTGTTAAAGACTCACACGACAGCACACCGTAAAACCTTATTACCAAACGTGTCCATGTGAGTACTAAAGCGCTCCTAAATGGGCTTTTCACCTGTGCTCCTAATATCATCCTTAAAGCAATATTCCACTTAGTTTTAACATGGGCTTTTGCACCAGTTAGGGGTCGGCGATATGACGATCTTAGATCGTTAACTATTAGAATGGGTCCACGATCTGCCTTTCCAGACAGATCGTTAGAATCGCGCTACATGGAGTGCACATTCTACCAGTTGCATTTCTATGTCTGAAAGACGCTTCCAAAGTTTTCCTCCCCTCCCCCTTTTCACTTCAAAGTGCGACTCGCGAGCGCAGCAGAGCAGCATGGAGGACGACAACACGGACACTCTCCAGAGCAGAGAATTGTAGCCTATTCTGTAGCCTACTTGTCCTCTGCAGTAGGCAGCAGCACTGTGCTCCAAACCGCGCCGGAGCTTCTCCCCATGTTTAGAAAATGATTAAGCGGTTTATTGAGTCATGTCTAGCAGGGTAACTGCAGCGGATAGTCGGACCTGATTCTACGGTTATAATCCGCAGTTCATGGTTAGAAGCGGCTATACACACTTAACCAGGGCTCGACAGGACCTCCCGTGAGTCATCCCGGGAGTACTGTACAAAATTAATTTGGGGACGGAGCCGGGACGATACAATGCTCTTATAATAAACGGCGATGAAAATCACACGAACGCAAATGAAACCTCTTTACAACACACACACACACACACACACACACACACACACACACACACACACTAACACACACACACACGCACACACTAAACAAACATGCGGGTAGAGAGACAGACAGGCAGATAGAGTGGAAAAAGTGTCTGAATCATATCTATGGCTGCTTTATAGTTTGAGTTTCATTTGCTTCAGTCAGATTTGGGCAGTTATTTTAACTGCGAGGACACATTGCTATTAATCTGCTGTCATCCTGCCTCGTATTCCCAGGTGAGCGTGTATCTGCTCCGTTTCCCCCTCTCTCACTGCTTAACCTCAGCGCTGTGGTGTGTGTGTGTGTGTGTGCCGAGCCGCATGTCAGACAGAGCTCTCTCTCTCTCCGTCTGTCGGTCTCTCTCTCTCACCATTAAACTAGCAAATTAAAATGACAACAATCACGTGAAAGATCACCCAACAAAAGCAACCGACGGAGGACTCAATCGCAGATAGCCCATATATTCGTCCCATCGCCCAACCCTACTGTAGTCAAAATAATAGTGAACCAATACATATAGATAGATAGATACTGTAGATAGAGTGAGCATGTGCATGCTTGTGAACATTATTTCTTAGCACATGAATTATTGTAAACTGAGCGTAACAAATTGTATTTTAAATTTCCATGACCTTTCCAGGTTTCTCATGACCATACGAACCCTGGAATTAGTTTGGTTGTACTTGTACTGTTTAGTAACTTGCAAAATAGTCTTAAAAACCAAGATGAAAAAGAATCGTGATAAGATCGTGGATCGTGATCCTGGCTGAAAAAATTGTGATATGATATTTTTGCCATATCGCCAACCGCTATTTCACCTATGCTCCTAATATCATCGTTAAAGCAATATTCCACTTAGTTTTAAGATGGGCTTTTCACCTGTGCTCCTAATATCATCCTTAAAGCACTACCGTATTCTTAAGGTGTTTTCAGACCAAAAGCAAATAATCTGTGTGAATAAATCACACGGCAATTAAAAAAAGAAGAAGAAAGAACCCTAATATCTGCATAAATTTGCAGAGCAGATTTCCCCCCCCTCATTGATCTACATTTTCATTTGCGACATTGGATTAAAAAATGTTACACACCAGACAAAAGAGCTGCAACACTCAATAATAAAATGTGTCACTCTAAGCCTAAGGGATATAAAATAACCCTTCAGCCGGAGGTGGAACATCTTCGGCTGCTCAGAATCCTCTCTGCTCCTCCCTACGGCTGTACAACAGTCTCTGACGCAGGGGACGACTATTGCCAAGAGACTCATTCTGAAGGAGTGGAAGTCCCCCCTCTTCACCTTCTTTTCATCTGTGGCTGACGCACATGGTCTCGGTTATACATATGGAGAGACTCCGGTTCCTGAGGACCAATTCATTTAGGAAATTCACAATGATCTGGGACCCATTTCTAGCCTACTTAGATGAGGTTAAGAGCGACAAGTAACTTGCTCAGCTGACTTCTCATGGAGCCCTTGCACGGGATTCCACGCACATTTCTTACAAGCACATAGGCACTTGACGCGGCTGGTAGCGCCATGTTGTAATATTAATGTTGATATATCTTTGTTTGTGTTTGTTTTTTGTCTGAGCCTATTTTTGTTTTCTATGTTCTGAAAATTACAAAATAAAATATGAAAAGAAAAAAAATACGTCTTCTTGACTTGGCATAAGAATAATCTCTCTCTGCCCTGACAGAGAGAAAGAGAGAGAGAGAGAGAGAGAGACAAAGAGAGAGAGAGAGAGAGCGAGCTGCAGCAGAACAAAAACAGAATGCATATTTCTGAACTGACCTCCGCCATCCAATCTCCTCTGCAATCGGCAATTATGTCAATCAAGCACTTTCAATGACCCGTGTCTATTTATGTCTATTTTAAAAAACTTTCAAGGCCTTGATTTTTTTCCCCTCAAATTCACAAACTTTCACGGATTTGAAGCGGAGCTGTGCTCTAGGTACAGTAAAGCCCTTACAGACTGTGTCTTACCGCCCAGGTTTTGCTGAGTCTGTATACGGGAGCGCTCTGCAGGGCTGACACCACAGACACCAGAGAGTGGAGGTTGTTCAGCTCGAACAGTTTCTGCAAAGAGAGGAGGGGAGAGGTGAGATGGGACCTACAGTTAAAGAGGACATTCAACATTTGTTCATACATGTATTCTCTCTAGGTCATTTGCATTTCACCTCACACAAGACAGGACATTGCTTTCAATTCTGAAATGTACTGTTTACTGGGGGCGGCTGTAGCTCAGGAGGTAGAGCGGGTCGTCCACTAATCGCTTTGGATAAAAGAAGTCGGTGGTTCGATTCCCGGGCTCCTCCAGTCTGCATGTCGAAGTGTCCTTGGGCAAGATACTGAACCCCAAATTGCTCCCGTTGGTGTGCCAGCACCCTGCGTGGTAACCTGCAGCCATCGGTGTGTGAATGGGTGAATGTACCTACTGACTGTAAAGCGCTTTGGATAAAAGCGCTATAGAAATGCAGGCCATTTACCATTTACCTAGATTTGCTAGAAAGATGAACAACATTTCACCTTTTCGCCAACTAGGGTGCTGCTAGATGATGTCACTAGGTTGACTGTGCAAGACAAGTAGTATGAACATTTTACACAATACAGTAGTGGAGTACAGGCTAATTAAGTGTTGGTACTTGGTAAGGATTTGGAATTCTAACAGGCTCCCAAGCAGCTGTTGCGTTTCTGACTTGGTTTGTGGTTGTTGTGATTCATTGAAACATTCAAAAATCCTTAGTAGCCACACTTAACTAGCCTGTATGCCACTACTGTATTCTACTATACTACTACTGCGCACTATAGGCTACACAAAGGCATTTTCTCAAATTGATTTTCAATTTTCAACAATGGCTGACTTTTACACAAAGCTCTGTGTAGGTGTATATTTCACCCAGAGCCATGTAGATAGAAGAGTCGCGACATCTCCATTCACTCCAATGGACCAGTTTTTTACTCTCAAGAGTTCCAGGAAGTAAGGTCCTGGATTAAGCAGCACTGTCGAATTGCAGCAAAATAGACAGTTTGTGTTGTACTCTGTACAGTCCCCCCCCCCCCGAATCAAATTGCACATTATCAGCTTTATTTTAGCATGCAAAAGTAGCGCGAGACCCATTCCTGGTTGTTCCTTGGCTAATGAGTCTCGCATTTTGGTCCTCCGCTGACGCCACTCTCTCTCTAGAGGACACTAAATTTCACCTACACAGGCCGTGAGCGGTGGAGCGGGTGGAGAGGGCCGCTCCGTGAGCGAGGAGCGGTAATGATCACCGCTCCTCTCCGCTCACATGCTCTGGTCACCGACGTGGGTGGGGGTCAAATTGGGGTGTAGATGTGAAAGCGATGGAGAAGTGCTGTGTTAAGATTTGTAAAGGTTGTCCCCTTTTTTGGGGTGGTCAGCATCCCCCGCTGTTTACCAAGGATATGATGTCATCGTTCCATTCAACTTCCTGCCTTTGCATCCCACGCTGTGTGACCTGGGGGAGAAAGCCTTTGTGCTGCTCTCCCCTGCTCGCTCCAGAGCCACCAGTGTTTTTGCCATTGGTTTGCCTGCTTTCCCCATTACTCCTCATAGACTCTCATCAAGTGTCAGGGGGCAGCTCCTGTATACTTCCCCTCCTGGAGGTTCACAGAGTAGAATGGATTCTATGTCGGCGTATTGGTAGTGACATTTGGACCAAAAACGGCATAAATCTTTAATGCCGTTCAAAAAACAGCTTTTGGCGATGTACTTGCACTTCTGAACAAATCTTTGCTGTTTGGGGGCTGGTATTGTTTTCACTGTGTGTGTGCGTGCGTGCGTGCGTGTGTGCGTGTGTGCGTGCGTGCGTGCGTGCGTGTGTGCGTGCGTGCGTGTTACAGCCCCTCTCGGCTCATGTAAGATATATATTTAGGTTTCATATTTGTTGGCTGTTTATCAAAGGAGGTGACTATAGCTTGTAGTGGGACGCCTTTTGTCCATATCAATGTCCATAGTTTGTGCACTGCTCGATTGTCGCAGCCGTTGCAGCTGGTGTGTTTTTCGCGAGCGTTGCGGCTGGCGTGATCCCGTCACAAGACGTTCTCTAGCTCTTATTCCTGTGGATAACTGGTGAAAACATTGACCACATGACATCATAATGACATCATGACATCATACGGAGATATTTCCAGCAGCTACAATGGAGCTGAATAGCAGAAAAGGTTTCAGCAACATAAAACATCAGAGGTAAAATATCAGGTTTTGGTGTCAGTCCCTCAGAATGAATATTCAGGGAGACTTTTTGTCGTGTACTTTCAAAATCTTGCTCACTGCTCAAACGTTTCCGACCCCAGTTTTGAGATATTATTTCAAACATTTTGCAGCATTGTTAGGCTCTCTCTGTGTGTTCCGTCATTCTAAGAGGAAAATATTGCAGTTATTTTCAAAATAACTGCAATTACTTTGGGCAGTTCCACATCTATTTAGTTATTATGAACTCACCTTTGCTATTTTGACAAAATGGCTCAGTATTTCTGCTCGGATTTTCAGCGTATGGGCAGTCAGAATTTCTCTCACCAGCCAGAAGCTCACCTGAAAAACAACATACATACGTACCATTACGGTTCACCCCCAGTCGCCCTTCACGTGTGTCGACCATAATATTCAGGGTTATTGATCATGGCTGGATTTATCTGTGATAAGGGGTAGTGTATGGCAGGTGGCGCCCTTCGGTCTATTTTGGGGCTGCTAGAGAGTCTTTAAGATGGCCTCCACACTTGTGGGCAGCCCTCTCAGTAGACCACACAGAAGACCGAAGTGGAGAAGACCGCTTGTTGCCAGCTTATGTTAGAGCATTGTTTTAGGAAATATTGTTTTGTTCCACTTTTGGAACCATGTGACCAACCATGTGGCCAAAGTTGGGTTTCGGTTTGACCATGGTTAGGCGCAGCGGTTCCTGGTGGAGATCTGCACTCTACTCAGTGCGTGCAATTTTCTAGTTCATAGTTTCGATGTCTTTAACGTTATTCTAACGTGGAAAATAGTGAAGATAAAGTAAGATGCGAGTCAAAACTTTTTGACTGGCAGTGTATATTTGTATTTAGAAAATACCCATAAACAGACTTAATATGCCCGAAAAGGCTTTGGGCATGCATGGTTTGAATTATGCCCTAAGAAGCAAATAAATTAATAAAGAAAGAAAGAATTATGCCCTAAGAAGCAAATAAATAAATAAATAAATAAATAAATAAATAAACAAACAAACAAACAAACAAGGGCTGTTTATCTTGTGATCGCTCCACCGATGCATTAGGGGTAAAAAAAAAGAAAAGAAAAAAAAAAGAAAAAGTATGGATCCCGTTTGCCAGGGATTGTAGCAATCATGTTCATGGGATAAACAGAATTGGAAGAAGATGGGGATGAGATGAGCGTATGCCAGGCTATAACCTCACTGGAACACGTTGCATGCCAAGCTCCAATGCAAAGGGCTTTGCAGACCAGCATCATTTTTGTGAGGGTTCCACATCAATAAC
Organism: Poromitra crassiceps; assembly: GCF_964638095.1. Lineage (NCBI taxonomy): Eukaryota > Metazoa > Chordata > Actinopteri > Beryciformes > Melamphaidae > Poromitra > Poromitra crassiceps. The sequence goes on along the minus strand of NC_139629.1, from coordinate 16,011,983 downwards.
GAGCTCAAAAACTCTCTTGCCTATGTGGATATAGATGGATCAGTTTTGCTGGAACCTGTAATGGACAGTATAAAGTACAGTTTTCACTCTATTTCCATGGCCTCATTCAAATGAATGCAAGTAGAAATCTGAACGCTGCAAACTCGTCCAGCTGCATCTGATCTGGCTGATTAGTTTATACTAGGTGGAACAAATGAAGGAGTATTCCTTTAAATCTCTCATCGGGCGCAGAATAATGACATAACAGACTCCTATTTGTGGAAAATGATTTATGAACGGGATGGTTCAAGGTTTTCACGAGAGATCTTGAAGGCCTCTCACCTGGTTGAACCTGCGTGTGAACATTATGAGAGATCTTGAAGGCCTCACCTGGTTGAACCTGCGTGTGAATGCCACCACATTGGGAGCCAAGCTGTGTTTCTCCTTCCTGTTCCATCCACAGCTTGCCAGCTCCTGCAAACCAACAGCAAATCAATCAAACCAACCAAAAGCTTTTATATTAACACTGCAATAATGTTAATAACACTGCATTATGTAATAACACGACCAATTGTGATACATTTTCACTTCATTATGTTACACACCCACATTTTATGTCCCCACATTTTGTAGTCTCTCAAACCAGACTGTCTCTTCTACTGTACATTCTGCGAATGCATCATAGACAGTCTGTACTTCACAACCAAAGTCAAAGGAAGTTGGGGGGAAAAAACACTTCAGACCGGAGGAAGTTCGAACCTATGCAGGTGATTGGAGTAATACGACCGCATGTCCCGCGCATATTTCTACAATCACCTGCCTTTAGGCGGGACATCCGGGACATCCCCCTATTATCGCTCATTATTTGTTAGAGCCATTTTGGTTTATTATTATTTTGGTGGAATTCTTATTTGTACATTAAGGTGGAATATATGAATGAATTAATATTTGCTGTCAATAGTGTTGGGAGATGCAAGTCTGCCCTCTGCTGCTCTGTGCTTGCGGCCGCAGTATAGGCTGTAGGGGGCGGGTGCAGCTAATCTATTTAGATGGGACCAAGTAGAGACAGCTGGGGGTTTTGGTTCAGACGGGAAAAGCGCACAGTCTTTTGACCTGCTTATTGCTTACCTTTTTGTTTGTTTGATTGATCAAAGTTTATGTATTCCACGTGTACAGACGGAAATAAATATGTCTTATTTCAAACAGTTTGGACTGGCACGGGCGAATTATTTGAAAGCAATTAGAGTCAGAAACATGCAAGTTCCCGTTTAACAGTGGTTAAAGACATTGTTTGTATAGCCACGACAAAGTCAAAAGACTCCGCACTTGTGATAAGTTGCTGTAAACCCGTGAAGACTGGAAACGTCAGCATCAAGCACCAGCCGGATCGCAAGATAAAAAATAAAGTAAAAAGGGGGATCGATCAAGCTGGATTACTAATGGATTACTGTGCTGCAGCCACAGAGTGGTTTTGATTCCAGTTCCCGGGAAGGATTTGAATCAGAGGAGGACGGCCGTACTACTAAGCAAAGGGTTGTGAGTAGAAAGACTGCGGCTGTAGGCTTAGCCTACTTCCAAATTTATGAATGACGTGACAATGTTCTTTGCGGTCGCTCAATCAGACGGAGAGAGCGCGGACTAATCGGACTAATAGACTATACGACGTTTGATGAACTGACCGATTTACTGAGCACTGATGAACTGTAGCCTACTGACTGAGTTAGGAAAATGGTAGCCTACTGGATTAATCTTTCAATTGAAATGATGGCGGACGGAGTTTAATAAACTATGGATGCGCTCTGGATCGGGACATTGAACCTTGTGACTGCTATTTAACATTGAGTGGCATTTGGTATTGCGTGCATGAAAAGTGTTTACCCCATAAAGTTGTGAAATGAAATGGGTTTAAAGTGTGATCCTGATACACTAAATCAAAAAGAAATGTGGGTGTTTAAAGATATGAATTAGATAAGACAAATCAGAGGTTGTATAAGACAATTCACTGAATTGAAAAACTGAGTGTTTTTAAAGGTTTAAAGGGGCAATGCCTGAAGATAAATTACCAGAGGGTGATAAGACTGCCACCATGGCAGAAGATGAACTAAAAACACTCAGTGCATCCCGCAGAGGGAAACTTGGTGTGTGTACTCGCAAAATGAATGAGATCAAAGCTTTGCTTGAGCATGATGGTAATGTTGAAAGTGTGAATGAAGGTGTAGCAGGGTTTGAAACCCTGCTTGATGAATTTAAAAAGACTCACACTTTGGTTCAAAGGTATTTATCTGAGGAGGCTATGGAAAAAGAGAGAATTGATTGGTATGAACCAAGATTGTCTGTTTTTACAGACTTCTTAAAGGAGGTTCAGTTATGGATAAATTCTCAAAATGATCCTCAGCTGCTGATTGAACCTAAGGACAGCATTTCCAATACAACACGTACTTCCAAGCATTCAAAAAGATCTGGAATTTCCACTGTGTCATCCACACGCCTTAAAATCCATGCTGAGAGAGCAGGACTTTTGGCCCGCGCAGATGTTTTAAAGGAAAAGCATGCACTTGAACTGGAGAAGGCTGCTTTAATTGAGCGACATGCAATGGAGAAAGTTAAAATTCAAAACCAACTTGAAAGAATGGATTTGGAAATGGACCTAGCTGCATCTGATGCCAAAATGAAAGTTCTGGAGGAGTTTGAGAGCCAATCCAGGTCTCATTCAGCAATTCAAGGAGAAGCTGGTGGAGATGGCATGGATATTTATTTGGAAAATCAAGGAGAAGCTGGTGGAGATGGCATGAATGATTACTTGGAAAATCAAGGAGAAGCTGGTGGAGATGGCATGAATGATGACTTGGACCCTTCAGAAAACCCAGAAGCCTCTCCAATCACATTTACTGAGCTAGGAGCTATCCCCAAAACACCGCTCCAAAGAGTTTTGATCCAGCAGCCACCACCTGACTCACTCCAGATGGCGCCACCTAGGAGCATAGCGTCACCTAGGATCACAGCGCCACCTAGGAGCATAGCGCCACCTAGGAGCATAGCGCCACCTAGGATCATAGCGCCACCTAGCATCATAGCGCCACCTAGGACCACAGCGCCACCTAGGAGCACAGCACCACATAGGAGCCCAATGTCCCCTAGGAGAACAGCGCCACCTAGGAGCCCAATGCAATCTACATTTACAAACCATGATGGCAATCTCTTATCTGTCATACAAAGACAGAATGATATCGCTGACTTGCTCGTCAGTCACCAAAGACAGACCTTGCTTCCGAGAAGGGAAATCCCTATTTTTAATGGTGACCCTCTCAGCTTTAGATCATTCATGGCAGCATTTCAACATGGTATCGAGGACAAGACCAGCAGCCACCAAGACAGGTTATATTACCTGGAGCAATATACTGCTGGCCCGCCCAGAGAATTGGTCAGAAGTTGTTTTCACATGGATGCAGACACAGGCTTTGCTGAAGCTAAGAAATTGCTGGAGAAACATTTTGGCGACAAGATCAAGATTGCCAATGCCTATATGGAGAAGGCAATCATCTGGAATAGTATAAAATCAGATGATGGAAAGATGTTACAAAGTTACGGACTCTACCTCAGAGGATGTTGTAATGCAATGAGGGACATTGGCATGGAGGAGCTTAACTTGCCTTCCAATTTAAAGATCATTGCATCTAAGCTACCCTACAAACTAAAAGAGAGGTGGAGGACCGCGGCTTATGACATTTTGGAGCAAAGACAAAGGAGGGCTACATTTCCTGATCTCGTGTCCTTCATAGAGAGACAAGCTCAAATACTCCAAGACCCTCTCTTTGGTGATATCCAGGATTCTCCTGCCAGCAAAATGGTGTCAAGAGACAAATCTGTTACTGCGGATTCTAGACAATACAAACTGAAAAGTAAAGAAAGTAGCTTTGCTACTACAGTATCAGAGGTGGCAGATAATAAAACTGAAACGTCTACATGCACATCAAAAAAGACAAATGTAAAAGCTAACATCTCCTTCAGGGCTCCAGACACCACCTTGTGTGTTTTTTGTGCAGGCAAACATTTATTATCTGAATGCCAAGAGATAAAAGGACAACCACAGCAAAATAAGATTGCATTCTTGAGAGAAAAAGGTCTCTGCTTTGGATGTTTAAAAGGAGGACACTTAAGCAGGAATTGCAGGAAAAGGATGAGCTGTCAGAGCTGTCAGGCCAGACATCCTACCATTTTGCACATAAAAAGACCTTTACAGGGGACAGCTCATTTCGAACACCAGAAGACCGATCTGAATGCTGATCTCGTAAAGCTAGAGGAAAAGTCTGTCACCAGTGCTCATGTTTCCTTGGAAAAGGGTGATGAAACTGGGGCTGGTAGAGACTGCATACTTGCTGTAGTACCAGTCCAAGTTAAAGTATGCAATGGTAATAAGACCATGCTTACCTATGCCTTCCTTGATCCGGGTAGCACGGCGACATTTTGTACAGAGGACCTTATGAAGAAGCTCAATGCTAAGGGGAGGAAGACAGAAGTTCTTCTGCAAACCATGGGGCAGGATAAACCTGTCAATAGCTATGAAGTATCGGGACTGGAAGTGAGTAGTTTGGAAGGAGGCACATTTCTTAAATTGCCCAACACATACACCCAAACTAAAATCCCCGTTACAAAGAAAAACATCATCACTCCAAATGATCTCAACAAATGGCCTTACTTGCAGGAAATTGAGTTAAATGAGATTGATGCAGGTGTGGATCTCCTTATTGGAGTGAATGCCCCCAAAGCAATGGAGCCCTGGCAAATTATCAATAGCCAGGGAAATGGCCCCTACGCAGTGAAAACACTTCTAGGATGGGTGGTTAACGGCCCACGCAATTCACTTTCTGAGATGGATGAATTTGGACGTCCTGTTGCATCTGCAAACCGCATCTCAATTGTACATCTCGAGGAACTTCTAGTAAAACAATACCAACATGACTTTCCTGAAAAAGAATATGAAGAGGAATGTCAGATGTCGGTTGAAGATCAGAAATTTATGGACATTGCATCTAATTCTGTAACTCTGAAAGACGGTCATTACCACCTACCTTTGCCTCTCCGCGATCGGAATTCCATCCTGCCAAACAATTATCCGATGGCAAAACAACGGGCATTAAACTTGAAAAGAAAATTCAAGAAGGAGCAGGTTTATGCTACAGAGTACAAAGTCTTCATGAATGATATTCTCATGAAGGGCTATGCAGAGAAGGTGCCACCAGAGGAAAAAGGAGTTTGGTACATACCTCACCACGGCATTTATCATAAACGCAAAAAGACCAATTAACAAGCTCTGTCTGCTCCTGGAGGCAGCCAACTGAGCTAATTAAATGTTTATCAATGAATTGTTTCTTCAGTCATGTGCACCCCTGACTGTTCGATCAATGGACTCTATAACATTTACTTGGCAGTAAGGTATGGTCTCTTACAGAACTATAAATTTACGAAAAACGATACAAATTTACTTATATTGATATACAACTTATCTTTTTCTCATGTGGTTATAAAAATGGCATAATGTATTGTATTGTGGTAATGGCTCTATTGATGAATTGTTTTTGTTGTAATTGCTCTGTAAAAAGCAAATAGGGGCTGGTGTGTTAGAGCCATTTTGGTTTATTATTATTTTGGTGGAATTCTTATTTGTACATTAAGGTGGAATATATGAATGAATTAATATTTGCTGTCAATAGTGTTGGGAGATGCAAGTCTGCCCTCTGCTGCTCTGTGCTTGCGGCCGCAGTATAGGCTGTAGGGGGCGGGTGCAGCTAATCTATTTAGATGGGACCAAGTAGAGACAGCTGGGGGTTTTGGTTCAGACGGGAAAAGCGCACAGTCTTTTGACCTGCTTATTGCTTACCTTTTTGTTTGTTTGATTGATCAAAGTTTATGTATTCCACGTGTACAGACGGAAATAAATACGTCTTATTTCAAACAGTTTGGACTGGCACGGGCGAATTATTTGAAAGCAATTAGAGTCAGAAACATGCAAGTTCCCGTTTAACAGTGGTTAAAGACATTGTTTGTATAGCCACGACATTATTTTTCCCTCAGTTTCACTTTCCGCTTTGGCCAAGTTTTCCCAGCTTGATGTACTTCCCAGTAGACTGCGTGACTTCAGCGTGGCTTGAGCGTTGCTTCGGCGTATGGTGTGAACATGCTGTAATACAGTGATACTTAACTTGCGGCCCACTGGCCACATGCGGCCCGCAGGCGCCCCCTGTGTGGCCCACGATGGAATTGAAACAAAAAAAAAAAAAAAACATTTACAGTGCACCTGAACGCAACATGCAAGATACCCGCTGAATAAGTGTCCAAATGTTCATGTCATTCTGGCCAATACTCCACTTCTGTTATAGCATTTCAGTCTGGAATATGGAATATCTTTCAATAATCTATGATTTAGCTGCAAATTGTCAAATACCGCCATCTGCTCACTACCCAGGCACTTATGTATGTACTTAACCTAACTTACTTAACCTAACTAACTATCCGGTGTGCACAACATTGTCAGACTAATCTCCGGCTGACACCCCAAAAACCTACAATCCGCTACAGAAAAATGTATATTGTTTGTTTATTAACTGGCCCTATTACGAAAGTGGCCCCCGGGCAAAGCAAGTTGAGTATCCATGCGCTGTAATACTTGTAGGCTTTTAAAACCATCCTGATCACATCTCACATTCCGTTTGGCTCTATGTATCAGTCTGTACATCCACTCGCTCCCAGCCATTTCCTGAAATGATAATGTAACTGGGCCAATCAGGGACTGTTCTGTAGCTGACAAAATAACCGAACAATCAGGGACACCGCTGCATACAGTCCTTTCTCCTCCAGTCAGTCAGCTCCTCCCCTCCCTGCTGTTGCTCACTCAATCAATGCGCTCACTGGCTCTGTCTGGCTCTGCCTCACATAACGTACGCACTCGGGACACCTTTTCATTCAGACCCTCCTGGAGAAAAGAGAGCAACATCGTCGGCTCATCGTTACTGTAGGTCCTACTGTAAAAACAGACGATAACATTCTGCTTTGACAGCATGTTCCAAGTCAAATAATCATGAAGACAGACCAAGTAGCATTTGCTACTAATCCATCCATATCTGTTCCAATAATCTAGACATTTTGATGAATTTAATCATTTCCTAAATGTTGTAGTAGAAAAACAGAGGCGGTTTGCGCTCAGCCTGAACCAATAATATACTGTCTCCCCTTAAGATTTACTACTGAAGTGAGTCCTGATGCGTTCCAGCACTGGACACAACACATCATTTTAGATCAATATATCACTCCCTATTAGATCATTCCATCGTACACACAGGAGACAGGAATCAAAACAGTTGGGACTGAGGGGAATATGCTGGCTGTAAATGCATTTACACTGTGGAAACACTGTGGAAATATAGGCCACAACTGCTAACCCAGAGAACATCGAGTCTCTCCTGTAGTGGAATTAACACATTAGCCATGTCTGGAATGGTTCACTCATTCACTCACTCACTATTCCCCGTGTAGTGTTTATCATACTGTGTAGTGTTTATCATAGACCGTGGAGTGTTTATCATAGACCGTGTAGTGTTTATCATACTGTGTAGTGTTTATCATACTGTGTAGTGTTTATCATAGACCGTGTAGTGTTTATCATACTGTGTAGTGTTTATCATAGACCGTGGAGTGTTTATCATAGACCGTGTAGTGTTTATCATACTGTGTAGTGTTTATCATAGACCGTGGAGTGTTTATCATAGACCGTGTAGTGTTTATCATACTGTGTAGTGTTTATCATACTGTGTAGTGTTTATCATAGACCGTGTAGTGTTTATCATACTGTGTAGTGTTTATCATAGACCGTGTAGTGTTTATCATAGACCGTGGAGTGTTTATCATAGACCGTGGAGTGTTTATCATAGACCGTGTAGTGTTTATCATACTGTGTAGTGTTTATCATAGACCGTGTAGTGTTTATCATAGACCGTGGAGTGTTTATCATAGACCGTGTAGTGTTTATCATACTGTGGAGTGTTTATCATAGACCGTGTAGTGTTTATCATAGACCGTGGAGTGTTTATCATAGACCGTGTAGTGTTTATCATACTGTGGAGTGTTTATCATAGACCGTGTAGTGTTTATCATAGACCGTGGAGTGTTTATCATAGACCGTGTAGTGTTTATCATAGACCGTGTAGTGTTTATCATACTGTGGAGTGTTTATCATAGACCGTGGAGTGTTTATCATAGACCGTGTAGTGTTTATCATAGACCGTGTAGTGTTTATCATAGACCGTGTAGTGTTTATCATAGACCGTGGAGTGTTTATCATAGACCGTGTAGTGTTTATCATAGACCGTGGAGTGTTTATCATAGACCGTGGAGTGTTTATCATAGACCGTGTAGTGTTTATCATAGACCGGGTAGTGTTTATCATAGACCGTTTTTTTTTTTCAAAAACAAAGGGAGTATGGGCCAAACGTGGCTTGTGGGCCCCAAATTGGGCGACCATGGTCTAAGTCAGGGATGGGCAACTTGCGGCCCGCGGTCCGCATGTGGCCCCCGACCTCACTCTGTGTGGCCCCTGGGTCAATTTAAGGTGGAGGTTTTTGGTTAGGTTAGGTTAGACCATCAAAATTTGTGTGTGTGACGCTAATGGCGTTAGCATTGTCCATCCACATACTGTTTAACGTTAGCATTTGAGCTAACGCTATTGTAACAAACTATATCCAGGATGCACATTGCACATGCAACATTAGTAATCTGGATTAATATGACATATTTGGGTGATGTACCCCATCAAATTGCTGTAGCGGACTAAGTTTCTAGTGTCATCTGAATGGAAGAATTACTCAATTTGAATATGAAAAATATAAATGTTGCCATTGGTATAATAAACTTTGATTACCAGTCCTTTTCATCAAATTAGTAGCTATAATGGGGAGTGATGGTGTTACAGTAGGCTACTGGTGGAAGTGCACGGTCACAATCTGGCCCTCTGGTAGCGAGGACATTTTTTTGTGTGGCCCTCTCTATCATCAAAGTGGCCCATCCCTGGTCTAAGTAGTTTTCATTTATAAAGCAATCACCGGTAAGCTCCCCCTTTATCTCTGCTCCTACATCTCCATCACATCAAACCCATCTTACAGTTTACGCTCTCAGGACTTCCTCCATGCCTCAGTACCCAAAACTCACACAGAGTTTGGGAAAAGGGCCTTCGTGTTTTCTGCTCCCTCTGCCTGGAATGAACTGCATAAAAAACCCTAAAACTAGCTAACCTCATCACCTTTCCTGATTTAAAAACTCAAGTCGCGGACTTTTTAAAGAATGTGATGGGTCAATGTCACTGCTTTTCTGTATAAAGTGTTTTTAATATCCTGTATACAACCCCTCCCCACCCAACCCCCTTTTCCTCATTTCTACCTTTTAACCTACCCCCCCCCCCCCCCCCCATCTCATCCCCCCTTTTTCTTAACTGCTCCAACCCACATTCAATTCTCCTCATGACTGTATTGCCTTTTATGTTCTTGTTGTGCTTGCGTCTTGTTTTTTTTTTTAATGGTGTTGCCATTTTGGCCAGAAAAAGAGATCTTGGATCTCAAGTAATTTTCCTGGTAAAATAAAGGTGAAATAAAATAAAAATAAAGTAGTGAGTGGAAGTGGTTGGGGAAAAACAATAAAACGCAGAATAGTTGAAGGGCGGGGGGGGGGGGGTGTCACTGAATAAGTGAGGGTAACTAGGCTTTTCTGATGGAGGAGTTGAGTCTGGGGTCATCTGAGTGGCAGCAGCTGTGAAAGCCATCAAGCAGAACATGAAGGCTTCCACACAGAGGACCTGGAACAACTGCCATCCTGTGAGGAGTGTTTCTGTGAGAGGACTCTCTTGAGGACTATAGTGGAATCTATCCTGACGCACACAAATCACAAACGCAAGGTCAGTCACTTTCTCCCCCCCCCCTCTCTCCACGCTTTTGTCCCATTTTCACTCCATCTGTACTTGGCCAATTCCCCCTGCTGTCCCAGTCATTGTCCCACCGCCTATGCAGATCTGGGGAGAGCCGTAGACTAGCACATGCTCCCTCTGATACATGGGCAGCCGCCAGCCGTATCCTTTCACCTGACAGCGAGGAAATTTCACCGGCAGGACGTAGTGCGTGGGAGGATCACGCTATTCACCCAGTTCCCCCTTCCCCCAGAGGAGGCACTAGTGCAGCAACCAGGACTCATACCCCGCCAGCTTCCCACCCGCAGACACGGCCAACTGTGTCTGCAGGAACGCCTGACCAAGCCGGAAGTAGCGCTGCTGGGAATTTAACCCGGGTCTCCGTCTCCGCGGTGGTAGGAGAGTGCTGTTACCTCTAGACTAGCCAGACGCCCAGAGGTCAAAGGTCAGTAACACTAACGCAAAATCCAAAAGTGCTTCTCAGTTTATAGATCATCATCAGATCGCGGAAGTCATGCTGCATCCAACATTACGTCCAACTGTGTTTATAATCACTTCCTTTCCAGTCATAACAACAGTTAAAGACTCTCTCTTACCTCTGGCTGTATAGAAACCAGTTAAAGACTCTCTCTTACCTCTGGCTGTATAGAAACCAGTTAGACTCTCTCTTACCTCTGGCTGTATAGAAACCAGTTAAAGACTCTCTCTTACCTCTGGCTGTATAGAAACCAGTTAAAGACTCTCTCTTACCTCTGGCTGTATAGAAACCAGTTAAAGACTCTCTCTTACCTCTGGCTGTATAGAAACCAGTTAAAGACTCTCTCTTACCTCTGGCTGTATAGAAACCAGTTAAAGACTCTCTTACCTCTGGCTGTATAGAAACCAGTTAAAGACTCTCTCTTACCTCTGGCTGTATAGAAACCAGTTAAAGACTCTCTCTTACCTCTGGCTGTATAGAAACCAGTTAAAGACTCTCTCTTACCTCCGGCTGTATCGCTTTGAAGACTGGGGCATCCATCAGAGTGATCTGGCTCTGGAAAAACAAGAAATAAATCCACATTAGCGCCCCATCATGTGGAGTGCGTACCCAAACAAGTCAGCTTAGTACGATTTCTGTAGACGACGTCCGCTGACACAGTGTTCCATCGTTGTTGATGTGTGGATTTTTTAATCCGTCCCCAATGTGTCTTGGTGGATTTTGCACCTGAGGTTTTATCTAGATAAGTGTGACTGATTGGATTGCTTATGGCATATTTTAACCCATTGATACATGATGCAGCATTTGTGTGTGTATCCCTTTAAGACCACGAACCGCGTTAACGCGGTTCGCGGTCTTAAAGGGATACGCACACAAATGAGGGATATACACGCAAATGCTGCATCAGGTATCAATGGGTTAATGCAAGGTGTAAAGTGGGTCTAAGCTGCCTGCCATCCCTGTTGAAGTGATCAGTGAACACTGCTCTAGCTGCCACAGACCTGTTGAAGTGATCAGTGAACACCGCTCTAGCTGCCACAGACCTGTTGAAGTGATCAGTGAACACCGCTCTAGCTGCCACAGACCTGTTGAAGTGATCAGTGAACACCGCTCTAGCTGCCACAGACCTGTTGAAGTGATCAGTGAACACCGCTCTAGCTGCCACAGACCTGTTGAAGTGATCAGTGAACACTGCTCTAGCTGCCACAGACCTGTTGAAGTGATCAGTGAACACTGCTCTAGCTGCCACAGACCTGTTGAAGTGATCAGTGAACACTGCTCTAGCTGCCACAGACCTGTTGAAGTGATCAGTGAACACTGCTCTAGCTGCCACAGACCTGTTGAAGTGATCAGTGAACACTGCTCTAGCTGCCACAGACCTGTTGAAGTGATCAGTGAACACCGCTCTAACTGCCACAGAGCTGTTGAAGTGATCAGTGAACACTGCTCTAGCTGCCACAGACCTGTTGAAGTGATCAGTGAACACTGCTCTAGCTGCCACAGACCTGTTGAAGTGATCAGTGAACACTGCTCTAGCTGCCACAGACCTGTTGAAGTGATCAGTGAACACTGCTCTGCTGCCACAGACCTTTGTATACCCTTTGCAAACTAGGCTGGGGGCCAATATTCACGATATTTCATTATTCGTTATTGCTGCCTGTGTTTATTGGTATAAATGTGTGGGATCGCTGACCGGGACCAAGCAAGTAAATGACCGCTTGCTTCACACTGTATCTCACAGTGCAGTCTCACTGCAGAGAGGAGGGGGGAGGCAGAGGGGTGCGAGGGAGCCACTCCCTGCATTGACGTATCACGCTGTGCATTAACAAAATAAAAGACGTGACTTTTTTTTCGTCATGTGTTTTTAAACACATTAAATCCTGAATTAACTTTTCAAATGGTCCTATGGACAAGGTGAAGTATACATTTCATAAACGATTTAACCTGCACCACGCTCTTTCAATTTGGGATATCACCCAGGCCTATTGCCAATAAAATAATCAATAGTCTGCTTGGGTCTTTAAGATACCATATGATAGGCTTGGCTGGTATAATTAATTGTAGAAATACAGAGAGACAATTTATCCATACTCACAGCAAACTCCTCCGGTGTCACCTTCAGCACATCAAAGACGACCGCGTCGTAACTTTTGGCATAGTCCACGAGCCCGTCCAGAGAGTCCGAGCTGCTGCTGGCCTGAGAGAGAGATTCACACCATCAAAAGAATTCGACAAGCAGGGTAGTCAAGAGAGAATCTGATGCGTTTTTCATAGAGCATCTTCTTGCACTTGTTGAACTTTGTGCGCTTCTCAATCACCAACTTGGAGTAGTCGGCAAAGACCATAACGCGGTGCTCGTTCCAGGTGACTTTACCCATCTTGCGCGCAGCCTCTGGGATGTGGTTCCGATCCTGCAATCTCAGTAATCTGACGATGATGGGTATCGCTGGCGTACTTTCTAAAGTCAAATTAAACTAACCATAGTGTTTGTTGTCTGGAGCTTCTTCTTACCTCTGTAGTGACCGAGTTGATGCTGGTGCCATCCGAGAGCCCATTCCTGCGGTACATGCTCACAGAGGGCGTGGTGGGAGGCACAGGGCGGGGCGGCAGCAGCCCTTAGCTGGCTGGCACACATAACCCGTCATCCATGCCTGGGAACAAAGGAGAGAAGACATAAGCATAAGTGGTCCCCAACCACCGGGCCGCAACGCATTTGGTACCGGGCCGTGAGCCCGTCCAATTTTTTTTTTTTTTTTTTTTTTTATAAACATAGGCTGTGTGTGGTAGTTGAAACATAGTTTCAAGTTGACGTTTATTTATGTTTGTAGATAAAACAAAAACATAAATACTGTAGGCTACATACAGTACAACACAAAAGGCTGTTATTTACCCTTTGTCGCCACCTGGTGAGTAAATATATATGTAACTAAAACCACTAAAATTGACAACGGGTCCGCAACTTTTTATTTCCATGTATCTACCGGTCCTTGGCACAAAAAAGGTTGGGAACCCCTGGACTACATAACCTGTCATCCATGCGTGGGAACAAAGGAGAAAATACATAAGCAAAGAGAGGTCAGAGTGACCTTGAGCCCCGTCATTCTAGTGCCAGGCAGCGACGAACAGCTTCACGCCCGTGCCGGATCTAGTAGGTGCGATGGATGTCGGATGGGCCAAGATGGCTTAGACGTCTGACATAATCCTGGATCAAGAGCTTGGTATTCGGATGCTCCGGATCCAAAGCTATAAGGTTACTTGTTGTCTGGTCCGTCCGCTGAAAGCTGCCGCTAACGCAGAGGAGCTCTCTGACTTCATCTAGCTTTGGGGCCAAAGCTCGTAGTGGGCTGGTGGCGGGAATAGGTTTGAACGCAATGTTCCATGAAGCTTTCCCGGTAAGATTCGGGCAACTTATACAACTGTCTACAACAACTTTAGATGTTGCTTCAGAGCTCGGCACTATCTGGGCCCTCTACAGCTCTCAGCAGAACTACCAATGATTGGGTCGAGAAGGCGAACATGGTGAAGGCGTTCGCGTCTCCCTTCTTAATATCAGGGCTGTCCAGTACCTCATGTAGCTTACTGTGGACGATCTCTCTCGATTGACCGAAGTTATCCTTCAGCGCCTGCATCGCTTCCGCGAATGGCATCTCGTAATACTTGCAGGGATCAAAAGGTTTTGCGGGCGACTTCATCCTGTACTCGACTGCACAACATCTGATATTTCCACTTCTCCTTTTGAGGCTGGTTTACCTATCGTGGTGTCTGTGCTAAGATGAAACTCGGCAAAGGTGTGACCTCAATTACCTTCAAACATCGGCAGTGACTCGGCTCCATAACTGTAACTGGCAAAAGGGACTATGGGACCCGGAGCCATGCTCGACCCATAGGACCTCCTCCCTTGTATAACCGGAGGAGCTGTATCATACGGATGGGGTAACAACAACCTGTGGTTTGAAGGGTGTCACGCAAAGCCTCTTTGATGGGTTCCACGCTACTTGATTGCCCTTAGTTCAGCACAGCCAGCACTCTTATTAAGAGATGGTATGGACTCCTGGGATGCTCGGGAGCTAGTCCCAGTCTTCTGATACCCTGACAAACCCAATGCCCCTCGCACCAGGAAAGTTACAACAAAGATCTCCAAGTGTGGAGTTACCTTCTCTGGTTCCGAGTGGTGGTATGAATCACTAGGTTGAGTCTGGTCCCCCTGGGGACCATATACAGAAGCTAGTCGGGCCCTCCTCCAATCTTCTCTGGCCTTTACCTTACGCTCCCGAAGCTTGACTGCCATCTGGAACCATCTCATTTGGTCGTTGGCCTGTCGCTGGGCCTCCTCTTCGGCCTCTCTCTCTTCCAGTTTGTGATGTTCACCCTTCGCCCTTCACATATAGCTATCATAATATTCATTTATATTGAGAAAAATGGCTGGATCTTGTCTGTGATGAGAGATGTGTGGTGTGGCCGCCGTCTAGGCGTGCAAGAGCTCTCAGTACGTCCATAGGAGCCTCACGCTAGCTGAGGAGAGTTCAGTTGTCCACACGGTTTTAAGGATTCTTATCTTTGTCCACTTCTGGACCCACCTGATGGCAGGAGGAAATCGAGGATTCCTCATGCACAACCAGCAGAGCGGAGCTGGCCGGAGAAGACGCTCCCAGACCAGACGCGGCCTACTAGCTGAGTTAGTGCACTCCCTCTCTTCTCTGACAAATCCAGCCTGTGTAACGTTCCATATTTCAGCATGTGATTGTTGATCCAGTCCGCCCCTGGACAACGATAACGTAGAATCAAATTGGATTGGGTCAAATCGTCACACCCCTCAACAATCATCCCGCTGCACACAAGCACCTGACAGGGAACCTCTAACACCTGGTATCTGCGGGGTATAAATCCCCCCTATTTGAAGAACATAAGGGGGGAAATTCCTTCCCATTTTGCTAAATGAATTTCAGGCCCTGAGGTCTAGAGACATGGGTTAACTGCTTGTGGTGGCTCGGCATAACACAGGCCATCCTTTCTAATGAGAGCAACTGTCACTGATTGACTTCAGACTGAGACGTGAGACAACCGATAGCATGGACAGCAGCTTCCAAGCCATCGCATGGAAAACTACAAGATGCAGCGGTGCCAATACTCGCATCCAACTTTAAGCAATAAACCTGCTGCACAAATGGCTTGTGGGCAGCTGAAGAATGAGGAGAGAGATCAGAAAGGAAGATGGGGAACACAGAGGAACATAGGAAACTATGTGACTTTTTACAGTGGAAAGCCAGGCACATGCACACGTGCACCAGACAAAACATAATTTTTTTTATGGAGTCTGGAAAATTTAAACTAGCTCATATGCTAAGAAACAGAGGACTAGTGGGCAAATGATCAGCAAGGGACAGATAGCCTATGGAAGCTCTGCAGTATTAACCCATTGATACCTGACGCGGTTCGCAGTCTTAAAGGGATACACACACAAATGAGGGATATACACGCAAATGCTGCATCAGGTATCAATGGGTTAGGGAGGCTCAAACAGACTTAAAAGGTAAAAAGCCAGTTCACACCAATGATTCGCAGCGCAACAAAACCGTTTTAGAACATTGCAGCGGTCTGAACACACCCGTCTCATCTCCACTCCAGCCGGCTGATGCAAGTCGCAGGGGCTGGTTTGACAGCCAATCTGCCCGCAACTAAGCTGTACGCGTGAAATGATCATCTCACTGTGCACCGCAGACAGTGATAAACCGCAGAAGATAGGTGCTTTTAGATGGTCTAACATTAACAGACAGCATAGTCATATTGTCAACAACACATTTTAGCGATCTTGAATTACATGTTGGGTAACGTTATTCCCAGAATTTGCTTGATAGTTATAGTTAGCGGGATGCTAGCTAACGCTGGCGATGGTAACATTAGACGCTAAGATGTCATTGTCATGCCAGCCAGCCTAACGTTAGCCAGAACTCATGTCTGCTGAAGCCGTAGCTTTGTCTCCCACGTACAAAACCACCATCTGACACATTTTAATTCCATCTGTTTGTGACTCCGATTCCGGTACGAGTCAAGTGAGTCTGGCCGGTCATGCCAGTAGGGATCTGGATGGCTGGCTGCAGATTGTCCTGTGTTCCACTAGCGATAAGAACGATATGACTTCCAGTCGGATTTTCAAAGTAAAGCGATTCTTAGACGAAATCTAAAGCACTCCGAAGCAATTGAAAACATTTTATTTTTGTATTTCCCTGTCCTTCTGCGTGTGTGAGGGGGAGAGATTGACAGCACGGCACGCTGTGGCACAAGAGCAGGGCGGTAGAGAGAGTGAGAGAAAGACGCTACAAATTCCAAGGTGGGAAAATGCGTGTAAATAGGCGCACTCTGGAGCCCTGAATTCTGATATGGAAGTGCCTGGAATAAAGTGCAGAGCTCTCTGCACAGGAAAACATGAAGACAAGGTAAAGGCTCCCCATCTGCATAATTACAGACATTAATGATTCAAAGCGGGTTGAAAATCAGCAAAGCCTCCCTTTAAAGGTGCTGTAAGTGGTTAGGTATTAACACATTGACTGCCAGCCGTTTTTTTTTTGCTGTAGGTAGCTTTTGCCAAGCCGTTTTTTGAGGATTCTGGCTCATTTTACAAGAGCCGAGGATTCTTTTCTGCTTGGAGTTTGTCAACACAAAGTTCACAAAAGTACTAATAGAATGTGTGCTTTCTCTGTCTAAAAGAGTTAGTTTGTAGAGTTAGTAGTTATGTAGATATTAGCCATTGAGTACAGCATGGTTTTAGCGTCTGAGAGTGAAAGCTGAGATAATCGCAGTTTTGTGAAATTCAATCAAACAGGCAGAACAGTCACTTTAACCATTTATTTTTGGCATCAGTGAGAGATCAGACATCCAAACAATATAGTTCCGAACGCCCTCTCCTTCAACTCCTCCCTCCGTGGGCGTGTCTAGTGGCTTTCAGCCTGCGTTTGTCACAAGCGAGTGCTCTGCTGCTGAGTTTGAGCAGCCTCCCTCCCTGGCAGCGAGTTTGAGCAGCCTCCCTCCCTGGCAGCGAGTGTGGATAGGTCTCACTCGTCTCTTGGGTTTGAGAGCCCCGATGAAGCCCCGTGCGACTCTAGGCTTTATGCTGCCCACCCAGTCCATTTCTGGAACCCCCCACCGCAGCAGCGCGAAAGCGCCCCCGCCTACAGTATGAGAATGAGGCTCGTTCGTTTCTGACTGTAAAATCGCCAAGCCATTTCCTTGAGAATGGAGGAAGCAGCCGCGGGAGGCGGCTGCTTTTGGTTGACTTTCTCTCTGTCGGGAGAGGACCGTCGCCACCTAGCTGGTCGGTAAAATAGATTATACACATTCAATACTTCCAATATCTCCATAGGAGACGCGGGGGGCATTGATCCACGTAGCACCGTCAAAAAAAAAAAATCGTATTAATACGTCAATGGCAGTGAACCGCTGGATTTTTTTTGACGTATTAATACGTCAGTGGCAGTGAACGTGTTAAATTCAAATTCAAATTAAATAAAAAATAAAGTGTTAATAGCTCTACTTTCCAGCCATCACTACAGTATACAGAAAATACATTTTCTGGGATCCCATCCCACTTTTATCCAATCAGGAGAGAGGATCCCATCCCACTTTTATCCAATCAGAAGAGAGGATGCCATCCCACTTTTATCCAATCAGGAGAGAGGATGCCATCCCACTTTTATCCAATCAGGAGAGAGGATGCCATCCCACTTTTATCCAATCAGGAGAGAGGATTCCACACATTTATTTTCTGTTTAGTGCAGAGCAGAGGGACTGGGGGACCAACGTTACTGACCAAAGTGGTGGGAATTATACAGGGGCCATGAGGCCATGGCCCCTGTCGCCCCTCCCTCTGGCCGTGACGCCCTGAGACCCCTAAGGCCACGTTGGCAGTGCCCTGCTACCAGCCAGCTACTGTCAGTTGCTTTAAAAGTGGTCTCAGTTTAATGTAGCCTGCCCTATGCAAAGGAAACAGCTGATGTGTGGTGAGCGTTCTGGCGCAAACTGGCTGCCG
This sequence comes from Poromitra crassiceps, assembly GCF_964638095.1. NCBI lineage: Eukaryota > Metazoa > Chordata > Actinopteri > Beryciformes > Melamphaidae > Poromitra > Poromitra crassiceps. The sequence continues at coordinate 15,993,557 of NC_139629.1, read as the reverse complement.
TGCATCACCCAGGTGGGTGCTAGTACTACACATCGGTGGTGGTTCAGTTGAGTTCCCTCTCCCTCCCTCCGCTGATATGCGACGTGCTTTGAGTGTCTAGAAAGGCGCTATATAAATCCAATCAATTCATTCAATGTAATTGGCTCATTTTAACACACATCTCAGAAAAATCACTCTTCACGAGGTCAATAGAGCAATGGCCAATGTGACGCCGAAGGCCAAATGACCTTTCCCCTAAAATGACGAAATTCCCACCGATCAGTGATGGCCGTCAGAATGTAGCACTAATTAACACTTATTTTAACAAAAATATCACTTACAGCACCTTTAAGCCTATATCAGAGCAATTTGCATGATTTTTTCCTCTTTGCTTTCAGTGCTCCCCATTGTCTTTCAGAAACCAAATGCCAATCATGCCAATCTTCAATGAATCCTCATCTAGGCTATTTGCCAGTGTTGTAACCATAGACCAGGGATACTCAACTTGCTTTGTCCGGGGGCCACTTTCGTGGAAATGATAGAAGGCCAGGGGCCAGTTAATAAACAATCAATATACATTTTTCTGTAGCGGATTGTAGGTTTTTGGGGTGTCAGCCGGAGTTTAGTCTGACAGTGTTGTGCACACCGGATAGATAGATAGTTAGTTAGGTTAAGTTAGTTATGTTAAGTACATACATAAGTGCCTGGGTAGCAAGCAGATGGCAGTATTTGACAATTTAGCAGCTAAATCATAGATTATTGAAAGACATTCCATATTCCAGACTGACATGCTATAACAGAAGTGGAGTATTGGCCAGAATGACATGAACATTTGGACACTTACTCAGCGGGTATCTTACATGTTGCGTTCAGGTGCACTGTAAAAAAGAAAAAAACCAATATATATATTTTTTTGCAATTCCATCCCGCGGGCCGCAAGTTTAGTATCACTGCCATAGACTGTAGAAAAAAGGGCGTCACAGTGTGTGTGTGTGTGTGTGTGTGTGTGTGGGGGGGGGGGGGATCACATGGTAGAGCCAGTGTTTCCCATACATAAAGGAATTTGTGGCGGGCCGCCACAATAATATTTTGACCGCCACAATAAGATGTTGACCAAATTTTTTTTTTTTTACAGTGCACCTGAACGCAACATGCAAGATATCCGCTGAATAAGTGTCCAATAAATGTTCATGTCATTCTGGCCAATACTTCTGTTATAGCATTTCAGTCTGGAATATGGAATATCTTTCAATAATCTATGATTTAGCTGCTAAATTGTCAAATACCGCCATCTGCTCACTACCCAGGCACTTATGTATGTACTAACTAACTTAACCTAACTAACTATCCGGTGTGTACAACACTGTCAGCCTAAACTCCGGCTGACACCCCAAAAACCTACAATCCGCTACAGAAAAATGTATATTGTTTGTTTATTAACTGGCCCCTCGCCTTCTATCATTACACTAAAAAGTGGCAAAGCAAGTTGAGTATCCCTGACCTATAGGGAGAAATTTAGTTTGTCATTGTAAACCCACAGCACAGTAATGATGACATGTTCTTCATAGATCTAGCCTTTTAATTTTGCTCTTAAGCTTTCTCAAAGTACACCAAATTCATGCATTTTACTTTAAAATGTTTTAAAAAATCTCGCGGGGAAGCATGCCCCCGCACCCCCCTAGGGGGTCTGCGGTCCCCCACCACAAATACTCAAAATCCTGTGGGAAACACTGGGTAGAGCGCGTGCCACAAAAGCTTAGTCTTTTGCGTGGCCGACCAAAGTTTGACCTGTGGCACTTTGCCGCATTTCATCCCCCCTCTCTCCCACCTTTCCTGTATCACTGTTTCACTGCCGTATCAAATAAAGGCAAAATGCCCAATAATAAACTTTAAAAAAGGTACCCTCCTACATTTTATTATAGGAATAGGCTACTACTGTTATTAATTAATTATCCAGCTGCAAAAAAAAGAAGAAGAAAAAAGTTGAAGCAGTGAACAGAAGAACTGTACAGATCTAGTTGAATTGTTGTGAGCAGCCAGGTTTAGAACGTTGCAGACCTGGCACGTTGCTGCAAGTTGCATCGGTCTGATTGTGAATCACTGGTCTGAACTGGGCTTAAGAGGCAAAGCAACGTTGGGAGAAGCTGAGTTCTTTAGTTCTGCTTGAATCAAACCATAAAAGCCAATCTGGTCTCACACACACACACACACACACACACACACACACACACACACACACACACACACACACACACAAAATTGAGTGTACTGAAGTAAAATATCATAAAAAAAAGGATGCCCATTTTCAATGATAAGATGCCCTCTAGTGTGCAAATAGTGAACTGTATGAATACAAGAACCAACTATTTGGATACAGCAGTCATTATGCTGTATAGAGGTGTAATAATACGCATATTCGTACCAAAGTGTTTAGGTACGAGGCTTTAGGTTCAATACGCATTGCAAAACGAACGAACTGAACTGCTGAAGAAGAGTGCAAGACTTCTACAAGGATATCATGGTAAACTAAAACTGAGGAAAAAGATGATGAAAGGTCAGAAGTTAAATGAAATTTGAAAGTAGCCTGAAAATAAAATATGTAAAATAAAATAAAATAAAATAAAATAAATCAAGGACATTTCTCCGGCATTTCTACTTAACTTTTTTGCTGTATCAAAAATGTACTGAACCATGACACCACTGTGTTGTATGTATCGAACCAAAGCTGTATTATGCAACATTAAGCTGCCATGTATGCTGTGATCAAACAGGTAGGACATGGAACACTAAATAACACAACAACAAAACCAAAATCTATTCCAGACTAGGGTTGGGTATCGTAACCCAGTACCACTATGGTACCGGTACCATTACAACTGGTACTACTGGTACCGAATTGCATGCAGATTTAGGTGCCATGTCCAAGGTGCTGAGTGAAATATCTGCCTTCCGGTGCCCTGAAATCACTAACATTATTGTTTGGAGAAAAATATGAAACAACACCCATTCCCAACCTATTAAAGACACCTAGGACCAGTAACATCAGCAGCAGCAGCAATCCACTCATAATAGTCAATATAGGCAGAATAGACAGGAGTAGGGGTGCCTCCTTGTGTGAATGAATGAATGAATGAATGAATGAATGAATGAAAGTTTTATTTACGTGTCAGGACAAATTACATGACCCATCCCATATGGGATTATCAGACACATCAACATAAAATTATTACCACATCGATTCCGGTGCATAAACAATACAAAACCATACAAACACACACACAGCACACACATCATGGATAGCAAGACACAGATTTAACTACAATATGTAGTAAGTAAAATATATGAATTATCTATCATATGTCATCATTTTCCTCCTATCCCACGCATGAGAAATATATTCAATATTATATATTGAGCTTAAAAACAATTGAAATAGTCATAGGCTATGTAAAGAATGACATAATTAGGCATGTAGATATTATGTTTTATTTACAAGAGGCCTTTTAGGAGGGCCATTGAAGCCGCAAGTGGAGTCTGCAGTGCCACCAATTACTGGTACTGCATGGTATATCCACCAAGATACCATCACGTCGGAATGAGATGTTTGGAGCGGGGGAGTCTGGTGCAGCGCACAGGTCCTAGACCTGGTGAGACGAGGGAGGAGCCCGGCCGGGTGGCAACCCACAGAGCCCGATCCCTCTACGTACCAGAGCCCCCCCCCCCCCCCCCCCGGTCCCGGCAGAGTGGTTCCGGAGCAGCGGATTGAGTGGCCCTGACCGCGTGACCACCTTCGACCCTTCCTACAGGGCTGACCGTGGGTAGCTACTGGGACGTAAGTTGGGGCTTGGCCAGCCCCGGCTGGGTCACCTGGGCGATGGTGTATGATGTTGCGAGACCCGAAACATCCTATGACCCCAGGGTACATCACTGAGGATACGTCCCAGTTGCATCCATGCGATGTTTTTTCTTTATAAAAGTAAAAAATAAACCAGGCCACTATAAGACTCAATTAGCCTATCATTTGTCCCGGCTCACGACAATAGACTCAGGCCACGACACGCCGCCACGGCATGCATTCATTAGGGCAAAACAAACACACTTTGAAAGAACCATAATGGCTCTGGAATAAACACTCTTTTAAATAGCCATGGCTCATAATATTTGAATTAGCTTACTCTTTGAAAATAAACAAAGAAATCAACAAAAATTATTGCTCACAAATATTTCAATTACCGTAGTGCAGCTGCTTATTTGAAATCAAATATTTCCGTTTGCTATAGGTTAGGCTTTTTCTCAGATCAAATTAAATAAAGAATAAAGAATAAAACTGTGGGGGGGGAAACAGCTCAAGTAAACGTTATGTCTAAAGCGCACATTGAAACTTCACCAATTTGATGGCACAGTGGATAAGTTAGAGCGCTATACGCCGGCGTTCCGGGCTCTAATCCCGCAGGATAGGCTATATGGAACGCTGCTGAATGCACACTGTGCACATATTTTAGCAGCATAGCTGAATATACCTGTTGTTGTGGGAGCGGCATATTTCTGCGTTGTGAGGAGGGACAAGATTGACGTCACTGGGATTTCTGTTTCTGACATATAAATAGACCCTGACTCGGCGTATATTGGTTTGACGTGCAAAAGACGGTCGGTCGTTCTATGTGAAAATGGTTGATGGGATGTTTCTGGATCCATTTCCTTGACACAATGGACCCAACTGGACTTGATGAGGAGTTATGATTTATCTTGCTTTTTGTAACTTTCTTGAGATTGATACTGTTCTGGATTAAATTTGTCCCTGTATGTCCTATACCTCTTTTCTGGCTTTAGTCCTGGATAAAATAAAATTATGTAAAATAATGTGATGTATATATTAAAAAGGAAGTGGAAGAAGAAGAAAAAAAGAAGCTAATTTGCAGTGTGAAAATATATAGCCTACATATTTATTGTTAAGAGTGTTGTTGTTGATGTCATGTGTTTTTTTTTGTTAACTGCTGTCAGCCTGATTACTGATAAGCTCACCAGTGTTTGACTGACAGATGATTTGCCACTAAGCACACTGAAGAAGGGCATCTGGCCCGAAACATTTGTGCAGGCAATATAATTTAAATATCAAACTTATTGGAATGCTGTCCTGGAGTAATTCCTTCATGAATCATATTTAATTGCTAAATCAATTGTAGGACCTGTGCTCTAGAAACATTTAGTTATATTTAAAATTTCAAATATAAAATACATTCTAATCATTTTCTGAATTGGGTAGCCACATGAGCTATTTACATCTGGGTACAAATAGACACATGGGTTATTTACACCCGGGCATCTGCCTAAAATGATATTCTTGCATGAAACAACCGTTTAAAATCAGTCTTTTGGCAGCCTGTGCCAAATTTACAGCAGGGTGTGTTTGATATTACTATCATGGTGCACCCCTTGCACGCGGCGAGCAAACAACATTGCAGTCACACCGATACGGCGGCGCAGTGAACAACTCCAGCGCACCCTGGGAGCAAAACATGTCATGAAGTACTCAAACTCCCAATAGTCTAGGGAATCTGTTAGAAAAAATGACCCAACCTTAAACTAATTGCAACAGAAATTATTTTTGTTGTATTCAGTTCTTGAAACCTTCCAATTTAACATACTAAAAATCCCAGAAAATCCCAGTATTGGAACATTGTCAAAATTGGCATTGTCTCCACAAAGGAGGTGATGTTTTCGGTGCTGTTTGTCTGACTGTTTGTCTGTTAGCAGGACGATTACGGCAAAACTACTGGGCCGATTTTCATGAAACTTGGTGGAAGGGTGTAGCTTGGGCCAAGGAAGAACCCAATACATTTTGGGGTGGATCTGATCCGGGTCGGCTCAATGGAGGGGGCGGGGCTAGGGAAAAGGGTCCGTTGCTAGGGCTAGGAAGGTCGTAGAGAGTCTGGATTCGAGAGGTGGGTAGGGGGCATGGACAGGTGTATCGGGGGGAGTGTATGTGGGAGGTGGGAGGGGGTGTGGTCAGGAAAGGGGCGGGGCTAGGGAAAAGCCCTACCAAACATACTGTAACATAACAAAACAAAACATAGCAGCAGCTGGGCTCTCTGTGCTCTGAGAGCAGAGAGAGCAGTCTGATATTTCCGCAAACAAATATCGTCGCAGTTTAGCGCACATGTAAAATATAACGCTATACTACGACGTGACAACGTGACAAAGCTTCTCTAAACACATCGGCTACTATCATATATTTCCCTGCATCCCTCCTACTGAGATTATATCGGTATTGATTTTGGACAGACTGAATGCGCGGAGGAGGAGGAGGAGAGATCTGCAGCTGTGCCCTGAGTAGCCCTGAGAGACACTCGCCTCGCTCCGACTACTGTGCCCGTCTGTGAAAAGCGTCCTGTCCAGTCGCACCTTCGCAAACAGATGCGGGATTCCCTCAATCCTGTACCCAATCTCAGACTGTATTGAGCAGAAAAATCGCACACCAGCTATTTCTGTCTGTGTTTGTTTGTTGCTCCGTGAGGTTACAGAGCGCCCCATGCATGCAGCAGGCTGTTTCGCCAGCCGGGGTCTGGCAGGAGGGAGGAGGCGCAGCCTGCACTGCGCTGAGAGGAAAACTTTTGCACAACTTTTAACAAGAATCACGAAAAGCCCCCAAACTAAAATGAAAAAGGGACTATATGGCAACTTGGACGAGGGAATGACGTAGAGAAATCTCGCATTGTGTTACCCCAGAACGGGGGGTTTGTCGTATTGTGCGGTGTGCTGCTGTAACGAGCCCACGTCACTTTGCTCTCGTAATGTAGTTTGATACACTGCCATAGAGATACATGCAGAAAAATAATTAAATTTCTAGTTCGCCACTGAATTACCAAATTGATATAACTTTCAACCATTTTGAGCAAAGCTCTTTCCAAACAGGCCACCAGCGTTGGCGAGTTGTTGATATTTATAAAGATATTGCCCCTCTCAAATAAAGTATTTTTGAGGCAGTAGGCAAACTGTAATGGCGTCGATTTCCGAAAAAATATCTTGACTTGAACACAGCCAAAGAGTCTAGTATAGACAAGAGCATATGTCATTTCTTGGTTTTTTCCATAGGTATTTTCAAATCACTGTTCTAATACATATCTAGGGGGTAAGTCCTCTTTTAAGAAAGAAAAGCACAGAAGAAAAAATTTATGAAATCGCTATTTTTCCAAGTTTTGGTCTGAGTGACATGTTATATAGTTTCCCCTGATTCTAAATATAGCTTGATCGAATGGTTTGACCAAGTACAACTATTTTTTATAAGCATTTACGAAATGTCTGGAAAAATAAATGGCGGATGAAATCCCTTGGTGCGTATGCCTAACCGGGAAGAGGGCGTGACTTTAGCACTCTTAAGCGCCTCCCGTCACGACGTAAACTACAGTATGAGAGACGGTGTACCACAGATAGGCGAAAATGCCTGGGCCTGCTGCCGGGTTGCCGCAAAGGCACGTTACACCTAAATAAATGTATATTATGGAGGGAAGAATCAATTATTTCACCATTTCTGACAGCAGCCGTCAGATGATGTGACCACAGTGCCAAAGCACCCTGCGATCGCACATTGAGCTGGGCACAGATTTGGCTTAACGTTACGCCGTATTTAATGAGCCATCAGATTCTGTGACCTGCCCTGACATTCTTGTCTATCACTAGCCTGGCGTCCAGCCCCTTGACTGGCATTTCGAGTGCTGAAAACTGCGAATCTATCGTAGCTAGGCTCTGGACACAGGCTCATAGAACAGTGCAGGTCACAGAATCGCCAGGGTCACTAAATACAACACCGCAAAGCCACAGCTCACTACGGTAACAGAAACGAACGATTATAAGCGCTCCAGTGGTGCATTAACGTTACCTCTCCGCAAGCCAGGCTCCCTCTTCTTCTTCTTCTTCTTCTTCTTCTTCTTCTTCTTCTTCTCCTTCTTCTGCTGCTGCTGTATCAACAAATACTAAAATACACGTCCACATAAAGCAAAATGAGTCCAAATCACTGTGGTGGACGAAACCCGAGAAGTGTTTGTCTGCAGGCAGTCTGCAGTGGGTTAGCTAACTCCTTTTAGGCGAACGTGGAGCCAAGGTCGCTGTGACGGGGGGTCCTGCAGTCCAGCCTGATACATGAGACGGATCAGACAAACATGGCAGACATGATGTGCAGGGAAACTGCCATTCCAACCGCGAACAGCGAGGAAAAGAAGAAGAAATACCAACAGCAGGAAGTGTCAGGTAGGCACGCAGGCGCACCACCTCTTGACAGCCAGGTGCATTGCCTAATCATCCGCGCGCATCCACAGACAGCCCCGCCTAACATCCAAGTAGACCAATCACAGCCCGGCTCTATACAAACATGCTACAGACGCAGGTGCATGCGTGCTGCCTTCACGTACTCCTCGTAAGCTCCTGCAGAAGAATGTGACTTGTCGGCGCATTCAAGTACATTTACATCTGAAGTGTAAAAATGTTGGGCACCCCTGGTATAGACTTGCTTGCCAGACTATCTCCCTGCACTGGGAGAGTCTGACTGGTAATACCTCCACTCTGGGCTAGTGGGTAAAACGGCTCTGTTATCTACCATCCACCGAAAGTACCAAGCAGGCCTGCTTTATTGCACAATCCAAATCTTCATAAACATTTGCCATTTTCAGAATGTAGCAACGAGCTAGCGTTGTTGTTTCAGAGTGGCGGAGGCATTTAAGATCAGCCAGGCCCCCAGGAACAGCACCGGGGTGTGAAGCAAATTCAACATGGTGGCCAAGGTGGTATTGCAAGTCACGTGTGACGCCATGCAGCCCAGAAAGAGAAATTCTCATCCACTTACTATGGAAGAGGAAAGCAGCAGCTGTTAAGCCCAGGGAATTTTCTTCCGGGTGTCACTCAAAGTAAAAAACGACTCTTTTAATTATCAGATATTTTCTTATGGGCCCATTTTTCTTCAGAAGCCACTAAGAGCCGTATAGAACTCTATTTTCTGGGACTCCATGAACGCGCATTCATGAATGCGCATATAGCCACAGAAATGCGGATCACAGCATCACTTCTTGGTTGTGGCTAGGTTAGTTATTTTTAGGGCTGGCCTCTAAAAGTCAATAGAGACAGTCGGCATGTATGGGAACCAGGCGCGGACTGCATAATCGGGCACGTCGGGCAAATGCCCGGTGGCCTGGCCTGGCCTGCAAAAAAAAAAAAAAATTGGTGCCCCCAGTCAGGCCACTCACTGAACAGCAGGCCAGGCGCCGCCTACTGGTTTACTAGTGGTTTTATTACTTTATTCAGGGTTAAAGTGGGTGCATCTCATTGTAAAATTGGACTCGGCCCAAATTGGGCTTCAAACGGCCCAAATTGGCCTTCAAACGGCCCAAATCTGGCTTCAAACGGCCCAAATTGGGCTTCAAACGGCCCAAATTGGGCTTCAAACAGCCCAAATCTGGCTTCAAACAGCCCAAATTTTTCGGCCGCACGTCGGCACGCACGTCGGCCCATATCGGCCTGGCCTGCTTGGTATCTAATGCCCGGCCTGAATTAGAATCCCAGTCCGCCCCTGATGGGAACGCCCACAAAATGGCTGGCGCGCGAGGGGTAAAACCGCCGATATATCTCATGGGCTGACTCACCAAAAGACGGTGCTGTGGCTCTAAACTACAGGTTTGGGGGTTCTAGAGCAGAACACAAGACGTCTGCTCAGATGTGCGTTTACTGCGGTGGTTAAATTCCCGATCGTGTCTGCCTGGGCTGGGCTATCAGCTAAATTCTAACTTTGCTGAATGGATAGAACGGGGGATTTACCCCACCCTGACCATGCCCCCAGCCAGGCGGAGCCAGCTAACCAGCGTCTATTGTGGGCATTCCTAGAGCCTGTATGGGCGTTCCCAGACATGCGGACTGTCTCTATGGGCGTTCCCAGACATGCCGACTGTCTCTATTAGTCGAGTCATCAGTCGAGAGACCCGTAAGTCGACGGAGATTCCTCAAGTTGAGCAGTCGTTTTTTCCCCTTCAAAAATTCCAATCTTAATTTAATTTATTAATTTAATCTGGTTTAAATTGATTTAGGGCTATTCGTTTTTGAGAAATAGGCTAAGAACTGCAATTTCCCTTCTTTTCTTTTTTTTTTTACAAGGCAGACGTTTTTGCTTAGGTTAGGTTAGGTTAGATGAGGGGTTCCCAACCTTTTTTGTGCCAAGGACCGGTAGATACATGGAAAAAAAAGTTGCGGGCCGGTTGTCAATTTAATGGTTTTAGTTACATAATATATATTTACTCACCAGGTGGCAACAAAGGGTAAACAGCCTTTTGTGTTGTACTGTATGTAGCCTAGAGTATTTATGTTTTTGTTTCAACTACAAACATAAATAAACGTCAACTTGAAACTATGTTTCAACTACCACACACAGCCTATAGTATTATAGCCTATGTTTAAAAAAAAGAATTGGACCGGGCTCGCCGGCCCGGTACCAAATGCGTTGCGGCCTGGTGGTTGGGGACCACTGGGTTAGACCACCCAAATCTGTATTTTTATTTTACTGTAGCCTACATCCCAGAACCTGGCGCTAATGGCCTTAGCATTGTCCATCCACATACTGTTTAACGTTAGTATTTGACCTAACGCTATTGTATCAAACTATATCCAGGATGCACATTGCACATTGCAACATTACTAATATGATTAATATGACATATTTGGGTGATGATGTACACAATCAAATTGCTGTAGCGGGCTGTTTTACAACGAGAGCAACGTTTCTGCTGTCATCTGAATGGAAGAATTAGTCAATTTGAAGATGAAAAATATAAATGTTGGTATAATAAACTTTGATTACCAGTCCTTTTCATCAAATTAGTAGCTATAATTGGGAGTGATGGTGTTAAAGTGCACGGTCACAATCTGGCCCACAATGTGGCCCCTCTATCATCAAAAGTTGCCCATCCCTGCCCTAGGCTTTGGAGATGTCATTTCAAAGCAGTGGCAATATCTTATTTGACATTGTTTATCATGTAGGCTACATGTCATGTTTTAATTACTTGAAGTTGAAGACGTCGTAGACGAAACCCCCTGCCATCATCGGGTGATGATGTCATAGAAGAAGGGGAAGCCGCACACTCTGGTTCCAGATGCAAGAAAGTGTAATTTATTTGACAACGGTTTCGGCTTTGTCAAGTCTCATGACTGATGATGTCACAATGTCTATGACAATTGCTCAAGTGACATCACTGATTACTCCATCCCCAATGCATCACAATTGCTCGAGTAACATAATTGATGACATGTTCACAGATTACATTACAATTGCTTGAATGACATCACTGTTGACTTTATCACTGATGACATCACGATGATGCTGCTGGAGAGGTCAGGGTTGGTTGACGTTTCCTGTTACGGTTGACTTGTTGCATCAATCTTGCGTGTCAGTGTTATCTTCCCCGCCCCGTCTTTTCACCGCCATGCGATAGATGGCGCTCTTGGCCACCTTATGAAGTGCTACATACTCATATTCCTCCGCCAGCCAGAGTTATTGTCCGACAAAGCTAGCAAGCGTTCTCAGCATCGATCTCCCTTCATGGAGGAAGCGCACAAAACGGGCAGGGGGTGCTGGGAGGAAGGGACTCTCAAAAAATGAGACGTTTATTTTTACATTTTTTAGCCATATTTAGAGGAATATCTCATTTTAAATTAACATTAGGATTATACTGTTGTGATGTAATTATTCAGTATTTTCTCCTTTTCTCACTCATTCAGAGCAAAGAGGGAGATATATAGCATGATGATAATGCTCTATATCTCCCTATTTGCTCTGAATACACCAGTTAACATGACACAGAGTTAACATGATAGAAATATTATCAGCAAACTTAATGACTAGACTAATTATTCTGATCGGAATGGCAATGATTATATCAAGAAACATTGACTCCTCTCTTTGCTGTATAGTGGGAGGTGCATTTTTGAGCATGTCAAGTTCACATTTCTTTATTGCCAGATTAAACAATTCGTATTGGTTGTTGGTTGGTTCAACACATGTGCGCGCATGCGCGCTTCTTCTTCTTGTATAGCCTACAAGCATGTAACTTCCTTGATTGTTATTGTTGATAATTCTATTTAAATAGGCTACATTTTCAGTATATCAATAATGCAATCATTTCCCGAAACATTCCCAAACAAGAAAGGAACATAGTGCACTGCAAAATATTTTTAATTACATTTGTAAAAAAAAAAATGTAAAAAAAGAAAAAAACATTTTGAAAAAAATCATCTTGCCACTAGGGGGTGCTGCAGCACCTGCAGCAGCCATACTTCCCGCGGCCCTGGTGCAATGAGCTATTTCCCCCGGGCTCGAAGCCTTGTCACACGGGCGCATTCAACGCTGAAGGATTTCTTTCACGAGAAGCATGGTGAACGCACACCAATCACTTCTCCTGGCACTTAGATTAGTAATCCACTTTGTGATCCCTCAGTGTAAATTTCAGCCTGCCGCTCCCGTGCTGATGTGACCAGAATGAGATCAGGCAGCGTCTTCAGAGCGTGAAACCTCTCCTACAGTAGGGCCACATAGGCAAATGGATGCCACTAAGCTCCACTAGTGATCATATAACTAGGGTTACAATAAGGTAACTATTGTCCTTGGCTTGAAGCAACTCTAGTCTCCTTTTCTCCCTCCTTCCTCTGACGGGTATACGAGCTTGAATAATCTTCTCATGGAAGCTGTGGGCGATGTGGAGAGAAGAGAAGGAGTGAGCACAGCACAGGTTGTCAGTGTGCTGAGGTTCTTTGCTTCATTGTCTCTTTTGCCACGCACCTCTCCTGTAATTCTCATCGCCCTCCTCTCCTCCCTGTCAGCGTGCATCTCTTTAATACTCATCCCCCTCCTCTTCTCCCTCTCCTTCAATGGAGTCAGCACCCACCTCCTCATAATCTTTCTCTAAAGCAGCCATGTCCTCCCTGGCCTCAGAGAACTCTCCCTCCTCCATACCCTCACCTACGTACCAGTGCACAAAGGCACGCTTTGCATACATCAGATCAAACTTGTGGTCCAGACGAGCCCAGGCCTCGGCAATAGCAGTGGTGTTGCTAAGCATGCACACGGCCCTCTGGACTTTGGCCAGATCTCCACCAGGTACCACAGTTGGGGGCTGGTAGTTAATACCAACTTTGAAACCAGTGGGGCACCAGTCCACAAACTGGATGGTGCGCTTGGTCTTAATGGTGGCAATGGAACTATTGACATCTTTGGGCACAACATCCCCACGGTAAAGCAAACAGCATGCCATGTACTTGCCATGGCGAGGGTCACATTTCACAAACTGGTTGGCCGGCTCAAAGCATGCGTTTGTGATCTCGGCCACAGAGAGCTGCTCATGGTAAGCTTTCTCTGCAGAGATCACAGGAGCGTAGGTGGCCAGAGGGAAGTGGATACGGGGGTACGGCACCAAGTTGGTCTGGAACTCAGTCAGGTCGACATTCAGCGCACCGTCAAATCGGAGGGAGGCAGTGATGGAGGAGACAATCTGACTCATCAACCTATTAAGGTTGGTATAAGTAGGACGGCCAATATCTAGGTTCCTATGGCAGATATCATAGATGGCCTCATTGTCCACCATGAAAGCACAGTCAGAGTGCTCTAGGGTAGTATGAGTACAAAGGATGGAGTTGTAGGGCTCCACTACAGCAGTGGACACTTGAGGAGCAGGGTAGATGGCGAACTCAAGCTTGGACTTCTTGCCATAGTCAACGGACAGGCGCTCCATCAGCAGAGAGGTGAAACCAGAGCCAGTGCCACCACCAAAGCTGTGGAAGACAAGGAATCCCTGGAGACCAGTGCACTGGTCAGCCAGCTTACGGATCCTGTCCAGCACCAGGTCGATGATCTCCTTGCCAATAGTGTAATGGCCGCGGGCGTAGTTGTTGGCTGCGTCTTCCTTCCCAGTGATCAGCTGCTCAGGGTGGAAGAGCTGGCGGTAGGTTCCAGTCCGCACCTCATCAATGACAGTCGGCTCCAAGTCGACAAACACTCCTCTGGGCACGTGCTTGCCAGCTCCAGTCTCACTGAAGAAGGTGTTGAAGGAGTCATCTCCTCCTCCAATGGTTTTATCACTGGGCATCTGTCCATCTGGTTGGATGCCATGCTCCAGACAGTACAGCTCCCAGCATGCATTCCCAATCTGGACACCAGCCTGACCTACGTGGACTGAAATACACTCACGCATTTTGAATTACTCATGCTTACTCACTACCGGTCCTACTTATAGCCTCTGCAGGGAAGGATTTATGACATCACTGATGATGTCACAATGTCTATGACATCTTCAGCGATGTCATAAGTCCTGTTGTCACACATAAATTGGTGATGTCACCAGTGATGGCACTCAAGCAATTGGTGGTGCTGATGACATCACATCATTAGTGTCGGTGACATCATCAGTGATCTCATAAATCACCGATGATGCCACAATTTCTATAACATCAATGTCTTTGATGATACAGTGATGTAACAATGTCAACAGACATCCCAATACATCCTAATGTGACACCAGTGACTGCATAAGTGACATCATCACTGATGTCATATATCACTGATGATATCACAGTGAAGAGGTCATAAATCACCAATGACTCATCATTCTAGACGGCTAAGCCTGGTTGTCAGGTCACCACTAATAGTAATGTCATATAGCACAGATGATGTCATAAATCACTGATGATGTCACAGACAGTGATGAGATCATAAATCACTGATCATGTCAAGACCACAATAATAACAACAAAAATAACAAAGATGGTGCCCTTTGTTACTGTTGTCTTTTCGACTCTAAATCTCTTGTGTTTGCTTCTCACAAGTGTTGCCGCCGCCGTACCTCAGGAAAATTCAATGATTTGCAACCCAATCAGCATCGTGCCTACCGTCAACCTGGACAACCTTACCACCAAGGAAGGACAACCCACTCTGTCGTCCCTGTCTCTGTCAGGCCGCCTTCTGGCCCCTGTCACAGATGTTGGTAGGTTGTGTCCATGTGATGGACAGAGGGACCTGTGCGACATCAACTGCTGCTGTGACAGAGACTGCAGTCAGGAAGTGGCTCTGTTCACCAGCTGCACCCTACACACTGTCAGTGGTAACAAGCAGCTATGCAGCCCGGTAGCAGCGCACTACTCATTAGGCAGCACTGTAGCTGGCTTCTCAGAGCTGCACTCCTCTGTCCAGAAGGAGATGAATTATGACATATTCTGCATTCATTCGCGCAACCCTGTTGACGGCTTGTCTTATGCCTCACCCGCTCTTCCAACTGACAGCAACTTTGACTCCCTCTTTAACCAATTTGCCAGCTATATTTTGGGCTCTGGGGAAAACAGTGGGACACTATCCACAGCAGAGAAGCACGCCTCATCTGGATACCTGTTTGGGGATGTAATGGCGACGGCAGGAGAGAATGGAGCGAGAGGCATCTTGCGGCTGCCATCCCCTGGTGTTACTGCCTACTGTGTGGACCTGAGCCCTGCTGCATTCTTACAGGAGCAGAGTCATGTGTGTTCCAGGCATCTGCTTCTTCACAGAGACTGCAGCGGCCTGTCTGCCCTCAGCATGCTCACCTACACCAGCATCCAGCTCCTCGCCACAAAGAGTGATGATGCTGCACTTGTTGCTGTGGAGGTGTTGTCAGTGGTGCAGCGGTCTGTTGATGGGACTCAGACTGAGGTGAAGCTCAGGGATGGAAAACACCTGAAGCCCGTGCTACTGAGCCCAGGCCTCTGTGCCAATGTGGTGCTGCAGGTTGATTTTGTGGTGAAGTACAACCCAGCTGGTGAGATAGTGAAAGTGGTGGCATCTCTGGTCCTCGGATTTGTCCGTGGAGACACACTGCCCTTGGAACAGAAGTTTGGCATCGCATTTGTCCAGGAGGTTGGTGCAGAAGTGGCTGTCCACTACAGTGGCAATCCAGGTTATGTGGTAGGACTCCCTCTAGTGTCTGGAAAAAAAACAGCAGATGGTATTATTACCAGAAGCAGCGACCCCAGAGAAACGCTGACTCTTCTGCAAAGTGGTGAGGCCCAAGACTGTGTCCATGGACGCCACCGGCGCGCCCCCATCCTGTTTGGCCAGGACTATGTGTCTGGATGCACCTTCAGAGTGGAAGATGCTGCCAACTGCATCGTGGTTTCCCAGCTGTTTCTGGATGTTCTGAGAGGACCAAACTATCTCCAGTATGTAGCCGCCTTTGGATCATCCACAACACACAGTCCACTGGACTGGGTGCCGATCAAGAACAACTCCAGTCGTGGACCTGGGGAAGCCCAGAGTTGCAGCATCCCGTTGTCGTTTAATTTGGAAATTGAATGGACCAAATACGGATCCTTGGTCAATCCCCAAGCTCAGATTGTGAGTGTCAAAGAAGTCATCCACACCAACATCAGTGACTTGGCCTTGCTGGCTGGCAGCAGCAGTGTCATGTCACTCAGCAGCTCGGTGACCTTCATAGCGGTCTCTGCCGAGGCTCTTCCTGGTTAGAGCCTCGACTACCATCGATGCCAAACTGCCCTCTGACTACCCTTGTGTGTGACTGGAGACGTGAAAGAGCTGCTCCATTTTCGTCCGAAAATAAATGCGTCCATTTCAAACGGTGTAACTGTCACTGCCCGCATACTTCCATGCGTCTTTGACGTTGGTATCATATTAACCCATTGAGCCTGAGGGTTTGTGAACAACTTAACAAAACAGTCAGCATTCACTATAAAACCTTTATTTCTCAGGCTCTGTAGCAGATAAAAACATGAAATAAAAAGCATTTGAGAGCTTAAACCTTTGGTTTTTCATTAGCAGATTATATTGGCCCTAATCTTCACTATTTCTTAAATTTTTTAAATGCCCTTTCTGTAAGATTTCTGAATAAATAAATGTCCACAAAGTGTTTTTTATTACCAATGAGTGAATCTCCTCTGTAACGTAACTTAAAAAATTAGCCCAACGAGCATCCAGGTAGTGTACCAGTAGAGTAGATTCCCTTTCTACCAACACAAGGGTCGCAGGTTCGCGCCCCGTGTTACCTCTGGCTTGGTCGGGCGTCCATACAGGCACGATTGGCTGTGTCTGTGGGTGGGAAGCCGGATTGGGGGTACTGTATGTGTGCTGGTCGCTGCACTAGCGCCTTCTCTGGCCTGTTCAGGGCGGAAGGGAACTAGTGGGAATCAAAACATATGCATGGACAGTAAATGATTCTTGGCATTTATTGCTATGGTCATAAATTGTGCTATTGGAATGGAAGGAAAGACGGAAAGGATCAAGATAGTGTTGGATGCTGCCAGGAAGTTCCTTAATATTATTGATGTATCTGGAGATGATTTGGTTAAAACACTAAATGAAGCATTTGCACCGACTCAGACAGCTGAGATAATATCATAGTCTGGACAGTATTGTGTATGGAAGTATGTTGGGTGGATATTGTATATAGTTAGTAGTTATAGATATAATATATTTTTATTTATATTTAGTTTTGTAAAGCCGATAAAAAAACAGTAGGTGGCGGTAATGCACCATTTAAGGATGCCAACCGCCATAAAACTCAACTCGAAAGAAGAAGACCCGGAAGTCAGTAAGCGTCTCTGTTTCCTGTCTAGCTTGCTTATTTGGAAGAAGGAAGGAAGCTAAAGTGCAAAAGCAGAAAAGGCGTAAAATGTGCAGTAGCAGCGGGGCCGCGCAGCTGCTGAGGCTGTGTGTACAGGAGCGGATCAGCTGTGCTGCTGAAGACTTTCTGCTGCTGGTGGAAAAAGGAAAAAAAAGGGCTGAAATCCCACCGGAGGAGCTGAGAGCGCTGCTCACCGAGCGGCTAACTGCGGCTGTGCAGGAGATTTTCGGGCTGTTTGAGAAAACCGTGGCGGAGTACGAAGACAAAGTTCAGCGGTCAGAGCAGGAGATCCGCCGCCAGAGGAAGCTGCTGGATGAAGTGAAGCTGAACAGAGCAGGTAAGTCCGTGCGGGGCGGGCCGTAGCCATGGCGTAGCTAGGAGTAGCGTCAAGCTAGCCACAATAAGAACGGATGACTTCTGGTCGCATCTTTCAAAATAAAACCCTATCGACGAAAATATGTTGCACCGCTTTTTGTAACTACTACTGTATTGTGAATCTACTAAGATCTCATTCTAATAAGAATGAGAAGTGTCCGTGTGTGTGTGTATAAACAGAATTTTGTCCGGCCACAGCTATGCCATTTTACGTGCGATCGGGCTGAAACTTGCAAGTGTAAAGAGCACCTGTGTGGGTGACCTGATGGAGCTGGATTTTTGGGGCCGTTGTGCAGAATGCACGGCAGGGCCCTTACATTCCACTCTGTCGCCCAGACCATTTTAGCACGGATTCAGGCAATGTAATGTGTTTCCGCTTTCCAGTCCGGTAGGTGGCGGTAATGCACCTCTGGCTAATATTGTGGCTAGCTCGTTCAGAGAGTTCCACAAGAGCCGTCGTCGGACATTTCACCGTCTGGTGCCTCTCTCGATCCGACTAGGAATTTATTGATTCGATTTTTGAGGAGTTGACATGTATCGTCTTTTTTGTCCTAATGTAAAGCAGCTGTGAATGTGACAGCATTCGGTTGCGGCTGCTCCTGTCCTATTCCAACAACTCAACTTGTTGAGAAGAAGAATGCAAAGAGTCGCATTTGGAAATATCAGTCCCCAAAGTCCCATCTGCAAAAAGTGTGAAAGGGAGTTCCAAACCAAACTGGGTAGCACATCCAATCTCGCCAAGCAGCTGAAAGACAGGCACCCAGACCTGTTCAAATAATTCAAGGTGGGTTACTTCTTTCAAACGGTGTAAAATAACACGTTTAACAACATATCAAACAGACCTTATCCTGTCACATTCGTTTTTGAGATAGCTGGCAATGCATTGTGTAATTGTGTAACCAAAAAACGTTTGCGCTCACGTTAACATGTTTTGTAATGGAATCATTATGGGACCCGGCTAATACCTGGTACAGCGTTAGCTAGCATAGTGTAACACGTGTGCATGCAATGTTTGTAATGGAAACATTATGGGACACGGCTAATAGCCGGACTTAGCCATAGTTCAACATGGCATCAAAATAAATACAAGCTTCTTTCGGGTGAAACATGTCCGTGAATTAAAACTAGCTACATAAAATTGCTTGCACTCTACATGTGTGTATGTGCAGTTGTCTTTATCATCTCTTTATTTTAGTAAATCTCACTGACGTTACTTTCCATTTAACAGTATGCAAGAGATGAAGATGAAGAGGAAGGCACAACAAGTCGCGGAGCCCAAAAGACCACCCAGCAGACAATTCCTGATGTTTTTGAAAAGCAGAGGAAATATGACTTGCATGAAGCAAGAAAGTGTGATAGGGCATTGGCAGAATTCCTATGCATCGATCAAATACCAATATACACCGTTGAAAAAAAAGGATTCCAGCAATTCTGTGAAATAAATTAAATTATAATATTTAATATAATAATAAAATTAAATACTTGAGGGCTACATGCCACTGGTGTTGCACTGTCTGTACTCACTGCCATACAGAGTTGAATGTAAGAAGAAGTAAGCAGAAGCACATTGTTTTGTTTTAAAGTTGAAGGCTACATGCCATTTGTTCATTGAAAATGGTTGCATACTTTAATAAAGGAGAATATGTTCAAGAAATATCAGTCTGTTTTTTTTACCGTGGTACCGAAATTGGTACAACGGCCCTATGCCAGGTTTCGACCTGGCCTTGTTAATTTGGTAATTGCCCTAATTACCTAATGATGTGATGTCACTCGAGCAATGATGTAATCAGTGATGTCATCAGTGATGTCATCCTTCCTGGCTGAGCAGACTCGGTGGGCCTAACTCCTCGGGGGGGGGGGGGGGGGGGGGCGGTGTCTTACTATACATCAGATCGGCAATACGTCATTTTGTATGCGGCACATTTCAAAGTAATATTTTCGGTGTATCTTTCGCATTCTATGGCCAGATGAGTTGTAATATTGTCATGTCATGGTGTCTTTGTGTCATTAATAAACAGAATTGATTCTGTTATTTTTCTATTAAAAAAATTGGTAGTGCGTCTGGCAACGTCCTGGCTTAGATGTCTAAATCATCCCCAAATCGGCTGTGAGTTGGCCTAGTCCTGGACGTCACTGAAAGACGTCATCATCACAATGTCATCATGACGTAATTTTGCTTGCTGGGTAGGTGAACGGAAAAAACGCGAAGTGAACTTGCTTGATTAACCAATACTGTGTGGAGGGCCAAATATAGTATATTGTCGCTGTCCGATGAAAACCACGCATCTCCAAAACGGCAACTTTTCAGGAAATGAAAAAACCCTCTGCTCTTAAAATACAGAACACCACGTCAAAGTTGGCACATCTTCATTATAGACAGTTTCTTGCTGAATGTGTCGTTACATTATTAATATCTTACCTGAATAAGCTCAAATGATGTTAAGAGGATTATCAGTCCGAGTTTGATGCACTTTTTCCGGGGTGCACAGTAGGGCTGTTGAAAATAATTTCGGTATTCGAATATTATCCGATTTGCATAAATATTAATAAACCTCGAATATTAAAATGTGGGGAAAATGATGATGATGATGATTATTATTATGATTATTATTTTATTATTATGATTATACGGAGAATCTCGTCCGTCTCGCCTTGGACAACCAGCATGTGAAAGCAAATAATTTTGCCACATGTTGAACTATGTATTAAAGTTTTCTGAGTCTGGATCATCTGACTGAATCACAATGGTGATGGTGATCTTGTGAGCACGCAGTGCATTAACAATGCTTCTCTCCCCTCCCCTCTCTCTCTTCACACATGCTTGGCCGTGACTCCAGAAACGAGTATAAACAACTACTACGCGTCCGTGGAGCATACCTTCCAAAACTCTCCTGTTATTGGCTGCGTTTCCCAAATAAGAAGCTTCTTAAGGAGTTAAGAAGCTTCTTAAGGAGTTAAGAAGGCTCCAAAGAAGTGTTTCCCAAACGCCTTCTTAACAGCCTTCTTAACACATCGCTAAAGAAGGCTCTTAACACATTGAGTGCCAGCCATTTTTTCAATCC
This sequence comes from Poromitra crassiceps, assembly GCF_964638095.1. Taxonomy (NCBI): domain Eukaryota; kingdom Metazoa; phylum Chordata; class Actinopteri; order Beryciformes; family Melamphaidae; genus Poromitra; species Poromitra crassiceps. Next base: position 15,972,514 of record NC_139629.1, on the reverse strand, counting down.
TGTAGGTAAGTTGTGCCAGGTTTTTTTTTGAGGATTCTGGCTCATTTTACAAGAGCCGAGGATTATTTTCTGTTAAGAATTCGTGAACACCAATCATCTAAAAATAACTAATATAATGTGTGCTTTCTCTGTCTAAAAGAGTTAGTTTGCAGAGTTAGTAGTTATGTAGATATTAGCCGTTGAGTACAGCATGGTTTCAGAGATTTTCAGAGAGTTTGGAGAGAGAGAGAGAGAGAGAGAGAGAGAGAGAGAGAGAGAGAGAGAGAGAGAGAGAGAGAGAGAGAGAGAGAGAGAGAGAGAGAGAGAGAGAGAGAGAGAGAGAGAGAGAGAGAGAGAGAGAGAGAGAGAGAGAGAGAGAGAGAGAGAGAGAGAGAGAGAGAGAGTGTGTCTCCAAACTCCTCCCTCCGTCTGTGCTGCGGAGTGCTCTGCTGCTGGGAGTTTGAGCAGCGAGTTAGAGCAGCCTCTCTCCCTGGCAGCGAGTGTGGATAGGTCTCACTGTCTCTTGGGTTTGATAGCCCCGATGAAGCCCCGTGCGACTCTAGGCTTTATGCTGCTCACCCAGTTCATTTCTGGAACCCCCCACCGCAGCAGCGCGAAGCGTCCCCGCCTACAGTATGAGAATGAGGCTCGTTCGTTTCTGACTGTAAAATCGCCAAGCCATTTCCGCGGGAGGCGGCTGCTTTTGGTCCACGGGTCCCGTGGCTGTGGCTTTCTCTCTGTCTCTGTCTGGAGAGAACTGTCGCCACTTAGTGGTCGGTAAAATAGATTATACACATTCTCTTCCTCCGATAGTGATATAGAAGACGTAAAAGCGGTTGATTGATGTCCCACCGTCAAAAAAAAAAAATGTTTATGTAAGACGAGATAGCTCGTCTATGGCACTTAACCGTTGGATTATGTAAGACGAGATATCTCGGCTATGGCACTCAACGTGTTAAGTGGTTTTCATCGGACAGCGACGATATTTTGAGAGACAAGCTGTGGGCCGTTTAAAATCGGTCCACGGGCCGCAATTGGCCCCCCGGCCGGACTTTGGCCATGCCTGGTTTACTGGAACACCCCTCACAATTTTCCTTAATGTGTGTATGTGTGTATTTCAGCCTTGCCTCCAGATGTCCAGCAGGTGTTGATCTGTAAAGAAGAGTTTCCCAATGAGCAGCAGGACTGGAGCTCCAGTCTGGACCAGGACGATGCAGATCCCCCACACATTAAAGAGGAACTGGAGGAACTCTGGACCAGTCAGGATGCAGAGCAGCTTCAGAAGGACCCAGAGCCCCCACACATTAAAGAGGAACAGGAGGAACTCTGGACCAGTCAGGAGGGAGAGCAGCTTCAAGGGCTGGAGGAGGACCATATCACCGAGTTCCCATTCACTCCTGTTCCTGTGAAGAGTGAAGATGATGAAGAGCTTCATCAAAGCCAAACTGAGCAGAACAGACAGGCAGAGCCTCGAGCCAGCAGCTCAACTGAACAGATGAAATCAGAAGCTGATGGAGAGGACTGTGGTGTATCGGAACCAGCCAGGAACTTAGATCCAGCTCGTCATTCACAATCAACTAGTGCTGGCAAGACTTCATACTCTGAACCTGAGACTGAAGTCAGTGATGATTGGGAGGAGAGTAGGGATCCTCAGTCAGGTTTAGAATCACTGAAAAGCAATGTCCTCATAAGTCATACAAGAATCCATACAGGGGAGAAACCATTTAATTGCTCAGTTTGTGGTCAAATATTCAGCCAGAGTGGGACATTAAAGTCACACATGAGAATTCATACAGGACAAAAGCCCTTTAGTTGCTCAGACTGTGGTAAAAAATTTAGTCGTAAAGTAAACTTGAAAACACACTTGAGAGTCCACACAGGAGAGAAACCATTTAGTTGCTCAGACTGCGCTAAAAGTTTTAATGATCAAGGACACTTGAAGACACACATGAGAATCCACACAGGGGAGCAACCATTTAGTTGCCCGTATTGTGCTAAACCTTTTCGTCATAAAGTATCCTTGAAGGCACACGTGAGAATTCATACAGGGGAAAAACCGTTTGACTGTTCAGTTTGTAAAAAACAGTTCACCCAACGAGCAGGACTGGTTACACATATGAGAGTCCACACGGGGGAAAAACCCTTTAGTTGCCCAGACTGTGGTAAAGGTTTTTGTCATAAAGGAGACTTGAAGAGACACATCAGAGTCCACACAGGAGAGAAACCGTTCAGTTGCAGTGTTTGTGGGAGAAGTTTTAGTCAGATGTCACAGGTCAAAAGCCATAAGTGTTGTGGTGAGAGCAGCAGTAGGTGAAGCTGCTGGTTGAGCTGAACTGTTCAGCAGTAACAGAACATGATGGTCCATCATTCAGGAGGAAACCCAAACCCTTTCCATTGTATTTTGCCCTTAGTATAGCTTGATATTCACACTGAATGGCTGTCATTCATTTATTCAGACTGAGATTTCCCTGAACCGATCACTAGTGTCCGACGTATCTGAAACAATCACTAGTGACCAACGTATTTGAACCGATCACTAGTGATTGGCGTATCTGAACCGATCACTAGTGACCGACGTATCTGAACCCATTACTAGTGACAACGTATCTGAACCGATCACTAGTGACCGACGTATCTGAACCCATTACTAGTGACAACGTATCTGAACCGATCACTAGTGACCGACGTATCTGAACCGATCACTAGTGACGGCGTATCTGAACCAATCACTAGTGACCGACGTATCTGAACCGATCACTAGTGACCGACGTATCTGAACCGATCACTAGTGACAACGTATCTGAACCGATCACTAGTGACCGACGTATCTGAACCGATCACTAGTGACAACGTATCTGAACCGATCACTAGTGACCGACGTATCTGAACCGATCACTAGTGACCGACGTATCTGAACCTATCACTAGTGACCGACGTATCTGAACCCATTACTAGTGACGACATATCTGAACCGATACCTATTGACTGATGTAATTGGCCGTTCTGGCGTTATTTTCAGTTACACTTATACTGGACCTATTTGCTAAGTTTTAAAATAAGAAGTTGGTCATTTTTGACAAAAAATATTTGAATATGTTGATTAAGGATTACAACCAATATTCTACGCTAATGAAAAACTGTTGCACGAATGGTTCAAACTTTTTACGGTTAACTTTCAGGCATTGTTACCCTATCTGTCTCTCTGATCTTGCTTGCTGCCGTTTAAGAGACAGCTGTACGTCATTTTTGGACTAATAAACTGCCAAATGCAGCATACTTGACTAGAAAGCTTGAATAATCCACTAACAAACTAGGTTAGACCAGCCAAATCTCAGTTTTTATTTTACTGTATGTTGCGGAACATAGCGCTAATGGTGTTAGCATTCTCCTCCACATACTGTTAATGTTAGCATTTGAGCTAACACTACTGTAAAAACTATATCCAGGATGCTGGGTTACATGACTAATATGACGTGATTAATATGACATATTTTGGGTGATGTACTCCAGCCTGCCAGTAGTTTTCAAACCATGTCAGGCTAATTTGACTTGAATCTAGCTAAAAGCAAAGAAAAGTGCAGTGCATTTGCTTTTGCATTGGTAGGAGGAGGATGCCCCTTATTAGTTTGGTTCATGTGGCCAAATATTAATTATATGATTGTATTTTATGTTTCAGGTATAATTACATATTATGATTAGTAGTATGAAGAAAGCACTGAGAGGTTGATATGCTGTTCACTTCCTCTAGATCCTTTACTTCTCCCATTACATGCATTATGCATTTTCTTTTAAAAATGAAAGCCCCACGATGCTGCCACTAAAATAACAGCGGCTGAAAGTTATATTTTCCTCATGCCAAGGTACAATGTACAGTACGGGAAGCAGTGAAATGAGGGTCGCAATTGGCAGCAGGGCAGACCGTAATAATGATGATGATGATGATAATAATAATAATAATAATAATAATAATAATAGATATTGTGAAAAATGTAAGTGCAAGTATTGCGAGTTTGCGATATTCGATATTATCAAAAATCAGCCTGCCCTGCCCAACCAACCAACAAACCTACCACCACAAGTAGATTTTAATTCTATGGGGAACACTGCCTTCTGACTAACTTCATGTGATCCCTTTCCCTTGACTGTTCCACTCACACTAAGGGCTAATGTACACCGCCTCCGGAACAGATGTGACCCACACTCATGTCATCTGTCAGACGGATGCGGGCTCTGACAAAAATAGAACAGGTGCATAATTTTTCCTTACCGCATGTATCGCCCATCAATTAACATGGGCGAGAGTCGATCCGGCAGTTTTTCTGGATCTGCAACACAGCCGTAACGTGTCTGGTGTACATTGCCTGTAACAGTCCCAGTTTGACTGTTCCCCTCACACTCGTAACAGTCCCAGTACTGCAGTGCTGTTCCCCTCACACTCTAACAGTCCTAACTGTTCCCCTCACACTCCAACAGTCCTAACTGTTCCCCTCACACTAACAGTCCTGCCTGTTCCCCTCACACTCTTAACAGTCCTAACTGTTCCCCTCACACTAACAGTCCTGCCTGTTCCCCTCACACTCCAACAGTCCTGCCTGTTCCCCTCACACTCCAACAGTCCCAACTCCCTCACACTCTTAACAGTCCTAACTGTTCCCCTCACACTCTTAACAGTCCTAACTGTTCCCCTCACACTCTTAACAGTCCTAACTGTTCCCCTCACACTAACAGTCCTGCCTGTTCCCCTCACACTCCAACAGTCCTGCCTGTTCCCCTCACACTCCAACAGTCCTAACTGTTCCCCTCACACTCTTAACAGTCCTAACTGTTCCCCTCACACTCCAACAGTCCTGCCTGTTCCCCTCACACTCCAACAGTCCTAACTGTTCCCCTCACACTCTTAACAGTCCTGCCTGTTCCCCTCACACTCCAACAGTCCTAACTGTTCCCCTCACACTCTTAACAGTCCTAACTGTTCCCCTCACACTCTTAACAGTCCTAACTGTTCCCCTCACACTCTTAACAGTCCTGCCTGTTCCCCTCACACTCCAACAGTCCTAACTGTTCCCCTCACACTCTTAACAGTCCTAACTGTTCCCCCCACACTCTTAACAGTCCTGCCTGTTCCCCTCACACTCCAACAGTCCTAACTGTTCCCCTCACACTCTTAACAGTCCTAACTATTCCCCTCACACTCTTAACAGTCCTGCCTGTTCCCCTCACACTCCAACAGTCCTAACTGTTCCCCTCACACTCTTAACAGTCCTGCCTGTTCCCCTCACACTCCAACAGTCCTAACTGTTCCCCTCACACTCCAACAGTCCTAACTGTTCCCCTCACACTCTTAACACATTCACTGCCAGCCTTTTTTTTTTTTTACTGTAGGTAGGTTCTGCCAGAGGGTTTTTTTGAGGATTCTGGCTCATTTTACAAGAGCCGAGGATTATTTTCTGCTTGGAGTTTGTGAACACAAAGTTCACAAAAGTACTAATAGAATGTGTGCTTTCTCTGTCTAAAAGAGTTAGTTTGTAAAGTTAGTAGTTATGTAGATATTAGCCGTTGAGTACAGCATGGTTTCAGCTGTCTGAGAGTGAAAGCTGAGATAATCGCAGTTTTGTGAAATTCAATCAAACAGGCAGAACAGTCACTTTAACCATTTATTTTTGGCATCAGTGAGAGATCAGACATCTGAACAATATAGTTCTGAACACCCTCTCCTTTAAACTCCTCCCTCCGTGGGCGTGTCTGGTGGCGTTTGTCACAAGCCAGTTTCTCCTGCCTGTCTGAGCAGTGAGCAGCCTCCCTCTCTGGCGGCCCCTCGTCGGCGAGTGTGGCGAGTGTGGACTGTGGATGGGACTCAATCGTTTCTTGGATTTTCGGTTGAGAGCTTTGATGAAGCTTTGTGCGATTCTAGGCTTTATGCTGCCGACCCAGTCTATTTTTGGAACCCCCCACCGTTGTGCGCCGGTGTGCAGCAGCGTGAAAGCGTTTTCGCCTACAGTATGAGAATGAGGCTCGTTCGTTTCTGGGTTTTCGGAATGCGTGCGATTCTGGCCTTTCTGCGGGTGTTTCAAAGTGTGTTTCACCCATAATCTATTATGCAAATTTGCAATCCCCCACGCCAGCACCGCTCTCCGCTCTCAGTGTGCTGCTGCTGGCGCGGCCGCTCTAGTCTGGTGACTGATGACTGTAAAATCGCCAAGCCATTTCCTTGAGAATGGCTTGCTCCCGCGGCTGTTTTTGGTTGGCTTTCTCTCTGTCGGGAGAGCACTGTCGCCACTTAGTTGGTCGGTAAAATAGATTATACACATTCAATACTTCCAATATTTTTATAGGAGACGTGGGGGACATTGATCCACGTAGCACCGTCAAAAAAATAAAAATATATTTTTTGACGAGTCAACTCGTCATTGGCAGTGAACGGTTGGATTGTGTTTGACGAGTCAACTCGTCATTGGCAGTGAACGTGTTAACAGTCCTGCCTGTTGCCCTCACACTCTTAACCGTCCCGGTACTCCAGTGCTGTTCCTGTCCTCGCTGCTGTTGGCCCACATGTTAGGCAGCAGGAAAAAGTTCACGAATTCTAGTTCTGTTCCCCCTTTCTTTGAACATGCCTTGCTCCGGTAGAAATGTGTCCAATATTTTGTCCAGGCAAAGTATCATGATAAAGAGTAGTAATGCGATACCGCAGATACATCTACGGTATATCGTTTTTTGTTTTATGAATGTGCAAATGTATACACAAATGATAATGTAATAGGCATGGGCCGGTATGAGACTTTGACGGTATGATAACCTTAGGCAACAATACCATGGTTTTACGGTATTGCAGTATTGCGCACCTCTAAAATGTGTTATTGTATAAAAAAACAAACACAAAACATTGAACAAAATGTTTTTGATTTTAAAATAAGTAATAAGCCATCTATGTTAATTTAACTGTATGTAAGCGGTTCGTATCGCAAAATATATATTTTGGTTTTGTTTTTTAAGCCACAGTGTGTGTGATGTGTTTATACTATTATACTTTGATGCTATTATACTTCTCTAACCATTTGTTGCCCTGCACATCCCAAGATAGCATTATTCTCAGAATAAAAAGTGACGTGTTGGAATGCAGTCGGTTCTGTTGCTGTGACCTCTGAACCAGGCCAAGGCTACCATACCCATCACTTTAGAAGTGTGCATCCTCGGCAGTCTCTCCGTCTCCATCTAGTTACTGTATCTACCTAGTTACTGTATCTACCTACTTATCTAGTTACTGTATACCTACCTATCTAGTTACTGTATCTACCTACTTATCTATTTACTGATGTATGCTCTGTTACAGAACTGTTCTGTTCTCTTTGTGCCTTGTCAGCATCATATTAAAGACTAGACTTGTTTAAGTCTTTTCAGAACCAATTGTCATTTGAAGAAGTGTAAGAGCGACTTGCTGTATGCCTCTTCTGCTTGCAAGACTCTTATTAAATATATAACCAAGTAAGTCCAACCTCTGACTCCAGAATTATTTCTACAAAACAGTTATATGAGTATATAAATGGGAGCTGGGGCTCTGTCTGTCTGTCTGTCTGTCCCACTGATGACATCATCAGTGATGTCATAAATCCCACTGAAGACATCAGTGATGTCATAAATTCACTCACACACAAAGTCGTGAGAGAGACTGAGGGAGAGAAAGGAGGGAGAGAGAGAGGAAGACGTGCGCGCGCCAATAGGGCAGGCAAGGCCACACAGCAGCCGAACTGCGAATGCGACCTGCAGGGCTGCATGTGGCCCTACTCTGTAGTTTTAAATTGTGTGTGGTGTTAAAAATAAATAAATAAAATAAAAAATAATTTCAGGCGACCCCATTTGAATTCCAGGTGACCCCACTTAGGGTCGCAACCCCAAGGTTGGGAACCACTGGCGCCTTACTCTGTGTGGTCTGTTTGGAGGCATTGCTAGGCAACAGTGTGGCTGCAGACGACAGTGTAGCCTAGCTGTAAACTGAGCTGGAGACCAGACCAGAGGCTGTCGGAGAGACACGGACGCTCTCAGCACCCAGAGACACCACATCAGGTGAGTCACACAACCAGTGTTGTAGAGTCCTGGACTCATTTTCAGGACTTGTGACACGTCTTTGACTGCATTCATGCACTCGACCTCGGAAGTTGGAGACGACGACTCGGACTTGTTACTGGATACTCTTTTTTTGTTCATGTTTTTGTAATAGGCCTTAATAATTTGGCATAGGATATTGATGCCTATATTAATACTGTGACATTATTCAATTTTGTGCAAGGGCAGGAACATGTGTTCCACCTACATGTGGATTCACGCTCATGTTCAGTAACTCCGGACTTGATCGACGAATTGATTAATCGACTAATCGTGGCAGCTCTAGATCAGTGGTTCCCAAATGGTGTGCCGTGAGCAGGGGTGTAGTGGTAAATACAGAGGTGGGTAAACTATCCAAGGTGAGTAGTTTACCCACCTTGTTTTCCCTCATTGATTTATATAGGTGATCTGAAAATAGGTGAGTAAACTATCTGCCTCATTTCAAAAGGTGGGTAAACTGCGTTTACTCGCGTTTACCCTCCACTACACCCTTGGCCGTGAGGCAAGTCCAGGTATGCCGTGGGATTTTGTGACCAACGGGTTAAATTGAGCTGCCTGGTGCCATCACATAAAAGGGGACTCAGACAGCTAGATTTATTATGAAATATGTTAAATGATGTCATTATTCTAACTGATTAAATTCTTGAATTATTTTAAGTAAACATGCTCGTTAAGTAAATAAAAAGCATTTACAGACTACTTTGCATGGATATGAATACAGGTGTGCCTTGGCCACAAAAGGTTTGAAAACCACTGCTCTAGATGATTACATTCACAGTCAATTCAGACAGTGAAAATAAGTGTGTGTGTGTGTGTGTGTGTGTGTGTGTGTGTGTGTGTGTGTGTGTGTGTGTGTGTGTGTGTGTGTGTGTGTGTGTGTGTGTGTGTGTGTGTGTGTGTGTGTACTTCACAGCAAAGGTGAATATGGCATTGGCCAGCGGTCACTGGGTGGAAAAAGAGATGAGAGGAGAAGCACCAAGTCACAGGTAGGTGTGTGTGTGCGTGCGTATGTGTGTCAGAGGTGGAAAGTACTCCGGTACTAGTCGTTTTTGGGGGGATTTGTACTTTTTTAAGTATTTTTATAATGCTATACTTTTACTCTTACCTGAGTAATTTTAATAATATATATTACTTGAGTACTTTTAAATGTATACACCGAGTAAATGAGTAAGTTCAGATTTTTGATTTGCAGGTTAGTGATTTCACTTATCATGTCATACTGTAATGTGATGTCACGTTCAAATGGTTTGATAATGAATTTAGGCAATTAAAACCACTTTGATTAAATTGAGGTTAAATTTAGTTTGGAACACTCCACTGATTTTCAACCAGCTTTGTATCATTACAAAACCAGTAGTATATCAGAAAACTGTAAAACGTTTGCAGGCATTCATTTAGTTTGACAGTTATTGAGAGTTGATTTGAGTGAAGTTGTGGACCAGTGATGTCATTCATGCCCAAATGACAACACTGATCCACAACTTCACTCAAATCAACTCTCAACTGTCAAACTAAATTAATGTTTGCAAAACTGTTTACAGTCTCTGGATATGCAAAGCTGGTTGAAAATCACCTGAGTGTTCCTTTAAGTTTAGGGTTCATGTTTATGGTTAAATACGAATAAATGTAAATGTGGCTTTTAAATGTACTTTGAAAATGCTGGAAATCGAACCTTTGTCGTCGGCATTGATGGTATACGCCCATCCACCACCCCGACCACAACGCCCTTACTGGCCACCATTTTAATTTCAGTGCCACACTTGTGGTACACATTGTGGGAGTTCTATTGATGTCTATATGGACTACCCTGCACATTGTGGGACTTCTATACGAGGGATCAGTGTTGGTAAACAAACGGCTTACTGGGGCAACTTTATAATGGGACCCTATGGAGCCAGGCTTGAATACTAAATTCACTTCATTTTAAAAAACTGACAGTTCACACAACTTTAACACGACATATATATATTATACAGACTCTTGAGCTACTCTCTCTCACTCACAATGTCAAAATATAAGCGATGTGATGTATAGTTTTTGAAGATATTAACATTTGTTTGGCACAGCTCATACTAATTAACCGCTGCTGCGGTTCCGCATTTCCGGGTGGTCGTGACGTCATGCTGATTCGTCCTATAGAAGTCTATTGGACTACCCTGTATGGACTACCCTGTACGTTGAAAAATTTGGAAAAAGGGGTGACCAGTGTTTTAAGAAGTCCTGACCAAACGTCAGTATTTGACCAGTTTGGAGAGAGGAGCGCGGGTTGAATCAGTGTGAGAAGGTAATCGGCTCTTCATGATCCATAACGTTACACAAAGTTTCCTGGAAACTAATTCAAGTTTTTGAGAAATAGATGTACAGATAGCTTGATCAGTGCCTTCATATAAAGTGTGTGTGTGTGTGTGTGTGTGTGTGTGTGTGTGTGTGTGTGTGTGTGTGTGTGTGTGTGTGTGTGTGTGTGTGCGTGCGTGCGTGCGTGCGTGCGTGCGTGCGTGCGTCCACCTCTTCTCTCCCAGACATGGCCATGCCTTCGCTGTGGCAGGAAATATCGCCTTTCTGTTTGGTGGAGCTTCCAACACCAACCAAGAGGTGGCATTTATTTTCTATTCTTTTATTCCACCTTTATACTCATTCAAGTTGAGTTCATCTTTCATACTGATGTGCTGTATGTCTCTTCTCGTCTGGTCAGGACGACGACCCCATTTATCTCAACGACTTCTACATGCTGACAGGTAAGACGTTAAAGTACATACAATTCTGAGTTTATTTAAAGCTCTAGTAGTGCATAACTTTGTAGTGCATAACTTTTGTCTCCCCCTTCTGGCAGTGAAGGAATGTGCGCTGCAAAAATTAGTTATCGACATTTCCTTTGCTCTTTGTTGTCACATAAAAATTGTTTTTGTTTAAAGTCACTCAAACTAGGCTGAAAAGCATACTGTAGCTGTATTTCAGATGTGAAGACCACTGGTCTAGAGTAAATAAAATCTGAATCTGAATGATTCACTGTCTGCTCCCCTGTGAGACTCTGGAAGAGCATCAGATAAACGTTCAAGTGTACAAGCAAAAGAGCTGTACTGCGTTGCAGACCGCTCAGTTTGCTGCTGGTGGACTAGTCTGCACAGGGGGCAAGATAAATAATTCTGACTTTGTGTGGGGTCCAGTTACAACAGCGTAGCTCAGACTGAGCTGGGTGTCATTAGAGGAAAGGGCTGAGCAGACAAAGAGTGAGAACAAGATAGAGGGGGAACCTGGCATGTTAGAAGAAAGCGTTCAGAAAAGAATAGATTAGATTAGGTCACCCTCAACTGAGCAGACTAAACAGGGTTTCTCCATTGTTAGGCTTTCAGCCCTGAACAACTCCAGTTCTTTTGGCCAGTGCCTTGGTCATTTGTGTTCAGCAGGATAATCTTCACAAACGAGGACCACTTGTATTACCTTTGAAACGTTTTCTGAAAATCGTATGAAAAAAATAATTTACGCTTCAAAGTAATAAAAGTGGTCCTCGGCTGTGAAGATTATCCTGCTGAGGACAAATGACCACTCCCATAAACTTTTATTGACCTTATTTCATGCATTTAACCGAAATCTCCATTCTGAAATCCCATTCACTTTTCCCCTTACGAACCGAAGTGCTACTTTGACCTTTGTCAGGAGTGTTAACCCTAACATACATGTCTTTGATGGTGTGAGGAAACACACAGGAACACAGGGAGAACATACAAACTCCACACAGAAAGGACCTGGGACGAAGCCGGGACCTTCTTGCTAAGGCAACCGTGCTAACCACTGACCATGTAGGAAAGCATTCAGAAAAGAATAGAATAGTCTATATATGTTAAGTTGTTATAGACAAGTTATAGACTATTTATCGCGACCCGCAGAATCCTTCTCAATATTCCTTGCTTGTGTTGTATTAAAATCTCATATGTACATCGCTTTGCATAAAAGTGTCTGCTAAATGGAAAATTGTAAATAGTAATTGTAAGTAACAGGCAGGTTCTGTTCCTGCAGTTTCTCCTGACGACGTGGTGTGGGAAGGGCTTCCTCAGAACGGAGCCGTGCCCCCAGCGAGAGCCGGACACACTCTCTGGTAAATGCCAAGACCAGGCCAGTGTTCACTCTCACTTGCTCAAGTTGCTCATTAAATATCTCACAGACCGGAAGCTAAATGCACGATGAGATATTTATTTTTCGCTCTGTCGCTTGATTCAACCCTTTGGAATCGCTCTGTCGATCTGTTTAAATCGCTCGTCAACAGGCACACGAATTGACGGACATGTGGGGGCTATAACGTTACGCAATGTCATGATGTTTGTCCACTACGAGCCACCGTTGTTGTTTACAAGCTAAGCCTATCAGCGTGCTCCTAACGCGAGCTCCATACTGGTAGTACAGACTTCACTTCATGTCAGCTGTCAGCCTGTCAATGCGGTTTGTTGCCACACAATAAACCAGCGGTTTGTTCCAAGCCAGTGTGATCCTTGACTCGCTCGACACGGCAGCCAATCAGCGTTGAACAGCGAGCGACTGATGCCAGCGTATTTTCGCTCGAGTTGGGATATTTCATCTGGGGCGACGAGCGTATTTTCTCCCTATCGCTCTGTCTCTGTCGCTCGGACGCCCAGCGATTTTTCTCCCGGGCGAATATACGCTCAATTGCTCGTTTGCATTGACTTTGTATGTAAACTCAATGCCAGCAAAAAACTTTAATAGGTCGGTGTGAACGCAGCTTGTAGGCCCAATCCCAATTCCCCCCTTGGCCCTACCACTTAGCCCGTAACCCTCCGTTTTGCGCATTCACGTGAAGGGCTAGGGTGTCCAAATTCTTTTTTGCATGAGACCTAGGGTGAAGGGGGACTAATAAACAGCTTCTGTTTCTAATAAACAGCTTCTGTTTCTAATAAACAGCTTCTGTTTCTAGTGGCAGCGCATTCTATCAATACGCAAGTGTTTGTGTCACAAATAGCCCTGCAACATTAACCTGAGTCAGCACTGGAGAAAGTAATGCAGTAACTTGAAGTTACTTGGATTAGTTACTGTAATATTACTCTTTTGGAAATTGTAATCAGTTACACTGCTCATTACTGGGGGAAAGTAATATATTACATAAGATATTACTCTATTAATATATTGCTACCCAACACTGGTCAAGAGTCGAGCGCTGTGACTGGAGTCCAAGTCATGTGACTGTCCCCTCCTCTGGGTTCTTGGGTCTGAACTCAGTGTGGTGAGAGGAAAGCTGTATCTGTTTGGAGGAGCGTCCGACCCCAAGGCCCGAGAATGTCTCTCAGGAGTCTACTGCTTCGATATCGGTGAGCATAGCAAACCAGAAAATCATTATGATTATCAGGGTATTGATTTCAACCATATCCTCCAGCCCTACTCCAAACACAAACGTCTGCTGAAAAACACATAGCTTCAAACCTGGTCGAGCGAGCTTCACTGTCGACTGGAGAGAGAGAGAGGGGGGGGGGGGGGCTTTAAACGCATAATTTCCTGTGTGTCGGAGGATGCTGTGATGTGTTTTGTTTGGAATGATGTCACGCCCCCCCCCCCCCCCCCCCGCCTCCCCCGTTGTGACAGTGTCTCTCACCTGGGATCGCCTAGCAACAGGGGGCGTGGCCCTCAGGACCCTCAGACACAGTTCTGTTGCCGTGGGAGATAACATCTACGTGTACGGAGGGATTGTGGAAGGGATTCCAACCGACAACCTCATGGTCTTCAACACAGGTCTGGAGAAAAAAAGAAAACAGCCATCATTATTTTCATCATCATAGTAGTAGATATTTATCAACCCAATGGTTGTTGTTGTTTTTTTGTTTATTTTAACCTTTTAACTTACCTGTATGTTTAATTGATTACTGAATCATGTCAGACAGTCAAAAGTAATACTGTGTAGTAGCACTACTACAGTAAATGTGACTCACCATAATGCGAACACTGATGTGTGTATTGATTGTGTTGGCCCCTCCTCTCTGTTTCAGTGTCTCTCACCTGGACGCCCGTCAAAACCACTGGAGCCCTGCCCTCTGCACGGTGACACCGCACTGCACCACACCGGCCATGACACTGTCCACTGCACAACACTGCACCACACCGGCCATGACACTGTCCACTGCACAACACTGCACCACACCGGCCATGACACTGTCCACTGCACAACACTGCACCACACCGGCCATGACACTGTCCACTGCACAACACTGCACCACACCGGCCATGACACTGTCCACTGCACAACACTGCACCACACCGGCCATGACACTGTCCACTGCACAACACTGCACCACACCGGCCATGACACTGTCTACTGCACAACACTGCACCACACCGGCCATGACACTGTCCACTGCACAACACTGCACCACACCGGCCATGACACTGTCCACTGCACAACACTGCACCACACCGGCCATGACACTGTCCACTGCACAACACTGCACCACACCGGCCATGACACACATGCCACAGACTTATCCTTCCTCCTGGTGATATCAGCTAGGGCTCCACACAGATGGGGCTTTATAAGGCTATCTCACTAACCTCTCTTTCTCTTTCTCACTCTGTGTGTGTGTGTGTGTGTGTGTGTGTGTGTGTGTGTGTGTGTGTGTGTGTGTGTGTGTGTGTGTGTGTGTGTGTGTGTGTGTTGGTGTCTAGGTTCAACCACACCTTTGCTCTGGTGGGTGATCAGGTGTTTATGTTTGGAGGCTGTACAAAAGATGGAGAATACTTTAAAGATATCCACGTTCTGGAGACAGGTAAAACCATTTATTATCTTTGTGTATTATCATTTTCTCAGCGGCGTGAACAGCAAAAAGCGGCATGGAGTCACTTTTTTTTTAATTCCAGTCTGCATCGATCTGTGTGGTACAAAGTCAGATCCTGGGTCGTGATGCCTGCACGCCACTTTTATTTGAACGCTGTCAAATCAGAATGTGTCGGCGTTGCCATGGCAACAAGTGAGTCTGTCATTACTGACCTGAGCCTAGTGGTGTTGATACAGTCTGAGCAGAGTTAACATCAGAGATGATGGACTATAGATACTGTATAGCTCATTCCAGGCTCTGCCACTACTCTTATTACTCTTCTGGTCTCCTCAATGGGCGTGGTCACCAGTTCCCCTTGAAGTGTGCCACTGACCTAGAAAGCTAACTTGAGCTAGAGATCGTGAGTTCCCAAAACTAGACACACATAACATCTATAAACACAAAGCTTCCCCATGTTAGCTCAATCTAATTGTAACTAAGATATCGGCTGAAAAAATGTTTTTTACAACCACAGATTTAGCTACTACATCAAGAACTTCACATGTAGCTTTAGCTAATCTCTAGTAACGGGAGCTCCTGTTGCCAAATCTCATGAGAGTGTGTTACTGAGACAAAGACTTGAACAAAGTTAATTTTCTCCTGATCTGTCTGCTGAAAAATTACATTTTAGTGTCAGAATGTTTAAGATATGTGGCTTGTGGAAAAAAAGGGGGTGTGGCAGTAGATAAACCCACATGGCACATCTTGGCTTCCAGAAAGTTGTGATTCATGTGATTCAGACCCTCCGTCGCTGGAAGTTTGCTGATGTCGACGTTGGGTCTGACCACGTGAGACTAGTCCTAAGAGACTAGATGCGTCCCAGACCACCTCGCCAAGTGGTTTGAGTGATCAGATCACAATGCGTCTTGGTGGTCGTTTCCACTTGTCTTTAGCACTGTCCACTTGTGATCCAATCACCAAGATGCATTTCAAAACAAAATCTAAAGCCTCTGTGTGTGTGTGTGTGTGTGTGTGTGTGTGTGTGTGTGTGTGTGTGTGTGTGTGTGTGTGTGTGTGTGTGTGTGTGTGTGTGTGTGTGTGTGTGTTCTCAGAGAGCCTGGTGTGGCAGAAGTGTGAGGTGAAGGGAGAATCACCTCCAAACTCCACAGGCCACACACTGACCGCACACCACGACAAGGTACACACACACATACACACACACACACACACACACACACAAATGTTAGCTATTACCCCGACCAACACTCCCCCGACCATCCCTGACACTCCCCCACTCTCACACTCAAGTACATTCGCGGGCTCCAGATTTGAACAGATATCCCAGAATGCTCCAGGAAAATTCATTCATCCAATAAAAAATTTCCCAGAAGCAAGATTTCCGAGGCTTCGTTTTGCGGTATCAAAAACCAATGGGTGATGTCACGCTCAGTAGCCTATGTCCCTCCTATTTACTGTCTATGGTCTGGACAGACATAGATGTAAACTGCAATTTGATTTGTTGGCAGAGACATACAACCGTAAGGAGGTTATTTCTAGTAACAATAATAATTATAATAATAAAATATAATATAATAATACTACATCATTATTATTATGTGTTGTTAATGATTATTAATTATTATCATTACTACTACTACTATTATTATTATTATTACTATATTATAATCACAATTATTATTAATAATAATAATATTCCCTTAATCATGTTAAATCCCCTCCAGGATATTTATCTGTTTGGCGGCAAAATTACAAACGAGGAAGGAGCCCCGAGCTCATCAAATGAAATCCATAAGCTCAGTATCGGTGAGTCACTTAAGTCAGAATAGAATAGAATAAGATTTTTGTGCTTAAATAGTAAGAAGTCTCCTCTCTCTCTCTCTGTTGTTCTCGATGTCTCTCGTCCAGCTAAGATGAAGTGGAAACTTCCTCTCTACGTTGGGATTCCTCCGGCTCGTCGACATGGACACACTGCCTTCATCCTTCACAGCCATGTCAGTGTGTGTCTGTGTGTGTCTGTGTGTGTATGTGTATTATAGTATTATTGTAGTATTGTATATTTTATAATTCCATGCTGTGACAGGAAATATGTCTGGGTGTTTGATTGACAGCTGTATATATTTGGAGGGAAGAATGAAGAAGAAGAGTTTAATGACCTGAAGGTGATGAAGCTGATCAACCCTTCAGAAAGACAACCAGGTATCTAATATAGTATAGTATAGTAGTATCTAAAAAATGTCTTACATTTTGTCTTCAGAAGGTTCTCATCTGTGCTACAAAGTTCTTGTCAGCCTGGTTTCTGGTGGATTTTAGTTGCTGCGTGTTGGTGAGTAGACTAGTATCGTTGCCATTCTCTGCTATACTGGGTAATTAGTCAGTGATTGATACTGAGTGCTTAAAGCGGTTTCATTTTTGTGATAGGCCTGGACTTATTGTTCAGCTGTGAAGTTGTAAGCTAATTTGCAAGGGTGTGGCCTAGCCCCCTCCCAGGCCAGTACTTCTTGGCATAGTCACTCTAGTAAAGTGTGTAAAGATCGGCGCGGCCTGGGGTCCTTCAGGCTAGAGCGAGGTGCTCGTCGCAGGGGAATGACGTGCAGCGCACAGGCCTCCTTGAGGCATCCTCTTTGCCTATGGTGCGGCATAGTAGGATTGCCTTTTGGGAGGGTCTGGTGAGACGAAGGAGGAGCGCGGCCTGGATTAACCCACAGAGCCTTAGCCCTCCATGCACCGAAGGGTCTTTCAATGCTGCGGTGTAGCACTAGCTCTATTGCAGCGGATTGGGCATGATCAACCCTTCTGCGGGCAACGCTGCAGACAGAGTAGGAAGGCTGATCCGTGAGCGGCTGCTTCCGGGACGCGGGTCGGGGTCTTAATCGGCCTCGGCCGGGTCTACTGGGCGAGGGTGTATGATGTTGGATAGACCCGAAACACCTTACGACCCCAGTTAACATCACTGATGACGCGTCCCAGCGCATGCTGCAGCATTGTATTATCTATCTGCGTCCATCCAGGGTAGGCCAGAGAATCGTTTTTTTTTTGTTACTTCTCTTTGACTAACTACCTGCTCATCTACCTTTGTGTCTTTTTTGTGAGCAGTGTTGGCAGTATTGTGAGGGGGTTTTGTTTGATGTCCTTTATCTTTTCTCCACAGTGATGAAGGAGATTCTGTCTGAGTTTGGTCTTCAGGGAGTCAGCCACGGGTCAGTGTGTGTGTGTGTGTGTGTGTGTGTGTGTGTGTGTGTGTGTGTGTGGGAGGAGAGAGAGAGAGGGGGAGGGCGGGCCCAAGAGACAGTGGCTCGTGTTTCTCTGCTCATCTCTTATTAATGCTCTCCTGCTCGGCCGCTCTGGTCTGATCGGCCTCTCTGTGTTTCTGCTGTGGATCACAATCCAAAATGTTTAACCCACATTGAACCAGATTCACACTCTTTTATCATACACAATCTAAATGTTGTTTAAACCACCCGAGCCACGTATGTGAGCTGCAGGGCCAGCTCGGCGAGCTGCAGGGCAGGTGAGCCCACGCAGCGGGCGAGCCTAGGAATAGAGCGCGTGAGATGCCTAGTTTGAAAAATAACTAATAATGGGATTACTTGAATTGTAAAACTAATGCGTTACGTTGCGCGTTACCTTAAAAAGTAATCTGAGTACTCTAACGTGTTACCCCCAACACTGGTTCGAATTAATCTTAACACTAGTGCAGTGCCCGTTCCCCCCCATTCACCACCCCGGAGCGCTCCCCCCCCCCACACACACTGCACTCAGTCAGGTCCCCCTAAGCACCCACCAAGGTTGAAATCGATCCAACAAACGGTTCTTGAGATATGCGAAGGACAGACATACAGAAGTCGATCGGATGTACAGTCCTGGAGATACGTTACGTGAAAGCTGTGATCTTATTGGTTGAATTGCACAAAGTTTACCACTGCAATTTCTCGGGTTCCCAGCAGCACACTCCCCAAGTTTGAAGTCAATCGGCTGAACGTTTCTCAAGATAAACCGCTTTTTGTGTTGCCAGTAGGTGGCGCTGTGCCGAAGACCCTACAGCGACCTATAGACCCTACAGTCTATGATCAGCTATTCAGAAAAAAACAGACCGTAGAATGCAGTAATTGACCAATCAGAATGGAGTATTGTTATAAGACAAGAATGTTTTTACAACACTAAATGACTGAGGAATAATTTATTATTTATACTTACTAGGACCTAGTCACTCTCCTAGTCAGGAGGAAGGTGTGTGTGTGTGTGTGTGTGTGTGTGTGTGTGTGTGTGTGTGTGTGTGTGTGTGTGTGTGTGTGTGTGTGTGTGTGTGTGTGTTTCAGATTCATATTATGGTCTGATAATGGAGTTTTTCCATCTAATTATTTGAGCACAAGCAGAGCAAATCTAAGCGCGAGCAGAGGCTATTTGAGTGTGAGGGCGGGGTTTGAAGGAAAGCCTTACAAAACCTGAGCATGAAATCAAGAAGTCCTGCTGTCAAACCCTAACCCCTAACCCCTAACCCTAACTCTAACCCTGAATAACGAAGGGACAATTCTCTGGTAAAGTGACTTCTGGGTTCTCCTCCTGCCTGTTAGCTTTGCTCCGACGAAGGTTCCCAACGTGAAGTACGAGCTGAGCGACCCTCCCCTGCCCAGCACGGCCAGGGGCAACGCCGACACACAGGTGCTAACACACACACACACACGCACATACAGGCACCACACACACAGTTTCCTGTCCTGGCCTAATAATAACAACGTTGTATTTTCTCCAACAGGTGGCCGTGCACAGGGACTTTGGTGTGGTGCGAGAGCAGGCCATGAAGATGATCCAGACGGCCTTCGCTCTGCTGGACCAGGAGTTTACCAAACTGGACCGGTACAGCGTTACCATGGAGATTATCATCAAACCATTCTGTTTACTTACGTTTGTTTCATATCAGACAGACATCAGACAGACTAATAGTCTGGTTCCAAATAGAGATATCCATCTCAGGAAAAACATCCTGAGTTCTGGGTTGGCCTACAAAACACGTCGACTATTCTATAATCATACTGATGATGTAGAGGTCTCAAAAACTCATCAAATATATTTGAGATATGATTGACTTGGCTCATTTGAAACCTGTGTGTTTGTTGCAGAGAGAAGAGTGAGCTGAGCCAGGCTGCAGCCGCTCTGCAGAGAGACAGACATGCTCAACAAGCACATCAACAACAACAGCAACAGGTACAGCCAACAACTAGGGCTGCACGATAGATCCTATTTTCGTCATCATCGTGATATGAACATGTTTCAAAAGTGCTCAAACCCAGAGAAATCCATAATTTTATTCAATGACACGGATCATGTAGGTGAGTCGCTTTTTGTCGATGATGTCATCACAGAGCGCCAGCCTATTATTTGGATCTCCGGTCAATTCTCTCTATTTTCTTACTTTCTCAAGTCACATCACTGTAATTTTTTAGATATTGGTCATTTTTAACTATATATTTTGACTGAATTAATGATTTTATGTAACGGCGTTGTGTTGGTGGTACTTGCCATGTTAAGGGCTTGCCCAGGGGTGGATTCGAACTGCTGACCTTCGGCTTGCTGGACGGACACGCTAACCACTGCACCAAGAGAGCTAGCTCCCTTGGTGGAGCTGATTAACTCGCCTTTATACTGGGGGAGTGAGTTTAACCAACCTACTCGCTACCACTCGGGACTCACGAGGAATCGGCGCTGATTCACTTCGGTTACACTCACGCCCTTAAACGCAATGTAACGCCGTTGTGTTGGTGGTACTTGCAGCAACCCATGTTAAGGGTTTGCCCAGGGGTGGATTCATGCATTTAACCAAAATGTCCATACAAAAATCCCATTGACTTTTAGACTTGGGAACCGGAACTAGCATGACTAGCTGAGTTGGCCTAAAAAAATACGTCATCCCTGTGGTACTCTATAGCGCCCCTATCCACCTTATTTCTAGTGGCCATGATGCCTATGCATTTTTCTTCTGGTGTGATCCTCCCAGCCTTGTTGCTGACAGCTTGACACCCGTCTGGGCGAACGAAGCAAATCACTAATCAGGTCCAACTTGCCAAGAATCTCGTCGATAAATATCCCTTTAAGAGCGCAGTGCATCATGTGTACTGTGGTTAATGTTAGCGGCTAGCTAGCTATGTTACATGGCAGTAAAACGCCACTAAATGACCAAATTGATTTAACTTTTAACCATTTCGAGTAACACTGTTTCCATACGGACTCCCAGCGTTGGTTAGTTGTTTATAACGTGACTATATTTATAACTTTTATAACGTACTCCAGTTTCCGGTTTATAATTCGGCTCTGCAGCCAAAGAGTATAACAAAGGAAATGGCAAGCTAAGTCACGTTAAACCGGAAAATTATTTGTACAGTGGGGCATTCAAAAATAAGGTGGATAGCCTTGACCCAGATTATGCAGGTCAGAGTCAGACATCTTGACAGCGTCAGTCAGACATTCAGTGTAATTTTTGTAATTTTGTAAACATACTCTGTGCATCTGTGTGTGCGTGTGCGTGCGCGTGCATCCATGTATGCATGCATGCCTGCGTTTGTGTGTGTGTGTGTGTGTGTGTGTGTGTGCGCATGTGTGTGTCAGGAGCTCCACGGGATGCTGGACAGACATCGGTATCAGAACGAGGCGTGGCTCCGAGCGAGGGCCGAGGAGAACGACCGAGAGAGGAGGGAGCTCTGCAGACTGAGGGTGAGTCAGCAGCACCAGTATTTAATTACTTTTTGCAGTAACTAGTAAATTACTTTTTCAAATTTAATAACTCCATTACAGTTACTGAAATAGTAACTGCGCTAGTTGCTAGTTACTTTAGGATGTGAAAATAGCAGACAACTTCAGAGGATTATCTGGTCTCTGATCCTCAGACCTAGTCTGGGGAGAGACGGTGCCTCCCTGCCTGGCAAAAATGATCCACAAGCCGCAGCTGCAGCCAGAGCTAATGACCTTGAGTAGGCTACAAGCCCCAGAGGCTAATGACCTTGAGTGGGCTACAAGCCCCAGAGGCTAATGACCTTGAGTAGACTATAGCACCCCCAACCACCGGGCCGCGGACCTGTACCGGGCCGCAACGCATTTGGTACCAGGCCACGAGCCCGGTCCACACACAAAAAAAGGGGGGGGGGGGGACTGCCATCTTGCTTGTGTGACATCATTTGGAGGCGGAGTCTGGTGACTGGTGACTGAGTGTAATTTTTGCAGTCTGGTATTTCTGCCTTCTCTCCAGTACAATGGAAAAGGATTGCACTATAGAAAATAATCTAGCAGTTTCATGTAGGAACTATTTTCTTTCAACCGAACTACAGCTGCTAGTATAGCTGCTGCTAGCTAGCTGCAGTTTCATGTAGGAACTATCTAGCAGCGAGCAGGTGTAGTTCAGTCGAAAGCAAATAGTTCCTACATGACATCTCAGACCCAAATCTGAAAATTTGTCCAGAATTCCACGACTATCTGTACATAACTGCTCGTATAGATAACAGTGAAAATATGATCAAAACAGCCACTTGATCTACATTCTCTAATTGTGTAAACTTCTTGGGAAATTAAATGTTTAAGTTTAATATTAGAACAATTTGCTGGGGACCCTCTGAACCCTCTTCAAGGACCCCTGGTGGTCCCCAGACCCCGGGTTGAGAACCACTGCTCTATGGGACAGTAAGAGGTAAATCTCCCCTGCCTGCAGGAGGAGGTACTGCAGGAGCAGGAGAAGCTGAAGGAGGAACAGAGCAACATCCAGAAACGCTCTGAGCACCTGCTCTCTATCATGATGCAGTTTAAAGGCATGTGACACGCAGACCTTTAGCACCTCATCATATCCTGTCTGTCTAAAGGCATGTGACACACAGACCTTTAGCACCTTCTCATATCCTGTCTGTCTAAAGGCATGTGACACACATACCTTTAGCACCTTATCATATCCTGTCTGTCTAAAGGCATGTGACACACAGACCTTTAGCACCTCATCATATCCTGTCTGTCTAAAGGCATGTGACACACAGACCTTTAGCACCTTCTCATATCCTGTCTGTCTAAAGGCATGTGACACGCAGACCTTTAGCACCTTCTCATATCCTGTCTGTCTAAAGGCATGTGACACGCAGACCTTTAGCACCTTCTCATATCCTGTCTGTCTAAAGGCATGTGACACGCAGACCTTTAGCACCTCATCATATCCTGTCTGTCTAAAGGCATGTGACACACAGACCTTTAGCACCTTCTCATATCCTGTCTGTCTAAAGGCATGTGACACACAGACCTTTAGCACCTTCTCATATCCTGTCTGTCTAAAGGCATGTGACACACAGACCTTTAGCACCTTCTCATATCCTGTCTGTCTAAAGGCATGTGACACGCAGACCTTTAGCACCTCATCATATCCTGTCTGTCTAAAGGCATGTGACACACAGACCTTTAGCACCTTCTCATATCCTGTCTGTCTAAAGGCATGTGACACACAGACATTTAGCACCTTCTCATATCCTGTCTGTCTAAAGGCATGTGACACACAGACCTTTAGCACCTTCTCATATCCTGTCTGTCTAAAGGCATGTGACACACAGACCTTTAGCACCTTCTCATATCCTGTCTGTCTAAAGGCATGTGACACGCAGACCTTTAGCACCTCATCATATCCTGTCTGTCTAAAGGCATGTGACACACAGACCTTTAGCACCTTCTCATATCCTGTCTGTCTAAAGGCATGTGACACACAGACCTTTAGCACCTTCTCATATCCTGTCTGTCTAAAGGCATGTGACACACAGACCTTTAGCACCTTACCATATCCTGTCTGTCTAAAGGCATGTGACACACAGACCTTTAGCACCTTCTCATATCCTGTCTGTCTAAAGGCATGTGACACACAGACCTTTAGCACCTTACCATATCCTGTCTGTCTAAAGGCATGTGACACACAGACCTTTAGCACCTCATCATATCCTGTCTGTCTAAAGGCATGTGACACACAGACCTTTAGCACCTTCTCATATCCTGTCTGTCTAAAGGCATGTGACACACAGACCTTTAGCACCTTCTCATATCCTGTTTGTCTAAAGGCATGTGACACACAGACCTTTAGCACCTTCTCATATCCTGTCTGTCTAAAGGCATGTGACACGCAGACCTTTAGCACCTCATCATATCCTGTCTGTCTAAAGGCATGTGACACACAGACCTTTAGCACCTTCTCATATCCTGTCTGTCTAAAGGCATGTGACACACAGACCTTTAGCACCTTCTCATATCCTGTCTGTCTAAAGCATAAGGCATGTGACACACAGACCTTTAGCACCTTCTCATATCCTGTCTGTCTAAAGGCATGTGACACACAGACCTTTAGCACCTTCCCATATCCTGTCTGTCTAAAGGCATGTGACACACAGACCTTTAGCACCTTCTCATATCCTGTCTGTCTAAAGGCATGTGACACGCAAGTCTTTAGCACCTTCTCATATCCTGTCTGTCTAAAGGCATGTGACACACAGACCTTTAGCACCTTATCATATCCTGTCTGTCTAAAGGCATGTGACACGCAAGTCTTTAGCACCTTCTCATATCCTGTCTGTCTAAAGGCATGTGACACACAGACCTTTAGCACCTTCTCATATCCTGTCTGTCTAAAGGCATGTGACACACAGACCTTTAGCACCTTCTCATATCCTGTCTGTCTAAAGGCATGTGACACACAGACCTTTAGCACCTTCTCATATCCTGTCTGTCTGAAGCCATCTGACACACAGACCTTTAGCACCTTCTCATATCCTGTCTGTCTGAAGGCATGTGACACAGACCTTTAGCACCTTCTCATATCCTGTGTGTCTAAATGGAGAACTGAGATCACTGGCTGTGCTCTTCTTACTTTAGATTTTGACTTATGGGTGTTTTTTTTGTCTGTTTTTAAGAGCTAAAAAGCAAATTATTATAAACTGTGTTGACATGACAATAAAGTATTGAACTTGACAAATAGAGATAGAGACAGGCCGACAGACCAGTCATCAGAATAAAATGTTCGCTTTATGCAAACCACGGATATGTTGGTTCTCGTTTGTGAACCATCACCATTTCTTTATGTAATGTTATAGCCTAGAGACCTCTAGTGGTCATGTAAATAACGACTGCTATTGAAATAGTACGGTGGACAGTAAGGGTGTCATAGTTGGGGGTGGTGGAGGGCATAAGCCTTTGTCTCGGACACCGGAGTTTGATCCCCAGTATTTCCAGTCTACATTTCCATAAGTCACATTTAACGTTTTTATTATTTAAGTAGTAGAACCCAAACCATAACCAAGTTGTTTTGTTTGTGTAAAATTTATGTTGGAAACGCTCCTGTGGTTGGAGGACTTGAAATGTTGATATGAAACATATTTTTGGTTCACAAACATTGAGATTGAACATATGAAACTGTGGTTTGCAGAAACCTAACATGCCTGCAAACGTGTTATTGTACTGACTGGACTGGACGGAAGCAGTAGACTGTATCTGAGGACTGTAACAGAAACATTAAAACAGCTGATCACAACAACAGGATGAACAGTTTGAGTCCAGATTGTGAACTTTATAATAAAAACTGACTTTCAGCACAAAAGCCTGTTGTCCTTTCTTTTTTCAAATTTCTTTGTATTGAAACAATAAAGTCACATATCTATAGGTATGTTTGTTGTACACATTTATTTATATATATATATATATAGATTGTTTTTTGTTATTTAACCATGACCAACACCTAACCCTAACCAAGTTGTTTTATTTGCCTAACCATAACCCTAACAACCAACATCCTTCAAACAAAAATAAAAAGTCAATGAAACATGTTTGAAGAGTTGTCATGGCGATTATTCTGTGTATTTCCGTCACATTGGTAGATAGAAGCTCCCTTCCACAGAGCTACAGGGGCAACAACTAATCATAATTAAGAACGATTCTTACCGTCCCACAAAATAAGATAAAATACTGTATCTGATAGGGTTGTTGATCACTGCCATAGTCTGTATAAAAATATGCCACCGTGACGTCACCAGTTGCTTTGTGGACTCCCATTTTGAAGCCTCCAGTTTGGCATTTTCACCGTCGCCATCTTGGTTATTTGGAGCCAGAAGCAGTTAGTGAGAGTTTTCCACAGAGCTGTAGCGCCGCCTGCTATTGGTCCGTGATCAGCGAGCTGTGCAATTATTGGACAGGCGACCTATCAATCACACCCCAAAGCATAGTCTGCTTTATCATCTATTTGACTCGAAATGGGACCATAATTTACAAAATGAACATCATGCTGATACCATATAAACTTATTAGCAAAGTGTTTACTGAGGTCATAAATCAGCTGAGAAGTCAGGTCATTTTCCCATTGACTTTTATACAATTGGACTTTGTTTTTGCAGGCATAGACTGTATGAACTGGTGAGTTATACAAAAATCCACCCCATACGGTGAAATTAGCTATAGAGACCAAAACAGTTTTTTGTACCAGGCTGTAAACATGTTTATTTCTGCTGTAAAGTCAGGCATTTTAAAGGTACATTCAGCTATGTTTTTGTGTTAAAATAAGTGTTAAATGGCTCTATATTCTGACAGCAATCACTGAAATGGAGTGTTTGGTCAGTGACTTGAAACCCCCAACCCCCCACTGTCCTCTCTCTCTCCTGTAGTCCTGCAGGCAGGGCGGACGTATCTCCGCAAACGTAACTCGTAGAGACTCACGGATGGCGGCGTTCTATTCGGGGTGAAACAAATACATACAAGCCTTTTTTATGCATCGCTATCTGACCTTCCGTTTCCCAGAAAATGTAAACTTTTCTCTGATTGGATAGTTTGAGGTCGGATCGCGATGCCTATAAAGGACCATGTATTTTTTCACCCCGAATCCAACGCTGCCATCCGTGAATCTCTACGAGTTATGGTTGCGGAGATACATCCGCCCTGCATGCAGGACTACAGGAGAGAGATAGAGGACAGTGTGGGGTTGTGGGTTTCAAGTCAATGACCACTGAACACTCTATTTCAGTGATTGCCGTCAGAATATAGAGCCATTCAAGACTTATTTCAACACAAAAACATTGCTGAATGTACCTTTAACATGGGGGTCTATGGGGAATGACTCGTTTTTGCACAAAGCCTCAAGTTTTTGGCACTTCCGCGGTGGCTTAATTTTTCCAAAACAGTCTAACCCTCTCATCCCCTTTGTGACCTGATGAAATCTCTATGAAAATATCTCTCACTATAAACACTCTCTGTACACGTGTTTGACATGAAGCCAGGGTTCCCACACTTTTTCATGAATAGAATTTCCACGTAATATGACGCGGTGACTCTGAATCAACACCAGAAATTATTATCACACCGGACAAATAGGACACACCTCTTTATATTGGATTGTAGTGCTTTAGAATCACTGCATCACAAATGAATAAATCATGAATTTCCCCTAAAAAATCCAATATAAAGAAGTGTGTCCTATTTGTCCAGGGTAGTAATCATTTCTGGTATTGATTTGGAGTAATTGCGTCACATTACTATATTGAACCCCCCCAAATTGTAAATTTTCCATACAAATATTTACAATATACATATATACTGTATGTGTGTGTGTATGTGTATATATATATATATATATATATATATATATATACATATATATACTGTATATATATTAGGGCTGCCAACGCAAATTCCTTTTAACGCCACTATTTTTTTTTACGTGCGATTAATGCATGCACTTTCTGTGATGTTTGAGCCTTGGTCCGCCCCATAGTTTGGGAAATCAGGAAGCAGTAACGTTGATAGCAAGCAGAAACAAACATCTGAGCAGAAAGGGAGGAAGAAAATGGGTATAATGGCAAGTTCAGCTTCAAATTCAGAAGATGTCCCGCATTTTGGGTGAGAGAGAGAGGGAGTGCGTCAGTGCAATCAGACCGTGGCAGAGAGAGAGAGAGAGACAGAGACAGATGGAGAGCAGGGGCGGGGGGAGATGGAGACAGAGACAGAGAGAGAGAGAGAGAGGCAGAGAAAGCGAGCGAGACAGTGAGAAAGAGAGGGAGGGCGATCAGACCAGAGAGAGACCGACAGAGAGCGGGAGAGAGACCGAGGGAGAAAGAGAGAGGGGGGGAGAGAGCTGGCACACAGTCTGCACACACTGTGGCTCGAGAGATGTAGAGGATCGCACAGTTAACTTCACACAGTGCAGCCTGAGAGATGTGTATTCCCAGTAACTAGTAGCAATAATAACAATACCAATGGCCAAATACTTACCCATACTAATGACAATAGCTACTACCCATATAAATAGAAGTGCATCTTTGAACAAAGCTCCCAGGTTTGAGGTACCTCGGTTTGAGGTAGATTTAGAACAGATTTAAAAAAATTCGATTAATTTGCGATTAATAGCGATTAACTATGGACAATCATGCGATTAATCGCGATTAAACATTTTAATCGATTGACAGCCCTAATATATATACATGTATATAATATAAGCACTAAATTCTGTGACTTTTACAACACTTTCAAGCATTTTACAAATTCCATAACTTTTCCAGGCCTCGAAAATGAGATTTTGAAATTCCACTGCTTTTCCAAGTTTTCCATGAGCGTGGGAGCCCTGTGAAGCACACAGCCTTGGCGAAGGGACACGTCAGTCGTCGGCGAAGGTGATTCGGCCCGGGCCCTCGTTCTTCATCCACCGCCGGTATCTCTTCATCCTCGGGTCCATCGCCATCTTCACCTTCATCTCCTCTTCCTGCTCCTGTTTGTACACCTAACGGACAAACAAACAACACGGGAACAAACAAACAAAGTTGTTTTCTTGGGGTTGGTATCGTAGACTTAACCAGGTGCTTCCTCAAGTTTGAGGTGTTTTCCTGGCCAGCTTTGCATGTCACATTGCAAAGGTTGCAGTGAGCGTTTTCTTCTCTTGGAAAAGTGTAGCCACAGTGGACCGCCTTCGGCTCGCCATGTTTGTTGTTGTTTCAGGCAGGGTGACGTACTGACGTAACTCGCTCTCTTTCTATTACTCAGATGTGTTCAGGTACCAAAATTTGGCACCGTTTGATTTTCTGTGAACTGGTACTCTGTAGTACCGACGTCATTCGGTCGGTACCTGTAAAAGTACCGAGTTCGGTACTCAACCCTAGATCAGATATGAAAATATGGAGGCCTTCATGCTTGAAATTTGGTCTCTCGCTAGTGCAGACCACACTTCAATCATGAGAGACCAGTTGGTAAGATTTAACAAGCAGCTTTATTCAGCAAATGGCATGGCAACTACTTTGCATATGACTCCATTGTAGGGCTGATGCGATTTGCGATCAAATCGCCTAGAAAAAATCTCTAGAAGCTGCGCCCTACTGTACACTTAAGATATGTTTCTGTTAATCATCACGAGTGAGGGGGAAAGCATCTGCTCTCTACGTCTCTCTCCAGTTTCCTTGCAGCACCATCAAGTCAGCCAGAATGTAAAAGTATGTCTTCCGCCGCGGGCTTTCACGTTAACGTTAATATACATTTTGAGTAATGCTTTAGACGAGTTCCACTCCGTTATTAAAGTTTATTTTGCACTGCGTGCTTTTATTTTTAAGGTTAACAACGGAAGTGCTTGTGTTATTTGTCATGCTCTGGGTGACGCCAGGTTGAACCAGAGTGGTGTTGTGTGAGGCAAGTGTTGTAATGTGTTAAAGGTTGGACTGGTACACAGACCTGGTAGTTCTCTCTGATCCAGAGGTATTTCTCCAGGAAGCTTTCTCTCAGATGGTCCTCCAGACTGTCAAACTGAGCCTGAGACATCTTCATGTTCCTCCTGAGACAGAGACAGACAGAGAGACAAAGAGAGACAGACAGAGAGAGACAGACATACAAACAGAGAGACAGAGAGAGAAACAGACAAAGAGACAGAAAGACAGAGATAAGTAATACTGTCTGTCTCTAATACAGGGTATATGCAGCAATCCTGATGTTAAATTCAATACTTTTCAAGACCTTTTTCAAGACCCTTCCAATATATTTCAAGACCTCAACGCCACTTCAAGCTGTAACCGGTTACATCAGCGACACACCTTTAACTAACACTTACTATACATTGAGTTTGAAATTGCTAAACTAAGGGTGTATTCACACCTCTAGGTCGTTTGCTTTGTTCCAATTCAGGGGCTTAATTGATACAATTGTTGCATTTATGCCTTGGTTCGTTTGTGTTCACACAGCCACAAATCAAACGATCCAAATAGTATTGCCAAACCTGGATTGGCCAGCAGACACTCTGATAGGCTAGTAGCCTCCCAGGATGGAAAAAATAATTCCCAGAGATTTTCTATAATGATTATAAGAATGCGTTTTGTTAGACCTACATTAGGCTATGTCGGGCGTGCGTCATGCGAGGAGAGAGAGAAAGAAAGAGGGAGGGATCGGGAGATTGCCTATTTAGTAGGGGTGTCAAAAATAATCGATTATAAGATGCATCGTGATGCGGACCTGCACGATTCTGCATCGATTCACAAATGTCAAAAATCGATTATTAAAAAAAATATATATATAATCAAATAAAATATAATGGAAGTACATGCAGTTGTTTATTTTAATTATGGATCATAATACAATGCAATTCTAAATGCACTTTTATTTTAAAAGTAGCCACACAGTGAGAAAAAAGAAAGTGAGAAAAAAAATCATGTATTCGGGAAAAAAAGTGATGCATCGATTTAAGATGCATCGAGATGCATCGATAATCGTTATCGAATCGAATCGTAGCCCTCTGAATCGTAATCGAATCGAATCGTGAGGCCAGTGAAGATTCACAGCCCTACTATTTAGGCTATCTATCGGGAATTTGGAGATAGAAGATCAAAGACCCTCGCAACGTCTGCTATTACTATCATGGAGACTTCAGACGATTACGCATATGAACACCTGTCCTGTCAGGAATAAAATATTAATAAATTGAATAATAGCCTACGGACATTTCGAGGGAGACATGCAATCACTCTGATTGTCTGATTGAACCAGACATCTTATCACAGAGAAGGCTGGCTCTGATTACCACGACTTGTTTTTATTTATTTTGGAGACCAGATAAGTTGATCGAGTTCAAACTGCTGATATGATGATGTAAAAATCCCCCAGTTTATCCATGCAAACTGTTGATATCTGGGAGAGGTATGCTCTCAATTGTATAGCATTGTACTTTTGGATGTTACCTGAATGCAACACAGGTGATGACAGCCAATGACATGCACGGAAAACTGATGTGTGTGTGTGTCTCTGACCCTGTGTCATTATCAATAAACAGCTCCGTGTGTGTGAAAGAACCACAGAGAGAGAGAAAGAGAAACTGCTCCACGTTTACATTTATTTCCTCGGTCTTGCTGCTACTCTGGGAGTGCACGCGAGAACTGCTGCATTAACCCACTCTGCTAACACAAACGTTAGTTTCACAATTGCCAAAACAGGATCTGAATGATGTTTTTAAACGATAAAAATGCTCGTTCTTCAGGCCATTACGCACAGCGCAGTTGACTACGGCAGCTGGTTTATCCAAAAATGTGCAGTGTTTACTGCAGTTGTGTCGGATCGAGGTCGGATCACGTTCTCACCACAAACGAACCACAACAGAGTTTGTTTAAAGCGGACCGAGACCACCCTTTCTTGCCGATCTCGGTCCGCTTGTTTTGTCCCGCATCCGAGTGTGATTGCTGTGTTCACACTCCCCCAAACGAACCGCACCAAGGGGGAAAACGCTCTCTGTTTTGGAACAACTGCTCCAAACGAGATAGGTGTGAATACACCCTAAATGGTCTTAGTTTGCCATAACTTCTATGGAGCACTGTATCAATACTGTACAACAGAATTCAGATAGGCCAGGAGGGAATAACGCTCAAGATAATAAATTGAGTGACTAACGCAACGGCAAGGTTTATTTATATATACTTTAGAAAATAAAGTATATTTAAATATAAGGTGCACACGGCTCTTATACTAGACATCACAATGTTACGATGGTGGGGGCTGAGACCATCGGCTGTGCCCGACATCGTCGATGGACAATTCCATCGTCCCAACCCTAGTGCAGGCTCACCTGATGAGGTAGAGCTTCTCCGTGTCTCCATACTCCTCCCTGCAGATGGTGAAGCGGTACACCCAGGAGGAGTACCAGGCCAGGTAGGAGCTCAGGTAGACGGGGAACAGCACCATCTGACACAGCAGGAGGTCCGACAGCAGGGGCTTCTGGTAGCCCCCTTTGATGTCGATCTTGTTTTTGATGATGTCGCGGATCACCTCCTCCTCCTGCTCGCGGATCTCCTCTTTAGACCGGCGGTTCTTGCCCTTCTCCTTGGTGCGGTTGAGGAGGCCCTGCTGCTTGGCGATCTCCGTGGCCTGGATGCGGTACTTAGGCACGGTCACCAGGTAGCTGATTGCCTCGTTGTAGCTGCTGTGCCAACTGTAGAACTGGGGGAGGTAAGATGGTTATATACATATATATATGGTGTGTATACACTGTACACTCGGCAGACAGCTCTACTTGCCAGACACTGCCGGGCTCCATTTCTCCAAACTGGGACCGCGCCGGCTGCAGAGTACTGCATGTAGTACACTGACTGTCCAGTACCTCATACAACCCCACGTCAAAAAAAAATCACAACTATCCCTTTAAAGATTTCAAATGTAACTATAACCTGATTACACATTTTCCAAATGTAATCTGGGTTGATTATAGTTACTTATTTTTCGTAATCCAAATTATGTAATCCCTATTACATGTAGTCAGTTACTACCCAACCCTGCCCACGTGCTACGTCCTGCTGGGGAAACTCCTCGCTGTCAGGTAAAAAGAAGAGGTTGTCGACTGTGCTGGTCTACAACTCCAATTGGCCAAGTACAATGTAAGTACAATTGGGGAGAGAAACGGGAGAAAAAATGTAAAAAGGAGCGGACAGTCGTACCTGGAAGATGGAGATGGCGCAGACGGTGATCAGGATGACCAGCCGGACGTCCACCCGGGGAGCCAGGCGGCGGCGGTAGTAGGCATAGTAATGTTGGTAATACTCCTCTGGGTGGTCCAGCATGTAGTCATAATCTCTACGAGAGTCTTCATCCTGCACCAGAGGTCGTCTTTTAATACAGCTTTAACACGTCCATTTCATCATTGTCTCCTCTCCTTATTCTGCTTTCATTTGATCCATCATTAGAGCTGCAATGATTAGTCGATCAACAGAAAATTAATCACCAGCTATGTTTATTTTCTTTAAACCGATTAATCATAGAGAATATTTTTTGAAAAAGAAAAAAAATCTCTCCAACCAATCAATGCCGAGGGGTATAACGATTAGCCAATCATTTTTTACTTAACCTTTATTTAACCAGGAAAGTCCCATTGAGATTAAAAATCTCTTTTTCAAGAGAGACCTGGCCAAGACAGGCAGCCGCACAAAGGAATACAAAAGTTGCATATAAAACAATAAAAAACAACAACAACATATAACACAAATTCAGTGTTGGGCAAGTTACTTTCAAAATGTAATATACTACATATTACTAGTTACTTTCATTTGGAAGTAATACGTTACTTTACAATATTACTTTCTTTGTAGAGTAACTAGTTACTTACTACACTACTTTTTCATTACTTTTACCAAAACAACAGCAGCAGCAGAATGACATCGCCGCCCCGGAACCATCCCAAAAAATAATTTCAACTGCCTTGAAGTCAGAGTAAACAATCCAAAATTCTAAATGTTATCCTTTTCCTTTGTTATTGTCATCTATAGCGGTTATTTGCATAAAAACACACCATTTGATTAGGAAATGATTGTATCTTTTTTAAATATGTGCTTTGATTTAATAAAATTTAACTCAATTTGTAACTTGAGTTACTTGACAAAGTAACTGGTATAATATTACTGAAATCCTATAAGTAATAAGTTATATTACTGAGTTACTGCTAAAAGTAATATATTACATGTAATATGTTACTTTTGTAATGAGTTACACCCCAACACTGCACAAATTACACTAGACAAGCAGTATGAGCCAGAAAGCAACCTAGCAGGGCAAGCCAGAGCATTGATAAGAGATAAGACTATTAGGGCGAATCAAAACATCGGCAGACCGTTGAGTCAACCTCTAGTCCCTTCATGAGGCATTTAAAAACATCCAGCGATACATACTCTGTAAGTTTCAGCTCATTCTGTAGCATGTTCCAAGCAGATGGAGCTGAATACCTAAAAGCTCTCTTTCCCATTTCTGTACGAACATTGGGAACAGACAACAGGAGCAGATTTTGTGAACGTAAAGAAGAATAATTCCCAACACTTTTCTGGAAAATATAAATACATAAATAAGAGGGGAGGAGACGGAGAATTGCCTGGTAAATCAATATAATACCAATGCACAAGTCTACGGGTGGCCAGTGCGGACCGGCCAACCCGAGCATACAGGGTACAGTGATGAGTCAGCGTCAATAACGGGCGGGACTACGCCATTGCCGAGGAATGACAATAACAATAAGCCTTATGTTATATTCTTAAAAAGGTGGGTTAATATCATTCATTCATTGCATCATATGCTATATAGTTTTCTCTTGCCGTTTTCTAAGCAAAATGTTGTAGTCGGATAAAGGGGGTACTTGGATTCAGAAATCAGGGAAAGGGGGTACTGAAGCCAAAAACGTTTGAGAACCACAGCTGGGTTAGAGCCTTAGAGCAAACTGCTGAGACTGTTTGGTGAGTCAACAGAGGTTATCTTCAGCAGACGTTTAAACAGCCAAACCGCCTGCTAAAACGCCACATCAGCAAAACAAACTCACATTAGCATGAGTTCGGCAAACACTTTATTTGGATAGTCCGCCTACTACTGACACTGCATTCACACCTGTTTTTTAAATGTGATCTGGAAGTTATCTGGGTAAGGAAAAGCGCATGTTAACGCCAGTCCCACTGACGTGGCGCATACACAACAATCTGCTGCCTGTGTAAGCTACAGATGATAACTTTATCAGGTACATGTACAACATAACATAACATACATAGACATCGGCCTCCTCTGTCTCTTTCTTTCTCTCGCCCACACTCTCTCCCTCTCTGTCTCTCTTTCGTTGTCTCCCCCACTCGCTCGCCCTCTTTCTCTCGCCCACTCTGTCTGTCTCTCGTTCTTTCTCTCCCCCACTCTCTCCATCTCTGTCTCTCTCTTGTTCTTTCTCTTCCTCACTCTCTCTCCCTCTGTGTCTCTTTCTTTCTCTCTCCCTCCCTGTCTCCCCCACTTTATCTCCCTCTTTCTCTCGCCCACTCTGTCTCTCTCTCGTTCTGTATCTCCCCCACTCTCTCCATCTCGGTCTCTCACTTGTTTTTTCTCTCCCTCCCTCTGTCTCTTTCTTTCTCTCGCCCACTCTCTCTCCCTCTCTGTCTCCTCCACTCTATCTCCCTCCTTCTCTCGCCCACTCTGTCTCTCTCTCGTTCTTTCTCTCCCCCACTCTCTCTCTCCACCTCCCCCCATAGTGTCTCATGCTCTCTTTACCTTAAGCGTCTCGTAGGCGGTTGCCACCTGTAGGAACTTGTCGTGCGCGGCCTCTGCGCTCTCGCCCGGCTCGGCGCGATAGCGGTCTGGGTGGTATTTGCGGGCCAGCTGGCGGTAGGCGCGTGCTATCTCCGCGCGGGCGGCTGTGCGCGGGACGCCCAGCACGTCGTAACAGACCTCCGTGCCGCAGTATAGTCCCGGGAGCAGCGCGCGCGCCGCGGGCACGCACAGAAACAACAGCACGAGCCGCCACGACACACTCATCTCTCTGCTCTCTCTTCTGTGTGCAAGCGACCATACTGTTTGCCTCATCATCACCACGCGCCTGTCTGCAACTTCCGGGACAGAGCGATGACGCGGCACCAAAGATCGTGTGTTTTGCAGCGAGGACTCGTTAGCAAGGTGCACATAATTTATGCAACCGATGGGACGAGTGTAGGCTGCTGCTGCTGCTGCTTCTTCTTCTTCTGATTCTTCTTCCTTTGAATTCTATTGCGGTTGGCATCCTTAAACGTTGCATTACCGCCACCTACTGGATTGCTAAAGCGACGATATTGCAAATTCCCTTTCCTCAGTGTGTCATCCAGCTCCTTTCCAGAAACGTCCACAATGTTAAAGAGTATCCTGGCAGCCCTCCATTCTTCTCCCGACCCACTCAGGTTCCTTTTCCATGTCACCACCTCAACATTTCTCTCCATATTTTTCACCAGTGTTGGGGGGTATAATTACAAAAGTAGCCTAACATATTACATATTTAGCAGTAACTCAGTAATATAACATTATTACCAATAGGATTTCAGTAGCTAATATTATACTAGTTACTTTGTCAAGTAACACAAGTTACAAATTGATATTTTTTAAATCAAAGCATAGGCTATATTTAAATAAAGATACAGTCATTTACTAATCAAATTGTGTGTTTTATGCAAATAACCACTATAGGTGACAATAACAAAGGAAAAGGATAACATTTAGAATTTTTGACGATTTACACTTATTCGGGGGCGGTGATGTCATTCTGCTGCTGCTGTTATTTTGTTGAAAGTAATGCAAAAGTAGTGTAATAAGTAACGAGTTACTCTACACAGACAGTAATATAAAGTAACTTATTACTTTCAAATACAAGTAACTAATACGGTATATTACATTTCATGCAGTGTCTCTATCGTAACACTGGGTCAGTTTTATCTACTGAGTGATCCTTCTTCCTCGAATACACAGTCTTTGTGTCCCGGGAGAAATGATGACGTGCTTTATGGAGAGGGAGACTCCCTGTCGCCCCCTGCTGGTTTCTTCAAATCCTGGAAAATAAGAAGTAAAAAATCCAGTTTGTGCTCAGAGTCTGTAAAATAAAAATAAAAATAAGTAGTCTATATTTAAATATATCAGAACGTGTAAATCAACAAAAAGTTGTACACAGCAGCTCAGACCTAGATGGTGTAGTGCAAGTGAGATGTTTGTGGCTGCCACAGCCTCAGTAGTCCATAAGGCCACAGCCTGGCCACAATCAAGATTCAAGATTCACTTTAATAGAGAGCCGCAGTAACGAGTCCGGAAATCATCGATGCTAACAGCCCTGGTTCTTCACAGTTTTCGCCTATGGGAGTTTTGAATGGGTTTTTGGCGCGATGCTTCTAATAATCTCTCTGGGCAACGCTGGCTTAATCAAACGCGAACCAGTGTTTAGTAACATCATCTTCACACACGAGGACCACTTTTACGAGTTTTGAAGCTTTTACGTGCCGTTAAAAGGACGGCTAGCTAGCAAACGGCTAAATGAGACTACACTGTTGAGTCGATGGGGATATATACGTCAATAACGTCACCACTTCAAAGGACGAACACGGACATTCTCTTTCCCTCACCTGGTTCAGCCCGTTCAGACCGGGGTAATCAGTGCACACATCAACAATAGTCTGGGTTGAGTGCTGACGTGACGTGGAAGCCTATGCGACAGTGTGTAGTTCTGGATTAGCTTAGCTCGAGCTTTTTACTTCTAGGGCTCGCATTTACGCTTCAAAACTCATGAAAGTGGTCCTCATGTGTGAAGATTATCCGACGGAACTCTGGTTCGCGTGTAATTAATCTTGCGTTGCCCAGAGACCGTATTTGAAGCATCGCGGCAAAAACCCATTCAAAAATCCCATAGACAGAAACAGTGAAGAACCAGGAAGTTCGGGACTTCCGCATTCTGCCTACAAAAATACATCATCCCTGCGGCTCTCTATTAGCCTAGGTAAACCCAGCCACCACGTGACCTGCTCTCTCAGTTCCCAGTCACTATCACATAGTGACTGAGAACAGGTCTGAGAGCAGGTCACGTGGGGGATGGGTTTACCCAGGCTAGCTCTCTATAGCCACAGTAAGTAATTCGATTACACACAAGGAATTTGACTTGGTTCAAGTATGCAGCGTAGCAGTCACATCAAATAGGAGACGAAGCAATACAGAAAACAATCTCAAATTAGAAAGTGCAAAGTAAAGAGTCCTTTAAAGTGAGGGGGGGGGGGTGAAAAAGTCCTGATTTGTGGGGGCTTTTTGTTCTCGTTGAAGAGGCGGATCAGTTGATAAACCACAGATCAGTTGATGTAGTTCTCCTGCCTGTCCACTAGATGGAGACATTAACCACATCATCTACAGTGATGATTATACTGTCTTTTGATGACAGTGTTTTACTTTGCATGTCATAGTTTGCGAGTATCTTGTATTTTCAAGATCAAGATTCAAGATTCACTTTAATAGCGACAGTGAGTATTCAGATTACACTTGAATAGCCACAGTGAGTAATCAGATTACAAACGAGGAATTCGGATATGCAGTGCAGCGGCAGAGATGGGTAGTATTTTAAATACATGTATTTTAAATACATGTATTTAAAATACATGTATTCATGTATTAAATACATGTATTTAAAATACGTATTTCAAATACATTTGTGTATTTTGTCATCTGTATTTGGCTGGACCGAGAAAAATAAGATGTAATTTGTATCAAGATACTTTCAGACCTTGTATTTTGTGTATTTTAAATACATAAAATACTTTTTTCTTAAATTTTATGTGATTTTATTCTCAAATTGACACATTCTAACCATTGACACAGGTTTAAACTGTGGAGGAAAAAATTTGACATGTCACTTCTACTCTACCTCTGATTGGCTTACCCTCAGAACAAACTCAACGACAAATCAGAGGCAGAGTAGGGTGGGTCTTGAGTCAGACTTCACATCACTTCTACGTCTAGTATGAAGCCTTGTATTGGTGGAAATTACCCCAGAGATAAATTACTAATATAAATTGATGATTAGATATTGCATGCACTGGCCTATCTGCAAATGAAATGGTTTACTGCATATTCAAACCAGTGTATCATATTACAAAGACACAACTAATTATCTTCTTAATTAAAATTGGAAAAGTGGGTGGCAGTGTATGTGGCGGCAGTGTGGGTCATGATTGTGATCTCATCAGTGATGTCACTCGATCAATTGTGATGTCATCAGTGATGTCACTCGAGCAACTCTGATGTAGTATGAGCCGATGGCGCACATTTGCACAATGGCACCAAGGTGGGTGGGCGGTGTCTGTCTGTCTGTCAGTCATGATTTTGGGAGCCCGTGGAGCCGGCGATTTCCATAACTGCAGCCATGGCACAACATCTCCAGGGATAGCCTACTGTTACTTATGTCAGATATCTAGGACTAACATGGTCAAAGTTCCAAAACTTGAGGTTAACATGTAGAAATGCTGCCTGTAAGTCAAAAGCCCTCACAGAAGGTGATTAACAGCGTGAGGGAGAAATTAGCTGTGCTGAAAAACAACTAAAACTGAAATGAAAGAACTGTAATGTGTTAGAGGGTACACAAAGGGGAATACTGTCACAGAGGCCTAAGAGATGATTTACCATCTAAGGAAACCAGACAATTTCACATTTGAGAAGCTGGAATCAGAGAATTAGGACATGGCTCAAAATGATGAATAGATGATCAAAATAGGCAATTAATGTAATATTTGGCAATGAATTGATGGATTGACTAATTGTTGCAGCTATCAGTGTTTATAAAATGTATTTTTATGTATTTTCAAAATACAAAATACGTATTTGTATCTCAAATACATTTTTCAGACCAGTATTTTGTATTTGTATTGTGATACATTTTTTGAGCAAGTATTTGTAATTTGTATCAAAATACTTTATGATGTATTTTCGCCCATCTCTGTGCAGCGGTCACATCAATAGTAGAAGACGAAGCAATACAGAAAAACAAAATATAAAACTAATCTAAAACTTGCATCTGTAGATTTTTGAATGTTCCAGAATGAATGAATGAATGAATAAATAAATAAACAAATAAATAAATAAATAAATAAATAAATAAATGAATAAATAAATGAATGAATGAATGAATGAATGAATGAATGAATGAATGAATGAATAAATAAATAAATAAATAAATAAATAGTCCAAACAAGTTCATTTCGTCCAACTAAAATTCATAGTAACTAATAAGAAGATTGCAGGGTCAGGGTACTAAAGTATAATTCATTTTTCCTTTCTAATTGAGACTATTATAAAGTGCAAAGTAAAAAGTCCTTTAAAGTGACATATGATGGGGGAGGGGTAGGTTATTGTCCGCAAGATTATTCACTAGTGGGGTTGGGGGGTTGCTCAGATTAGTTTTTTTTGTGACCGACTTTTTATTGATTTTTATATAGATTCCACCATGGTCGTAGGAAAAATAAAGTGAAACGAAAACGCTGTCAATACATTACATGCAGAACATTTACATTCTATCCATTTGCCTACTCTACATTACAAAATTACATGCACGCACTTAAAACGTATACGAGCATGTACACAAAGGCATTCCAATGAATATCCATCTACATATTCTAG
This sequence comes from Poromitra crassiceps, assembly GCF_964638095.1. Taxonomy (NCBI): domain Eukaryota; kingdom Metazoa; phylum Chordata; class Actinopteri; order Beryciformes; family Melamphaidae; genus Poromitra; species Poromitra crassiceps. Next base: position 15,932,273 of record NC_139629.1, on the reverse strand, counting down.
TCCTATACCTCCCATCTACCCTCTACCCACATGTAGTCCTACCTCCTATCCACCCTCTACCCACATGTGGTCCTACCTCCCATCCACCCTCTACCCACATGTAGTCCTACCTCCTATCCACCCTCTACCCACATGTGGTCCTACCTCCCATCCACTCTCTACCCACATGTGGTCCTACCTCCCATCCATACCCACATGTGGTCCTACCTCCCATCCACTCTCTACCCACATGTGGCCCTACCTCCCATCCACCCTCTACCAACATGTGGTCCTACCTCCCATCCACTCTCTACCCACATGTGGTCCTACCTCCCATCCACTCTCTACCCACATGTGGGCCTACCTCCCATCCACCCTCTACCCACATGTGATCCTACCTCCCATCCACCCTCTACCCATGGCCCTACCTCCCATCCACTCTCTACCCACATGTGGTCCTACCTCCCATCCACTCTCTACCCACATGTGGTCTTACCTCCCACTCTCACACATGTACAGTAGTCCTACCTCCCATCCACTCTCTACCCACATGTAGTCCTACCTCCTATCCACCCTCTACCCACATGTGGTCCTACCTCCCATCCACTCTCTACCCACATGTGGTCCTACCTACCATCCACTCTCTACCCACATGTGGTCCTACCTCCCATCCACTCTCTACCCACATGTGGTCCTACCTCCCATCCACCCTCTACCAACATGTGGCCCTACCTCCCATCCACCCTCTACCAACATGTGATCCTACCTCCCACTCTCACACATGTACAGTAGTCCTACCTCCCTTCCACCCTCAAACCACATGTACAGTAGGCCTACTCCTACCTCCCATCCACCCTCTACCAAGCCCCCAGGAATAGCGCTGGGCTGTGAAGCCATTTGAACATGGTGGCGAAGCTCTGTATTGCAAGTCACATGACGCCATGCAGCCCAGAAAGGAAAATTGCCATCCACTTGCATGGGGATCCCAGCAGCTGTTAAACCCAGTGGAATTTTTTCCGGGTGTCACTCAAAGTATAAAACGACTCTTTTAATTATCAAATATTTTTTCATGGGGTCATTTTTTGCCCAGAAGCCACTAAGAGCTGTATACGGGTGTATTCCCTTCTTATAATACAATCCATGGGTGGGAGGGGTGGGAGACGTCATCGAACACGTCATGGCACACATGCGCACTTCGCCTTGGGCCGCATGGTCAGGAAGTAAAACCCGGAAGAAAAACCACGCCCTGTGCCGCGTGATTTCTAACCCCACATAGGATAAGCAATAACCACGCCCTGTGGCGCCGGGATTGGCCAGGAGCGTTGTCTTCTTCTTTTGACAGCTGGAATCTCCCACACCACAAACACTGGAGGACACGCAGCCCAGCGATTTCATGAACTAACTGAATAGCTCTTGAGAACGGACAGCGATTTCGAGAGCATAATAATTGTAATCTACACAATGTACACAATCTACAAAAACATGCAATAATATAAACGGTGTTGTGTTCACGTTCATAGCTCATATAATATAATGTATCATATCGTTAAAGGAGCACTCCGCCCATTTTCAACCAGCTTTGTATCATTAGAACATCAGTAGTATATCAGAAAACTGTAAACTGTTTTGAAGTCTGTCATTTAATTTGACAGTTATTGAGTGTTAAAGTGTGGACCAGTGATGTCACTGGTCCACACTAACTCAAATTAATAACTCATTAACTCAGATCAACTCTCAATAACTGTCAAACTATTCATCATTCATGTAGTTTGACAGTTATTGAGAGTTGATTTGAGTTAATGAGTTATTAATTTGAGTTAGTGTGGACCAGTGATGTCACTGGTCCACACTTTAACACTCAATAACTGTCAAACTAAATGACAGACTTCAAAACCGTTTACAGTTTTCTGATACTACTGATGTTCTAATGATACAAAGCTGGTTGAAAATGGGCGGAGTGTTCCTTTAATTTCAAGCTCAATTCTTACCCAGAGAAAAGGTACAGCACTGAAAATGTAACAAAAACACTGTTTATATTATTGCATGTTTTTGTAGATTGTGTACATTGTGTAGATTACAATTATTATGCTCTCGAAATCGCTGTCCGTTCTCAAGAGCTATTCAGTTGGTTCATGAAATCGCTGGGCTTAATATTAATATGCATTAATATTGGATCTGACTTGTTTAGTTCACTTTAGATTCAATCACATCTGAAAAACAACCAGTCGAGTGTAATAAGTAAATGAGGTTTAATTGTTAAAAACGAAAGAGAAAAAAAAAAAAATATTAGTTGTGTTCTCTGTATAAATCTTTATAAATCTCTGTATAAATCCTGACTCATGAGCACCAATGGAAAACTGAATAATAAACCAATAAAACATGAAGCTCACAAGAAGAAGAAGAAGAAGAAGAAGAAGAAGAAGAAGAAGAAGAAGAAGAAGAAGAAGAAGAAGAAGAAGAAGAAGAAGAAGAAGAAGAAGAAGAAGAAGAAGAAGAAACAGAAGAAGAAACAGAAGAAAAAATGAAAGGGAAAAAATCACAATCAAGGATTGGAACTATCCGTTTTATGACACTTTCAAAAGTGTAATGGTACCATGGTTTTGAGAGCTGCTGGTCAGAATGTCCTGTATGTAGAGAACATGTGAGTCAGGAGGAACCAGAGGAGAGGACAGCCTGTCCCACTCTATTTTTAATGCAACACGCCATCCACACGCCTAGCAGGCTGCATACATTTAGGAGCTATATTGTAAATCAGTCTCAGTTTAGGAGATAGATCGCCTACAGTTATATCCCCCCCCTCCAAAAAAAGGAAAAGAAAAAAAAAGAAAACGAAAGTAAACTAATTCCAGTTTACCTCAGCAAAGGGTCATCACTAAGACTGTCGAGACTCAGGTGAACTCATTGCCCATCTTTCAGCAGAGACTCGGAAGTACTTGAGTATATAAAGTATATAGAGTTAGGGGTGGGGTGGTAGTCAGTGTGTCCACGGTGGGCGTGCCCTCCAGTATATTTCAAACAGAACTACACCTGGACCAATAACTCAAACAGGTGGCTTAATTTTAAATGTCAAAGGATCAGTTTCAGTTTGATAAAATATATAGATTGGCTGTGAGGAGGAGGATATGAAGCGCAGTGGCTGTGTTTACAAGACGCATGAACCATGCAGAGGTGATATGTTACAGTCATTTTTTTTTTTTTTTTCAATATTTTATTCTTCAGTTTTCAGAACATCAAAAAGACAAAAACAAACTCAGACACAGGAAAATAAAAGAAAGGAAAAGCATATATCGACATTCCAATATTACAACATGGTGCTACCAGCCACAGAATGCGCTTATGTGCTTGTAAGAGATGTTGCGCATGGGATGCCACACAAGGGGTCCATGAGAAACCAGCTGGGCGAGTCACCCGTCGCCCCTAACCTCGTCAAGGTAGGCCAGAAACGGGTCCCAGATCATTCAAAATCTTTTAAGTGAGTTGGTCCTCAGGAACCCGAGTCTCTCCATCCGTACAACAGAGATCATGTCCGCCAACCACAGCTGAAAAGAAGATGGGGAGGGGGACTTCCATTCCTGCAGAATGAGTTTCTTGCCGACAGTTGTCCCCTGTGTTCTGACAGCTGTAGGGAAGCTCAGAGAGGACTCTGAGCAGCCGAAGATGTTGAATTCTGCCTCCGGCTGAGGTGTTATTTCGTAGTTCCATTCTAGACAACGTCTCCCACCCACTCCATTACGAGCTGCTCGCACACAGGAGCACTTTCAGTGCAAGACTGATTCAGTGCAAGACTGATTCAACCCAGATCCACCACAGAGCACCACAGGATGTCTTTCTGCCTGTGGCCATCAAACTCTCTAACTCCTCCCTCAGGGCACCAGACACTTTGAGTCAGTCAACATTATAGCCATGGACTCACTCCAACCGTCTACATAGGAAAAATACAATAAGACACCAACACACTTTAATGTATATCTGATTGTGCAATAACACCCAATGCAATAACTGTTAAATACTGCACTTAGCCAGTACAGAGGTTAAGGCTATAGGGCAGAGGTTATTGAGTTCCTTTGACCCAGACTTTTTGGGTACTGGGGTAATCGTCAATGCCTTCCAGGTAGTGTGCACGGTACAGGTGTATAATAAAAACTGGAAAAGCCTCGTTAAAACTGACGTAAGCTGGGTGGCACACGTTTCCAAAACCCGTCCACGTACAATATAGGCCATCAGGACCGGGTGCTTTGCGGGGCTTAATCCGAGAGAGGCAGGTACTAACCTCCTCCTCCGACAGCTGGATTGTGGGGTTTCTTGGTATATAAGTGCAAATGGCGTCACTCTTATCCAGGGCCGTAGCCAGGGTTCCGAAATAGGGGAGGCCCAGCAAGGGGAGGCGAATTGAGGTTTTTTTCCCCCTTTTTAAGCCATATTTAGAGTAATATATCATTTTAAATCAACATTAGGATTATACTGTTGTGATGTCATTATTCAGTATATTCTCTTTCATGTCACCACCTGCTCAGCTCTCCTGTCAACATAATTGTAACTAACAAACACAAACTGTTTTAGCCAAATTCATATCAAAATGACACCTACAAACACAGGTACACAACCCAAGCCGTACACAACACACAAAGTTACTTAGACAGACTAGACACTTACTTTCTTGGTTGTTGCTAAAAAATCTGTCAGTGTGTGTCACTCACTGTCTGTCGTTCACTCGCTCACTGTCTCGCAGCTCGCTCACCTTCAATTATCTCGCCAGGCAGACAGACAGTCATCACTCACCACCATGCTGCTGCTCTCTCAGAATCAAGTTACCGCGGACGCGGCGTCAGATGACTTCCTGCCTGACCTGCCTTTCGTTTCAAAATAAAAGCGATCCCGTGTTTTTCATGCTTTTCCTGTTTTCCATGCAGATTGTTTTATTTTTTTACAATCTTCGTTCTCAGGACACTCTACAATTTTCTGTTCCCAAAGTCCGAACTGAATTGGGGAAGAAAGCTTTTAGGTTCTCTGCACCCACCGCATGGAACAGTCTGCAGTCTGATCTTAAACTTAATAGCTTAGTAACCTTAAATGGTTTTAAGGCTATGGTAAAATCTCTTGAGAACAGGCTGTCTGTATGCAAATGTTTTATTTGATCATTTTAATGTTTTTCAATTGTATGTGTTTATGTGTTTGTTTGTTGTAACTTTGTGTTGCTGCTGTTTCTTGGCCAGGTCTCTCTTGTAAAAGAGATATTTGATCTCAATGGGACAAACCTGGTTAAATAAAGGCTAAAAAAAAAAAAAAAAAATCTCTGAAATATTAAAAAAATCTCTGAAATATTAGGGGAGGTCCGGACCTCCCCGTCCTCATAGCTAGCTACGGCCCTGCTCTTATCCTTACTGTCTGAGGTGTCGAATCTTCCGTAAAAGCAGTTAAGGTCATTTACAAAGGAACTATCCATGGCTGAATCCTCTTGTCTTTTGGGCATTATACCCATCATTTTGTTAAGACCCTCCCATGCTTGTTTGGGGTTCCTTCCCTGAACATAATCTGTTCTCCACTTTGTCCTTAAAATCAATTTTCGCTTTCTGTATCTTGGCCCTGAGCTCCCTTTTTTTGTCCCTGACTACAGTACATCCATGTCTCCCCTAAACGGTCCTGATATGTGAAGGACATACAGACATATACGGACGGTCCTGGGATTTATAGATAGATCATAATAATCCATGTATTCTGAGTTGCATAAGCAGCCCATGGTCTAGCGGCACTTCTGGCATTTGCCCAGATGCCAGATGGCCAGTCCGTCACTGCTGTCAGAGCTATATAGGAGTAGAGGCATCTGCAGCCAGGCTGAAGTCTCACACAGGATCACTCACACCAAGCCAGGATCTCACACCAAGGAGCACTGGTAAGATTCTTCTCTTCATGACTTATCTTATTTTATTATTTTTAGTTGAATTTATTTGCACACAATAAAAACAGAAACGGACCTCTGAAGCGTATTGAAAATTGGTTATTGGTTGTGTGACAGTATGATGTGTGAAGGTGATCTGAATGTCTTATGTGTACTGTATGTTCCAATTTTACGTTGGTGCACCGGATGCACGTACACCCCCTTGTGGCCAGATGAAAAAAATAAATCTACGTGTAAAGGATTTAAACAAAATCTAATCGAATATGTGTCGTAGATATCTATATTTCATTGTATTCAACATTATTCAATGCAATTTCTCGATTCATTGTGTTTCCGAATAAAATAAACCTGTACTTGACCTCTCAACTCAACTCACTCATATTTATTTCATCATTGTAAAGCCACAGCATAGTGAAGAGGATATTCATGTGATGTGTAGTTCTTCATAGATCAACTAGCCTCTTCATTTTGCTCTCAGAGTGCACCAGATTAATGCATTTGACTTTAAAATGTACAACGTTTCTTTGTCCAGGGGGGCGCAAAGGTTGAAAAGGTGAAGGTTGGAAAGGTTAGAATCACCTATGGTATGTTCGATGTTTTTTCACAAGTGTCAAGTCAAAATCATGTAGCTGTAAAGTAAGATTTTTGTTTGTCAATTTGATACGAGCTAAACTATCCAGCTCAGTGCAGCAGAATACATTCAGTTTCAATTATTTGGTGATTAAGAATTACAAATCCTTTTTATTTATATTTTTTGCTGGACTGTTGCTTTCAGTTCAATGGAATATGATGCCTTTTCTGATTAATAATTATTGTACAGATTCACGAAGCCGAAACTGTCAAAACTCTTCCATGGTTTGTATCTACAACTTTTATTACGGAAAGTTGATATGAAACACGTGTCTTTCAACCTTTTCATCTCTGGGTATTTCTCTCTGTTGAAATCCGAGAAACCTGTTATTAGGGTTCTGTTAGAACTAGCAGTGTGAGCAGAGACAGCCATTCGCATCAAATTCCGTTGCTTTGTCAAGTCTGATGGAGCACTAAGGCCATGTTCACACTAGGAGGCCAAATCTGATTTGTGAACTTTAATGACCTATTAATTATTCTATCCAGATTGGTTTTATGAGTCTGGACGCTCCAAGTCTGATTTGTGTCACTTGTCCCAAACCACATATGGAGGTCTGGACACACAGATCTGACTTGAACACTTGCCCAAATCAGATTTGTGGCAGTGCGGACACTCCCAAATCAGATTTGGGAAACCAATCAAGATAATGATGATTAATGACTTTAGCAGCAAATCAGATTTGCCTGTAGTGTGAACATGGCCTAACCGTCCGGTGGCAAGCAAAACCGTTTCTCGTTGTTTTTGGACGAAACGGGTAGTCCAGCAGAACTTCCCACAACGTCTGAAAGCGATGCCACAGGATTGCCAGATGAATGTAAACTGCGTCTCGGTAAAGGTGCACGGGTGGGATTGTAGGAACTGTAGATTCCTTATCGTGATCAGTTTTGGGGGTAACTCATTACAAAATATATGTAATATACATATAAAAATATGTAATATATTACTTTTTGCAGTAACTTAGTAATATAACGTATTACTTATAGGATTTCAGTAATATTATACCAGTTACTTTGTCAAGTACGGTAACTCAAGTTACAAATTTAGTTTTTTTAAATCAAAGCACATGTTTAAATAAAGATACAATAATTTCCTAATCAAACCGTGTGTTTTTATGCAAATAACCACTATAGAAGACAATAACAAAGGAAAAGAATAACATTCCGAATTTTGGATTGTTTACACTGACTTCAAGGCGGTTGAAATTATTTTCCGGGATGGTTCCGGGGCGGCGATGTCATTCTGCTGCTGCTGTTGTTTTGGTCAAAGTAATGCAAAAGTAGTGTAACATGTAACGAGTTACTCTACACAGACAGTAAAATTGTAAAGTAACTTATTACTTTCAAATGGAAGTAACTAGTAATATGTAGTATATTACATTTTGAAAGTAACTTGCCCAACACTGATCGTGATTGATCTTAACCATATGCCCAGTAGTATACCCTACATGTATCTGTTCTCTCCCTTCTCAACCCTCTCTCTCTTCTCTCCCTTCTCCCCCATTCTCTCCCCCTCCCTCCTCTTCCCCCCCTCTCTCTGTAATATAAGATTGTTCAACCCTGTTTATTGATAGTGCTTAGCTATAGTAGAGTTAGACATATTCCCTGTAAAGCCCTCTGAGACATTCTTGTGAATTAGTGTGATGTTTTATTCTGTATGTGTCTTGTAAACCCATGGGGGTTGGGCACCTAGAGTGCATGACACTCAAATAAATCAGTCAATCAATCAAACAAACAAATAAAGTTGACTTACCTTTCACACACGCCCCAGCATGTCCAGTTTTTTAACCCTGACCCAAACCATAACCCTAACCTGAACCAAGTTGTTTTCGCTGCATAATGCTAAAGCAACACGTTGACATTGTCCACATTAACGAACGTGACCAGTGGTGTCGCTTTCGGACACTGTGGGAATTCTGCTGGACTAGGATTTTGCAGAGTTTTTTGTGATTGAAGAAAGGGAATCTGCATATTGTGCCGAGGGGTCATGACCCAAAACCATCGAAATGTGATGAACGAGAACGTGTTGGCAGAGAACCTTGGAGAACCCTGTTGTTGCATGTGTGCAGCCCGGCTAGGCAGACAGAGAACCTTACAGAACCCTGTTGTTGTGTGTCTGCAGCCCGGCTGAGCAGACAGGATGTCGGGGGAGAAGAACGCAGAGATGGTCGCCTGCGACGCCTCCATCATGAAGAACGTGTGGGAGATCCGAGAGAGAGAGGTGCTACAGAAGATGCAAGCAGAGGAGGAGAGGATCCAAAGAAGCGCTCTGCCTGCGTAAGACCTGTCTTCCTGTCATCTTACATTTCTGCAAACCATGGATATGCTGAATGTCAACATTTGTGAACCAAAATACATTGCACGTCAACATTAGATATGTGTATATCAACACCTACACCTCTAGTGGTCATGTAAATAACGGCAGTCTGCTATTGAAATAGCACGGTGGCCAGTAAGGGTGTCGGGGTCGGGGGTGACGGAGGGCGTAACCTTTGCCTCTGACACCGGAGAGTTGAGTTCGATTCCCAGTTTCCAAAGTCTACATTTCAACCGTAAAAAGCCCCCTTCACACTCAGAACTATAACTATAAAGATAACTATACGAAGTTTATAGCCTATAGAAGACATTTTCAAATGAGGGTTCAGGGTTTCAGGGCTAAAGTCCTCATCGTCTTCTTGTCCAGTAACTTACATATTCTTGCCAAATTCCAGTATAATATCAGTCCATATACATCTAGCAGGACAGATCAGATGTGGACACACACACACACACACGGACCCCCCACCCCCCCTACCCCCCCCCCCCCCCCCACCCCCCCTACCCCCCCCCCCCCCCCACACACAGGCCTGAAATATTCTCCTAGCCTTGGCAGCTGAAGAGATTTACATGGAGAGGTTAGGAGTCACTGTACAAATAGTATTTTTACAGTGTACACGCAACACCGGGGGCAGGTCAGCCAGTGTCCTGTTACAGTGAAAATGTGAAGTTTTATTACTAGGTATGGCTTAGAAACATCCATCAATGATTTTATAAAGTACGGTATTTTAAACCCACTTCATTTAACTATTTTCTTGTTAAAAGTTACCTTCAGTGATAGAAATAACAGTGATGAAACACATCAAAATGCCATGACCTTTCCTTAGCTGGAAAACAGTGCAGGAGGCATAAACAAAAGTCCAACCAATAAATCTATGATGACAGATTTTTTTTTTTACAATTCCACCGGAAATAGAATACGAGGGATCAGCCGAGCAGCATTTTGGTAAACAAACCGCGTTTCCGGGTGGAAACTGCAATCGGACCCTATGGAGCGAGCCTAGAATGCTCACTCTAGCCCAAGCTGTGCGGCTATTTAAAAACTGCGACAGTTCACACAACTTTAACATGACATTCATTATAATATATATAGGCTACATCAAACTCTTGAGCTACTTCTGCTCTCACTCAGAAAGTCAGAATGTCAAAATATAAGCGATGTCATATATACTTTATGAGATATTAACGTTTGTTTGGCACAACTCATACTAGTTAACTGCCGCAGTTCCGGGTGTTTTGCGGTGATTTGTTCTTGTTGTGACGTCACGCTGATTCCTCGTATAACTTAGGTTAAATTATGGCGGCAGGTTTCTCTCAAATTGCCATTTCCCTGTGACTTTTAAAAGCATGTTGTGTTTGTTTGTACTATTGCTTCACCCAGTAATATTTCTCTTTACATCACAGCACAAGAGTCCTATATTTAAACAGGTGGTCACACAGTTCCAGAGTCCTATAGATGTTCATACAGCACAGTTTTATTAGCCGCATGTGTCACCCTGACATCTGTGGGGAGCTAATAAATCTAACCATGCCACCAGAATACCCAGAGTCCCTTGCGCCACTTAAGAAAGCCGAGCAATCAGGAGTCGGAGGGAGGGGGGTGCTGGGAGCTAATCGTGCATTCCTTTATAACTGGGAACTGGTAATCTTACCGGTTCAAAGTTCATGAGCTGGGACGTGACGTCACTAGAGCTGGTATTTCTTATTCCAAACTCGTAGGAGCCTCAGCAGCCCCAACCTCAAAAATCCAAGATGGCTGATCCGCGCAACAACAGTATGGTATAAATGCTATTTAGCACTTCTGTCTTGTTTGTGTCTCGTTAAATCAGCTGTACAAACAGCACGGCCTACTTCTATCTGTGTGGACATGAGGCTGCAGTGTTTGTATGCGCAAAATGCCACGAAATGCCTTGTTATCAACTGTTATTGCTAACAATGGCTAGCTGGCTAGCGAGTGGATCTGACCAGTGAACAGTGAACTTCCCAGCTCAACTTTTCTGCAAATGGAATGCTAACAAAACGGATGTGACATCATTTAGCCTCCACATCCCAGTTCTTTTGCGATAATGGAACGCACGATAATCGTGCATTCCTTTATAACTGGGTAATCTTACGACTTCAAAGGTCATGAGCTGGGCGGTGACGTCGGGGTTCCTCTGCCTTTCCGACATGCTGCCACTCCGAACGTTAACTTCCATCATTCGGACTGGCGGTCGTTCACCTTAGAAGCCGCAATGCCGACCTTAGGTTTAGGCGTGGGGGTGGGAGAGGTTAGGTTTTGGGTTAGGGTCTGGGGGAGGTTAGGTTTAGGCATGGGGGGAGGTTAGGTTTGGCGTGGGGGTTGGGAGAGGTTAGTGAAAAACGGGGAATATAGACCCCCTTTCTGAGTGCCGATATTTCGGAGTGGCAGAACGTCGGAGTGGCAGCACGTCGGAGTGGCAGCATGTAACCGGTGACGTCACCAGAGCTGGTATTTCCCATTCCAAACTCGGAGGAGCCTCAGCAGCCCCAACCTCAAAAATCCAAGATGGCTGCGCCGCGCAACAACAGTAGTAATCGTAGTAATGTTGTTTAGCACTTCTGTTTTGTTTGTGTCTCATTAAATCAGCTGTACACACAGCACTGCCTAACTTCTATCTGTGTGGACATGAGGCTGCAGTGTTTGTATGCGCAAAATGCCGCAAAATGCCATGTTGTCAATTGTAATTGCTAACAATGGCTAGGCTAGCGACTGGATCTGACCAATGAACAGTGAACTTCCCAGCTCAAGTTTTCTGCAAATGGAATGCTAACAAAACGGATGTGATGTCATTTAGCCTCCACATCCCAGTTATTTTGCGATAAAGTAACGCACGATAACCTCGCGTCACCAGGCTCTTCCTGAGGAGAAGAGCCTGGTACGTATTACTACAGGCAGGATGTCCCGCCCCGTGTTCTGGTCCTGTGTTCTGGTCCGCAGTGTTTTCGTTCCTCCATAGAAATGCAGCAGTAGGCAGCCTAACCTCACCAGTCGCTAGTTCGAGAAAAAATAAGAAGCATGGCCATACCATATATATATATATATATATATATATATATACACACACACACACACACACACACACACACACACACACACACACACACACACACACACACACACACACACACACACACACTTTTTTTCTCTCTTTTTTTACATGTTATGTTTGCTTTTGAACTGGAAAATAAAATCAGACCAAACATTGACGACAAAGGACTTCTTAATTGCTTGAGTACACAGCCCGACTGAAATCATGCACCAGTGGTCTTTAGTTGTAAGTTTTATTTCGAAGAAAATCCTTTTGACACTAAACTCATGCCCTAAACTCGCCTGGACTACTGCAACGTGCTCCTGGCCGGCCTACCTGCCACCGACATCCGACCGCTTCAGCTCATTCAGAACGCTGCAGCCCGTCTGGTATTCAACCAACCCAAATTCTCTCATGTCACTCCCCTCTTCCAAGACCTCCACTGGCTTCCCATCTCTGCATGCATCAAATTCAAGACACTGGTACTGGCCTACAGGGCAGTACACCAGTCAGCTCCCCTGTACCTGCAATCTATGGTCAGGTTCCAAACCTCTCAGCTCTCCCTTCGCTCCTCCACCAGTGCAGGACGCCTCGCCCCTCCCTCGCTTCGGGGGCTCAAAAGTCGCTCATCCCGATCTCGACTCTTCTCGTCCCTGGCACCACAATGGTGGATCGAGCTTCCACCTTCGGTCAGGACAGCTGAATCACTGCCGATCTTTCGGAAAAGACTAAAGACGCACCTTTTTCAGGCTCCATCTGGGCCCTTCTTGATCTAACCTCTTTCTCTATCTTTCTAAAAAAAAACACTAACCTGAACTAAACTTATACCATTGTTCCTTCAGAGGTTCTAGTTGTCATAGACTGTGTTGCATAGTTGATTGCTCTATTGCTGACAAAAATGTGTTATTGTAAGTCGCTTTGGATAAAAGCGTCTGCCAAATGACGTAATGTAGTGTAATGTAATGCCACTCGTTTAATTTGGCTGCTTTACTATGGTGGTAAACGTGGCTGCAGTTGATAATGATAACTGTAGGTGGCAGCAGAGTACTTGACCCGACCTAAATGTAGTTGCAATGGCAGCAGGGCAATTTGTTGATGTAACAAAAGTATTCAGATGGCATCATAGCTCTACTATGAACTTGAACATACCCTTTTGAGGTTATGCATTGAGAACTGAATATTCCCAAAGTCTGAAAAACAAGAATGCAATGTAGAATGAGTACTCTTACTCTTGATAGACATGTTATAAGTGAATAGTATATGAAAAAGAAAAAAGAAAGAAAGAAGCATGACACTTTGAATTGATTGAATTGATTTTGAATTGATTGATTTGATTAATCATCACTCAATATAATTGCAAGTCACTCTTAGCTAAATAACACATTTGTGCCTTTATCTCTGTTTCTACAGTATTAACCAGGAGTGGAGAACTCGTGTGATCGAAAAAGAACAGAAAACCTACAAGAGGGTGTTGAAGAAGTCCCAGTCTGTCGAGACCCAGACAAACAACACCAATGTTGTCAGCAACAAACGCCCCCAGGTCCCTCCTCGAGGCCTGGGTGCAGGTGTCACAGGCCACACCTCAGTCCCAAGTTCCAAAGACAAGAAGGGCAAAGACAAGAAGAGCAACAGGCTGCATTTGCTCATGTCCATCACCCAGACTCAACCTTCTGCTATGGTATGGGGGAAGTCATGGAAGTACAACAAATGCTTGCCACCACCAACTGAAGGCACCACAGCTGCACCAGACTGGGGCCAATGTTGGAGGTTTGCTTCCCAGCAGCCTCACTCTGAAGCAGGCACGCCTTGGGAAAACGGGCCCAACAAGATGGATCCTCGCAGCCTTTGTCTCTGGGACAAATCTGCTTCCAGGATGATGGAATCACAGGAGCTAGACCTGAGCCTTCCTATGGAGGAGTGGCAGATGTCGTGGAAAACATTGCAAATGCAGAAAGAGAAAGGGGAGAAGTCTTCCTTAAATAAAGGAGAGGATGTCCATAAATCTTGGAAGTTCACCTCATTAGTGGAGAGTCAGCACCACAATGAAGCCTTGTGTTCATCTGAGTGGAGCGAGTCATGGAAAGCCACCAAACCTCCAAGCCAGCAGGCTCCTGCTAATGGTCCAAATAATGATCTGACCAACAAGGCTGTAAATAACAAGCAGGATGGGGATGGGAAGCTGAGCTCCAAGTGGGAAGAATGTTGGAGATTTGTCAACCACCATCTCCATGACAAGTCCAAGGTTCCATCCCTTCAGAAGTCTCAGAGTCCAGAATGGGTGAACTCATGGAGAGCAGCCACGTTGGTTTCCAACAACCACAAGAAACATGAGCCCTCTCTTGGCCAAGGCCACAGTGATATCTATGAGTTACACCCCCATAAAGTCATCATGTCTGTGTCTCGTGAGCAGAAGTACAGATATCTGTGCAGCTTAGAGTTCTGTAGTGAATTGAAGCCTCTCTCTGAATGGAGCAAGTCATGGGAGGTGACCAAAAACAACTCAAACCCGTGCGAGGAATTTGAGAAACTCCTGAAGGCCTTGCCACCAAAGATGGAGGGTAATTTAGAGGCACAAATGGTGGAGAAGAAAGCAAAGGAGCATTATTCAACATCAGAGAAAGTAGACCCTTGCTATGAGCAACTAAAACATGAGGTGATTTATTGGCCAAAGAAAGATTTCACACACAAAATGCAGCTTGACCTGAAACGCCTGAAAAACACCTTGACAGACTCAGAATGGAGGGACTCATGGAAGACTCTGAAACACCATATTAGGATGGAGAGAAGAAGAATGAGACCTCACCCCTCCAGGCCCTTCAGAGAGCCTGAGGCAGGAAGAGAGAGGCCCATTGCCTCTGAGTGGAACGACTCGTGGAAATTCACCAGCCAGCCTTTGCGTCAGGAGGCTGAGCTTTGGCAGCACCTTGTCGCCATGGAAGTTGCCCGAAACAGGCCGGCTGGGGAGCAGACCTGGGGAGAATCCTGGAGGGTCTCTAGGCAACTTTGGCAGCAGGGTTTGTCTACCATGCCCCAAATCCGACCCAACCGGGCCAGGGACCTGAACCACTTTGCAGCCATACGAGTTCCCCGAAATGGTCCGACTGGGGAGCAGACCTGGGGAGAATCCTGGAGGTTCTCTAGGCATCAACTCCGATCAGAACCTGCGCAGGGCACACAGCAACCCAGACAAGGAAGTCAGGGTGTGGCTTCCCACCACCCTGAAGACTCACAGCAGACACAGAGGAGGATGGTGAGGTCAACAGCTGACTGGCAGGAGGCCTGGAGGGTCTCAGAAACTTGGTTCCACCATGACAGACCCTCCCTCACTCAATGGATGGAATCCTGGAGGTTGCCCGCCTTCCACGCCGAGCGCTGGGGCGAGCAGATGCCGAGACACAACTGGATGGACAAGTCAATGGAGATTCAATCCAGGAGAGAGAAGCTTCCTTTGCAGAGAGCCAAAGCCAAGATGAGCCGGTCCTTCGACAACCAGGTCTTCATGGAAAGGTACCCAGAGAAACAGTGGAGCTCATCATGGAATGCTGGGTCTCTTCTGAGTCATCAGGGTTCTTCGGAGATGCTTGGGAAGAGCTCTTCTCAGCAGCAACAAACCAACGGGCATGGATCTAAATGGGGATGGTCTTTTAGGCTGGCCAACCCCATGCCCCACATGGAACAACACTGGGTGGAATCATCTGCCAACCCCAGCCATTATATGGAGATGTGGTCAAGAGGAAAGTTCATAAGAAGCCACCTCTACACCAACTTCAACAAAGACCCCGCAGCATTCAAGCTTTGGGGAATCTCATACAGATCCCTGCAGGGGGGCAACTCTCAGCGCAAAGCCAAAGTGAATAAGTCCATGGTATCTGATGATCCTTGGCTGATAATGACCATGAACATCAAATCAAGAAAGTCTATGTACTCCAAGATTGAGAAAGAGAAGGGATCAGACAGGAAGTGGGCTGGATGCCACCTATTAGGTAAAACCCAGCCACGTCCAAAGAGAGGTTCTGCCTTGGTCAAGAATCCCAAGATGGAGGAGGAGAACAAAGACAAGTTCTTTGAAGAGTGGGCAGAATCTTGGAAGTCCTTTGTGCAGCCAGGGAGCCTGAAGAAGCAGATGCCTGTCAGGTCCCTCTCAGGTTGGGGTGAGTCATGGAAGTTCCTCCTGCCACTGTACCTGCCTCAGAATGGAGACAAGGTCAAGTAGGAAACATGGCTCAATCAGAAGACGGGGTTCAATTCCACACTCAGTTCAGTCAATTCATAGACAGTGTTTTCTTCAGAATCCAATCCTTCTAAAGCGATCTAAGACCATTGAACATTAGGTCACATACAACCCTTGAAGGAATAAATAAAAGTGAAGTTTTCATATTTCATAAAACCAGGTAGTTACACTCGTGAACATAGAAAAACCATATTCAGATAGAGACAGACAACCAAATGCTATACGACAGCTAAAAAAATTAATCAAAACACTGTATTTGGCCCCATGCAGTTGTCCCACCTATTGACATACAATATGAAACATAGTAAAAGAAACTACTTTTGAATTGAACGAAATTAGACAGTATGTTCATTCAGCTTTTTGCTTTTTTTTATACTGTGGAAAAGTGTTGGAATGTGAGAAGAGAATGTGTTGAGAAGGTGATTAGGTCAGGGTCAGATACTGTTGTGGAAAGGTTTTGAACATAATGTAGCATATGAGGACAAAGCACATCGCCTATCTAAAGTGTGTACAATATCAACATTGTATTGTATTTTAATAAAGGATTTTGAACCTTGTTGTGTGTATATTATCTTGTGTACCTTAAGAATGCGGGTTAT
Organism: Poromitra crassiceps; assembly: GCF_964638095.1. Taxonomy (NCBI): domain Eukaryota; kingdom Metazoa; phylum Chordata; class Actinopteri; order Beryciformes; family Melamphaidae; genus Poromitra; species Poromitra crassiceps. The sequence goes on along the minus strand of NC_139629.1, from coordinate 15,915,575 downwards.
CCAGAGGTTTTATGGATTTACATTACAAAACAATATTAAGGCATTCATATCATCATCGCTGTATACGACCGAATCACAGCCAAGACGATATCACAATACAACAGCACAACCTCTCCTGTGATATTGCTTAAATAGTTTATAGATTGAAATACTATAAGTAATTCCCATGCTCAAAGACTTCTTCTCAGATCCAAAATTAAAAAGTGCATCATCTGACAAGTCCATACCCGATGATGCATTAACCATTTTATTTTATTTTCATACTGCTAGCCCAGGGGTGGGCAACTATTTTTCATGGGGGGCCACATGAGAAACCCAGATTGTTGCCGGGGGCCGAACAAATATTGTCATGCCGTAACCCATGGATGGGCAACTTTGATGATAGAGAGGGCCACAAAAAAATGTCCTCGCTACCAGATTTTGCTGAGGGCTGAACGGCGCCAGCGCGAAAAATTTGGGGCATTTGAAGCCAGGTTTAGAGGAATAACTCATTTTAAATGAACAATTGTGATGTCATTATTCAGTCTTAACCACCAATATTTGTTCCTTTTCCTCACTCACTCCTATGTCACCACCTGCTCTCCCTGCAGGGCTTGAAATTAACTTTTTTCACCACCTGCCAATATGGCTGCTAGATTTTAAAGTTACCAGCCAATTAGAATTTCCACTAGCCGAAATGTTTTTCTTGAAATAAACCAGAATATGAGTGGGTTAATTTAAGCATAAGTATCAGTAAGTGGCCCGGGATTCTCAAAGCCTGTGTTGAGGGTCACACAAGAACAAAAATGCACTCTTGAAGCTAAATAAATCCAAAACCAACAAGTTAATTATTTAAATTTCTACTTCAATGTAGAACAGTCATTTCTTACACATGAGATTACTTTTAGCCTTTTAGTCATAAATATTATTGAAAGATATTCCATATTCCAGACTGAAATGCTATAACAGAAGAGTATTGCCCAGAATGACATGAACATTTGGACACTTATTCAGGGGGTATATTGCATGTTGCGTTCAAGTGCACTGTAAAAAAAAAAAATTGCAATTCCATCGCGGGCCGCCCAGGGGGCGCCCGCGGGCCGCATACGGCCCGCGGGCCGTATGTTGCCCATGTATGTGCTAGCCTGTCACCTTACAGTGCTGGATCAGGCTGTTATTCATTGCAGGGACTTGGAAATGCTATTATGGAGTTATGACAACATGACATACCCAGTAGCTTCATAGAAGATTATAATATTCCAATCAAAGAACATCAGCCATGTCTCAATAATAATTTGGGGGCCGTCTGTCTCTCCATACCTCTCCATACCGATACTGACTTATATGGGCTGATATACAGTATTTATACAGTCAAGTTTCTGAACATAATAGATCATGTGTGCTCTGTCTGAAATCATATCTGATAAAGCATTAAAACATTAAACTACAGAAGTGTTTTTGAGGCTGGTTAGCAGTTTCACTCTTTAGTGAAACTTTGTGTTTCCTTGAGTTTTGGATTGCTGTCTCTGTTTTGTGTTTGATCAGCGTGACACAAGCCAAAGAAAAATGTCCATGCTGCTCTTTAAATCTTCAATCTTGAAACAAAATAATTGTCCCTGTACTGGAAACCAGAGTTGATTCTGTTAGTGCAGAATGTTCCACTGTGAGCTTATGGTGGTTACACTCAGAAACACATGGACACATGTCTGTCTTTCATAATGCATTTATTTCAAACACACCTTACAAAGCCTTGTGATCACCAAGAAAACGGGCAAGAAGTTGAGAATCGGAGGGAACTTGAGGGGTGGAGGTGGGTGGGAGGAGACGGGTTATGGGGCGTGGAGGTGGGTGGGAGGAGAGGGGTTATGGGGGTGGTTGGGAGGATGAAGATGATGAAGGCTGAGTGAGATGTTGAGAGGGATGCTAGTCGGTTTTGTATTCAGCCATGAAGTTACAATTCAGCCGTCCAGTCCTGTAGACAACGTTCACACACTGAAAAACTGAAGAGTAAAGTCCAACCTCACATCACACGGTTTCTCTGAAATCAGTCTCTTTTTTTACACGATGACTACCAGAAGATCTTCATAGTAAAGTAGGCCTAATAGTAATAGACAGTTCAATACACACTTTGTTGATTTACAGCTTACTTCATTCTATCTGAATTGTTCTGATGTGGTAAACCCTATCCATGTGGTTCTCCAAGAGGGTTAAAACAAACATTAAGAAATATGAAAGCTTGTGGAAACCAAAAATAAATATGTTTTGAGTTTTTCACTCCACAGAAAAATGTGTTATTAACCTCCCAGTAAAACTTTTTTTGCTGAGCCCTACCTGTGAAACTACAGGTAGGGCTCAACAAAAGTTTTTATTTTCACTCATCAGGCATGAAAATATACCCTCTATAGTTAAAGTATACTCTTTGTCTCACATTTGGTTTGCTGGGATCTGGTCACCCTAAAATTAGATGAGTATATTTCTGCTTAGGCTAGATGTTCATAGGTCTATATTTCCTACATGCCTTAAGATATTCACATAATTTTTTTCTATAGGTTAAGCAATTTTGCCCTTGCATAACTTAACTTAACTTTCTGACTGCTACCATGTCAAGTTTGAAAGCTCTCAGAGCTTGTATTATTACTCTACATGAGTTTAAATGTCTCAACTCCCATACGGCCAGCCTATATTTTGGTTCTTTTTTACACTTTATAATAACGTTCGGTCATAAGTCATTTATAAGCCTTTAGTTAATGATGAACTAACCATTTACAAATACATGGATATACATTTGTAGATGATTAATAAATGTTATGTTAACATATACAAATGTGTTATAAGTCATCTATAAACCTTTAGTATGAAGTGTTTCTCACTTGTAAATGATGTAAATAATTTACAATTAATTTACAAGGTTTTCTGCATCACCTAATCTAAGGTGTAAACCATTCATGACACATAAATGTGTTACATAGGCTTACAAGGGGGTAGCTCTTTTTGTCAAAATTGAAGCCAATGCGGAAGTGTCCTCTTTGCCTGCAGGGGGGACACATTGGTTTGTGGACTTCTGTTTTGAAGCCTCAAGTATGGCCTCAGTAAACACTTTCCTAATGTGTTTATGGTCTCAATCGCTAGTTTCAGACTATGTTGTAGGGACGTTGATTGACAGGTCACTTGTCCACTGATCACACAGCTCACCGATCACAGACCAATAGCAGGCCATGCTCTGTGGGAAACCCCTGGACTTGTGTTGAGATCCAAGATGGCAATGGCCAAAATGCATTACGTGAGGCGTCAAAAAACAGAAGTCCACAGACCAATGGGTCGCCCCCTGCAGGCCATTTGAAAGAATGCAGGTTTAAGTGCACTTCTACATTGGCTTCAATTATGACAGAGCTACCCCCTTGTATGTAACACATTTATGTGTGATGAATATGGTTTACACTTTAGATTAGGGGATGCAGAAAGCCTTGTAAATGAATATTAAATGATTTACACATCATTTACAACAGGTGAGGAACACTTCATTTACTAAAAGTTCATAGATGACTTACAACGCATTTGTGATATGTTAACATAGCATTTATTAATCATCTACAAATGTATATTCATGTTTAGTAAGTGATTAGTTCATCATTAACTAAAGGCTTATAAATGACTTACGACTGAACGTTATTATAAAGTGTTACCGAATCCATTTCACATAATGAGAGACCTTAAATATGAGGAAAAACATTGTTGTGTTTTGTTCTACCTCGGTATCGGTATCTTATAATTTTGGGGGCATTGTCACTAGCCTAGTATGTCATGCTGTCATAACCCCCATAATATCATCCCCAAGTCCCTCCAATGAATAACAGGTAACAGGCTAGCAGTACTGTACATACATTTAAAAAATGAAATAAAATGCTTGCCAGACGATGCACTTTTTAATTTTGGATCCTGAGAAGACTTTCCGAGCATGGGGATGGCTTTTAGGAGTATTGCAATCTATAAACTATAATACTATTTATAATTGTTTTGTAATGTAAATCCATAAAACCTGGGGATACCCTGCATTTTTATGGTAAGGTGCATAACATACTATAGGTGGAACAGAACACACAATACAAAGTTTACAAGTTTAAAATCATTTAATGAGATACAATATGTTGAACTTGATATTGTACACACTTAGATAACATTTCCAAAACAGTAACCCTGACTGTCACCTTCTGTCAACACATTCTCTTCTCATGTTTTATTGTGTTTATATGTGTTAATATTAAACATTATACTAACATTATCAATCAGTGTTAGAGAAACTGTCCCTAACCACAGGCACAGTCCCTAAAACAGTGAATGCACCCATCCCTGCCTACTGGCCCAGGTACTGATAATGACTAATTGTTGCTTAATTGTGGCAATGCTTATTTAGCGCTCTGAAATAAAATCATTTGTTTTTGACAATTTAAAGAAAAGCAGAAAGCTGAATGAACATACTGTCAAAATTCTTTCAATTCAAAGAGGGAATAGAAACTGATTCTTGGCTTTTCTGACCATTGTCATACCAGTAATTGTATGTCAATAGGTGGGACAGCTGCATGGGGCCAAATACAGTGTTTTGTACAGTGATTTATTTTTATTAGCTGTATTATAGCATTTGGTTGTCTATCTCTATCTATTTTAATGCGTTGCTTTGACTAGATTAGTTTTATCCCTGGACCTGCTGATTATTAGACTACAAAGTTGCTCTTTTCTTTTTCTTTTCGGAAGAAACTGCAAATAGATCATTCACTCTCCAATTCCTTAATGTGATGAATGTTCATACTTTTACATAGGGTTAGAAGCTTTATTACCTAGATATTTGGATTCTGAAGAAAATCATGTCTCTGAATTGAACCCCGTCCTCTGATTGAGCCATGTTTCCTACTGGACCATGTCTCCATTCTGAGGCGCGTATGGTGGTAGGAGGAACTTCCATGACTCACCCCAACCTGAGAGTGACTTGACAGACATTTGCTTCTTCAGGCTCCCTGGTCGCACAAAGCACTTCCAAGATTCTGCCCACTCTTCAAAGAACTTGTCATTGCTCTCCTCCTCCATATTGAGATTCATTACCAAGGCAGAACCTTTCTTTGGACGTGGCTGGGTTTGACCTAATAGGTGGCATCCAGCCCACGTCTTGTCTGATCCCTTCTCTTTCTCAATCTTGGAGAACATGTACTTTGTTGCTTTGGTGTTCATTTTCATTATCACCCAAGGATCATACAATCCCATGGTGTTTAGCTGAGTGCCGGCCCCCTGCAGGAATCTGCATGAATTTCCCCAAAGCTTGAATGCTGCGGGGTCTTTGTTGAAGTTGGTGTAGAGGTGGCTTCTTATGAACTTGCCTCTTGACCACATCTCCATATAGTGGCTGGGGTTGGCAGATGATTCCACCCAGTGTTGTTCCATGTGGGGCATGGGGTTGGCCAGCCTAAAAGACCATCCCCATTTAGATCCATGCCCGTTGGTTTGTTGCTGCTGAGAACAGCTCTTCCCAATCATCTCTGAAGATCCCTGATGACTCAGACTCAGAAGAGACCCAGCTCTCCATGACGAGCTCCACTGTTTCTCTGGGTACCTTTCGCTGAAGACCTGGTTGTCGAAGGACCGGCTCATCTTGGCTTTGGCTCTCTGCAAAGGAAGCTTCTCTCTCCTGGATTGAATCTCCATTGACTTGTCCATCCAGTTGTGTCTCGGCATCTGCTCGGCATGGAAGGCGGACAATCTCCAGGCTTCCATCCATTGAGTGAGGGAGGGTCTGTCATGGTGGAACTGAGTTTCTGAGACCCTCCAGGCCTCCTGCCAGTCAGCTGTTGACCTCACCATCCTCCTCTGTGTCTGCTGTGAGTCTTCAGGGTGGTGGGAAGCCACACCCTGACTTCCTTGTCTGGGTTGCAGTGTACCCTGCCCAGGTTCAGATCGGACTTGATGCCTAGAGAACCTCCAGGATTCTCCCCAGGTCTGCTCTCCAGTAGGCCCATTTCGGGGAACTTGCATGGCCGCAAAGTGGTTCTGGTCCCTGGCCCGGTTGGGTCGAATTCGGGGTATTATAGGCCAACCCTGCTGCCAAAGTTCAGCCTCCTGGCGCAAAGGCTGACTGGTGGATTTCCACGAGTCGTTCCACTCAGAGGCAATGGGCCTCTCTCTTCCTGCCTCAGGCTCTCTGAAGGGCCTGGAGGGGTGAGGTCGCATTCTTCTTCTCTCCATCCTAATATGGTGTTTCAGAGTCTTCCATGAGTCCCTCCATTCTGAGTCTGTCAAGGTGTTTTTCAGGCGTTTCAGGTCAAGCTGCATTTTGTGTGTGAAATCTTTCTTTGGCCAATAAATCACCTCATGTTTTAGTTGCTCATAGCAAGGGTCTACTTTCTCTGATGTTGAATAATGCTCCTTTGCTTTCTTCCCCACATTTTGTGCTTCTGAATTACCCCCCATCTTTGGTGGCAAAGCCTTCAGGAGTTTCTCAAATTCCTCGCACGGGTTTGAGTTGTTTTTGGTCACCTCCCATGACTTGCTCCATTCAGAGAGAGGCTTCAGTTCACTACAGAACTCTAAGCTGCATAGATCTCTGTACTTCTGCTCACGAGACACAGACATGATGACTTTATGGGAGTGTGACTTATGGGAGTGTGACTCATAGATATCACTGTGGCCTTGGTCAAGAGAGGGCTCCTGTTTCTTGTCGTTGTTGAAAACCAACGTGGCTGCTCTCCATGAGTTTGCCCACTCTGGACACTGTAACTTCTGAAGGGATGGCACCTTCGACTTGTCATGGAGATGGTGGTTGACCAATCTCCAACATTCTTCCAAATTGGAGCTCAGCTTTCTATCCCCATCCTGCTTGTTATTTACAGCATTATTGATCAGATCATTATTTGGACCATTAGCAGGAGCCTGCTGGCTTGGAGGTTTGGTGGCTTTCCATGACTCGCCCCACTCAGACGAACACAAGGCTTCATTGTGGTGCTGACTCTCCACTAATGAGGTGAACATCCAAGATTTAGGGACATCCTCTCCATTTAAGGAAGACTTCTCCCCTTTCTCTTTCTGCATTTGCAGTGTTTTCCAGGACATCTGCCACTCCTCCATAGGAAGGCTCAGGTCTAGCTCCCGTGATTCCATCATCCTGGAAGCAGATTTGTCCCAGAGACAAAGGCTGCGAGGATCCATCTTGTTGGGCCCATTTTCCCAAGGCGTGCCTGCTTCAGAGTGTGGCTGCTGGGAAGCAAACCTCCAACATTGGCCCCAGTCTGGTGCAGCTGTGGTGCCTTCAGTTGGTGGTGGCAAGCATTTGTTGTACTTCCATGACTTCCCCCATACCATAGCAGAAGGTTGAGTCTGGGTGATGGACATGAGCAAATGCAGCCTGTTGCTCTTCTTGTCTTTGACCTTCTTGTCTTTGGAACTGGAGACTGGGGTGTAGGAGCTTTTGCTTGGGCCTCCAGTTGGACCTGAACCAGGGCCTCCAGTGCGGCCAGTTGGACTTGAACCCGGGCCTCCAGTGAGGCCAGTTGGACTTGAACCCGGGCCTCCAGTGCGGCCAGTTGGACCTGAACCCGGGCCTCCAGTGCGGCCAGTTGGACTTGAACCCAGGCCTCCAGTGCGACCAGTTGGACCTGAACCCGGGCCTCCAGTGCGGCCAGTTGGACTTGAAGCTGGGCCTCCAGTGCGGCCAGTTGGACCTGAACCCGGGCCTCCAGTGCGGCCAGTTGGACCTGAACTCAGGCCTGGAGGAGGCACCTGGGGTCGTTTGTTGTTGACAACATTGCTGTTGTCTGTCTCAGTCTCGCCAGGCACAGGCTTCCTCTCCACCCTCCTGTAGTTTTGTTGTCTGGCGATCAAACGATTGGCCCAGTCCTCATTAATACTGTGAAAACAGACAAAGGTTTAATGATAATTGCCAATGCATAATTTAGCTAACAGTCTGATCCAGAGTACTCTCAAAGCCAGACCCATGACAGTTTTTATGCTGATACACTACGTTACTGCATGCTGCAGATCTCTCTCTGGGTCTGATACACTACATTACTGCATGCTGCAGATCTCTCACGGGGTCTGATACACTATGTTACTGCATGCTGCAGGTCTCTCGCTGGGAAGAGATGGGAGAGTGACTATTTTAAAGGTGTCTTTTAATTTGAACATTTTTATAACAAAGACATGCAGGCAGACAGACAGACAGACAGACAGACAGACAGACAGACAGACAGACAGACAGACAGACAGACAGACAGGCAGGCAGGCAGACAGACAGACAGACAGACAGGCAGGCAGGCAGGCAGGCAGACAGACAGACAGACAGGCAGGCAGGCAGGCAGACAGACAGACAGACAGACAGACAGACAGGCAGACAGACAGACAGACAGACAGACAGACAGACAGGTCTTACGAAGACATAGCGCTCCTTTCCATCCTCTCCTGCTCTTGTTGGCTCTTCTGGTTGTACTCTCTCTCTCGGATCTCCCAGACGTTCTTCATGATGGTGGCGTCGCAGGCGACCATCTCTGCGTTCCTCTCCCCCGACATCCTGTCTGCTCAGCCGGGCTGCACACAGACACAAAAACAGGGTTCTGCAAGGTTCTCTCTCTGCCTAGCCGGGCTGCACACACACACACAACAACAGGGTTCTGCAACGTTCTCTCACTTCTCTGTCTGCTTTGGTTTATCAAAACAGTACATAAAATAAGCACAACCAAACATCAGATGGCAGGCCGTGTTTAACTAGGGTATATATCTTTAATGTTACAATTACAGCTGAAAATGGCAACAGAAATAAGTTTGTGATATCTCCACAATTTAAATCAAATGGTGTCTACCGGAACCTGTTGTTGTTAACGCAACATCATGCTAATTTGGTCTATTGTGTTGATCCTTGATGTTGTGTGCCTGAGAAGCATGTATTCCATGTGTTTTCATCAAATAAATCAAATGAAGGGCAAATATCTACAATCAGGAAGATGGAAAATAGGTTAATCTCCCAAAATGTTGGCGTGTTCCTTTAACCAAGTTGTTTTAGTTGCCTAAACTTAACCAATGTGACATTTTTGACTGACTTTTGAAGCATTTTCTGAAAATTGTGTAGAAAAATGCATTTACGCTTCGAAAATCATAAAAGTGGTTCTCATTTGTGAAGATTAACTTGCTGAACACGAAGTTCACTGGTCATAAACTTTTGTTAAACACAGACCTTATTTCAAGCATTTAATCAAAATCCCCGTACAAAAATCCCATTGACTTAATTACAGTAGGAACCCAAGTGTTAACATCCAGGTCCTCCGGACTCATTCCTGCGGTACTCTACCATGAGACAAAAGGTTTGACAAAGACACTTATTTCATATCAAGGTTCTGTAATGAAAGTTGTATACAAATCATGGAAGGGTTTTGTTGTGCCTCTTAAAGCCGGGGGTCCCTAGCAAGAAGGGGACTCATTTATTTTCACTATAATTCCATCCATAAGTAACACGATGACGGACTATTTTGGTCATGGGTTTCATACACTTTCTGTAATAAAACATAAAAGCAAAACTATTATCAGATGGGGGACCCTGGGACAAAGTCTTATCAGATGGGGGTTTGTGGCCTGATTTGTGTGAATTTAGGGTCCTTGACGTGAAAAAGTTTGAGGACCATTAAAGTATTAATCATCTGTACAAGAATTATTCATCAGGAAAAAGCATAACCTGTTAGACTTTTTGAGAAAAGTTGCCATTAGGTAGTAATTAGAAAAAAAGAAGAAGAAGGTGTAACCCTGTTTTTACTGTGCATATGACAATAAAACCTCAAATCTTAAATTTTTGTCAGTTCCCACAATTTTACCACAAGCAAATCACATAAAACTTTGCAAATTTCATTTCAATTTCTGTGAAAAGCCACTGCAAAATCAAGCATTTTTTATCACAACAATCACAAGAAAATGATGTGATGTTTTACAGCCTGAGAGGAAGAAGGTAAGATCTTACCAGTGATCCTTGGTGTGAGCAATCCTGTGTGAGACTTCAGCCTGGCTGCAGATGTCTCTGCTCCTATATAGCTTTGAGAGCCATTAACCTGCATGTCTAAGCAGCGGGCAAGAGGCTGAACCTAACTAAAAATAACACGCACTCTGTAACACGCACACACACGTACACACAGGGCGATACAACGCCCTCCTGAAGACCTGCTCCCCGCTGCGCCCTTTCTAAGTTTACAGTTAGCGGTCGTTAAATCTGTCATGTGAGAGGGATTTTAAGGCTTAACCTCAAAGTAAAATACACATATCATTCGGATATGTTTCATGAAAGTCGAATCAGCATCATCCAAGATATTGCAATGTGCATGACTTACAATTAATTAAACAAAATGTTGCAGCACCCTGTTGCAATATTCAGTATAATTTTGAAATGCTGGAATGAATGACATGCATATTTCCTTCAAGTTTCATCAAAATCGAGCCAGATGGAAGGAACGGGCCGAGACACTTTAGAGGTCACATGTCTCCGGTTGTGAGAACATTGTGAAATCACTTTTCACTGGTGAGCTGAATCTCAGAGGAGAGCGCAAAGAAAATGACTGTACAGCTGCTGCACAGCGCTGAGCATTTTGAGGAGCAAGAGGAAGAAGAAGACCAAGACATAGACAAAGAAGAAGAAACAGAAGAAGAAGAAGAAGAAGAAGAAGAAGAAACAGAAGAAGAAGAAGAAGAAGAAGAAGAAGAAGAAACAGAAGAAGAAGAAGACGACGAAGACGACAAATGAGAAATACATGAGGGTCCAATAGACCTTTCCGGACCAAAAATGTCATTACACTTTGAAGTAGCTGTATCTTTGAAATAATGTGTTTTTAACCCACACAGCACAATGCCTGAGTAGGCACAAGCATGTTTATTCTGCATCCCCCGGGGCTCGAACTCTCAACCTTTGCCACCAATGGCAAGTCATGATGTTTTTTTTCTTTTATGATCAAAAATAGATTGTCTTTGTAGTCAAAGTTAAAGCCATTATAATTTCATTTTTTGAATCGGCTAGCCGACACATAATTGTATACATGAAATTCCTCAGCACAGCATGAAAGATGGGGACATTGCTAGTCACAAACATAATAGCACTTGTCCATCTTGGAAGCTTAAGGAGGATTCTAAATGCCACCTGGAGCTTTTTCATTTTTGTTTGACTATAAATGCACCACAAGTGGGCAGTATAGAGAGGAGTACAGTAAGCTTTAAAAATAGATGTTTTAACACCACCTGTACACATAAAGAATTTGCATGCCAGCATATTGGCTTGTGCATAGAGTTTACAACACTGGCGCTTCACTCATCACCATCATCATCATCATCATTATCATCATCACATAAATCATCCCTGATGATATGACCCAGATATCTTACTTTGTCCATTACATTTAGCACTTGGTCTGTCAAAAAAAATCTAGGGAAATGCAGCTTCTGATCCTCCTTGGTTTTCACAATCATGACTACACTCTTTTTAGAGTTAAACTTAATGTCATATTGCACACCATATTTTGAGCATACTCTGAGCAGTTCCTGTAAGCCAGGCAGCACTATACGGAGACAGGACAACCAAATCATCAGCATAGGTTTAACAGGTGACAATATCTAGTGACCCCATTAGTCACTAGAAAGGGTGCAGAAACGCTATTACTCCATCTAGCATGCATGGTTTGATGTGAATACCAAAAATGCAAGATCCTTATCAAATATGGGGGGACCCCTCACTCTCGTAATTTAACAAACAGTTTACCATGCTTTATCCTGTCAAATGCTTTGGACGCGTCAAGGAAGCACATAAATATTGTAGTGTTATGTCTTTTATACTTACTAACAACTTATTTCAATGCATATATACACAAATTTGTGCTGTGCTTATTTTTAAAACCAAAATGATTGTAAGTAGTAATGATGTAATCTTGAAGCCTATCCAAGATAATTATTTCTCATACTTTGGAAAGTATGCTAGCCAAGGCTATTGGTTTCTAATGTTTCATTACTCACAGTGGACTTTTCCATTTCTGATGAGTTCCATTTGGGCTCGCTTCAGCTCCATCAGCCTTTCAAAAAGAAATGACGACGACCGTTTTGGCAGGAATTGCAGGCATACAGGCCTACCTTGATGATGTCATCTGCTATGATGCAACTCAGCAGGATCATGATAACAACCTACGGAGGGTGCTGCATGTCCTGAATGATGTGGGACTCAAACTAAACAAATGTAAGCTCAGACAGACCTCTCTAACTATGGACTGGGGGGTTATACTTATGTAACCGGTGAACTTCTGCATTGTGTTGTGTTGTCAAAGGATGGGAGCCAATAACCGGGATATCTTCAACTTGTTTATTTCTGAGATAAAATGATAAAATAAACCATCATCCACTCTGCAATACGTCTCCCCCACAATCCTCTTCCAACAGGGAACAGAGTAAAGAGCGGACATTGAATTCAAATTCAACTATGGTACGATATTAAACGGACAATGGTATTGTGCACTACGCCCCTGGTTACGCTCCCAAGTCTAGGTCTGGGGACAGCAACATAAAACCAGACAAAAACCAATTGAAAATGCAAAGAATATAAATGCATTGTTACAGAAGTTTAAATGAACAAAAACCAATAAAACATTTACCAGTTATGACCCTTTAACATAAACCAAAGTGCATGAAACAAACAAAAGAAAGCGTGTCACAGATGAAGTGAGGGGGCTTATGTAGGCAAGCAGAGGTGGCTGCACTCCAATCAGCACCAGCCAAGCTGCACCTGAGAGAGTGGAGCCAAAGACACAACCCACTGCAAGATAGTAACCCCCAATGAGGAAGTACAGCACGGAAGTGGCATCACACTGGTCCGACGAAGAATTAGGAACGAGGACGTAGGACGTACCTGACTCTGCAGGTCCATTGACGAGTCCATATGAATATCAAGAATATAATTATACCGGCCGTATCACCGAAAGATGCACTACAAATATAAAAAGAAATATAAGAAGAAGAAAATAAACAACGCAGTCGTAACAACATTATTCTGAAGACTGGGTTAATCACACTGATCACCTTAGTGGTGGCAATGAGGGAGGGGCAAGTGCTGCTTTGTCACTTTCCCCACCCAGATTTACCCTGCTGGTCCCACTGGGGGATCGAACCCATGACCTTCCGGTCACAAGCTGGCTTTTCTAACGTTTAGGGCACCACTTCCCCCTGAAGTCTAAAATCTTTGCTAAAAATCTTTGCTATTGCTCCTGGGACCTCAGATTACCGTGAACTGAGTGGCTACCGGTAGCCTTTCTGCTCCTGAGATGGCCACATGCACTTTATAGCTATGTTGCTCAGCAACTGATCAAACTGTTGAGGAATTTAACAGACAAAAAAAATCAGAATGTTAATGACTTAGTTCCATTGCAATGGTCAGCACAGGCAGGTCTGACATGGATCACTTACAGTAAACATAGAGAGGAAAACGATATATTGTACATTATATACAGTATGTACATTTAAAGATGTAATTACTGTATTACAAATAGGCTATCATCAGAGGAAGTAGTGATGAATTCCTAATTTGAGCTGAACTGTACTGGACCTCAGGCAACACACTGAAGAGACTTCATCACTCAGCACAGAGAGTCTCCTCTAACTGTTAGTGAGTCTTAAAGTGGAGGGTCGGTATGTATGACTATCTATATCCTAAACCAGGGGTGTCAAAATCATTTTAGTCCACGTGCCACATACGATCCAATTTGGTCTCATGTGGGCCAGACAAAGAAAAACAATGCATAATGACTAAGAAATAACATCTCAAAATTGACCCGTTTCTTTCATAAGGACACATTTTCACACAGTGTTATCCCAACTAAATAAATTATCAAATCTACTGTCTGTAACTGTGCATTACAATTGATGGCAACTGTACGATTCTCCATAATCAAGGGCACTGAAAATAGTTGACGCTTTAGTGAAGAATACAGAAAACATGAATAGGCTACTTAATATTTAACTCGCTCCTGAAACCTGTTACCTCTTAGCTTTCACAAGTACATCCCATTGGATTTAAGGACATAGACCCTCCTCAGTGAACTGTTACTGAGTCTTGGGGGGATATGTATGACTGTATATATCCTAACTGACACTGATTTACAGTATAGCTCATAAATGTCTGCAGGCGTGTGGTGTGTGTGTGTGCACGCGCGCGCATGCATGTGTGTGTGTGTGTGTGTGTGTGTGTGTGTGTGTGTGTTTGTGTGTGGTGGATGGTGTGTTGTATTAAAAATAGAGTGGGACAGTTTGTTCCATCTCCTCTGGTTCCTCCTGTAGCTCACATGTTCTACACATACAGAACATTCTGACCTGGGGCTGGGCCATAGGGCTGAAATCAATATCATGATAAGGATGTGTCTTGATATCAATATATATCACTCAGTGTTGGACAGTAACATAACAACTATAATCTAGTAATGTAAGCCTTACATTAGATGATGGGCAAATTTGATGATAGAGAGGGCCACACCAAAATATCCTCACTACCAGAGGGCCAGATTGTGACCGTGCACTTCCACCATAGGATACTGTAATGCTATCACTCAATTAGCCAATTATAGCTAAGTACTAATTCATCCTCAGACCCTCCCTCAACCAGAGGGATTCAAACCCCCATCCTGCTGACGTGTCCTGAAGCAAGACACTGAATCCTACTAGGCCGGGAGCCAGCCCCGTTCAACTTGGGGCCGTTTGGTCTCAGGGGCAAAAAAAAAAAACTTTTTGGGACAAAAATCATGTAAATGCAAACAATAAGGTACTGCAATGACATAAATAGTCATGCATGCATGCATGACATTCTGCAGAAAGTGTGCAGGAACATAGGGGCATTCTGGGGCTTGCTGCCTTTTCAGCCACAAAAATACAAAGAAAAGCTGTTCGTTTTACAAATGCTCCTGCCCTTTTTCCAGCACTTTATGGTGAATATCAGTTCCTCACTTGTATTTAGAAAACTGCCCAAGTCCATAAGCTTCAATTTGTGTTAGTGCTTAATCTCTGTGCAACAAAAGCTGTGTTAAAGCCCCAAATGTAAACACATTTGAAACAAATCTAAGTATTCTACAACACATGCCAGCCATTTGAAACAGAATTTGGTCATCGCGTAGCTACACCACAGCATTATAGTACATCAGGAAAGGAAAACTACTGTAAACATTATTTTTTGTTTAGAGTCTAGCACAGTATTAAATACTGAGTATCTCATGAAAAACTATTAATATTGCATCTTTTGTGTTTAGCTACGTCTCACATCATTGTAACATTGTAGTGCAGCAAGAAAGGAAAACTACTGTAAACATTTTAGCCATATTTCTTGTTTAAAACCTAGCTACATCACACATCTCCTGAAACACCATTTAGCTACATCACAGCGCCATCTCCTGAAAAACATTAATATTCCACCTTTCTTGTGGCTACATCACAGCATCTCCTGAAAAACATTTATAGTGGATCTGACTTGTTTAGCTCACTCAGATCCCATCTGAAAAACAACCAGTCGGGTGTAATAAGTAAATGAGGTTTAATTGTAAAGGTTTAATTTAGAACTCATCCGCGGGCCGGTCTGACTTTGGGCCGCCAGTTGAATAGCCCTGTTGTAGGCCTTAGAGTACCAATCAAATATTTTGGCCCAGAATCCCGTTAATGAAGGGCAGAACCAGAAGGCATGAGATAGTGTGCCCTCTGACACCTGACTAGAGTTTTATATTTTTGTGCATAGCTGCTTCTTTTGACACCAGACACAAAGGCAAAGAAAGGCAATTTAAAAGAGCAGCGTAGAAAACAATAGGCTACATACAAAATATAATGTTGCAGGAGTGGTCTATGAAAGAACAAAAATAGGCACATCACTTAATAAGAGAAACAATATAGTGAAATTAAATGATAGTTATTGTATACATGGATGCGATCCAATTCATGTCCAATGTCCCGAATTTAAATCCTCGTCCAAAATATATTTAACTCCCAGAGATTCCAACGGTTTCTTCCATTTCTGCAGAAAAAGTCCTTCCATCAATATAGTGTCCTATTTGTTTCCAGAGTCACAACCTCGGAGATCAGAGAACCGCTTACTTCACCATGATGGTTTTCCTTGACAGCATTAAAAGCGATTGAACCACTTCCTCTTGTGTCAAGAGAGCCAGGGATGTTTCCAAGCAGACATAAAAGTGGATTTGCTGACACCTGCTGACCTATTGCCAGAACTACAGATTTAACTGGTCACTGGAGGCAAGCCAGTTGAAAATGTCAAGGCATTCAAATAACGTGCATGGTTTAACACATAAGAGGAGAGGAGGGAGAGTGACTCGTATGCCTAACACAATTTACGGCATAAATTGATTTGATTAAAACCTTTATAATGGATTTTGATGGGAAAATCTTTGGTATTTTACATAACACTGTACATACTGTAAGATGTAAGATGCTATAGTACTTACTTATTTGTAAATAATAGGATATTTCTGCACCTCTGGTTAGATGAAATGAGTTAATATGCTTAACTTTAAGGATAACCCATTTTAAGGAAATGATACAGTAAGAAGTGAAACTGTCTGCTCCTCTTCCCTCTTCACGCCCCACAGTCAAACCTCAGCTGGACCCACTTTACAGTTTTTCATCCAGTTTCTCACAAAGATGATCGTTTCACTGCTACGATGGAAAGAGACAGAGACATAGAGAGGGATTGAGAGAGAGGGACACTTGTGGGTACCCATGAAACCCATTTTCATTCTTGAGGAAGAGGTCAAGGGACACCTTGGAAAGAGTTTTTCCCTCACCAACAAAAAGCTTTGGAGTGTTATCCCCTTTCCTGACTTGCAACTGAGCCCGCTGCTACAGCATCTGAAAGACACTATATGGAGAAATTACCAATCAGGAGTGCAGGGGGAGCATAGAGGGAATCACTGTGCACTTCACCTTAATGCCCCTAGGGGGACTCACTGTGCACTTTCCCTCAACCCTGGCCTCGTTTTTATGTGGTGCAGCTGCTTCTATAGAGACACTGCGTAACGCGTCATCATTCATAAACCACGCCCAAGATGGGGGGAAAACAGAAAGCCCCCCTCCAATCCTGGCGTTCTCCTATGTCACGTGCATGGTTGCGTGTTGCAGAAAAAGATCATATATACGGAAGATGAACACTCCAACTTACTTCCTTGACAGCTAGATTTTTCTTCTCGCCAATTCTCAATGGCTTCCTTGTTTTGCTCAGGAGTTTAACTGGCGATTTTTTACATTTGTTGTCTGCGCAGCCCACCACACAACAGCTTTTAGCTATGTTTAATTCAAGGAAAATGATACTGGTGTGTGGAAATGAACGGAGCCTTTCCCCCGTGATGGGCGTGGCCTATTTCATGCAGTGTCTCTATAAGTGACATGTGTGTCTGTCCGTCCGTTTGTATGGGATGTATTTGAATATAGAAATATATGTTTATAATACTAATAAATAAATAATAATGCAAAATTAAACTTTTTTTTTATGGCTGCCACGTGACGTCATTATATAGACTTTGTCATCATGATCACTGGGGAGTAACGTGACGTGGCCAAGAGCATGGCAGCTTAGACAGGTGGCTCCACAGTCAAGCAGCTAATTTATCCTGATAAAATCGAAAAAAGAACTACAAAGACTTTTACCATAAGTAGTAGTGATACCAGCACAGTCCAGGATGCCTGTCGACGTACCACCAGAAACGTCCAAGAAGAACAGACTAGGGCGTTTGGCAAAACCTGGCCCAACAGATACTGCCAGCCAACAAGGCGAAGCGAACAGGGCTAACGCAGCAGCGGTCTCCAAGGCTAACGAGGCTACAGGCTCTGATGGACATGGAGAAAACATCGTGGGTACTGACTTTACACCTGCCAAAATGGCCAGGGATATAACCAGCATATATGCCCTACTGAAGGAAACATCACAAACCCAAGATAATTTTTTTTAGGGTTGTGCTACAACCCAGGTTTTACGAGCGAGAACAAGGATTCTCACATATGCTATAGTCGCTCCTAAGCAGCGCTACTGGATGCTGTCCTTTTTCCTCTGAAAAATACCTTTCTATAAAACCAACCGTGATGCACCTGAAGGCATCCTGGCCCACCTTGGCTGTGATTGGCGCAGCCACCCACATCCACCCACGTGTCGAAGACACAGTCTGCACCGATCTGGCCAAGGAAGTCACTCCAACGCATCCAGCCCACCATAAGCGAAGCAAGGGCAGCAAGGCTGGAATTGTGAGAATCCTCATTCTCACTCGTAAAACCTGGGTTGTAGCACAACCCCAACGTTTTACTTCATTTTGAATCGTGAGACCTAAGGCTGGCGACATGGGGCACATGGCGTTTGCCCATGGCAACCCGGGGCAGCATAAACGAGTGACCGTGAGGCACTACCGCCTGGCGGCTGACAAGACAGCATGCGAGAAGGGCACACTGGCCACATCGAGGCTATAGTAGCCTTTTGCACAGTGTGGTTCAAAAGACTGAATAATGTGCAAAAACAGTCAAAACAGCCAAGACTATACATTGTCTTACATATGTGACTGAATACAGGCACGCAGTTAGTCAGTTTATTTTGTGTTGAAAGACTCATCCCTCTTTAGTGTTTCCATTCATTTGATGTCATGTCACTCCATTTTCCAAAGTGCCAGCAAACAATGAGAAACTGTCATTTTGTAATTCCATCTTGTTTCCAGCTTACAGCATTTCAAATTCACTACACTGGCAGATAATCTTGCTGGTTTCAATACATGTCACTTGATACATGCCAATATGACAAGAAATCATCACAAAACAATGAAACACCACAATAAATAGTAAAGACAATGATAAGACAATTTAAACTTTTATCAAGTTAAATGTCCTGAAACAACTTACGTTCTCCTGAAAAGAAGAGAAATAAAATGTGTTGAAACCGGTGAAATTAACTGCCAGAGCAGTACAATTATTTCACAATAAAACAAAATAAACAAAATAATACTAATATTAAACTAATACGAGTAAATAATTCATAAAATAAGCTTGATAAGTGTGGATAAAAGCTAAAATAGCGCAATAAGTTGGTAAATTTTTGCAGTGGATTGTTCTGGCAATTGTGTTGCCTCATACCAACTCTAAATTTGGCTGCAAACATGCCAGTGAAAACACAGCCATGGATCTCATGTCAAAGTAAAAAAATAACATGCCAGTGAAAACACAGCCATGGATCTCATGTCAAAGTAAAAAAAAACATGCCAGTGAAAACACAGCCATGGATCTCATGTCAAAGTAAAAACACATGCCGGTGAAAACGCAGCCATGGATCTCATGTCAAAGTAAAACTAGAACGACCGCAACGCGGACTTATGCCTCCGCCATTAGTTCATTCTTGAGTCCAAATCGCCATTTGAGGCAAATTGGAAGAAATTCCGTCAAGGCGCTCCTGTGATGTTGCGTTACAGAGCTTGGAAATTGGGTGTGTGAGGTCACAGTGACCTTGAACTTTGACCACCAAAATGTAATCAGTTCATCCGTGAGTCCAAGTGGACGCTTGAGGCAAATTCGAAGAAATTCCATCAAGAGATTCCTGAGATATCGCGTTAACAAGCTTGAAAATGGCATTCGAGAGGTCACAGTGACCTTGAGCTTTGATAACCAAAATGTAATCCATTCATCCTTGCGCCCAAGTCGACGTTTGAGCCAAATTGGCAGAAATTCTATCAAGCCATTCTTGAGATATCGCTTTAACGAACTTGGGAATGGCATTCGTGAGGTCACAGTGACCTTGACCTTTGACCATGAAAATCTAATCAGTTCATCTTTGAGTCCAAGTCGATGTTTGAGGCAAATTTGATGAAATTCCGTCAAGGCATTCGTGAGATATCGCGTTAACAAGCTGGAAAATTGCGTTCGAGAGCTCACCTTGACCTTTGACCACTAAAATCTAATCAGATCATCCTTGAGTCTAAGTCGATGTTTGAGGCAAATTTGATGAAATTCTGTCAAGGCATTCGTGAGATATCGCGTTAACAAGCTGGAAAATGGCGTTTGAGAGGTCACAGTGACCTTGACCTTTGACCACCAAAATCTAAGAAAATTTTCTCCTCTTCGAGTCAGACCAGCTGACAGACACCCCCCCTGCCTCCATCTGAGTGCAACAGAAAAACATACATGGCTCATACGTTGTCGTTGTTCCACCCGCCCCCCGTCCGCATTTAGTTAATTTTTACCCGCCGCCCGACCCACCAATTTACAGAAGTGTATTTTTTACCTGCCCCCCCCCCCCGCATTTTTTTGTGGGTACCCGGTGGGGCCCCGCGGAACCCCGACCCGGTGCAGGACTCTGACGTACGGACGTACGTACGGACAGACAACCCGGATCCATAATGCCTCCGGCCTGGCTATCGCCGGAGGAGGCATAAAAATAACATGCCAGTGAAAACACAGCCATGGATCTCAAGTCAAAGTAAAAAAAAACATGCCAGTGAAAATGCAGCCATGGATCTCATGTTAAAGTAAAAAAAACATGCCAGTGAAAACGCAGCCATGGATCTCATGTCACAGTAAAAATAAGCATGCCAGTGAAAACACAGCCATGGATCTCATGTCGCACAGTAAAAAAAACATGCCAGTGAAAACGCAGCCATGGATCTCATGTCAAAGTAAAAAAATAACATGCCAGTGAAAACACAGCCATGGATCTCATGTCGCACAGTAAAAAAAACATGCCAGTGAAAACACAGCTATGGATCTCATGTCAAAGTAAAAAAATAACATGCCAGTGAAAACACAGCCATGGATCTCATGTCACAGTAAAAAATAAACATGCCAGTGAAAACACAGCCATGGATCTCATGTCGCACAGTAAAAAAACATGCCAGTGAAAACGCAGCCATGGATCTCATGTCAAAGTAAAAAAATAAACATGCCAGTGAAAACACAGCCATGGATCTCATGTCGCACAGTAAAAAACATGCCAGTGAAAACGCAGCCATGGATCTCATGTTACACAGTAAAAATAAACATACCAGGCCCTTGCCGATCACAATGAGGATGTCACCATCTCCAATGACATCACAATGGAATGACATCATCAGCAGTGTGCGAGCAGGTGCTATAAGTAGGACCAGTTCAACTGTTCATGTTCGAGACTTCAATGACTTCCAGAATAGCAGACGCTGCTGAGGTGGGGCCAAGCACAGAAGACTTCCTGGCTTCAGCCCACCACCGAAATCTCGAGATGTGGAGGGTTTATGAACACAAAAGAGGTGCGCCCAAACAAGTGGTGACCGAGGCCCAGTGGAAGCCATGGATCTCATGTCACGCAGTAAGAGTAAACATGCCAGTGAAAACACAGCCATGGATGTCATGTCACACAGTAAAAGTAAACATGCCAGTGAAAACGCAGCCATGGATCTCATGTCGCACAGTAAATAAACATGCCAGTGAAAACACAGCCATGGATCTCATGTCACACAGTAAATAAACATGCCAGTGAAAACGCAGCCATGGATCTCATGTCATAGTAAAAAAATATACATGCCAGTGAAAACACAGCCATGGATCTCATGTCGCACAGTAAATAAACATGCCAGTGAAAACGCAGCCATGGATCTCATGTCGCACAGTAAATAAACATGCCAGTGAAAACACAGCCATGGATCTCATGTCACACAGTAAATAAACATGCCAGTGAAAACACAGCCATGGATCTCATGTCACAGTAAGAAAAAACGTGCCAGTGAAAACGCAGCCATGGATCTCATGTCGCACAGTAAAAAACATGCCAGTGAAAACACAGCCATGGATCTCATGTCACAGTAAAAAAAAAAAACATGCCAGTGAAAACACAGCCATGGATGTCATGTCACAGTAAAAAAAACGTGCCAGTGAAAACGCAGCCATGGATCTCATGTCGCACAGTAAAAAACGTGCCAGTGAAAACGCAGCCATGGATCTCATGTCGCACAGTAAAAAACGTGCCAGTGAAAACGCAGCCATGGATCTCATGTCGCACAGTAAAAAAACGTGCCAGTGAAAACACAGCCATGGATCTCATGTTGCACAGTAAAAATAAACATACCAGGCCCTTGCCGATCACAATGAGGATGTCACCATCTCCAATGACATCACAATGGAATGACATCATCAGCAGTGTGCGAGCAGGTGCTATAAGTAGGACCAGTTCAACTGTTCATGTTCGAGACTTCAATGACTTCCAGAATAGCAGACGCTGCTGAGGTGGGGCCAAGCACAGAAGACTTCCTGGCTTCAGCCCACCACCGAAATCTCGAGATGTGGAGGGTTTATGAACACAAAAGAGGTGCGCCCAAACAAGTGGTGACCGAGGCCCAGTGGAAGCCATGGATCTCATGTCACGCAGTAAGAGTAAACATGCCAGTGAAAACACAGCCATGGATGTCATGTCACACAGTAAAAGTAAACATGCCAGTGAAAACGCAGCCATGGATCTCATGTCGCACAGTAAATAAACATGCCAGTGAAAACACAGCCATGGATCTCATGTCACACAGTAAATAAACATGCCAGTGAAAACGCAGCCATGGATCTCATGTCATAGTAAAAAAATATACATGCCAGTGAAAACACAGCCATGGATCTCATGTCGCACAGTAAATAAACATGCCAGTGAAAACGCAGCCATGGATCTCATGTCGCACAGTAAATAAACATGCCAGTGAAAACACAGCCATGGATCTCATGTCACACAGTAAATAAACATGCCAGTGAAAACACAGCCATGGATCTCATGTCACAGTAAGAAAAAACGTGCCAGTGAAAACGCAGCCATGGATCTCATGTCGCACAGTAAAAAACATGCCAGTGAAAACACAGCCATGGATCTCATGTCACAGTAAAAAAAAAAAACATGCCAGTGAAAACACAGCCATGGATGTCATGTCACAGTAAAAAAAACGTGCCAGTGAAAACGCAGCCATGGATCTCATGTCGCACAGTAAAAAACGTGCCAGTGAAAACGCAGCCATGGATCTCATGTCGCACAGTAAAAAACGTGCCAGTGAAAACGCAGCCATGGATCTCATGTCGCACAGTAAAAAAACGTGCCAGTGAAAACACAGCCATGGATCTCATGTTGCACAGTAAAAAAAACGTGCCAGTGAAAACACAGCCATGGATCTCATGTCGCACAGTAAAAAACATGCCAGTGAAAACACAGCCATGGATCTCATGTCACAGTAAAAAAAAAAAAGATGCCAGTGAAAACACAGCCATGGATGTCATGTCACAGTAAAAAAACATGCCAGTGAAAATGTAGCCATGGATCTCATGTCACACAGTAAAATAAACATGCCAGTGAAAACACAGCCATGGATCTCATGTCACACAGTAAAAAAAACATGCCAGTGAAAACGCAGCCATGGATCTCATGTCGCACAGTAAAAATAGCAGCGAGGGAAGTCAGAGCCTCACCAGATATACAGGCTCACTGTAAGCTGTAAAAGTTACTGTAGGGGTTGTATGCAAACAGACAGACAGACAGACAGACAGACAGACAGACTTGAAGGAAATACATCAGGTAAGTCCTGGCATGCCAAGGGCTTGACTAGCTCAATTCACTGATTCAATTCAACTAAATATTCAATATGAATATCAATTCAATATGCTTTGGTTCAAAATGGTAACAAACTGTAGTTTAATGCAGTAAAGATTGATGCATTGCAGCCTGTTGCATATGGGATGGAGATTTTATTAGTTTCTATTAGTACTTTCTTATCAATTATTTTATTAACAGTTGGTGCTTTCGAAGTATGAATCATTTAGATGTGTTGAAAAAGATACATATAAACACCCTGCTATTATGTGTTGAAATGTAGCCTTATAGCATGTGTGCCATGTGTCTAAAACAAATGGATGTTGTGAAAATGCCTCATCAAGTGATAGAGTCACGCCCCCTTCCTGGTTTGGCATGGAACCCAAGAGATTTAATTCTTCATTCATTTAGTAAAATGCTTATAAAAAGAGTGTTACTTGGTTAAACCAAATGATTCAGATATATTTCGACATACAACATTTGACTCAGACCAAAACTAAATAAATGAATACATAAAGGGGGGGGGGGGGGTAATGTTCTATGGTCACTTGTTGTGATTCTGAGTATACTGTAGCTGAATGGCCTGGTTGGTCCAACTAAATAAATAAAAATAAGTAATAAAGTCACTTTTTCTTCTTTTTCCTTCACAAGTTGGGAGTGAGAATGTGTTGAAAGCCCGTGTTGTATGATTGGCTAGTTATGATCGCTGCCAGTGAATTTCAGGGTCGATTTTAAGATTATTTTAATCACTTAAGGCACTACACAGCTTAGCTCCTACTTACATTTCCAAGATACTAAGCCCTTACACTACCGTGCGTTCACTTCGGTCATCCAACCAAAACTTGTTGGCCACACAGCATGCCGAACTAAAAACCAAAGGTGACTGTGCTTTTGCACATCTCCCCCTCCTCTAGATCAGCTGAGTTTGACTGTTTTCAACCAGTGGCTCTCAAAGTGGGGTCCGGGGACCCTCAGAGGTCCTTGTGGGGGGTTGCAGGGGGTCCCCAGTAGAAAGGGGGATACTTTATTGTCACTATAATTCTTTTGTAACCTCTTTAAAAAGGTGTTATATGAATTAAGTTTGACTGAAAATAGGGACTGTCCGATATTTATGTGGGGTGGTGCAGAATAAAAAACGGGGAGGGCATTTAGATTTTATTTCGACTACTGGGGAGGGCAAGGTATTCTATTCTGAGATAGGAGTGGGAGGGCATACAAAGTTTTTTTTTCTGTTTTGCATTAGTGTGCATTGTGTTTCACTATGTAGCCTATGTTCAGGGGCGGACTGGGATCATAATTCAGGCCGGGCATTAGATACCAAGCAGGCCAGGCCGATACGGGCCGACGTGCGTGCCGGCGTCCGAAGGAAAAATTTGGGCCGTTTGAAGCTCAATTTGGGCCATTTGAAGCCAGATTTGGGCCGTTTGAAGCCAGATTTGGGTCGTTTAAAGCCAGATTTGGGCCATTTGAAGCCCGATTTGGGCCGTTTGAAGCCCAATTTGGGCCAAGTCCAATTTTACAATGAGATGCACCCACTTTATACCTGAATAAAGTAATAAAACCACTAGTAAACCAGTAGGCGGCGCCTGGCCTGCTGTTCAGTGAGTGGCCTGGCTTGGCCTGCAAAAAATAATAATAATAAAAAAAAAATATATATATATATTTTTTTTTTTTGCAGGCCAGGCCAGGCCACCGGGCATTTGCCCGACGTGCCCGATTATGCAGTCCGCCCCTGCCTATGTTTAATATCCATCCACCCCCACGCAAATGGTTTTTTCCTATTTGGTCAAACTTCTGTGTGCTGCTGCCTGCAGCCGAAGAGACACTTGCCTAGCTCTGGAGGACATCCATCCACAATAGTATGTGTATGTGCAAACATACTATGGCTGAATAAATATAATAATAATAATTATAATTATATCATTAATAATAATAATAATTCTGATTCTGAATAGTCTACCCACATGGATTAGTCCCATCAGCTCCTTTCTCATATTCGCAGAGGTGTATCAGAATCAGAATCAGAAAGACTTTAATGATCCCCGGGGGGGAAATTGGGACAAGTAACAGCTGCTCGCACTCAGGCATGAAATATCCACATAACACAACATAGCATAACACAGTATCACACAGTATCTCCCTAAACGTAAAACAGTCAATACAATAAAATAAAATGCAGTAAAATGCAACAGAGTAAAATAAAATAAAATAGTATATAATATAATAAAGTAGAATAAAGTAGAATGTACAGTACGTGTCAAATTGCAGTTATTGCACACTGGAATTATATTAAATCAACTTGCACATTACATGTGGCGTAGCTAAGGCACAGTTAACCTATCGGCTGACTCAGTCTCAGGGACACTGAGTGTCTCCGAGGTGCTCCGAGGTGCTCCGAGGGGGGTCATCCCTATGTTCCCCGGGTCCTATGTTCCCCGGGTCCTATGTTCCCCGCTTTTCCCAAATAGGGTCCTATGTTCCCTGCTATGTTCCCTGGGAGAGGTTAGGTTTTGGGTTAGGGTCTGGGGGAGGTTAGGTTTAGACATGGGGGGTGGGAGAGGTTAGGTTTTGGGTTAGGGTCTGGGGGAGGTTAGGTTTAGGGTTAGTGAAAAACGGGGAATATAGAACCCGGGGAACATAGAACCCGGGGAACATAGACATGATCCCCTCCGAGGTAGCGCTGTTTGTTTCGCTGGAGCGCACCTATGATGCGAGCAAGCGTGCACACGCACAGTTAAGTTGTGGCTCGTTTTAAAGGTTATGTAACCAGGGACAACTGTCACCAAAAGACTTATTTTGAAGGAATGGAAGTCCTTCTCTTCACCTTCTTTCCAGGTGTGGCTGATCATGCTGACATGCTCTCTGTTATACAGATGGAAAGACTCAGGTTCCTGAGAACCAACTCATTTGGAAAGTTCTCAACTGGGACCCGTTTTTAACCTACTTTTTTTAACATAATATTTTTTCTTGATTTTTTTTATCCCATTTTTTATCCACCTGACAGGGAAAGCTTCGCAGTAGCCAGCCGCTTCTTTTTGTGTTTTCATAACTCCGACATTCACTCAGAAGACAACATGCTTGAAACTGGTTGCAGATGCTAAAGAGGTCGTTGGGTCACTGTTATTTGATTCTGAGCAGTATTCCTCTGGGACTTCTCTCTTGCCTTCATGTGACGTGAGCTGAGCTCACTTCCTAATTTAGAGAAGTCCAACTCATTCATCAAGAGACAGGCTGCTTGACCTTGTTACTTTCCAGACAGTTCTTCTCTATTTAAAGGACCTTTTGAGCCTTGTCTCCATGATGAGCCGCCTGCTGTCGTCTGCTGTGCTTTGAGTGTGTTCATTGCAGAGATGGGGACTTAGATTCGATCGAGTCACACTTAAGTCGCACACACAGTGACTTGAGACTCATCCCCAAAAGACTTGAGACTCGGAGTCAATATTTGGGACTCGTGAACAATTGTTATTTTAATTTTTTGTGTGCATTAACCTTAAAGCCCCCCTCCAGCCAGTTTTCAGCCTGTGTAAATCCTGTGTGTACAGTGGAAACGCACAGCTGCACGCGCAGTAACAAACTACATCACCAGTCATCATTTGCGCCAAAGATCGTCTATTGGTAAGAATCGAAGGCTTAGACCTTGTTCCAGTGCAAAATCATGGCTGCAGCACTGTTGTCCAAAAAGGATAAGAGCCTTGCTCCTGCCTTCAATATACGATCATTCTCTCCATTCCAGGCAGTAGACCGGAAACAGTATAGCTGCCTCTAACGCCACAATATTGTTATAAATATCAGCAACCAGCCAACAGATATCAAAGCTGGTGACTTATATGGAAAAGATATAGAAAGATCGTAACTCAAACTGGTTAAAAGTGATTATCGCAGCGTTTTGAGCCTGGTGAACACTTAGCAAACGTAGGCTAACACCAAGCTAACGGCAGATGGTATTTACTGTAGTACTAAATATTGTATTTGTCTATGACATGTCAAAATACAGTGGCAAACACTTTAGCTAATTAGCAGAGCAGGAAAAAACATCTACACATGAAATATCTTAAAAATGACAAAAATGACTGGAGGGGGGCTTTAAGGAAATGTCTACTAATAATAATATCAACTAATCAATGTTGATATGCTGATATAAAGGAGTGAGGATCACAGTACATGCTTTGAATTCCTTAGTTTTAGCTGTGCAGTGTTCTAAGCAGACCGGATGGCATGCAGCAGATGATAGAAGACTTGAGATTTGACTTGGAGTTGCAAAAAATGACTTGGGTGAGCATTGCTGGTTGATTGACCCAGTGAAGGTCTGTTTTCATAGGTCATCATTTCACTGAGGGAGCACACTGCTTCCGAGTATCTGACACTTCATGGGCTTGTCATATGTTTCTTCTCCATGGCTGTGTTTGCATTGTCTTTTTTGATTAGAAAGGGTCTATAGATTCCTTAGGTCTAGTTTGATATGGTAGCTATAAGTGTCATCACGCTAGCTTTAAAATGAGCCTGCCACAGCCTTTGAAACACACTTTATCTTCCGCAGATTCTTTTATTTTCATTTTTGGGGGGGTCAAATCCATGGCGGGCCGAAACATGGCCCAATGGCCCCAAATTGGTCGGCCATGCTCTAAACGCTGAGGAAAGGTGCTTCAATGCTTCCTTACTTAGCTCCTTTAGCGTAGGATACACTGGACCATCCTTTACGTAAAAGCAAATGCCATCCCACAATTCATTGCAGCAGCAAGGTCACGCACCATTTGGCCATTCACAAAAACGGACAAAAACAAACGATCACCACAAGAGGACACAGATACAAGTTACTGTTGCTTAGCTACCTTGCTAATGTGCTTATACCCAACAAATATTGTTCAGATGGCGACGACGTGGGTCTGGACAAAAATGGTTCAGTCAAAAACCGTAAGGGTCCAGTCAGGCTCTCTCTTACAAACCAAGAAATATTGATCATACTAACATTTAATCCAAAAAGGTTCATGACGTCTGACTTAGTTTTACAGTATTAGATTTTTCATGTGAAAAGACGTTATTTTTTGTTTTTGTCATACCTGACAGTTTCGACTGCTTTGCTTCCTGCAGCCTTCTTCAGAGACGTCACGTGATGTTGCTGTGACGTATATATGGATGGTTTATGTGGGTTTGGCCATCCCACCTACATAGGTGGGATGACCACCTATGTCAGGTATGACAAAAACAAAAAATAACGTCTTCACATGAAAAATCTAATACTGTAATGCTAACATTTAGACGTCGAATGATCGTTGTTTGAAAGTCCCATCAAGACGTCTCGTCATCGTTCAAAATAGTTCCAAAATGGAAGTTGCGCCAGCGCGTCAGCTATTCTGCTAGGTGTGCATTCAGCAGTTTTATACATCCTATATGTCCAGATTAACTACAGTATTATAGCGTGCTCATCTGCCCAACTGTGCATGTGCATGGTCCACTGCGGAGACAATATAACTACTGTGTATACCACTTTCCACCGTGCTATTTCAATAGCAGAGTGTCATTATTTACACGACCGCTAGAAGTATTGATACACGTATCTAGACATGTTGATATGCAAAACAAATTTGGTTCACAAATGTTGATATTGAATGTATCCTTGGTTTGCAGAAAAATAACATGCCAAGGTTTTCCTCTGATTGAGACTGGAAGCCTTCGGTCAGAGTCCATCACACTGAGCTGTCAGGAAAAAAGACTGCTGGCTAAAACACATCTCTTTAAATTTGTGGTCTCCCGTCCCCTTTAGTTTGGTGCTGATAGTTTTATGGGTGTGGATGTGTGTTGTTGTTGTGTGGAGGCTGTGAGTTAATAATAGCAGGCTGAAATGGGCGTCTTGTGTCAGCCTTGAGTTGAGTGAAGACGGGTCAGTTTTTCACTGGTCAGCAGACTCAACACACAACTGGAACCAGCGATTAGCACTGATCTAGCTATCTCTCAGTGTATGTAGCTTATTTAATAATAATAATAATAATAATAATAATGGTAATAATAATAATAATAATAATAATAATAATAATAATAATAATAATAATAATAATAATAATAATAATAATAATAATAATAATACATTTTATTTGGAGGCGCCTTTCATGACACCCAAGGTCACCTGACAGTGCATATATAAAACAATTCTGCATATAAAACCATACAATGCATATAAAAACAGCTCTGCATATAAAACCATAGACACACAATAAAATTAAAATGAGAGAACAGCAAGCTCCAGCATGAATAACAACATAATAAGAAGCAAAGACAATCGGACCAGTATGGGAGGGGGTTAGTGATTACAGTGAGTAGGCCAGTTTGAACAGGTGGGTTTTGAGGTGGGATTTGAATGTTGTGATGGTGTCAGACTGGCGGATGTGTGGGGGGAGGGAATTCCAGAGCCTGGGGGCAGTGCAGCTGAAGGCCCTGGCACCCATGGTACTGAGGCGGGAGGTGGGGATGGTCAGGAGACCAGCTGAGGACGAGCGCATGGAGCGGGAGGGTGTGTAGCTACTCCTGCAGGAGGGCGGAAAGATAGGTGGGGGCTAGATTGTGGAGGGCTTATAGGTGAGCAGGAGGTTTTTATAGTCAATTATGTAACAAACGGGAAGCCAGTGAAGTTGGATGAGGATGGGGGTGATATGATCGGATGATTTGGTGCGGGTAGTGATCCGGGCAGCCGAGTTCTGAGCTGAAGTCTGTTGAGCAGTTTGGTGGGGAGGCCGGAGAGAACAGCATTAGTAGTCAATCCTAGATGTAATGAATGCATGGACCTAAGACTTCTGTGCTGGATTTGGAGAGGGATGGGCGGAGTCTGGCGATGTTGCAGATGTGAAAGAAAGCAGTCCGGGCATAGGCGGAGTTTGACTTTTAGCTCTGGGGGGGCCACTTCTGCAGGAGACACACACACAAAACAAAATTGTCCGTTTTACATTTGAAATTTTGCCCGTTTGAAGCCAGATTTAGAGGAATATCTCATTTTAAGGCTGGCATCATCATGGTCTCTCTCTATTTATTGTTTAATTGTTTAAGTATAAGAATGGATATATAAGAAATATTAGAATATGAGTAGAATTACAGAACATTAATACTCATTATTGTATGTTTAGTAATGTAATGTATACAATTCAAAATACATACTACAGCATGCGCTGGGACGCGTCATCAGGCAGGCTTTGACCAGGTAGTGGGGATGGTCAAGCTGACAGGTGGTCGATTTGGCTTTACGGATGAGTTCAGAGATGGAGTGTTCTGTTGCTAGAGTGAAGCTCTATCTGTCTGTCTGTCTGTGTTGTATTTTGTGATTTTGTTATTCATTTTGTGTAAAGAAAGTCGTCCATCCAGGATTTTCTCAAAAATGTTGATGAAATCTGCATATTTTGTGTGTGTGTGTGTGTGTGTGTGTGTGTGTGTGTGTGTGTGTGTGTGTGTGTGTGTGTGTGTGTGTGTGTGTGTGTGTGTGTGTGTGTGCGTGTGTGTGTGTGTGTGTGTGTGTGTGTGTGTGTGTGTGTAACATTGCGGGAACTGGCAAAAAGTGCAAGTTGGGGGAGGGGGAGTAAATCGATCTATTTTTAGTACTAGGTACCTAATGGCAACTTTTCTCAAAAATGGCAATGGAATTTGCAAAGGTGTATGTGATTTTTTTGTTGTAAAAATTGTAAGTTGAGGAACCTGTTTTGCCATTTTTGCTGAGAAATCATGTCGCAATTTCCTGGAGGGACAAGAACATCAAACATCAAGAACATCAAACATCAGAACAAAATTCAATGCCACTGTGTTTTTTTGAAGTTATGTGAGCAAAATCCGTTTTATTCCCCCTCTTTGCTTGCCGGAAATGTGTTTGTTGTTGCTTTTGTGGTTTATTGCTTGTTTATTCTTGTGTCTCCAAGTGACAGCATGGCGTTCGCCAACTCGAAGCTCAGAGACCAATGGGAGAAGGTAGCGCAAAACTTAAGTGAGCAGAACAAGATGGAGGCGGAGAGGAAGGAGAAGAGCGCTATGAACCGGTGAGAGGGAGCATCATGTAAAGTCTACTTATTGGGAGGCGTCTGGGTAGTGTAGAGGTAAAGGCACTCTCCTCCCACCGCGGAGACACGGGTATATATATATATATATATATATATATCATTGACTGTATATAATATATATCATATATATATATATATGTTATCAGTAAGTATCAAGTCTTCTCTTCTATATATATATATATATATATATATATATATATAATTGACTGTATATAATAGCATATACTGTATATATATATATATATATGTTATCAGTAAGTATCAAGTCTTCTCTTCTATATATATATATGCTATTATATACAGTCAATTATATATATATATATATATATATATATATATAATTGACTGTATATAATACCATATATATATATATATATATATGTTATCAGTAAGTATCAAGTCTTCTCTTCTATATATATATATGATATTATATACAGTCAATTATATATATATATATATATATATATATATATATATATATATATATATATATATATATATATATATATATATATATATATATATATATATATATATATATATATATATATATATATGCTATCAGTAAGTCTCAAGTCTTCTCTCCATATATATATATATATATGCTATCAGTAAGTCTCAAGTCTAGGCTATCAGTAAGTCTCAAGCAATTGAAATTGTGATTCGAGTCCAACTCATTTGGCTCAAGTCTGCACCTCAGCTTCACACCAAAACATCACTGTGTAAGTATTGCCAGTTGTATTAGAGAGCAATAAACAAGTGTATAAATAGACAGTAGTGGGGAAGCAGTCGTAGCAATTTGCCCTGTAAAACATATTTGAAATAATTGTGAAAGTTCTGAATGATAAGGAGGCAAAATAACAAAACATAATAACATTTAATTATTGAAACACTTGTGTAGTGTGGCCCCAGTCTAACCTGTAACCTGACACACCATGCACCACATGCAACTTATGGAGTAAAGACGGTAGAGTAGAGTAGAGAGTAGAGTAGTAGAGAGACTCACCATCGCCCTCACCTACAAGGCCTGAAAGCCCCCTCTACCAAGGAACCTAGCTGCTACTTCTACAAGAACTTTCCATTGGATTACTCCTGTACTATCGGACTGTAAATTCTTATGTAATGCCTATTTAACTTGGACTGTAAATTCATATTTAATGCGTACGGTACTTAACACTATTCATGTATATTGTATGTTGGACTGCACTTGCAATGTTGTGATTCTGTCTTTTAGATATTTTCCTTTTATCTCTGAATATATGACCGCTACACTGCATACTAAGACAAATTCCTCGTAATCTTGCATATTGTGGCAATAAAAGTGATTCTGATTCTAAGAAAGAGACAGACAGACAGACAGACAGACAGACAGACAGACAGACAGACAGACAGACAGACAGACAGACAGAAAGACAGACTAAAGTAAAGGCTGCTCTGATTTAACATCTGTTTCATTTCAAACTGGTCTAACAGTTATTCTGAAGACAGGAACATTAAAGAGCTAAGCAATTTCTCACATGTCTGCAGTGTAAACTAATACAGGCACAGCAGGAGAGAGGGGAGAGAGAGGGGGAGAGAGAGAAGGGGGAGAGGGAAAGAGAGAGGGAGAGGCAGAGAGAGAAGAGAGGGGGGAGAGAGAGAGGGGAGAGAGAGAGAGGGGAGAGAGGGGGGGGAGAGAGAGAGGGGAGAGAGAGAAGGGGGAGGGAGAGGGAGAAGGGGGAGAGGGAGAGGGGGAGAGGCAGAGAGAGGAGAAAGGGGGGGGGGGTTGAGAGAGGGGGATTGAGAGGGGGGAGAGAGAGAGGGGAGAGAGAGAGGGGGAGAGAGGGGGGGGAGAGAGAGAGAGGGGAGAGAGAGAAGCAGGAGGGAGAGAGAGAAAGGGGAGAGGGAGAGGGGGAGAGGCAGAGAGAGGAGAGAGGGGGGGAAAGAGAGGGGGGAGGGAGAGAGAAGGGGGAGAGAGAGAGGGGGGAGGGAGAGAGGGGGGAGAGAGAGAGAGGGGGAGAGAGAGAGGGGGAGAGAGAGATAGGGACTGGTTCACTAACTAATTAAAATCATCAACTGCAGTGAATTCAAAAGCCAACTGTGGCAGCGTTATAGTGCCTTGCTCTGAACAGGACCACACAGATCTAATGTAACTCCGGCAGCGTTTGGCTCATTTTGATGCTATCAGCTTCTGCGTTCCCCTGAAATGGAGCTCTGCTGTGATGACAGCCAGGAGGAGGCCCAGAGACAAGCTGACGCTGGAATCTGATCAAAAGGTTTTCCACTGTGCAATCAGTGCAGGTTAGGTTAGGCACTCCTATACCAAGTCACCAGGCGGTGACCACACTACAGGCATATCTGAACAATCCAAGGGGCTAGCTCATAGCTCCATTTGTGAAGCCAATGCGGAAGGAACTTAAACCTGCATTCTTTCAAATTCCTGGAGGGGGCGACTCCACTAGCTGCAAAAAGAAGCCTGGTTACATGGATAGATAGATAGATAATTTTTTATTTCTGTGTCATGCACCATATTCAAGGTGCCCAGCCCGTCTGGGCTTACAAGACACAAATCATTCAAGTTCAACAATGGAAGTGAATGGGAAAATAACCATACTTCTCACTTATTGATGGCACCAGTAAACACTTCCCTAATGAGTTTATGGTCTCAAGTTTCAAGTCTTCTTCAATACAGCATGATCATTTTGTAAATGATGGTCCCATTTAGAGTAAAATAGACAATAAAAAAACTATGTTTTGAGGCGTGATTGACAGGTTGCCTGTCCAAAGATTACACAGCTCACTGATCATAGACCAAAAGCAGGCTGCTCTTCTTGTCCAAATTCACGTCACTTCTGTCTCTAAGATGGTGACGGTGAAAATGTCAACCTCAAAGCTTCAAAATGCGAGTCTAAAAACCAATGGGTGATGTCACGCTAGCTATACCCAGATATTTATACCGTCTATGGTCAGATTCCAGACCGATGGACATTTGGGAGGTGGTTCAGCAGGCAAGACAAGGCACAATGGCCTTGACCGTCATGCAGCTGCTGAGTCTCATGGTGCGGCTCACCCTCCATATGAGATGAGATGGTTTGCCAGGTTGCATTTAGACCCACGACATCACAAACATCACATGGTAAACATATCCCCAACAGCCAGGGAGGACCTGGCATATTGGGGGACCCCCCAAATGCTGGAATACTGTTGAGGAGAGTGGCCTGGCCTCCTATGTGTTGGTGTTCACAGACCCCTCCCTGATGGCTTGGGGTGTGTGAGTGGGGGGGGGGGGGGGGGGGGAGCACCCGGCAGTCAGTCGGTGGTGTGTGGCCCCTTGGCTGTCGCCCCACTTCTGACTTTGTTTATGTGATTTATCAGATAATTTCCTGACTATTATAAGCATAGAAAAGATGTGAAAGTTTGACATGAATTTTTAGGCTGGCATCATTCACTGAACCCTTATTCATGTCTCTGAGATCATTGGGCTTATACCCACATTTACAATGATGCCGAGAGTACAGAGTAAAACACACATACAAAAAGAAAAGGAAAAGAGAAAACAAACAAACAACAGCAGCACACAGCCAAATCAATTAAAAACTGTAACATTAATGAGTGGTGCAATTTGCCATTTTATATTGACCCAAATGTACAACTGTGTCCAATTGCAATGTATGTTGCCAAGTATTCCAGGTGTGTGCAGTCACACAGTTTTTGCAAATTCAGTCTTTGTACACATTACTTCGGTAATTCGTTACTCGAATACAGAAGTAATATATGAAGGCAATTGTCATTAAGGGCTTTGGCCACGTCCCGGTATTGTGTTGTGTTTGTGTAAGGTCTGTGTGTGTTCTGGGCTTTTATTTTGTAGGTCGGCATCGGTATCGGTCAGCCGCGATATCGAGTATTGATACCGGTATCGATTCCGGTATCGGTGTCGGTACTCGATATCGGTACTTGATATCGGTATGATGCAAATCATGACCGCCTGCCCGCCCGTCCATCGGGAATTTTATTATAGAAAGAGAAACCAATGTCTGACATGGGTGGGAAGCCGGTGGGGTATGAGTCCTGGTCGCTGCACTAGTGCCTCCCATAGCATGTGAGCGGAACGGGGCGCCGAGAATTTCCGCTCATCGCTCACAGAGCGGTCCATTCCTTCTGCTACACATGTATCGGAGGAAGCATGTGCTACTCTACAACTCTCCCCAGATCAGCAGAGGGGATGCCCTGCCAGTGTCTAATATGGAGACTTTTTCTGTCTTTTTTTTTGTTTGAATATTTTTTTAATGAGAATGGCGAATATCTGTACATTACAGTACTATTACAAATACGGTTACAGTATTACATCAGACACCATCTCTTTTCTATAACGAACAAAAGACAAACATCAACACCCCACCCACCCCAAAAAACGTGGATCTAACAATATGACAGAGAAACTTAAAAAATAAAGTAGTGTTCAACATTATTTCATGTTTTTTTCCAGGTGCAGAATGAGAGGTTGCCAGATGGAGTCAAATAGATCTACTTGATCCTTTCTGATATATCTAATCCTCTCCACGTCAAGGACTTTTTCTGTCTTTTAAAAACTACTCTACAACTCTCCCCAGATCAGCAGAGGGGGTGCCCTGCCAATGGCTAATATGGAGTCTTTTTCTGTCTTTTAAAAACTATCTGTAGTCTCTTCACCGAGTGGTCGCAGAGGAATGGCATCAGCATTCCTCGAAACGTGGAAGTGGAGCCCATCAAGCCGGGGGCACAGAGATTCAAAATCAAAGCACCACCGAAGTTCGCCAAGGCCGAGCCTCCTCCTCCACCTCCTCCCAGGAAGAAAGATCCTCCCAAAGCCTACAGGCCCAAGCGCAGAGTGGAGGTGGACCTGCTAAAGCTGTGCTGGGGAGAATCCTGGAAGTGCCTGAAGCTTCCCAAAGATCTGCTGCAGAGGCCGGACGAGTCTAGGACGAGACTCGCGGAGCTCAAGTTCATCATCGACAGGATGTACAAACCGATGAGATTCGACCTGGAGGCAGAGTGGAGATTTGCTGCTGCTGGGTGGAGACAGGCGTGGAAACAGGTGACACAGTTATCTTTAGTTATTTAGCTTTTATACAGAATCACTTACAATGAGTGAGGGATAATCCATCCTTAACTCTGTGATGATAAAGGATTTGGATGGTCTATCTAAACATGGTGCCAACTGAATCCACACAATCCATATTAGATTAATATTAATATTAATCAGTCAGTTGCCCGGTTCTCTGCGGATCCCACTCGCGTAGCGGCAGAACACGCTGAATCCCACTCCATTTGGGGGCAGTCAGAACACGCCATCCAAGCGTCAAGATTGGCCAACGTCAACTCCCGTCCCCAGAACGGTCAAATCAAATCCTCCACATGCTATGATATCCCACCTCTCCACCCTGTTCCGAGTCAAAGCCATGTTTGTTTCCACTCGGATACGTCATCATAGACCCCGAGATGTCACTTCAGCTCGTTTTTAAGATAGGCACATAAAAAGTGTACGTTTTGATTCTACGACCAGCAGTCAGGCAATTTACTCAAACTACTCCATATGTAGGAATGTGTTTCTCCCTATAACCTAACCCTACCTGATAGTCAACAACACAGACACTGTCTGTCTGTTGATTATCAGTTGAGACCCTTTTAGTTTGCAAATATGTTGATTGAATAGGCCTACATTTTACATACATGTAGACATACATGTCTTCTGTGTGATTAGCCTACAGACCGAAAAAAAGAAAAAGAAAAAGTCTTTGTTAAAATGGGTTAGAGAATGTTGAAAAATCAAACACACCATGTATTGGATTCCCTCCTCTTTTTCTGTAGAAATTGTAATTTGCATCACTCTCACCACTCTGTCTCCAAGGTGAAGAGTCCGTGCCCGTTGGAGCTCTCCAAGGAGAAAAAAGTCCAGTGGGAGATTTTGTTTGAAGCAAAGCTGATTGGGCGGCACAAACCTGTAATAGAGGTCTTCATAGTTCCTTCGTGGGCCAGAACCTGGAAGACCATGATCTTTGTCTTCAGACAGCAGAAACCACACTGGGATCAAGGCTGGCCAGAATACCAACAAACCACCAGTGACAAGATGGACAAACTACGGCATCTCGAGCAGCAGGTGTGCAGGACTGATATTATTATTATTATTATTATTATTATTATTATTATTATTATTAGTGTTATTATTGTTATTACTAGTAGTAGCAGTACTGGTAGTGGTGGTGGTAGTAGTAGTAGTAGTAGCATAGACTGTATACAAATATGGATGTAGCCACCGTGATGTCACCCATTTGTTTTTGAACTCCCATTTTGAAGCCTTGAGTTGCCGTAACAGTATTGTTTTTTGGGGGAAGAGCCAAAAGTGACCATATGTGTACAAAAAGAGCAGCTTCGCCACCTGCTATTGGTCCATGATCAGCAAGCTGCACGATCACTGGACAGTTAGGGGTGGGACAATACATCAATGCATCGATGCATTGATGCATCGATATTGTCTGATGTATCGATCGAAAGTGAAAGCATCGATATACAGTATATCGCCATATCGTCGTACGTCTTGTAAATCCAAGGTGATGCAGCATAGATGTGCATGCTTGTTCATAATTGAAAGGTCATCAAGGGCTCTTTAAGTTAACCGATCAAAATCATTTGCACTTAAACATGAGAAATTTGGCACTTTATAGTGAACAACAGATCTATTGTTTTTCATTTAAATGTCTGGAAGAGCTAGAAGTAAAATTGTCAAATCGTATTTTAGTTGCTTCTTGTGAGTTGATATACATGTAACTGATTGTGTTTAAATGGGCATATGATATCGTCTCATATCGATCGCAGCCCCCTGAATCGAATCGAATCGAAATCGTATCATGGCAGACTTTGTGATATCAGCAAATATCGTATCGTCCAAAAAATCTATAATATTGTATATCGTGATGTGATTACCACCCCTACCTGATAGGCAACGTGTCAATCACTCCAGAAAGCATAATTTACTAAATGAACATTCAATCAACATTCAATCACCAAATCCTTCTCTCCATCCTGTCTGACCTAGGCATCTCAGGATGCACACTGCACACTCCTGGTTTGCTTCCCATCTCTCTAACCGCTCATACCGGGTCTTATGGAGAGGATCTCTCTCCAGATCCTGCCCTCTTACCACCGGTGTCCCCCAGGGCTCTGTCCTGGGCCCCTTGCTTTTCCTTCTCTATATCATATCTCTCAGTCATGTCATCTCATCTCATGGCTTTTCCTATCACTGCTATGCCGATGACACTCAGCTTTACCTTTCCTTCCCCCCCTCAGACACCCAAATCGAGGCACGCATCTCTGCATGCCTCAAAGACATTGGTGACTGGATGTCTGCCCACCACCTTAAGCTCAATCTTGGTAAGATGGAGCTACTCTTCCTCCCAGGGAAAGACTGCCCTCTAGCAGACCTCTCAATCTCCATTGACAATACCACTGTACTTCCCTCCCAAACTAAGAACCTTGGGGTGATCATTGACAACCAGGGGGCGGCTTTAGCTCAGGAGGTAGAGCGGGTCGGCCAATGACGCAAGGGTTGGCGGTTCGATCCCCGCTCCCTCCCAGCTGCCGTCGTTGTGTCCTTGGGCAAGACACTTAACCCTCCTTGCTCCCGATGGTGTGTAGGCACCCTGCGTGGTAGCCTGCCGCCATCGGTGTATGAATGGGTGAATGTAGACTACCTACTGATTGTAAAGCGCTTTGGATAAAAGCGCTATATAAATGCAGGCCATTTACCATTTACAACCAGCTGTCTTGCTCGGCCATTAAGGGCTTTATAAACAACTAGATTATCAGGCCACGTCCCGGTACTGTGTTGTGTTTGTGTAAGGTCTGTGTGTGTTCTGGGCTTTAATTTTGTAGGTCGGCATCGGTATCGGAAGCGACACAACTCCTGGTCCAGTCACTTATCATCTCCCGCCTGGACTACTGCAACGTGCTTCTGGCCGGCCTTCCTGCCGCCGACATCCGTCCGCTTCAGCTCATTCAGAACGCTGCAGCCCGTCTGGTTTTCAACCAACCCAAATTCTCTCATGTCACTCCCCTCTTCCATGACCTTCACTGGCTTCCCATCTCGGCACGCATTCAATTCAAAACACTGGTTCTGGCCTACAGGGCAGTACACCAGACAGCCCCCCTGTACTTACAATCTATGGTCAGGCTCCAAATCTCTCACCGTTCCCTCCGCTCCTCCACCAGTGCAGGACGCCTCGCCCCTCCTCCGCTACGGGGGCTCAAAAGTCGCTCATCCCGTTCGCAACTCTTCTCGTCCTTGGCACCACAATGGTGGAATGAGCTTCCACCTTCGGTCAGGACGGCCGAATCACTGCCGATCTTTCGGGAAAAGACTAAAGACAGACCTTTTCAGGCTCCATCTGGGCCCTTCTTGAAACTAACTTCTCTCTCTCTCATAAATTTTTTTTTTTTTACCACTATTCCTTCAGAAGTTGTAGTTGTCATAGACTGTGTTGCATAGTTGATTGCTCTATTGCTGACAAAAATGTGTTATTGTAAGTCGCTTTGGATAAAAGCGTCTGCCAAATGACGTAATGTAATGTAATTGTAGGAAAGGTTTTGGAGGGGGTTCAGGAAATTAACACCACCATGGTACAATGATCAGATCGTATGAAAGGAGGGAGGTCCAGTCCAATCTGGTGAGGTTTTAAATGTTTTATTGTGGCTGTTGCAGTTTGTTTTACCTGTGATTCTGCAACAGACACAAGAAAAAAGTATTATCATTTACATCAATTACACATTATACAATAGATAACAAATAGAGAAACAATTAGGCCTTTCTTATTCACATATTAATTCATACATATCATATATCACTACAGGTACCTGAGGATTCTAGAAATAACAGCATTCATATTGTAATATATATACATTTAACACCACCACCAATAATCCACCATTTACTGTATTACAGATAAATGTTACACTTACATTTGGCATTCACACACAGGTTCAACATGATTTGGACAACTGCTCTTGGTGCAAGCAAGCTGTATACTGAGCTGTGTTCTGCCAAGGAGGGACAAACATTGCAGCAATCAAGCTCACCCTGCACAGCTTGGAGGGTAGTGTGCTAGAGTGTTGGTCATGTGGGGGGGTGGAGGATTGTGGGAGACCAGCCCGCGGATGAGTTCTAAAATAAATAAATAAAATAAAATAAAATAAAATAAAATAAAAACCTAATTTACTTATTACACCCAACTGGTTGTTTTTCAGATGTGATCTAGCTAAAGTTAGCTAAACAAGTCAGATGCACTATAAATGTTTTTCAGGAGATTCTGTGATGTAGCCACAAGAAAGGTGCAATATTAATGTTTTTCAGGAGATGGAGCTGTGATGTAGCTAATCAAGAAAGATGCATTATAAATGGTTTTTCAGGAGATGTGTGATGTAGCTAGCTAGGTTCTAAATAAGAAATATGGTTAAATGTTTACAGTAATTTTCCTTTCTTGCTGCACTACAATGTTACAATGCTGTAAAAAAAAGATGCTATATTAATTCATTGAGTTTTTCATGAGATACTCAGTATGTAATACTGTGCTAGGTTCTAAACAAGCAAGAATGTTTAAAATTGTTTTCCTTTCCTGGTGCACTATAAATGTTTACAATGCTGTGGTGTAGCTACTAGGTAAGAGATTATATTTCAAATGGCTGACGTGTTGTAGAATACTTAGATTTGTTTCAAATGTGTTTACTTTTGGGGCTTTAACACAGCTTTTGTTGCACAGAAATTAAGCACTTTTAAATTAAAAGTAAGCTACTTTTGCAATGTAGTGAAATAAAAGTTTTGAAAATGTGGTGGCGCGTTGTGTCAAGTGTACATGGAATTAATAGCTCGGGGAACGGTCCGGCCCCTTAGGTTTCTGACAATGTGCCCCCCTGAACAATTTAGTTGAATAGCCCTGCTGTATTGGATAGCGATTGAGACCATAAACTCATTAGAAAAGTGGTTACTGAGATCATAAATCAAGTGAGAGGTAGGGTCATTTTCCCAAAGACTTCTAAACAATTAGACAACTTATTTTTGCTGGCATCGAGTGTAAATTCCCCATACAGCTGTCATGAATGGCAAAATTAGCACCAAAACCGTTTTTTTTGTACCAGGTTGTAAACATGTTTATTTCTGCAGTAAAGTTGCACATTTTAACATGGGGGTCTATCGGGCATTAACTCGCTTTTGGAGTTAGCCTCAAGTGGCCTTTTGAGGAACTGCAGTTTTTGGCACTTGCATGTTGGCTTCATTTTTAAGTCCTGGGGGTTGTCGCTTGAGTAGTACTAGCAACAGTAGTAGTAGTAGTAGTAGTAGTAGTTGTAGTAGAATAAAATATGTAAGAGCAATAGTAGCAGGAATAGTAATCGATCTATCTATCTATATATCTATCTATCTATCTATCTCAGTGCTGACCAATTTGGGACCTGCGATTTTTTATCCCATTTTTTATCCCCCATTAGTGCTAACTTAATTTATTTATCCTGGTTGCTACTCCACCCTCTGCCAATCTGGGGAGAGCCGAAACTGGCTCCATGCTTCCTCCGAGACATGGGCAGTTAGCCAGCCGCTTCTTTTTACCTGACAGAGGAAGCTTCACCGGTAGGCCATAGCACATGGGAGGTTCACGCTATTCCAACCAGTTCCCCTCTCTCTGAACAGGCGCCCTTAACGACCAGAGGAGGAACCACATTAGCAACCAGGAGATTGCATGTTTTTGGCAAATTGTCATGGCAAATTGTTTACAAAAGATGGACAATAAAGCTGATTTTCAAAGTACCTTGAGGATTTTTCAAGTTGTGAATTAAGTCAAATGTCTCTCTTGATTACAAAGGTGGAAAATACAACTGTTTTGAACGGGGTGTTTACTGATTAAATGTTTAAGCTCCCCACAAATGCAGATGTTTTTTTAAATATATATAACCAATTGCAAATTATTACAATTACCAAACAGATAAAAAGTAGATTATTATATTGAAATGTTATTTTAGATTTAGAATGTTAATTTTCTATAAAACACAATACATTTTAATGTAATTCCACAATGTTTATTTTTGGCCCTCGGCCCTCCACCCAGATTGAGTTTTGGCCCTTCATGGGAAAGAATTTGGGCACCCCTGATCTATCTATATATCTATCTATTGTCCTTCAGCACATACCTTCAGGCTGGGAAGATTCGTGGAAATCATCCAGTGCTGAGTTCAAACCCAGAGACCCCGCAGACGAGTGGACAACCGAGGTGAATATCAGCCCTGTGTTCCAGCCTGGTTGGGGCGAGTCCTGGCTGCTGGCTGCTGCTCCTCTGGAGGACCAGGAGGAACTTCACAAGAACTGGAGCTCCTCCTCTGCATACTGCCAGAAGATCAGGTGAGTCAGCAGAACAGTGGTAGATAGTGTTGGCTTGCTGCTACCAGGCTTGGGGAGTAACAAATAATCACGGGGTTAATGTAATCGAGATTAGTTACATTTAGTAAAAAAAAAAAAGATCTAGCAGATTTTTTTTTTTTTTTTTTTTAATCATTTTAAAATATAAAGTACAATGCACACACGACACACTACACACGTGACACGACACATTACAACACTTGCCTCACACAACACCACTCTGGTTCAACCCGATCTCACATCTGCAGCCAGTTGCACCAGCTGACATTTTGTTATTTTTCACTTTGTATTATTATTGAGGAACAGGCGACACGAGATAGATTAGCTGAAAGCCTGCTTTCGGTCTCTCTCTCTCTCTCTCTCTCTCTCTCTCTCTCTCTCTCTCTCGCTCCTGTCATCCTGAGGAGCATGCCCGGGGCTCCAGTAGTCAAATGCGGGAAATGTGTTCAAAAAGTAATCCAAAAGTAACAGAAAGTAGCCTCATCAGTTACATTTCAAAAGCAATGTCATTACTGGAGGCAATCATTGTTGGAATTTCTGTTACAGCCCCAAAATTAGCATGTGCATCATCTCTTCCTTTCCAAAATCAGGAGAGGTCTCTCTTGTGAAAAATCAGGGAACCAAACAGCATAGACCAGACCTGCACATCCAAAGCATCAAGGCCGTGCCCCTTTTTGGGGGATAGAAATAATGAATAGCGTTGTTGTGATAGTATTTTTGCCGTGTTTTTAGCTAGACAAAATATAAATTTATTAGTTCAAGTGTTTTTTTGGTTTGATAAACATGTCTACTAATTATTTTGCATCATAGCATGAACCCGAACCTGAACGGTCGAGATATATTAATAAATTAAGGTTGACTGGTCTGTCATCATGTCCGTTCAGCCTGAGTCAAAGAGGATTTCCGCATTCCCCCCAAAAGTGGCGCGGTGCAGTGCGATGACGCGGTGCAGTTCTGGTCTATAGTCTAGACGTCTGATGGTAGAAAGGTTACTTTCTCTGGGTCAAAGTAGAGTACTTCCCTCCGAGCAGGTCAGCTTTGCTTCTAATTGTCATCTAAGCTAGCTTAAAGCCCCCATCCAGTGTATTTTGTCATTTTTGCGCCATTTTATGTGTTGCTGAGTTCAGCCCTGGTCTGTTGATTAACCACACTGTTTGCCAGTATCCCCCCCCACGGAATTAAATGAAACCTGTGAATAAACTTATAATTCAACAACTGACAATTATAATTATTTGTGTGCTGTGTATTCGAGTGGAATGTTACTCCAAAATCAGTTTAAAACATGAATAATGATTTTTAATGTG
The DNA here is from genome assembly GCF_964638095.1 of Poromitra crassiceps. Taxonomy (NCBI): domain Eukaryota; kingdom Metazoa; phylum Chordata; class Actinopteri; order Beryciformes; family Melamphaidae; genus Poromitra; species Poromitra crassiceps. The sequence goes on along the minus strand of NC_139629.1, from coordinate 15,871,271 downwards.
TCAATACTAGGCAGAGCTGGAAAATCGATACAGTATTGTGGAAACAATCAGCTATGTCGATTTCTTTGCACAGCCCTTTTATGATATCATTCCAAGTTTTTCCACATCTGTTAAGCTTGAACCAGTTAATTTGTTTGATCATTTTATGTGAACTAAGCCAAAACCTAAACTGTACCCTCTCCACAGGTGGTGCAAGGCTTCCCTGGAGTCCCAACATCGCCATGTCAACATGTTGATGAGGAGGCGCAATGCCATAAACTGCCTCCTCACATCGGGGCTGGATACGGAGGTGAGTGACACCGCAGAGTGGGGTGAGGCCTGGAGGACTCCCAAAGCTTGGTCCACAAGAGAGGAATATGAACGGAAGGAGGAGGAAGAGGTGGAAGAGATGGAGGAAGAAGATGAAACAGATGAGATGATGGAAGACATAGAGGAGAATGAAGAAGAAGAGGAAGAAGAAGAAGAAGAAGAAGAAGAAGAAGAAGAAAATGAGATAATGGAAAACATTACATACCAGGAAGAATGCAAGCTTGAAGTCCCTCTGCATCTTCAGTTCCACAAGCTGAACGCCTTCTTCCTGGGTTGGAAGTACTCCTGGAGGGCGGCAAAACCCTACAGAGGAGGAGATGAAGAAAGAGAGGAGGATGATGAAGAAGAGGAAGACTCCATTTGGAAGAACTCCTGGAGGCTTTGTATCTTGCGGAAACATGATGAGGTGGAGGACATTGTGTATTTCATGAGACACATGAGAAACTTGGGACTGAACAGTGCAGAAGGCGGCATGCCAAAAGATGAATGGTCCCAGAGCTGGAAAACTACCAAGGCTGCGGCGGTGGACACAGACTGCCAAGATGAAGAAGAAGAATATGAAGAAGAAGAAGGTGATGATGATGAAAACAACGAAGAATTTGAACATGAAGCGATCAGGAACAGCAACGGATGCTGCTATTCCCAACCCAAACCATTGTGTCATGTGCTTGATTTCCCTCTCTACGATTGGGACAAATCATGGAAGTTCTCCGGTGAACCCTCACCCTCCACTTCCTACTCTTTCTCTCGTTGTTGGTACCTCTCCTGGAAAATCTCCTATCCCAACAGCCCCGAAACACAAAGACAGACCATGTCAAAATATCACAGGCACTATCACAAGGTTGATTTATGCCAAAATGAGTGGGCCGAGTCATGGAGGCATCTACGAACATCGGGATTTGAGCCCAGCGTGTCCAGGGAGGAAGGGTTTGCGGTCGGGGGGTGGGGAGCCTGTTGGAGGCTCCTGAACCCACAAATCTACTTGAAGAAGAAGGCCTGGTGCTGGGAGATGGCAGAAGAAGAAGAAGAAGAAGAAGAAGAAGAAGAAGAAGAAGAAGAAGAAGAAGAAGAAGAAGAAGAAGAAGAAGAAGAAGAAGAAGAAGAAGAAGAGTTGATGGAAGACATAGAGGAGAAGAAAGGAGAAGAAAATGAGATAATGGAAGAAGAACAAGAACAAGAACAAGAACAAGAACAAGAACAAGAACAAGAACAAGAACAAGAACAAGAACAAGAACAAGAACAAGAAGAAGAAGAAGAGTTAATGGAAGACACAGATGAGAAGGAAGAAGAAAATGAGATAATGGAAGAAGAAGAATTAGAAGAAGGAGAAGGAGAAGGAGAAGAAGAAGAAGAAGAGTTAATGGAAGACATAGATGAGAAGAAAGAAGAAGAAAATGATATAAAGGAAGATATCGAGGAGAAGAAAGAAGGAGAAAATGAGCTAATGGAAGACATAGAGGAGAAGAAAGAAGAAGAAAATGAACCAATGGAAGACATAGAGGAGAAGAAAGAAGAAGAAAATGAACCAATGGAAGACATAGAGGAGAAGAAAGAAGAAGAAAATCAACCAATGGAAGACATAGAGGAGAAGAAAGAAGAAGAAAATCAACCAATGGAAGACATAGAGGACAAAGAAGCAGATAAAGAAGTAGACGAGTTAAAGGAAGACATAGATGAGAAGAAAGAAGAAGAAGAAGAAAATGAGATAGAAGACATAGTGAAGAAAAAAGAAGAACGTGAGATAAAGAAAGACATAGAGGAGAAGAAAGAAAATGAGATAATGGAAGAAGAAGAAGAAGAAGAAGAAGAAGAAGAAGAAGAAGAAGAAGAAGAACAAGAACAAGAACAAGAAGAACAACAAGAAGAAGAACAAGAAGAACAAGAAGAAGAACAAGAAGAAGAACAAGAAGAACAAGCAGAAGAACAAGAAGAAGAAGAACAAGAAGAAGAACAAGAAGAGTTAATGGAAGACACAGATGAGAAGGAAGAAGAAAATGAGATAATGGAAGAAGAAGAATTAGAAGAAGGGGGAGAAGAAGGAGAAGAAGAAGAGTTAATGGAAGACATAGATGAGAAGAAAGAAGAAGAAAATGATATAAAGGAAGATATAGAGGAGAAGAAAGAAGAAGAAAATGAGCTAATGGAAGACATAGAGGAGAAGAAAGAAGAAGAAAATGAACCAATGGAAGACATAGAGGAGAAGAAAGAAGAAGAAAATGAACCAATGGAAGACATAGAGGAGAAGAAAGAAGAAGAAAATGAACCAATGGAAGACATAGAGGAGAAGAAAGAAGAAGAAAATGAACCAATGGAAGACATAGAGGAGAAGAAAGAAGAAGAAAATGAACCAATGGATGACATAGAGGAGAAGAAAGAAGAAGAAAATGAACCAATGGAAGACATAGAGGAAGCAGAGGAGGAAGAAGAAGAAGAGGAGATAATGGAAGATGCAATGGAGGAGCTGGAGGAGGCAGAGGAGGAAGAAGAAGAAGAGGAGATAATGGAAGATGCAATGGAGGAGCTGGAGGAGGTAGAAGATATGCACCTGGAGGATGAGGAGGAACATGAGCTTGCAGACCAGGAGGAATGTGAGCTGGAAGACCAGGAGGAACATGAGCTAGAAGGCCAGGAAGAACGCAAGCTTGAAGTCCCTCTGCATCTTCAGTTCCACAAACTGAAAACCTCCTTCCCAGGTTGGAAGGACTCCTGGAGGACAGCAGAACCCTACAGAGGAAGAGATGAAGTAGGAGAGCAGGGGGAGGAAGACTCCATTTGGAAGAACTCCAGGAGGCTTTGTAGCTCACAGAGATGTGATGAGGAGGACATTGTGTGTTTCTGCACCAAACACACAAGATACTTGGGACTGAAGCATGCAGAAGACGGCATGCCAAAAGAAGAATGGTCCGAGAGCTGGAAAACTACCAAGGCTGCAGCAGTGGACACAGAGCACCAAGAAGAAGAAGAGAAAGAAAAAAATGACGATGATGATGAAGACAAAGATGAATGTGAACATAAACCAATCAGGCATGGCAATGAATGCTGCTATTCCAAACCCGAACCATTGTGCCATGTGCTTGACTTCCCTCTCTACAGTTGGGACAAATCGTGGAAGTTCTCTGGTGAACCGTCACTCTCCACTTCCTACTCTTTCTCTCGTTGTTGGTCCCACTCCTGGAAAATCTCCTTTCCCAACTGCCCCAAAAGGCACCGGCAGAACATGTCAAACCATCACAGGCACTACCACCAGCTTGATTTACAATAAACAGAGTGGGCCGAGTCATGGAGGCATCTCCGAATGTCAGGACTCGATCCCAGCATGTCCAGGGAGGAAGCATCCGTTGTGGGGGCGTGGGGAGCCTGTTGGAGGCTCCTGAACACCCAAATCTACCTGAAGAAGGAGGCCTGGTGCCAGGAGACGGCAGAGGAGGGTGAGCAGGGGGAGGTAAAGAGGAGCATCCACTTGTCCTTGCCGCCTAGAGAGGAAGTGGCGTCGGGAGAGCGGAAGCTGATGAACCCGAAGCTCAGCATGTCAGAGTGGAATGAGTCATGGAGGTTCCTCAAAGTACTGTAGACATGGATACGAGGGAAAAATAAGCCCCGACAGTGGAAGGCATCATAGCATGAATCCACCAGCATGAATTCTTTTTTTTCTTTTTTTGTAAATTTTTTCCACGATTTTTTATCCCATTTTTATGCTAATTAGTGCTCATTTTAATTTATTAATCCTGGATGCTGCTCCACCCTCTGCCGATCTGGGGAGAGCCGAAACTGGCTCCATGCTTCCTCCGAGACATGGGCAGTAGCCAGCCGCTTCTTTTCACCTGACAGGGGGAAGCTCACCGGTAGGACATAGCACGTGGGAGTATCACGCTATTCCAACGAGTTCCCCTCCCTCCGAACAGGCGCCCCTAACGACCAGAGGAGGCACCACATCAGCGACCAGGATATTGCATGTTTTGGTGAGGGGTTCCTATATGAAGGAAACCCCCAGGGGGCACGGGGAGAACATGCAAACTCCACACAGAAAGGCCCTTTTTTTGACGACCCTACCCGGGCGGTGGGCACTCGAGGACATACGGACGGGCACACACTCCTTCAGCTCTCACATGCACCTTCTTGAATCACTCACTTCTAACTTGTTTGCTTATTGACTATGTGACAATTTGAGTGTTGGAATCCGTGTGATTGGACCGGACTGACCAGATAGTGGGCTGGACATTGTGTTTACATGTTAGGTGGCAGGCCAATATGGATCCATCAGAAAACAGACATAAGTATTGACGGATAGATTTCTGTCCGTTGGTTTGTTTTGGAACGTCAACATGGTGGGGAGGCAGAACAGGAAGCTTTGCTCATAACGGAGCTACTTGATAGAAACAAGAAGAAACAGACTCATACAGTATAAATTAAAGGTGAAACTGAGCTGGAAAAGCTCCAGTCATCTCAATGTTACACAAAGCTTTCTGTTTTATCTTTGTTTTTGGTTGGACCGCCATTTCTGTGTTCACTTCAATTTCTCCCCAAAACAAATGGTGACGAATCCGCACCATCCAAAAAAGTTGAACTTTCTGTCATCAAAACTGATGGAAATCTGACGTGTTATAAGTCTCTTCCAGACAATAGATAGCTGTGGGTGAAAATGAATTGAAATGAACAGAGATGGACAGACATAACTGATCAGTGTGGCTGCCGCCTTACCAACTCGTCCATTCTGTGATTGGGCAGGAATGATCTAGACTAGAGGACTGAAATGTCCTTGTCAGGTGACGCTGAATTCAAGAAAAATGCATGAGGTTTCTACGCGTTCCCTAGCTCAACCTTTTCTACAGTGCCTCCCTGTCGGTAACACTTTATAATAACGTTCAGTACTAAGTCATTTATAAGCTATTAGTTAATGATGAACTAATCATTTACAAAACATTAATATACATTTGTAGGTGATTAAGTTGTAAGTCATTCAGAGTTTTTATATTCCAACCATGTCTCTATACACATTTGTTAATCATGAACAAATAATGAGCAAATCATTAGTAAATGAAAAAATCATTAACTAATAGTTTATAAATGACTTTACTACTGAACGTTATTATAAAGTGTTACCAACGTTTTCTATTTAAATATTTAGTAACAACAGCAGCTGTGTAGGCTACAATGTACTGTAGAAGAAATATCATCAGTAGAGAAATATTTTTTGTCTAATCAATTCAAATCCACAAGAAGTCCATTGTAGTGTCCATTTGTGATGTTTCAATGACAACGGTGTAGGCTATGTTAACATTGTGTCTTAAGAAGTGCATAATGGTCTCCAGGCATCATCAAAAACATGTGAGTATTCTGATCAAATAAAAATGTAGCGTAGGCTATTACATTTTGTAGTGCTATCCATAATGTGTTATTATATAGGCTAAGCAGTGGTTCCAAAACGGTTTTACGCATACAGGGTGGAGGTAGCCTAGGGGGTACTTGAGAAAGGGGGAAAGATAAAAATGTAAGAACAAATCATGAAACTAAAGGAAATGTTAAAATAAATCTGCACATGTCATGAGGCACTAATTGCAACTCCTTCACTCCATTTCTTATTTTGTAATTTTATATTCTTCAAAAGATGGATAATCATTCATTCATTGCATCATGTTATAGTTTTCTGCAGTTTTCTAAGCTAAATGTCGGGTAAAGGGGATATATCCTACTTGGATTAAGAAATCAAGGAAAGGGGGTATTCAATCCACAAGTTTGATTCATACTGTAGGTAGGTAATGCATACATGTTTCACCTGCAGCTTCAGCTCTGCTCTGGCAGGATGTCCACAGTTTGTTGCTGATCTGCATGTCCAGTCAATAGGTTCTGCCCCCTGCTGGCAGCATCCTCCCGGCCTGCTGTGAATCAGCTTGACATCAGAGGCATTGTGATGCTGCCTGTAGGATTACAAAATATCCATTTCCACCACACCTATTGTCAGAGGATCACCTCACCCCGCTTAACTAGGGGGAGGTGTGTGTGTGTGTGTGTGTGTGTGTGTGTGTGTGTGTGTGTGTGTGTGTGTGTGTGTGTGTGTGTGTGTGTGTGTGTGTGTGTGTGTGTGTTGGGGGGGGGGGGGGGGGGGGGGGGGTTGGGCGGTGGTCTGCTTCACCCCCCAAAAAGAAGCTTTTGTGCTTTTGTGCATCATCCTCTGGAGAGCCGAAGTCAGTCCTTAAACATAAATAAGTGGAAGTATAGGCTACATTATCCTATACTTTCTGTTATTTGTTTTATTAGGAAATAGAACCCCCCCCCCCCTACTTTCAGTCTGTGACTTTGACAGGCGGGTTGTAATGAGCCAGTTAATTAACATGTGAAGCAGTCTGGATGGGCGAGAGAGAGAGGGGAGAGAGCTATAGAGCGAGAGAGAGAGAGAGAGAGAGATATAGAGCGCAAATATAAATACATTTGTAAACGAAGATGTGGCAGTGTTTAGATATCTTTACATAGGCTATCTGCAGTTATATTTATTTTGTTTGTTTATTTGTTTGTTTGTTTGTTTGTTTGTTTGTTTGTTTATATATATATACGGTATATATATAGGCCCATACACAGACACACACACACACACATTAGTACAAGTATTTTTTTGGCTACTCTTATGTAGCTAGCTAGCCCATATATTTGATTGCAATGTTGCAATGTTATACACCTCTGTTTACACATTTCTGTACATCTTTGATTGTAGGTATTATTTAGTTTTTAATTCACACTTGCTTTTATGTTTGTTTGTGAAATAAAGCAGGCTATAAATTATTTGCTTTGTTTTTATTTATTTGTAGGCTATTACTCACTGTTACTAGTATTATTGATTGCTACCAAAGAGCCAAAACCGTTGAACTGAACTGTGTGTGTGTGTGTGTGTGTGTGTGTGTGTGTGTGTGTGTGTGTGTGTGTGTGTGTGTGTGTGTGTGTGTGTGTGTGTGTGTGTGTGTGTGCGTGCGTGCGTGCGTGCGTGCGTGCGTGCGTGCGTGCGTGCGTGTGTGAGAGAGAGAGAGAGAGAGAGAGGTGGGCAGGGCTTTCAGGACTCCTCCCATGTGACAAAATCACCTGAAGGAGCCACAGCTGAGAGGAAACCAAACACACTCACACACACTCACGCACTCAGATGCACGCTCTGCTGGAACCAGAGAAGTTCTTTTTAACATTTATTTAATTTTCTTTTCTTCTGACTTTCGGGAGAATCGGATCATAACGAAGAATTTACTTTTTTTTTTACCATTATTTTTTATTTAGCTACTTTTATTGTTTGGACGTTGAATTGGATTAAGAGAAAGTGAAGTTATGCAGTAACTTAAATCCATCTCCAGTTCTATTTACTTTTGGAAACCTGGAAGAAAGAAGAAACTCAACTTCTGTGTTTTGGAAGTTGAAGTTCCGCATTTACCCCCATGATCTGTTTTTAATTGATCTCATTTGAATTAGTTTTCTGAAGTGGGATTGTGAAGATTTTTCTTTTATTTACCCTGGGGGGAAAATGAGTTGGAGGAAGCTGCTCAGGTGAGTTTAGGATTTTTGAAATTCAATTCACCAGTTCGATTCTTATAGTAAAGATTCAGTGTTGTTTGTTTGGTTCGTTTAGATAAAGTTAATGGTTTTATTTGAGTAAAGGGAGGGTCTCTTTGTGTTAATACATATTATTTTGTGGTTTCAGGATTCTGCTCTGTGCTGTCTTCACGCTGCAGACCGCCGCTATTGCTTCAGGTTCGTGACCCCATGGTTTCTAATATGTTTTTAATCACGTTACATTTAAATATATTTCATTTTACATGCACATTATTGAATTTATGTTGAAGAAGGTGTGAATATACAAGACTGTGAATTCATAAGAGTAATATAACAATAATAATAACAATGATATTAATGATGATGATAATAATAATAATAATAATACAAGGCAGACAATTCCACACTTATCAAACCCCTCCCTCTTTCCTGACTGATAATAAACCCTCATTGTCATGATAACCTCTTTTTGTTAAAGCTCAAACTGAAACACGCAGAGTTCACTGAAAGGAGCAAAGTCAAATTAATTAATTTAAATTCTCTTCATTAGCTAAGTTAGCTTTATTCTTCAAGTTGAGCCTCAAGACTAGCCTAACATCCAGATTGTTTTGTAGCTATAGGAGTGTGAAGACAGTATGTAGCCTACTATGTACTACAAATGTATTTGTCATTTATGTTTATACTGCATTCAGCCCCTCTGGTGCTGCATTCAGGGCCTTCTGGTGCCTTCTTAAATGAATGCCTGCAAAACTGTTAGTTTTCGGATAAGTCTTTCTTGCATCCTTGAAAAGTCAGGGAAAAGTGGGTGTCCGTGAAGTGTATAGCAGTAGATTCCCTGCACATGGGGGTCACAGGTTCAGGGTGGGGGGGGTTGATCAGAAGGGAAAAAAATAAAAAGTCAGGGAAAAGTTTTGAAAGTGTGCCCATGAAAATGTGTGGGAACCCTGTGCTGCATGCGTTCGAGGTCTCTGGGGCTGCCTTCAGGGCCTCCTCGGTAATCATGTTGCTGTTGTGTTTGTTTCCAGGCTGTGAGGGAGAGGAGTGCAGCAGTAAAAGCCAGACTTTGCTCCACCCCTCTCAGGATGTCCTGGGACAGCTCGCCCAGGTGAATGGCGGGGAGAACCGGAGACACCGGGACGCCAGCGCCGTCCTGCCCTTCATCGGCCTCACCGGCAGTACGTTTTTTTTAAGGAGAACTTCACCCAATAACAATCCTGATTTATTTTGCATTATGATCTCACACACATCTGAAAACTGTAAACAGTTTGAGGCATTCATTTAGTTTCACAGTTATTGAGAGTAGATTTGAGTTGAGTTGACTAGCTTGTTTTGTGACACCTGTAATTTATTCTTGGATGCAACTGACAGCCCTCCAAACCAAGATACACTAGCATAGTCAAAATGACACTGCACTAGGCTGTCAGCTAGTAGTCAGACTTTCTCTGTCAAGCAGATTAGCCTTTCTAGCCAAAAACTTGGTGCGGGTGGTTTGTTTTTGGAGTGAGTGTCCACACTGCTGTTCCAAACTGTTATGAGAAAGTGGGGATGCTAAGCTTGTATGATGACATGGTAGACCTGGAGCAGGAGATGTTTTCTGACTCTTTTTTGAGCTGACAGAGGAAGACGAGTCGCTGGAGAGGAGTATGGGGGTTTTGGGGTGTGGCTGGCATCTGAAGTCGATAAGTTCTTGGGTTTTGGATGAGTTGAGTAGGAGGTTATTGTCTGTGCACCAGGTAATGGTTTGGTTGATCTGTGCACGGTATTCAGTTCCATTATTGTCTGTGATGAGGCCTATGATGGTTGTATCATATGCATATTTGTAGATGTTGACGGAGTTGTAGTGGGATATGAGCAGGTTGGTGTATAGAGAGAATAGCCAGGATGAAAGGACGCAGCCTTGGGGGGCTCCTGTGCTGAGGTACAGAGGGTGAGATGTGATGTTGTTGATTTTCACCTTCTGTCTGTTAGAGAGGAAGCTGTTGATCCAGTGTCAGATGCATGGGTCAATGTTCATGTCCAGTAGCTTATTGATGAGTTTGGCCGGCTGGGCGGGTTGATTGAGAGAGCTGAAGTTCATGAACAGAATGCGGGCGTAGGTGTTGGGGGTATCCAGGTGTTTGCGGAGGTGATGGGTGGCTGTGTTGACTGCGTGTCTTCTACTGACCTGTTAGTTCTGTATGTAAATTTATGTGGATCCATGAGGGGGGTGGTGCTGGTTTTGAGGTGGGCAATTGATCTGTAGTCTATTGAGGCAGGAGATGTTGCTGGATCTTGGCACAGGGATAATGGTGGACTGTTTGAAACACTGGGGGGACTGAACATTTACGGAGGGAGGCGTTAAAAATGCTGGTGAAGACGGGGGCCAGTTCTGCAGCACAGTGATGTAGTACAGATGGGCTGATGTTATCTGGGCCTGCTGCTTTATTTTTCTTGAGCCTTTGGAAGGTGGTCCTCACCTCTTCTTCCTGGATGCGAAAAGGGGGGTGGAGGAGGGGATGGGTGGACTGTTCAAATTTTGTATAGAAGGTGTTGAGTTTGTCCGGGAGCTGATTGTCACCGTCAGGTATGGGGGTGGGTTTCTTTTGTAATTGGTAATGGTCCTGAAGTTTGTTCAGATGGTTCTTGTATCATTGGTTGTGATTTGTTGTTTTATTCGGCAGCACAGTTGGATTTGGCTTTTCTTATTGCAGTCCTTAGTTTATATTTTGTAGGCAGAGTTTTTCTCTTTTCTAAGTTGTTGGATTTCTTTGGTGAACCAGGGTTTATTGTTGTTGAAGAGCTTGACAGTTTTTGTTGGGATACATAGTTGCTCACAGAAGTGGATGTAGAAGTGTCGTACTCGGTGTAGTCGTGAAGGTCTGACGTCACTGTGTCAGCAGCAGCAGCAGCATTGTGTGGTCGGACTTGTCCAGCGGAGCTCTTGGAAAAACACATGTTACTGACCAAAAACAGTGATGGCTGTCTGGAAGTAGAACTATTTAGCCTTTTTTTATACCATTTACAGCAGCACCTTTTAATTTCAATGTATAAGCATGCCTGGAAACCCGTTTTGCATTGAAGGACTTATGAGACTGGTTTATGTGAGCATCTCTGTGAATTATTGTCCGGTAATTTAGAAATAATTTGTCCTTCAAAAGTGCTTGAAATATATAATTACAAAAGAGTGGCAACCCTGAATAAATAAATAATTAACTAAATGAGAAAGGGAGCAGTGAGAGTTGTTTACTGAAGCCGGTCAGAGATTCTGCAGCCGGACGTCAGTGAGTTTTTGCGTTTTCCTGTCAGTTTTGGATGTTTGACCACAGCATCTGTCTGTGAACCAGCGGGCAGCAGGAATGTAGGCACTGCTGTCAGATGGGGACTCTGGTTTATATCAGACAGCAGGGAGAGGGTCTCAGCCCCTCAGGGCCTCTCAGGACACCTCGGGGGTCCCAGACAGCCGGCAGCAAGTTGAGTTTGGAAAGTAGATGAAATGCTGACTCAGGGCATGAAAACATGACTACAGGCTTCTACTCAGGACATGAAAACATGAGTATTGATAGATTAGAGTACCTCACACCACTGTCTATACTCAAGTAAAAGTCTAAATCCCCCCCCCCCCCTTCCACCCACACACACACACACACACACACACACATACATAATAGCTGCGACCAGCTTGGTTGGTTGGTCGGTCCACAAAAAGTTGCATTTCAGAAATGCGCATATTTGGTCACAGCTATCGCGAAGTCGCACTTGTTTTACGTGTTTTTTTATGAAGTAGAGCAGGTAGGCTAATCAAATGTGAACAAATAAGGAGAGCAACTGAGATGTGAAAAATCTCCCACTCTCTGTCCATCTCTTCCTCACCTACCCTTCTCTCTCTCCATGTCCATATCGGTCCCACAGTGGACACATGGAGTGAAGTCAAAAGTAGATAGGGGCTCCAAAATAGCCTCCAGTTAAGAAGTTCAGTTTAAAAGAAATGAACATACTCATTCCTTAAAGCAGTGGTTCTCAAACTTTTTCTATACATTCTTTTTATATTGTGGGTCCTTGAAAAGTCCTGGAAAACTTTTGAAATGTATGTTATCCATGAACATGTGTGGGAACCCTGTTGTAACTGGTTCCCCCCCCGTCCCCCCCCCCCATCCCCCCCTGCCTGTGGCTGTCTGTGTGAAGGTGCGAAGCAGAGTCGAACCTGCTGTAAGAACGGAGGAACCTGCATCCTGGGCAGCTTCTGCGCCTGCCCACCGCACTTCACGGGCCGCAGCTGTGAGCACGATGAGCGCCTCAGGTAAACATCAGCTCCACTTCTCATCCAACACATCACAAATATGTGAAATAGTCACAGAAATTCTGTCTAGATTTGTGTACACTGCTCAGTGTCGTTTGGGTTGCGCTGGTTTCAAGTGCATTTTTTTTAATTCTCCAGTAAACAGAGCTAAGCTCAGAACAGAACAGGGCTATTTAGTTCTGCTTGAACTAACTTCTTCTCTGTCTCTTTGTGTGTCTGTAGGAGTTGTGGCTTGATCTCTCATGGAGAGTGGGTGCAGAAAGGCTGCTCGTACTGCCGATGTGGCTACGGCGCGCTGCACTGCTTCCCTCACGTTTTCCATAAAGACTGCGGTGAGTTTGACCCTAAACCCTAAACCTGCCTAACCTGAACCCTGTGGTGAGTTTGACCCTAAACCTGCCTAACCTGAACCCTGTGGTGAGTTTGACCCTAAACCTACCTAACCCTTAACCCTGTGGTGAGTTAGATCCTAAACCCGCCTAACCCAACCCTGTGGTGAGTTTGACCCTAAACCTACCTAACCCTTAACCCTGTGGTGAGTTTGACCCTAAACCTGCCTAACCTGAACCCTGTGGTGAGTTAGATCCTAAACCCGCCTAACCCAACCCTGTGGTGAGTTTGACCCTAAACCTACCTAACCCTTAACCCTGTGGTGAGTTTGACCCTAAACCTGCCTAACCTGAACCCTGTGGTGAGTTTGACCCTAAACCTACCTAACCCTTAACCCTGTGGTGAGTTTGACCCTAAACCTGCCTAACCTGAACCCTGTGGTGAGTTAGATCCTAAACCCGCCTAACCCAACCCTGTGGTTAAAACCTCAAATGACACGGATGTGTGAAGGAATGGACGGAGTTCCTGAAGCCAGCTGGCCAACTAGTCAAATACTACAAAAGCCTAGCCAACAACGTTATGGTTATTATGGCAACTAAAACAACTTGGTCAAAGTCCCTGGAAACCAAATTCAGACATTTGTTTCTAAACACATTACACGTGTTAGAAATGAGCTGAAAATGTGAAAAGTCTTAACACCATCTAGTATATAATTGTGGAGTTGATGCACTTTCTTACTCTCTCTAAAGTATCATCTCCATGCTGCACTGTGAGAAATCACTCTAATTGGCTGGTCAGGGGTAGAGAAATCACTCTGATTGGCTGGTCAGGGGTAGATAAATCACTCTGATTGGCTGGTCAGGAGTAGAGAAATCACTCTGATTGGCTGGTCAGGGGTAGCAAAACAGCGCAGGAGAAGAGAGGAGGCACACACAAAATGCTCTGCTCATTTTCCAACTTTAGCTCATCTGATGATTTCCAAAACACGGATATTTTCACAATGACGGCCTCTCGCTGCGTGATAATGACTCGGTCTAGTTGGTCTCTAGACTAAAGGTGGAGACACCCGACCGATGCGTCACGCCGTCACCTCACATCTCCTGTTTTAGGGCCAAAATGTTGCATTTTATTTTGAACACACCACAAACACGACAGGCAGCCGACGGGCAGCTAGCATGTACGCTCTGAGACCTGATTCATGAAACAAAGCAGCGTTTGCCTACCATTTCAAAACGGTTTCATAATATAGATACTTCTAATTGAGAATATGTCTTGACAAAAAGTTGCAAATGGCACTGGCGTATCTCAGCCCATGTATGGTCTTTTGTTTGTGGAAGAACAACGGAAGAGGCGGAGATGAAAATGAAGGAGGAACCGCAGTAGTACTACAACACTATCAAGTAGCCTATGCCAAATAGCGTGGAGAAAATCCCACAATTACTATATGCTATAGTAAAAAATAATTTGTCCTTGGAAAAGTGCTCGAAAAAGTCCTGGAAATCTATCCTTACAAAAGGGTGGCAACCCCGGAGTATGAAAAGTACTCATTCTTTAATAAAACTACCTTAACTACCCACCCCTGTTGGCTCTGTATGAATCCACATGACGGTTGCATAGTGGACAGACAACCAGAGACTTCCACTGTCTCAGCGGGGCAGCTGCATGTCTGGAACTGAATTAGCATTAGCATTAGCATGTCAATGAAGACCGAGATCTTCAGTGTCTCTTCAATAAACATCTGTAATGTAAGCGTGAACGGCATCTTCTCTGCCGCAGGGAGCGAGAAACTCTTGTATTGACATTGAACCGTTGTGAATGAATGGGGAAATGTTTGTGAATTGCAGAGGCAGGGAGCGCGTGTGACGGTCCTATTTGGTGTGACCCGCCCCTCGTCGGCCAGGTTGTTCAGTGTGACCGGGGCTTTACCTGCCACACAATGACTTCCTCCCACCCCCACCGCTTATTGGTGGAAAAAGTGCTCAGATCTTTTACTTAAAGAGCATGGTGCAGGTAGAATTTCTGAATTAATTTTTTCATTTTGGGCTTACAATTAGTATGAAAATACCCCCCCTTCCCCTCCCCCAGGGCCGGAATATGGAGAAAAAGGTGGCATTCTAAACACCTGTGACATCACATGACCTTCTGCTCACATCACAGGTGTACAGTTCCATTTAAAGAACAGTGCCCCCTGCAGTCTATATGTAGCCATGTGCGATTTGTTAGGGAGATTGACTCTTTACATTTAAAGGGTTTCCCCATGCATCCATGTTGGGTAATTCTGTCTGAAATTAATCAGGAAATATTTGAAAACATGGATGATTCTGTCCACACAAAAAAGGAAATGTCTTGTGAGAGTGCCGTGTGATAAAGTGTTGTTTAACATTGAGCCTTTCAACACGCATCTTCTAGATAGACATTTACATCACATTGTCAGAGAAACACGCACGCGCACACACACACACACACACACACACACACACACACACACACACACACACACACACACACACACACACTGCCTTCACCCCCACTGCCTTTAGTCATGCAAACTTCTCTACCCTCCTCCTCACTCGCATATCCTCTCTCCATAGGCGATTCTAGGCTTTCCAAACGGGGTGCACCATCACAGTCCAAAGCATACCCCGACCGGGGGGTTTCTGGGGAGGGTGGGGCGGGGGGGGGTGGCTGTGCCCCCCAGCACAAAGACATTTTGTACATATTAATCTGGTGCACTCTGAGAGCAAAATGAAGAGGCTAGTAGATCTATGAAGAACTACACATCACATTAATATCCTCTTCACTATGCTGTGGCTTTACAATGATGAAAAATATGACTGAGTTGAGTTGAGAGGTCAAATACAGATTTATTTTATTCAGAAACACAATGAATCGGGAAATTGCATTGAATAATGTTGAATACAATGAAATGTAGATATCTACGACACATAATATATATTCGATTAGATTTGGTTTAAATCGTTTACATGTAGATTTTTTTTTCTGGCCACAAGGGGGTGGCCTTCTTTCTTGAGCCCCTTTCACACATGGCACGGGCTAATGACATCAACAATATTTTCACGGCTCTTAAAATCTTTTTCGACAACCTAGTTTTGCTACAACAATTCCACTGTAACTTCAATATGATTTTTAACAATATTGCCCTATCATAGTCTTTCCATCTTTCCTTCCTTCCAGCAGGATGTGTCAATCTGTTGATATCTGGCAGATCTGAGTTTTCACCAGACTAACATAACAACCGCATTAACCACCCGCAAAAAAAGAAAAGAAAAATATTAAGTTGTATTGTTTTCCCAGCTGGTTATTTTCACTCCTGTGGGGTTCTCTGATAGTTCCAGCACAGTGTTGAGTCATGGAACCACCCCTTCATGCGCCTCCTCTCTCTGTTTTCCAGACGATTCAGACGAGGTGCGTTGGTTTCGATCGTCCGACGTCTCCGCGGTGCAGAGCGGCCACTTCCTGTTTCTGACGCTGCTGCTTCCTCTGCTTCTCCTGTGAGAGAGACACCAGACGGCTGCTCCACAAATAACACCCGAGGATCTGTGGACCAAACCAAGAGCTGTGGACTCTGCCAGATGTCTTACTAACAAGAAACACAAACAAAGTTGCTTCTTCAGCCGGAATGTTCAAGTCGTTTTCCCGCTGAAAGATTTTTTTTTTTTTTTTTTTTTTTTTTTTTATTGGGTTCTTGTCCCAATGTTCTGCAGGACTAAAATATTGTGAAAGTGTGTGGACATGGCACATTGAATGCCACCCCAAGTTATTGCCTGAATGCATCAGGAACTTCGCAGTGAGCCGTGCGTTATGGAGCAGTGGAGAAAAGTGTTGGGCAGAGATCTCGTGTTATGGATGCAGATGCACTACATGCGCGTGCGTTTTGGGCATTGGGTGCCAATTCTGTTATGCGCTCGCCCGCTCTCGTCTCCGTCTGCAGCAGCACCGCACGCACCGCTGCTGTGCAGCACACATCCCCATCCACCATCTACTCAGCCAAAAAAAACACGGACCTTTTCCTTATGTATAGAAACAACGATCCCTCATGTCTACAAGGGTAAGACCGGTAAATACCCTGGCCTGATTTACCGGGCATGGTCCAGACTTCATGTGTGGAAATGGCTAATGGCTGGCAAAAATGAAATTTCATCCGTTGGAATGTGACACCCATGAAATTAAACTTGTTGTTGATCATCATGAGAGCTGTTGGTCATCTTCTCTTCAGAAAAATAACATTTTAGATCATATAGCCAGCTGTGTTTTTGAAATTGGAGCAATAAACCTCAGGCAAACATATTGCATATAACAAAAGGACATATTCTTTTTTCCAAAACATGACTGCAGCTGTCAACTTTTTTTACTTTGCTTTCCAAACAAAATATTTTACTTTTATCTCTCACTTCTCTGGTTTTGAAACAGATTTTGGTTGAAAACTACAAAATTGCAAACAAAGCTTGATCAAAAATAGGATAGGCATAGGCTACTTACTGTTCCTGCCAAATGTTTCTTCAGATTTCTGAACAGTCTCTCTCCCTCCCTCTCCCTCTCCCTCTCCTTATCTGCTGGTATTTCAGTGTTAACGTCTGTTTGTGTTGCTCCTGCACTATCTAGAGCAGAGTCCATTGATGAGGTTGTGAGTCATTATCTCCCCCCCTCCTTATCTTAAACAAACAGACAGTCTCTCCCTCCCCGGCCTGACGGCTGCTTGAGCTCACACACATTTGGTCACAGCTGTTAAATAAACAGACAGAAATCATAATAAAATCAACAAAGATGACATCTGAATCATGATATGAATAAGGCTAGAGATAACGCTTTGTTGTCAGTTGAACAGAACTTTGTTTATAGCATTGCTTTGTAGTCTGCAGTAACAAAACACAAATGATTCCAGTTTAAAAATGTTACTTTCCACAGAACAAAATGCCTTCCTTAAGTTAAGTTAAGTTATCCTTTATTTATCCATGGGGAAATTCGTCCTCTGCATTTGACCCATCCTCTACTAGGAACCTTCCTAGAACTAGGAGCAGTGGGCAGCCGCAGTGCAGCGCCCGGGGACCAACTCCAGTTCTTTTGCCAGTGCCTTGGTCAGGGGCACTGACAGAAGTATTAACCTTAACATATGATGGTGGGAGGAAACCGGAGCACCCGGAGAAAACCCACACGGACACGGGGAGAAGATGCAAACTCCACACAGAAAGGACCTGGGACGGACCGGGGTTCGAATCCGGGACCTTCTTGCTGTGAGGCAACAGTAGCCTACTAACCACTGAGCCACCGTGCCGTCACTGTGGTTAAATAAGCTGGATTGCTCCAACTACAAGTGTTGCAGTCGGAGCAATGTCTTCTTTTTTTAACAGCTTGGGCCTGAAAGGACACCAGTGGCTGGTGAGTTAAACAATATGGGAGGAAGGAGGAAAAAACCCATGGCGTCATATTATTTTAACACTGTAGACCTCTGTGTGTTTTTGATATGTTATGTTGTGTTACTGTGTGTTTCCCCCCCACTGAACTTTCCAAGTCAAATGTCCTGGTAAGTGCTGCATTCAACATTTTCTGCTCGAGTAAACGGAGCTGAGCGGTTGGATGCAGTTACTCGGTCAACCATGTTTTCTACTTTCAAAAGAGTCTTAATTTACCCAGAATTCATTGTAGCATAGTCCTGCTTAAGATAGTCAAGACCTAAACTGCTTTGTGCGATGGGAGGAATTTAGACGTCTATCCGAAGTCTGCCTATTGTTATATCTATTAAAGCCATATAGTCTTTGTGAAAGCGGCCCCCTGCAGGTGAAAGCGGCCCCCTGCAGGTGTGTGAGCAGGAGAAGAGGAGGAGTTTAAGGGAATTGAGGAGATTAAAAGAAGCTTCTTAAGATTAGAGAGACAGAAGAGAGTAGTTTGAGGCACTTAAGCCTGTCGGATATATAGGAAAAGCTCATCTCCTACTTGCAGATCTCACATGAATGCCATTCAAACATGGATTATCAAGTCACAAGACAATTTTTACACTCAGTTTTCCATGCAACAATGACACCCTGTTACCATTCTTGCATGGCAGAAAAATAGGTTTTGTAAAAAAACAAAAGTTAAAACAATGTTACAGGCCTACAGTTACAAATGAGACTTAATTGTAAAGGGAGATGAACAGGCTTTCCAATTAGAGAAGATACGATCCACAGGATACAGTAACAGCAGAGATATGATCAGCCTCCCTCATTCTTCGTATCCTGCTCGGCGGCCTTCGGTGAGGAATCCAAGAAGAGCTCTTTCATCAGTGGGTATGACATCATCAGTGATTTATGACATCACTGGTGATGTCACTGTCTATGTACTGTATAAGTGACATCATCAGTTCAATGGACATTGTCATTGTGACATCATCAGTGATTTATGACATCATTGTTATTATGGCGTCACTATAAGTGCACGCCGAGCCACCCGAACGCCATGGCATCACCAGTGCTTTATGACCTCATCAGTGGCGACATGGCCACTCGGGCACTAGTGGCCACCACGTATGACATCATCGACGACCTGGCCTCTTTCTTTCTTTCTTTCTTTCACACACACACACACACACACACACACACAGACGAACAAGCCCAAAACGTTGTTTGTTTGTTTGTTTAAGGTCAAATGTGACGCGGTTCTTTTTTGTATCAAAACTTTATTTATCAAACAAAAAGAATGCACCATTGAAATAACATTTCTATAAAAAAATGACTGTGGGACTGTTCTACAGTGCATTACAAAACCAGCAATTATTGTGTACAACATTGGATAGAAACAGCCAGATTTCACTTTACTTCCTCTAAGGTACGTACATCTTCATCTTCATCATCATCATCATCATCTCCCCCCCTTCACTCAAATGAACAAAAATGCACACTCTTAAATATTGCAATCGCTAATCTAATTTGGTTATAACAATTCTAAAATTGGACGATTTTAAAGGAGGGAATCAAAGTAAATGTATATACCGGGCCGCTCCACTCATCTGTGGAGCGACGGCATTCTGTAAATGAACCGGTCTGTGTGAGGGGAGATAAGGCCCGGTCACCCCCATGTGATGAGGTCCAAATATGCTTTTTCACATTCATCTTTTCTTTTCTTTTTTTTCCGTTTTTTTGTAGCTGTCCGCCTGCCAAACCCACTGACCAGAATAAGTTGTTGGCAGTTTACGTGACATTAAAATGCATTGCAGATCAACATTTCAAGTTAACAGACATTTTTCGGTTAATGTGAAAGCCTTGCCAAGTTAGGGTTATGGTTTTGAGTATGACACAGAGTATCCACAGTGACTTAAAATAGCACATTTTGTCAACAGTAGTGAAATCAACTGTGCAACAAGGAATAGAGTAGCATTTGTTGAAAGTTGTTTTAAGAAGGAATAAGTAGGAATAAGTATATTAGTTGGATTATTGTGTAAGAAGTCGTCCAGGTGTCTTTTTAGTCTCTGTTGAAAGATGGGCAGAAGCGGGAGCTCATTCCACCATTGTGGTGCCAGGGAAGAGAAGACCGGGATGAGCGACTTTTAAGCCCATGTAGCGATGGTGGGGTGAGGCGGTGTGCAAGGGTGGAGGAGCGGAGGGAGTCATGTGAGGTTCCGAACCTGATCATAGATTGCAGATAGGGAGGAGCAGTCTGGTGTACTGCCCTGTAGGTGAGTACCAGTGTCTCGAATTTGATGCGTGCCTAGATGGGAAGCCAGTGAAGGGACTGGAAGAGGAAAGTGACATGAGAAAATGTAGGTCGGTTGAACACCAGACAGGCTGCAGCCTTCTGAATGAGCTGTAATGGTCTGATGGCAGAGGCAGCAAGGAGAACATTGCAGTAGTCCAGGCGGGAGATGACAAGTGCCTGGACCAGATGGTGTATACTGTAGTTTCCCTTGTAAGAAATGGTCTGATTTTGCAGATGCTGTACAGGGAGAATCTACAAGCGTGGCTAGTCGCTGCGATGTAGGCAGAGCTGGACAGCTGATTTTCCAGGATCACCCCAAGCTTCTTCAGTTTGAGATAGTAACACAGTGTTGTCAATGGAGATGGAGAGGACTGTGAGAGGGCAATCTTTCCCAGGGAGGAAGAGTAGCTCTGTCTTTTCAAGATTGAGTTTGAGGTGGTGGGCCGACATCCAGGCACTGATGTCTTTGAGACATGCGGAGATGTATGTTTCAATTTGTGTGTCTTGGGGGGAGCTAGAGCTGAGTGTCGTCCGCATAGGAGTGATAGGAGAAGCCATGAGTGGAGATCACATGGCACAGGGATTTAGTGTAGAGAAGGAATAGCAAGGCCCCCAGGAGTGAGCCCTGAGGGACACTGGTGCTAAGAGTGCAGGGTCTGGATAGGGACCCCCCCCCCCCCCCCCCATAAGACCTGGTGGCTAGATAGATGCTGTAGGAAGCAAGCCAGGAGTGTGCAGCTCCAGTTCAGACACAATGGAGAGAAGGATTTGGTGGTTTGTATCAAAAGTGGCAGACAAGTCAAGGAGGACAAGGAGGAGAGGGACGAGGCCTTAGCAGTGTGCAGGGCCTCTGTGACTGCAAGGAGCGCTGTGTCAGTAGAGTGAGAAGCCTTGAAACCAGATTGCCAAGGGTCCAGAAAGTCATGCTGGTAGAGATAGACAGAAGCCCCGTTCAGACTGCAGGCAAATCCGATTTGTTTCTCGAGTCAGATTTTTGATTGGTTTCCCAAATCTGATTTGGGCAAGTGTTCAAGTCAGATCTGTGTGTCCAGACACAACCAGCTTATCTGCATGGGTTGTTATGGTAAGGACGTAGGCGTCCTCCACTACGCCCCTCATCATTACAAAATGATAATGTCAACTTTATGTTAGTGGTTATAATATTATGATATATGAACGTAGCATTTGCTGCGGTATGCACAGTAACATCTTCAGCGTTAAGGCCAGCGCCAGACTGTGCAGTGCACTTGGCTTGTTTGTCACTTATCTTGTCAAGTATCTTGTCTAGTAAGTCATAAATTGGGCTGATGCGGCCTTTTGTTATTGTCATCTTTAATGTCCTTGTATTTCATTTTCAGATTTTTTATTTTTCTTTGGTACTGCAGGTACAACCTACAGAAACCGCGTTCTACCATGCCGCGAGATATCTCTTCAAAAATGGTCTTGCTCCGGTAGCTTCCTTCCAGCTTTGCTTGTACAGAAGCTTCCCCCCCAAAGTGCCAACAGACTCTTTCCATCGACCAATGTTCTCGTTTTCCTCCATGTTTGCCTCCTCTCTTCTCTCAAGCCACGCTGCATGCCTGCCAGGCGCCAAATAACTGGATATGACGTAGACTAGGGATGTCAACGGTTAACCGTTAATCGATTAACCGTCGCTAACGTCGTTGTTCGGTTATTGCTGTCGGTCTATCAGTTAATATTAAAAAAAAATAAAAATAAAATTTTTTTTTTTTTTTTTTTTTTGGTCTATTTACTCAATGAGCTCATGCCCAAACAAGGCGTGTCTATTTAGATGCTGAAATGTTAATGCTTTTTGTGTTAGAAATTCTAACACAAAAAGAATTTGTGTTGAAATGTTGATGCTTTTTGTTAATGCTTGTTAATGCTTTTTGTGTTAGAAATTCTAACACAAAAAGCATTAACATTTCAGCATCTAAATAGACACGCCTTGTTTGGGCATGAGTTCATTGAGTAAATAGACAAAAAAAAAAAAAAAAAAAAAAAAAAATTATATTAAAAAATTATGAATTAACCGATAGGTTAATCGATTATTAGCGTCGGTTAATCGAAAGTGAAATTAACCGAAAATTGACATCCCTAACGTAGACATATGGATATGACGTAGACATATGGATATGACGTAGATCGGTGATCGATTGGTGATCCGATCCAGTGATGCCAATGTACAAATGATTGTTTAATGAAACCCTTGATCTGTTTGGCCTGTTGACACTGATTGTCTGCTCTGCTCTGTTTTGGTGGAGCGGCTTAGAGTGTTTAGCCAGCTCACACCCTTGTGTGAGGGCTCACTCTACCTGCACCAACAGATGTGAGACCAGCCCCATGCTGGCTTGTTCACATAGGACCCAAGTCATTCATGGGTTTAGCTATGTTTTGGATTCCAGTTTAGTTCTGTTATTTTCTTGTCAGTTTTGTAGTTATTTTGATTCATTAAGGCTAATGAATCATTAGCCTTATTTTGTTCAAAGCCTTTTGAGTTTTGTTCTTCTATCTGTTTTGCAACCACCCATCTGAAATGAAAATGCCTGGTTTCCCACAAAATACACATCTGTGGTGGTGAACCTGAAGCCTGCCTCTGCCTCATCTCCTGCTCGCCATCCTTACATTGGCATGTTTGCTGTTGACACAGCAGAGGTGAAGTTGGAGAGGAGGTTAAATGTGACTTCAATTGAAAGGCAAGTTTTTATGCCCCCCCCCCCACCCTGACCACAACATCCTTACTGGCCACCAGACTCAATAACGTTGATATAGGCTACAAATATCTAGAAATGTTGATATGCAACATATTTTGGTTCACAAATGTTATCACATTTTATTCAGGCTAAGCCTCTTTCTTATCATCCTTCACGAAACTAAATTTACATTTCCAGAATCATCATCACATTGTTCTTATAAATAATTATAATAATAGTTTTAAGCACTCAAAATAATAGTAATATTAATAATAATAATAATATATTAAATTTGAATATAAAAAGTTACCCCCCACACACACACTCCTCCCCCTTCCCCACACACACACACAGTCTATGTACGTACTATAGCAATTATTCCTTCAATTGCTCTAGGGGAACTGTACAGTAGAAAAGACAGCGTATTGTAATGTAGTTTTGCTGCTGCAGCGATGTATCGTGTGTGTATTGTGGCGCCCCTCTGCCAGGTCGCCTGGGGCGTTGCTGCGTGCGGACGGGACACCGTCAGATCTGCCTGCGAAAGCGCGCACAACACCCGCTCCCACTAAATGACTGATACAACCAAATGAAACCAAATAAAAACACTTTTAAAGGACAGATTTGTGGACTAAAAAAACTTCACCTGACTTCCCACCGACATGGAATCATTTTTGGGTGAACTGTCCCTTTAAAAACAAAAATGTCTAACACAACTCAGCACCTGTTGGGTTCAGGCAAAGGTCAAGTTACGGCATGGGAGGCACAGGTTATGTTTAGGCATGGGTGAGGGGGCTCTCTTAGGGTCAGGCACAGGGGGAGGGGTCCTTGAGGGGTTAGGCACAGGGGGGGAGGGGGGTTAGGTTTAGGCACTGTAGCCACTTGGTTAGGGTTTGGATATGGGTTAGGGTCTCCCCCGGTGGTCTTCATTCAGGGGGTCTTAGACCCCTCCAGAGGGGTATTTTCCCCTTGGAAGACCAGCTCCTGCCCCACAGCATAACTTGACCTTTGTCTCAGCGCACCCAGGTGTTCGTTTCATTATACGCCTGAGGTGTGATGGCTTGTTTAACAGGGCATCCCTGTATCACAAGGATACCAGGCGCATTACATCCGGTGCACAAGGTGCATGACAGAGTGACAACGTGCTGGAATTTTCAAGTCGGTACGGCGACAGCATCTGACCTCTAAAATAACTCCCTCCCAAGGATGTTTTAAAAACCTGATTTGAAAGACACAGTTTTGACAGGACGGCGAATGTAAAAATATACTATGTGGAATATGCATTGCTTGTATGTTTTCTTTGTTTTTTAGTTTTATATAAAAATTGAAGCCCCCTGAAGTGAACTGAAAACAAAGCCGGTGGTCTTTTGCGCGGTCCTCGCGTGGGCGCTCTTGCGGCCCCCACGCGCGGGCGATGGAGGGCGACAGAGGTACAAATGTTTATGTCATGAAAAATAAATATAACGTTTTGCTTAGCGGTAAACAGCAGGGCCAGCACAGCACTCTTCTCACTGCACAGTGACAATAGAAACAAAAACAGTGGTAGAGATCATCATCATCTTACACTTCTGTCTCTAATCTCTATAATAATAATAATAACAAGAACAACAACAACAATAATACAGTGGAATCCACTTATAGTGATCACGGTTATAGTGATGAACCGCTTAGAGATAGATCGACAATTTTTCACTTATCTTAAGAAAATTATGACTTGTTCAGATTTTTTGCTGTGAAATGATACAATCGTCCTACAAAATACACTATATCTTGTGTATTGTTTGGCAAACAAGAACAAAATGGCCATCCCAAAAGTGGTGTTACGGTGTGTGCGGTGACTCAGTGGTCCTCCCACCAGCAGGGGGCGAGACTGCGGTGGAGAGAGCTGTGAATGAGGCGTTCATGGTGAACCTGAACGTGTCTCAAAACGACCAATCAGCACACATCATCCAGAGCCAAACTTTTTCCATCACACGATGGCCGCCTTCCAGTTCAAATGCAGATGTGTTGTTTTGTTTTTACTCCTCACAGGAACAGAAAGCGTTCCCAGCCCAGAATTTGGCAATGATAGTCTTAGTAGAGAAAGATGGTGGCCGGGCCCCAGGGACAGGGTCCTATGTTCCCAGGGTCCTATGTTCCCCAGATTTAAATGGCACATATGTAATGGGAACGTAAAGTTTTGTGGATGAAACCCAACCCAAACAAGAGTTTGAGCCAAGTTTGAGTACAATCTTCTCCACAGAACCACAGAGATTAGAGAATAGTACTAGACCTATAGTAGTAAGTCTAGTAGTAGACCTTCAAAATCACATACAATAACATTGATTTTGTTGTGTTTATATAGCTGTTTTGAAGCCTTGTTCGAATAAAAAAGAATCCTATTTATGAAACATTTGAACTTGGAACGGGTCAAATCTGACCCAAACATACATCTGTTTAGGACTCAGACTTGGATAAGGAACAGAAAGGATGGTTCTAGTAAACGTTCCCAGCTGAGAATATGGCGACGGCATGAGTCTCTGTCCGGTTGGGGGAGTAAAGGCTTAGCAGAGCAGTCCAGTGGAGTTCAGACCACTTCAGACTTAAGGCTCGCTTACTGCATGCTCCCTTTACGTACCAAAATAAATACGTCCATTTCAAACCATGTAACTGTCACTGCCCACACACTTACATGCGTCCTTTACATTGGCATCATGTTAGGCATCCACTAGAGGGCAGTAGAGAGTCAAAAGTGTGTGTGTGTGTGTGTGTGTGTGTACAGTATGTGGTACTGCTCCCTTTCGTCCATATCTGGAACCTTTCAGAAAACATGCACAAATACAGAGGAAATGAATGCAGAGTATGGACAGAAGCTCCACCCATATCCATATACGTCTTTACACCTTCTCATTCTGACGGCGTCAAATACCGCTGCTCTGTCACACACCTTGTGTGTGGGGTGTTACCATGCATGGTACCTTTGTGAGTCACTATAGATGCACACAGACACACCAGTGTTAAACAAGCAGTGTGACTGTGCACCTGGTTGGGGTGAGGCAAAGGTCAAGTGACACCTCGGGGTTCGGTGAGGCACAGGGGTCTGTGTGGGTATCATACCGTGCGTGTTAACATCCCACGCAAAAGGCGCGTGACAAAGTGCCGGTACTTTACGCCGTCTGAGTGAGAATGGGTTGGTATTTAATGTTGAGCATGTTCTTTAGTCAGAGCCAGTCAATATATATATATATATATATATATATATATATATATATATATATATATATATATATATATATATATATATATATATATATATATATTACCATCAGGATCCAGAGGTAACGGCTGGTTCTCTAGTCATAACCAGTCAAAATCATTTTGTTTGTTGTTTTTTAACCTCAGGATCCAGAGGTAATGGCTGGTTCTTTAGACATAACCAGTGAAAATATTTTTTTCGGAGCTCAGCATCCAGAGGTAACGGCTGGTTCTTTAGTCAGAACCAATCAAAATCATTTTTGATTTTATTTATCTACCTCAGGATCCAGAGGTAATGGCTGGTTCTTTAGTCAGAACCAGTCAAAACCATTTTTGATTTTATTTATCTACCTCAGGATCCAGAGGTAACGGCTGGTTCTTTAGTCAGAACCAGTCAAAATCATTTTTTATTTTATTTATCTACCTCAGGATCCAGAGGTAAAGGCTGGTTCTTTAGTCAGAACCAGTCAAAATCATTTTTGATTTTATTTATCTACCTCAGGATCCAGAGGTAATGGCTGGTTCTTTAGTCAGAACCAGTCAAAATCATTTTTTATTTTATTTTTTACCCTCAGGATCCAGAGGTAACGGCTGGTTCTTTAGTCAGAACCAGTGAAAATCATTTTTTATTTTATTTTTTACCCTCAGGATCCAGAGGTAACGGCTGGTTCAAGAAACTCAGACTGTTTTGAGTGCGAGGGGAAAGAGAGAGAAAAGGAAAGGCTGCAGCAACAGAGAGCCCTCTCACATCACGACAACAGGCAACGTGGGATCATCATCAGAGACAGAGAAACTTTGGTGGTGGAGGATGGGTTGCTAAGTCCCTTAATGTCGGTTCCCATGGCAACTTGCGGCGTTTGCCATTGAAACCATAAAACACAATCTGTGACTGCACAAAGTTTTAAAAAATAGAAGGAAAAAAAGAGGAAAATGTTCCACTAGAGACCATGGGAAAAATGTGAGGTACGGTCACAGTCCCGAGTTTTGGAGAACTAGGGGTCTTATGGTCTTTTTTTTTTGTCTTTTTTTTTATCATTCCCTCCTTTTTTGTAGAGTTGAGGCATTATGCGTTGGGGTTTTGTAGTTTTGCGTTTGGGGAGGGGTTTGCAGGAAGCCCCTCCCCCATCGTCCTGTACTTGGCGTAACGCTGCGCTGCTGCTGTGGATGTACTGTATTTGTTGTTTAATTGCAGTAGTTCCAGTAGAAACCAGTCCAGATCAGTAGAAACTGGACTAATCCACCAATCCAGACCAGTAGAAACTGGACTAATCCACCAGTCCAGACCAGTAGAAACTGGACTAATCCACCCCAGCCCAGACGGTGGTTTGGAGGGCCCCGGGGCAGGGCTGGGTGGAGGTTAGAAGGCAGAGCCTGTGATGGCGTTCAGCTGCTTCATCAGCCCCTCCAGACTGGCCATCTGCTCTGACAGGTCGTCCTGCTCGTACACCTGCAAGACACAACAGACCAGACGTTAACATGCCTTAAACCTGTATTCTTTCTAATGTCTGCAAAAATAAGTCGGACTTTCCACTTGATTTATTACCTCAGTAATAATCACTTTCCTAATAATGTATATATATACCGGTATATATATATATATACATGAAGGACTGAGCCTTAAATAGTACGCATTCTACCAGGTGAGGGGTGGGATGCCCCGCTGTGTGTGTGTGTGTGTGTGTGTGTGTGTGTGTTGTGCGTGGGTGTGTGCTGGCATGAATGTGTGCTATCTCTCCTCCAGACTCACGTTGGCGGCGGGGTCCTCGGCGGCGGGTTGTCCCTCCTCTTCGGGCAGCTGAGGGTCAGGCGCGGTGGGCACAGACACGGGTAGCAGGGGGGAGCGAGCCTTGCCCGCCTGGCCCAAAGAGGCTGTCTTCACCTGGGGCTTGGGGAGGCTGGAACCTGGGGAGGGAGGGAGGGAGAAGTCATTTACCACGCTCAACATGGTAAATGGTAAATTGACTACATTTATATAGCGCTTTTATCCAAAGCACTTTACAATGTGCCTACATTCACGCAGGGTGCTGGCACAGCCATCGGGAGCAATTTGGGGTTCAGTGTCTTGCTCAAGGACACTTCGACATGCGGACTGGAGGAGCCGGGGATCGAACCACCGACCTTCTGGTTGATGGACGATGCGCTCTACCTCCTGAGCCACAGCCGCCCTCAACATCTAAGGTCTAGATGATCCCATCGGTATAAGCCTCTCACTCTGCCAGTTAGTTAAATCAATCTGCTGCAAGGGAACAGAGGTAGAGGAAAGTCCCTGGTTTTAATCCCTGCAGTGAGTGAGAAACGCTCTCCCTTTCATTAACAGCTACTGCCAATGTGCTTTTGAACAAGGCACTTGCTTTAATCTAATCTAATTCTACATTTTTTAAATCAATCAACAGTTCCACCTTCTATGTCTTTAATATAATGCCAAGGAAATCATATGATACGTATTCCTTATTTCATTTTTGAGACGTCAGTGTGACAGATACATGCAGTGCCTAACCCTAGCCAGCAGGGGGCAGAAGGCATGCACCAGAGCAGTGGTTCTCAAACCTTTTCATATCAAGGACCCCTAAATTAGTCCACATTATCCATGAGATGTTCTCTCTTGGAACCAAATGTGAGCATGTTTTTATTGTTAAATATTATTTTGTCCAGAATTTCATGACTATCTGAATTATTGTAGGTATAGAGAGTTGAGAGTGAAACTATGATCAACATACTAACTCTTCTGCCTTCTATTGTTCTTAATGAAATAGTGAAGTTGAACAGTTCATCAATTTGCTGGGGACCCCCTGGAATGCCCTCAAGGACCCCTGGTGGCCCTCGGACCCCATGTTGAGAACCACTGCAGAAGACCTTCAATTGAGAGATATAAAATGGACACTGTCAATCATGGGATCCACATGCCTCCAATTTGACTGGATTGATGCAACATATTGATTGATTGATTGATATTCATATTTTCTACCTTATTGTGAAATCGTGTTGAAAATGTGCGTATCAAATTAGACACATGCAGTATTTATGGCAATTTACCTGTTTATCTGTCAACTTTTTCTTTTCTTTTTCTTTTTGTCAGATCTGGTCCAATATACACCCAAGAATTTGAATTTTCTGGTCATTATCTATTGGCTCAGGCTTTATGGGGTATAAATGTGAGATGAAGCAAGGGGAGCACAAGACAAATACAGAGAAAAAGGGCACAAGTAAGAGAACGAGAGAGAGAGAGAGAGAGAACGAGAGAGAGAGAGAGAGGAGAGAGAGATATAGAGAGAGAGAGAGAGAGATAGAGAGACAGAGATATGGAGAGAGAGCAAGAGCTGCAGGTAGTTTTCTTTTCTCCCTTATTCCCTGAGCAGTCTGTACCTCCTCAGGCTTTCTCCACACAGCCAGCCCCCCTCCCCCCGCTTTTTGATGCTACTGCGTTCACGAAACCTCCACAGGCGGGCAGACAGACAGGCAGGCGGGCAGACAGACAGACAGACAGACAGGCAGACAGACAGGCAGGCAGGCAGACAGACAGACAGACAGGCAGACATACAGACAGGCAGACAGACAGACAGGCAGGCGGGCAGACAGACAGACAGACAGACAGGCAGGCAGACAGGCAGGCAGGCAGGCAGGCAGGCAGACAGACAGACAGACAGGCAGGCAGGCAGACAGACAGACAGGCAGACATACAGACAGGCAGACAGACAGGCAGGCAGGCAGGCAGGCAGACAGGCAGACAGACAGGCAGACAGACAGACAGACAGACAGACAGACAGACAGACAGACAGGCAGGTAGCAGTGTGACCCTGGAGCGTCTCACACCTCGCCTGCCTGTCTGTCTGTCTGTCTGTGTATATCAGTCCCTCCAGGATTTCATTTTTTGTGCGATTGTTGCGATCAAAAATGCTTATTTTGTGTATGTGCTTCAGTATTTTCAGGCTAATCTAGGATTGCCCAAAATACATACAATGGCACAACAGTGGAGGCATGCCTTCCCCATCCATGATGCCTCCCTGCAATATTGACATCAGCCCTGAGCACGAGGGCGGGGCTAATCTCAGACAGTCATCAGCCCTGAGCAGGAGGGCGGGGCTAATCTCAGACAGTCATCAGACTTGAGCAGGAGGGCGGGGCTAATCTCAGACAGTCATCAACCCTGAGCAGGAGGGCGGAGCTAATCTCAGACAGTCATCAACCCTGAGCAGGAGGGCGGGGCTAATCTCAGACAGCCATCCGCCTTGAGCAGGAGGGCGGGGCTAATCTCAGACAGTCATCAGCCCTGAGCAGGAGGGCGGGGCTAATCTCAGACAGTCATCAGCCCTGAGCAGGAGGGCGGGGCTAATCTCTGACAGACATCAGCCCTGAGCAGGAGGACGGGGCTAATCTCTGACAGACATCAGCCCTGAGCAGGAGGGCGGGGCTAATCTCTGACAGTCATCATCTTGAGCAGGAGGGCGGGGGTAATCTCTGACAGTCATCAGCTTGAGCAGGAGGGCGGGGGTAATCTCTGACAGTCATCAGCTTGAGCAGGAGGGCGGGGCTAATCTCTGACAGTCATCAACCCTGAGCAGGAGGGCAGGGCTCATCTCAGACAGTCATCAGCCCTGAGCAGGAGGGCGGGGCTAATCTCAGACAGTCATCAGCCCTGAGTAGGAGGGCGGGGCTAATCTCTGACAGACATCAGCCCTGAGCAGGAGGGCGGGGCTAATCTCTGACAGACATCAGCCCTGAGCAGGAGGGCGGGGGTAATCTCTGACAGTCATCAGCTTGAGCAGGAGGGCGGGGCTAATCTCTGACAGTCATCAACCCTGAGCAGGAGGGCGGGGCTAATCTCTGACAGTCATCAGACTTGAGCAGGAGGGCAGGGCTCATCTCAGACAGTCATCAGACCTGAGCAGGAGGGCGGGGCTAATCTCTGACAGTCATCAGCCCTGAGCAGAAGGGCGGGTTAGCATCTGTAAACGGGTGGGGGCGGGACAGTTTCCCCAAATAGAGAAACGACGAATGATGGGACTTTAAACATTGCTCATTTGCATAATATACTATTGATTTTGTAATGATACAAAGCTCGGCTAAGTGGCCCTTTACAAAATAAAAGCATTGTATTGTTTTCTAGCTACCGAGACCCGACTGAAAACACAAAGTGAGAGAAGCAGACGGAGGGTGTGTGTGTGTGTGTGTGTGTGCGTGTGTGTGTGTGTGTGTGTGTGTGTGTGTATGTGTGTATCCCATAGCTGCAGGCTCAGGCTATTTGGTGTGAGAGGTTTCCAGAAGCTGAAAATCAATGGTAATCTGTGCCCACCTGGGCCTATACACAGCATAATGGAACATACACACACACATGCACGATACACACACACACACGCACACGCACGCACGCACACAGAGTAAACATGTATCATGTACGCATGTATAATCACACCTACACACAGGTAGGTGCTAACATATGGAGGCTTACACACACACACACACACATGCGTGCACACGCACGCACACACATGCACGCACACACACACACTCACAAATTGTCCAGGGATCATATATAATGTTTTCTGTTCACATAGCTGTAAGCGATGGTGAAGGTAGAGCGAGAGAGAGAGAGAGAGAGAGAGAGAGAGAGAGAGAGGGGGGGAGGGTTACATAGGAGTGAGAGAGATCTTATTTCATTTTAACTTGCTATTGTTATGATCCAATTGTGATCCTATTACTGTCATTACATTACAATGATTTTTACAGTTGTTGTTTTATAATTGTTATACTGTTGATTCATTATCCTTCCTAATCATTATTACTACCAATTATTATTATTACTATTATTGTTCCGTTACATGTTGTTGTTGTTGTTGTTGTTTTGTAATTTAAATGCTTTAGCAACACATCCATATTGCAGCTCAAAAAGCACATTGAATTGGAAAAAAGTGAATTGAATTGAGAGAGAAATAAAGAGAGAGAGAGAGAGAGAGAGAGAGAGAGAGGTCAGATCCAACCCTCAGGCAAATGTCAAGGCCAGTTATATTTGTCTACTCTTTAGGCAACACACACACACACGCACGCACGCACGCACACACACAAGCACGCACGCATGCACATACACATACACACACGCACGCACGCACACACGCACGCACACGCACACACACACACACACACACACACACACACACACACACACACACACGTGCAACACACACACACACACGTGCAACACACACACACACACGTGCAACACACACACACACACACACACACACAAAAATGAAAACAAACCCGGCTTCAGAACAGACTCCAAGTTCCGTTTCCTTCAAGTTCAGCTCAAACCACCTGTTCCCTGTGGGTTATTTACACCTGGGTGCAAATAGCATCTGCCTTGTCAAATTGGGGTGATATGAGATCTCCTGTTGGTACCAGTTAAAAGCTGAGCAGCTGTGTTTTGGATGATTTGAAGATGACCCAGAAAAGTTTGATCTAAAAGGGTAAAAAGAGCATTGCAAAACTCTAAAGGAGAAGAAATCAAAGCATGAATAATCATCTCTAATCCAACCTGGGAGACAACAGATCTTAATTTTGCAATGCTCCTCATTTCTATCTGTGCTGCATGCTGGTGTCACACACTGGAACAGTGGGGCTTTTGTTAAGAACAAAGAAAACATTGAAATAACAAAAGCCACAGCAGTATTGCACCACTGCAAAACTAAATGAGCAACATCTGTATGCAAGATGTAAGGTGGGGCTTTGGGTTAACTTGACACACCTGGAAACAATCAAGACGGATTTGCTAACCAGCGTTGATACATGTAAAACAGCAGGTAGAAACAACAACATCACGTTACCTGGATTAGTCTCCGATGGTTCTAAGGAAGAAGGCAATAGTATCCAAGATTAAATTATTAGTTGATTTAGAGTTAGATGATATTGGAGCAGCCGGCCTTTTTATTTTTTTGCTGGAAGTCGTGACACGACCACACAACCGGGTCAAATGGGCGTGGCTACATAAAGTGAATAGGCTAAAATGACCTTGCAATTTTAACAGACGAGCTAACTATTTTGCCACAGGGTTTCGCAAATGAGCTTGATAAATTGACTGGTCTCCTTTGTGCGGATTGATATGAATGACGTGGCCTCTGGTCTGATATATCTAGCAGGAGTCTGTTATACAGAAATAACTGACCACTGAATGCCGTGATTAACCAATCAGAATTGAGTATTCAACAAGGCTGTGTAATAATTAAGCAATAGATCATGACAGGCCGTGGTATATGCTTATTATACCACACCTAAGGGTCTTAATATACCATACCCATATCAAAGGGTTATTAAGCACCCAGTCAAATTTGAACTGAATTGGATATCCCCAAGTATATACAATTAGAGCAGCGATCTTTATGCTTTCAATGCTATTCAACCATCCTCTCAAGACTATCCTCTGCTGTGACTGTGGGGGTGTATGCCGCAAGCATGCTGCAGCCAGTCTGCAACATGCTCGCCAATAGCCAATGACAGTTGAGTATGCTGCAGCCAGTCTGCAACATGCTCGCCAATAGCCAATGACGGTTGAGTATGCTGCATGATATGCCCAAACCCGTATATGGACGCGGAGCCGCCCAGGCAGCAGCTCCGCTCTGCTCACTCAGACACTAGACAGGGATTTCCGCAGTGTGTCTACGACATGTCGTATAATCGTCTAAAATAGTTCACCAACAGATACAAAAACATGAGCATATACAGATCCTTTCCAAAAAAATTGAATATCATGGAAAGTTAGTTTTTTTCCATAATTCCTTCCAAAAAGTGAAACTTTCATAGATTATAAATTCATTACACACAAAGTGAAATATTTCTAGCCTTTATTTGTTTCATTTTTCATAATTTTGGCTTTAAGCTCCAGAAAACCCCCAAAACAGCATTTCAAGAAATTATTATAGTGTGACGAAAATCAGCAGTCACTTCTCAGTTATGACTGACTCCAGCCTCAGTCCACTCCCTCTGCATCTCCGCTAACCTTTTGAATTGTCTTTGCTTGACAATCCGCTGAAGCCCACGGTCATCCATGGTATTTCCATGATATTTTTTTTTTTTGGAAAGGATCTGTATGTGGACTCACTGGACTGTCTTGTTTTCTATATTTTCTATGTGTAAAATTAAAATCTGTGTACTCACTGGACTGGGGCAGCATGGATGTGTAGACCTTGGGGTCGATGGTGCCCATGGGTGGGGGCAGCAGGGGGTTGGTGAAGCTGCGTAGGGGGTGGGTGGGGCGGACACAAGCAGTGGGGATGGTGCGCCCCGTCCCGGCCTGGGCGTCCTCCCCGGGCCCCGGGGCCCCCGCTCCCCCGGCCCCTGCCACCACGTGCTCTCCGGGGAGGAGGGGGGGCTGCTGCTGCAGGAGAGGATTGGTGGAGGAGTCCGATGACATCACTGTGGAGGGAGAGGGGAGAGAGGGAGGAAGCATGTTAGGATCATAGGATGTATTAAAGATGGATGTCGTGAGTGAGTGTAACGACCTAGGGGGAAGCTTTCCACTCCCGCATTGACGCCAATGCGGGAGTAGCAAAAACTGCAATCCCTCGAATGGCCACTTGAGGCTGGCTGCCAGAGCAGGTTTACAGCCTATATATACATACGTACACATACATACATACACACACACACACACACACACACACACACACACACACACACACACACACACACACACACACACACACACACACACACACACACACGTATATATACAGGCTTTCTGTGGGGACAGACAGGCTTTGTGTGGGGAGAGACAGGCTTTCTGTGGGGACAGATAGGCTTTGTGTGGGGACAGACAGGCTTTGTGTGGGGACAGATAGGCTTTGTGTGGGGACAGACAGGCTTTGTGTGGGGACAGACAGCCTTTGTGTGGGGAGAGACAGGCTTTGTGTGGGGAGAGACAGGCTTTGTGTGGGGAGAGACAGGCTTTCTGTGGGGACAGACGGGTTTTGTGTGGGGAGAGACAGGCTTTGTGTGGGGACAGACAGGCTTTGTGTGGGGACAGACAGGCTTTGTGTGACAGGCTTTGTGTGGGGACAGACGGGCTTTGTGTGGGGAGAGACAGGCTTTCTGTGGGGACAAACAGGCTTTGTGTGGGGACAGACAGGCTTTGTGTGGGGAGAGACAGGCTTTCTGTGGGGAGAGATAGGCTTTCTGTGGGGAGAGACAGGCTTTGTGTGGGGAGAGACAGGCTTTGTGTGGGGAGAGACAGGCTTTGTGTGGGGAGAGACAGGCTTTGTGTGGGGAGAGACAGGCTTTGTGTGGGGAGAGACAGGCTTTGTGTGGGGAGAGACAGGCTTTCTGTGGGGAGAGACAGGCTTTGTGTGGGGAGAGACAGGCTTTCTGTGGGGAGAGACAGGCTTTGTGTGGGGACAAACAGGCTTTGTGTGGGGACAGACAGGCTTTGTGTGGGGAGAGACAGGCTTTCTGTGGGGAGAGACAGCCTTTGTGTGGGGACAAACAGGCTT
Organism: Poromitra crassiceps; assembly: GCF_964638095.1. Taxonomy (NCBI): domain Eukaryota; kingdom Metazoa; phylum Chordata; class Actinopteri; order Beryciformes; family Melamphaidae; genus Poromitra; species Poromitra crassiceps. The sequence goes on along the minus strand of NC_139629.1, from coordinate 15,835,743 downwards.
TGTGTGGGGACAGACAGGCTTTGTGTGGGGAGAGACAGGCTTTCTGTGGGGAGAGACAGCCTTTGTGTGGGGAGAGACGGGCTTTGTGTGGGGAGAGACAGGCTTTCTGTGGGGACAGATGGGCTTTGTGTGGGGACAGACAGGCTTTGTGTGGGGAGAGACAGGCTTTGTGTGCGGAGAGACAGGCTTTGTGTGGGGAGAGACAGGCTTTGTGTGGGGAGAGACAGGCTTTGTGTGGGGAGAGACAGGCTTTCTGTGGGGAGAGACAGGCTTTGTGTGGGGAGAGACAGGCTTTGTGTGGGGAGAGACAGGCTTTGTGTGGGGACAGACAGGCTTTCTGTGGGGAGAGACAGGCTTTGTGTGGGGACCGACAGGCTTTCTGTGGGGACAGACGGGCTTTGTGTGGGGACAGACAGGCTTTGTGTGGGGAGAGACAGGCTTTGTGTGCGGAGAGACAGGCTTTGTGTGGGGAGAGACAGGCTTTGTGTGGGGAGAGACAGGCTTTGTGTGGGGAGAGACAGGCTTTCTGTGGGGAGAGACAGGCTTTGTGTGGGGACAGACAGCTTTGTGTGGGGAGAGACAGGCTTTGTGTGGGGACAGACAGCTTTGTGTGGGGAGAGACAGGCTTTGTGTGGGGAGAGACAGGCTTTGTGTGGGGACAGACAGGCTTTCTGTGGGGAGAGACAGGCTTTGTGTGGGGACAGACAGGCTTTCTGTGGGGAGAGACAGGCTTTGTGTGGGGACAGACAGGCTTTCTGTGGGGAGAGACAGGCTTTGTGTGGGGAGAGACAGGCTTTGTGTGGGGACAGACAGGCTTTGTGTGGGGAGAGACAGGCTTTGTGTGGGGAGAGACAGGCTTTGTGTGGGGAGAGACAGGCTTTCTGTGGGGAGAGACAGGCTTTGTGTGGGGACAGACAGGCTTTGTGTGGGGAGAGACAGGCTTTCTGTGGGGAGAGACAGGCTTTGTGTGGGGACAGACAGGCGTTGGGTCAGACAGCCGCCGAGACACCGAGCGAGCTGAGGTCTGATCAGAGAGGATCATGGGAGAAGAAGAGATCAGAGAGGATCATGGGAGAAGGAGATCAGAGAGGATCATGGGAGAAGAAGAGAGGGAAGCTGCGTTCATTAAAGAGATGAGAGAACGCCGAGGGAGAGACTGTCCCCGCTGTGAAGGAGCAACTGCTTCAAGACAAGAGAGAGAAGAAAGAGGGAGATGAAGGGAGAGAAAGAGAGAGGGAGACACCAACAAGGTCATGCAGTGGCCTGTATATGTTAGTGAAGTGAGGTAACTTCATGTTTAACCCTGGGGTTTCATTCTTCCAGCTGGTTCACTTCTTATCACCATGGTAACCCATGCTGAATGGAAGCTGCTCCGGAGCTGCCTATGATTCTACTGGCCTGTAAATACATGGCCCTGCAAACAGCACTTTAAAAAATATATATATATAATTTTTTTCCCGATTTTTTATCCCATTTTTATCCCCCATTAGTGCTAATTTTAATTTATTTATCCTGGTTGCTGCTCCACCCTCTGCTGATCTGGGGAGAGCCGGAACTGGCTCCATGCTTCCTCCGAGACATGGGCAGTTAGCCAGCCGCTTCTTTTCACCTGACAGGGGAAGCTTCACCGGTAGGACATAGCACGTGGGAGGATCACGCTATTCCAACCAGTTCCCCTCCCTCCGAACAGGCGCCCCTAACGACCAGAGGAGGCACCACATCAGCGACCAGGATATTGCATGTTTTGGTGTGGGGTTCCTATATGAAGGAAACCCCCAGGGGGCACGGGGAGAACATGCATACTCCACACAGAAAGGCCCTTTTGACGACCCCACCCGGGCGGTGGACACTCGAGGACATGCGGACGGGCACACACTCCTTCAGCGCTCACAGCGTCCCAGGTGGGAATCGAACCCAGGACCTTCTAGCGGTGAGGCGACAGCGCTTACCACTGCACCACCGTGCCCCCCCAAACAGCACTTCTTAATTCCTTGTTTCGGACCAGACGTGAAATGATACATTGTTAATATTTCAGCTGCTTTGATTCACTTTCACACCAGCCAAAAAGCAAGCCGACCAACCAGATACTGTAGGGCTGCCAACCCTTTCAGATTACCCAGGAGACTCGGCTGAAATGATATGTGTGTGTGTTAGGCAATGTTGCAGAGATAGCCTAGTCCGTTGTTTTTGTTGTTTTCCTTTTCCTCCCAGTCGGTCAGGACCAGTGTGCGTATTTGTCATTGTATAATTGTGACAGTCTCAGCGAGTGTGCGTGCATGCATGTGCGTTTGTGTGTAATACCTGGTGTGTAGCTGGGAAAAGGCAGCATGGGTCTCAGGGTGAACTTGTTGTGTGTGAAGCCGCAGGGCGGGAGGGTGGGCGAGGGCAGGAGGCCCGGGTACTGAGTGGAGTCCAGAGAGACGGGTCCAGAGAGACAGGGTACCGAGAGAGAGGGTACTGGGATCGCACTCACCACCGCTGGAGAGAGAGAGAGAGAATGAAACAGGTGCATGTAAAGAACAGGATTGGGTTGCACCAGCTCTGCGTAATCTCAAACGTAGCACGGTTTGAGCGTAAAGTCTCACTCATGGTAGGACTTTATCGTCGGGCGCTCAACATTTTTAATAAGTGTCTCTCGACAGAAATAAAAGAGTGGCACATTTTAAATGTATACTTTGTCGAGAGGTCATATTTTCACCTTCCTCTGAGTCCAAATCACTGGAAAAACATCTCTCAAAAACATGAGCACGGGGTGTCGTATCTGTATCTCCCCACATCAGTTCTGACAGACAACTGATCTCTGCCCTCCTCCAGGCCTCAACTCCGCCCACACCGAGCCCTGACTCCACCCACACCAGCTCTGTCTGCTTTCCCTGCGGAGGAGGCTGCTCGCCCAGGCTGTCAGACACTGCAGTTTCACTTGTTTTGCGATATCTTCCGAATTTTGCTGCGATTCCACTCCGTTTTTATGTGCAAATTGAAATTTTGCAAACAGGTGGATGGAAACCTGACTACAGACAGAGAGAGAGTGGGAAAGAGAGAGTCACACACACACACACACACACACACACACACACACACACTCATTACATACGTGTGTTGCTTGGCTGAGAGTCCATAGGAATCATCATCTTTCCTCTGGTGGCCCTCCTTGACGCTAGGGAGCGATCGAGAGTCGATATGCTGCTGGATGCTTCGTCTGCGTCCGCTCCTGAGACACACCACCATGCCATTAACACAGATGAGTGCTTTAACACAGGAATTATTACTTTAACATGGGGATTAGTGGTGTGACACTGGGATTAGTGCTTTAACACAGGGGTTAGTACAGGGAGTGGTGCTTTACCACAGGGATTACTGGTTTAACACAGGGGTTAGTACAGGGAGTGGTGCTTTACCACAGGGATTACTGGTTTAACACAGGGGTTAGTACAGGGAGTGGTGCTTTACCACAGGGATTACTGGTTTAACACAGGGGTTAGTACAGGGAGTGGTGCTTTACCACAGGGATTACTGGTTTAACGTAGGGGTTAGTACAGGGAGTGGTGCTTTACCACAGGGATTACTGGTTTAACACAGGGGTTAGTACAGGGAGTGGTGCTTTACCACAGGGATTACTGGTTTAACACAGGGGTTAGTACAGGGAGTGGTGCTTTACCACAGGGATTACTGGTTTAACACAGGGGTTAGTACAGGGAGTGGTGCTTTACCACAGGGATTACTGGTTTAACACAGGGGTTAGTACAGGGAGTGGTGCTTTACCACAGGGATTACTGGTTTAACACAGGGGTTAGTACAGGGAGTGGTGCTTTACCACAGGGATTACTGGTTTAACACAGGGGTTAGTACAGGAAGTGGTGCTTTACCACAGGGATTACTGGTTTAACACAGGGGTCAGTACAGGGAGTGGTGCTTTACCACAGGGATTACTGGTTTAACACAGGGGTTAGTACAGGGAGTGGTGCTTTACCACAGGGATTACTGGTTTAACATAGGGGTTAGTACAGGGAGTGGTGCTTTACCACAGGGATTACTGGTTTAACACAGGGGTTAGTACAGGGAGTGGTGCTTTACCACAGGGATTACTGGTTTAACGTAGGGGTTAGTACAGGGAGTGGTGCTTTACCACAGGGATTACTGGTTTAACACAGGGGTTAGTACAGGGAGTGGTGGTTTAACACAGGGATTACTACTTTAACACAGGGAATTACTACTTTAACACAGCGATTACTACTTTAACACAGGGATTAGTACTTTAACACAGATAATAGTGCTTTAACACAGGGATCAGGACATTAACATATACATTATTACATTAACACAGGGCATGGTTCCCAGTACATCAAATTCAATGACTTTCCAGGCCCAATTCCCTCAAATTCAATGACCCCCCCAACATGGCATAGTTTAAGACACAGATCAAGATTAATTACTGTTACAAAACTGAGAACTAGCACAGAAGCTCACAGTCAACAATTAAAAAGACAGAGGGCCCTAATTGTCGCAAAAGCGGTAATTTAGCGTTTGCGCTTGTTTTGCGCTCGTTTAACGCCGCACGCAATGGAAATTGGGGGTGTGCACAAGCGCATTTGTCTTCCCCCTGCCGTGCTATTGCCTGCTGCCCCAAAGACAAATAACATTCAAATAAAATTCTGAAAGTCATTTACAGTTTGGTGGAAATGATTCCCGCAGCTCCACTCAATGTTTTCCTCTGGGAAGAAGTTAATGATGGCTTTTCATTACAAAGCGTGCTTCACCTCAACACTAATTTAATCCGAATGCATAAATTATGGATGTAAATTAATAAGAAGAAATGTGTCACGCAGGTGTTGAGGTGATATGTCATTTCAACAGCTCTCCGTCTTTTTGCACATTATGGACATATGAATGTTGCTAGGCAACAATGAAGAGTTTGACTCTGAGACGAGAGCTACATCATAAAAAAACAAAAAAAAAACACCCACTCTGACTAAATGGCTTCTTGCATGAATTTTTTTTAGGGTGGAGACTCTGATGAGTGCCCATGACATCACAGTCGGGCAATTGTGCACCATCGGCCCTTCAATCAGAGTTGCTTGACTGCTCGAGTGACATCACAGTTGAACAATTCTGCGTTGAGCAATGGTGCGCCACCGCCCTTCAATCACAGTTGCTCAAGTGACATCACTGGTGACATCACAACTGCTCAAGTGACAGCACAGTTGGGCAACTGTGCGCCATGAGCGACTGTGTGCCATGAGCAACTGTGTGCCATGAGCAACTGTGTGCCATGAGCAACTGTGCGAACTCTCCAAGTGACATCACAGTTGAGCAACTGTGCGGCTGTGCGCCATCATGCAACTGTGTGCCCATTGGCTCTCCAATCATAGCATTCAGAGTTGCTCGAGTGACATTACTGATGACATCACAACTGCCCGAGTGACATCACAGTTGGGCAATTCACAGTTGGGCAACTGTGTCCCCGTGCAACTGTGCGCCATCATGCAACTGTGCAACTGTGTGCCATCGGCTCATATTACATCACAGTTGCTCGAGTGACATCACTGATGACATCCCAACTGCCTGAGTGACATCACAGTTGAGATGTGGTGTGAAAACCCCCCAGCCAGTACCTGAGTGGCTGCTCTTGCTGCCCATATGGCTCTCTGATTGGCTGTGGGGGACCTGGGGGAGGTCCTGGCAGGCCTGGATGGGCGAGTCGCGTGTGGACGGCACGGCGCTCGGAGCCTTCTCCATGTTCTTCATCTCCATCTCCTCGTGGTGGATCCACAGGTCCGGAGGACGCAGGTCCTTCTGGCTGCCCTTCCTCTTACTGGCACTGTGGCTGGCTCGCTTCCTGGAGGCACCCAGGAGGGGAGGGAAGAAGGTAAGTAAGAAGGTAGGAGGGGAAGCAAGAAGGTAGGTAGGTAGGAAGGAGGGTAGGTAGAAAGGAAAATGGATAGGTAGGTAAATATGTACGTGTATGTAGGAAATAGTGTTACTGTGGTACTCAAGACCGGTCTTGGTCTCCACATTTTGATGGTCTCGGTCTCATCTCGGACTCGCCCTCTCTCGGTCTTGGTGACTTGGACTCGGACACGCCGGACTCGGGATTTTATTTCAAGATCAGTCGAGACCACAACTGCAGTGACATCATTACCTGTCTGTGTATTGTCTGATTCATTGATTTATTATTTTATTTTACTGGATGTAAAAATCCCCCCTTCAATTGCAACAAATAACTTTGCAGTTTGAAAGTTTGACCGCTGAACTCACTCCCCTCACGCGCCAAGGGAGACAACACAAGGAAACAAGACCGTTTGGGGGAGTGATCATTTAGCAGCAGGAAGGTGTTTTTACACTTCATTCTGCCCACTGTGTTGAGCCTTTCTGAAGCTCAGTGATCTGGAATTGCAGTGTTTCAGATGAAAGGATTGTCTTCTGTCACTGAGTATATACTGTACAGTACATTTGTATTTACTCAAATTCCAAAATAATGATTTATTTCGTTGTTAGCAGGGCAATGGCATAAAGGTTAAGCCAGGTCTTCAGGTCTAGGGGAAGAGTGTCCCGATTCCTTTTAGCATCAGAGGTAGAGTGAAGTGGGAGGGGCTATCTCGCCCTCCAAACTGAGATTTTCAAGCACAACACTCCAAAGCAATCCTAATTTAAAACAAATGTGAATATCTGATTTTAATGTAGACAAAGAACAAATATGTACTTGAGTAAAAGTAACAAGCGCAAATTCAGTCAGTCGGCTGCCAGTCACTGATGACGTCATTTGTTCTCAGAGTTGTGAGTCAGTCAGTCAGTCAGTCAGAGACAGAGGCAGATTTAGGCTGGCAGCCAGCTGCCTGGCAAAAACTAGTCAGGAGAGCCTACAGGAGACAAGAGGCGGGGTCTCAGGAATGACATCATCAGACCAACAGGGAGCATCTAACCTCTAGAGCTGCAATGATTAATCGTTTAGACTAATTTTTAAGGAAAAAAAAATACAAAAATTCTCTGATTCCAGCTCCTTGAAAGTGAATATTTTCTCGTTTCTTTATTCGTCAATTGATTGTTTGGCTTGTGGAGAAAAGAAGACATTTGAGGACATCATCTTGGGCTTTGGGGGGAAAAAAGTGATCTCCATTTTGTGACATTTTATGGACCAAACGACTTCAATTAGTCTCAAAGATAATGGCCAGATGAATTGAATGGATGATGTTGGTTGCAGCCCTTCTTACTTCCTCTGCTGAGCGGAGGAGCGCCGGGTGCAGATGAGCACAACGATGACCACCGTTACCACGGCGACGGCTCCCACGGAAACCACCACAATGACAAGGAGGTGGCTGCTCTTCTGCGGCGTGGCGCTGCCGTGAGGCGGGCGCATCTGACCAATAGGAGACTCTGGAACACATGCACCAGGAAGTGGGGGGTTAAAAACTACAAATGTCAAGCGTCAAGTGCGGCCCGGGGGTCTTCTTGAAGATTGACATATATTGAGGGAATCAGTAACTTTCTGTGTCTGTGTCTGTGCGTGTGCGTGTGTGTCTGTGTGCGTGTGCGTGTGCGTGCGTGCGTGTGTGACAGTGACAGGCGTAGAGGGACAGAGGGGAATTGATGACACGCTCTGTCATTTATTATCGATTTTGACCTTGGAGCAGGAGAGAGAGAGAGAGAGAGAGAGAGAGAGAGGGAGAGACAGAGACAGAGAGGGGAGAGACAGGCAGACAGACAGAGAGAGGGGGGGAGACAGAGACAGAGAGGGGAGAGACAGGCAGACAGACAGAGAGAGGGGGGGAGACAGAGAGGGGAGAGACAGGCAGACAGACAGAGAGAGGGGGGGAGACAGAGACAGAGAGGGGAGAGACAGGCAGACAGACAGAGAGAGGGGGGGAGACAGAGACAGAGAGGGGAGAGACAGGCAGACAGACAGAGAGAGGGGGGGAGACAGAGGGCCCTATCGTCATCTATGGAGAACATTTATGGGGAAATCCCTTCCGGGGCAAGAGACGTCACGTGACTGTTCAGCTCTATGGAAGCAGGCTGACTCAATGGAAGTAGACTGACTCAATGGAAGTAGACTGACTCAATGGAAGTAGACTGACTCAATGGAAGCAGACTGGCTCAATGGAAGCAGGCTGACTCAATGGAAGTAGACTGACTCAATGGAAGTAGACTGACTCAATGGAAGTAGACTGACTCAATGGAAGCAGACTGGCTCAATGGAAGCAGGCTGACTCAATGGAAGTAGACTGACTCAATGGAAGTAGACTGACTCAATGGAAGTAGACTGACTCAATGGAAGTAGACTGACTCAATGGAAGTAGACTGACTCAATGGAAGCAGACTGACTCAATGGAAGCAGACTGACTCAATGGAAGCAGACTGACTCAATGGAAGTAGACTGACTCAATGGAAGCAGACTGACTCAATGGAAGCAGACTGACTCAATGGAAGTAGACTGACTCAATGGAAGCAGACTGACTCAATGGAAGTAGACTGACTCAATGGAAGCAGAGTGACTCAATGGAAGTAGACTGACTCAATGGAAGTAGACTGACTCAATGGAAGCAGACTGACTCAATGGAAGCAGGCTGACTCAATGGAAGCAGACTGACTCAATGGAAGTAGACTGACTCAATGGAAGTAGACTGACTAGGTCTGCAAGGTCAGCCTGCAGGTAGAGGGTGAAAGTTGGTTTTAACCTATGTGTGCTAATAACTAATAACTATGTATAAGATGATGTCTGTCTGTGTGTGCGTGTGTGTGGCAGAATGCATTGGCCTTCTCAATGCCACGACAGATATGCTGTCTGTCTGTAGATGATGGCCTGCCTATTGCGTCTGTCCATATGACGTGCATTTATGTAATAACTCATACTATTAATTATGTGTATGTAATTCTAGCTTTATTGAATATGTAATGACTTAAATTCTATAACACAGGCTCTAAGGATTCTAAATGGAGCTGGCTGAACAGGTCGTACCTCACTTTACGGACGGACGGACTGATGGGGCGGGTAGCGAAATTAATACAGTAGTGTAACGAGTAACGTAACTAATTACTGTCTGATACCACGTAATTAAAAGACTAATAAGTAACTAATTACATTTCCAGAGTAACTTGTCCAAAACTGGTTATTACGGTACACCGCACAATAATAATTACATTCCCTCTTCAGTCAGATCTGAATCTCATTAACTTTGAGACAAACAGGAGCTCTGAGCCGCAACACACACGGGCGCACACACACGGGCGCACGCACGCACACACACACACACACACACACACACACACACACACACACACACATGCACACACACACACACACACAGCTGCAATTAGCTTAGCTCCCGTGAGACATTCCTGTCTGTTGCATCGAGTCCAATAATGAACTGAGATTAAATCCACCATTCTGACTATTAGATTTAGTCAAGCAGAAGATAAACTAACTATGTGTGTGTGTGTGTGTGTGTGTGTGTGTGTGTGTGTGTGTTACCATTGATGCTACTCCTGTCAATCAGGTTGGTGTCGGGTGGCCAGTAGGCGTGGTCTCCTCCTCGACCTGGAAACAAGAACACAATAGAGTAGCGCAGGAATGAATGTGGAAGACCTGGATGTTAGCATATTCCATCTTGTGAAGGTCTCTTTAGATGACTGATGTCTTGATCAAGTGTTCTCTTTGCATGAGTGATGTCTTGATCGTCTTGTGAAGGTCTCCTTAGATGAGTGATGTCTTGATGAAATGTCAAATGCAACTTATGCAAGTTTCCTTCAAAAACGATCCAAGGCACACTGTAGTATTTCTGAATAATTAAAATGCCTTTATTTTACATTGCTTTTTTTTTTTTTTTTTTGAATGACCAACGCGTTGCGACTATACTGTAGGTCTTCATCAGGGTCATTAACAGCAGTAGCTTACAAACCTATTACGCGCACGCGCACACACACACACACACACATACACACACACACACACACACACACACACACACAGATAGGCATAAAACGTACCTTGATCATTGGCCATTTTGTCTGGGTGTTCCACTGAAAGAGAAAGAGAGAGAGAGACAGAGAGAGAGAAAGAGAGAGAGAGAGATAAACTTATAAAATATAAAGTATAGGAATACATTTACACATAAAGCAGGTCTTGATCTTCAGACATGAAGACACACACACCCACACGCACACCCACTCACCCACACCCACACACACACACACACACACACACCCTTGGCGGTCCTGAAGTGCAGGGGCTCAGACAGGGGGCCGAGCCCCTTGGCGTTCTTGGCCTGGATCCTGAACCAGTATCCGGTGTCCAGGTTGAGGTCGGACAGCTGGTGCGTCAGACGGTCCCCCCCGATCGCCTCCATCGCCCAGGCATCCATGGCCGCATTCTTATCCAGGCTGTAGTACACGATGTAGCCTAAGACACATATAAGACCTGTTCTTATCCAGACTGTAGTACACGATGTAGCCTAAGACACATATAAGACCTGTTCTTATCCAGACTGTAGTACACGATGTAGCCTAAGACACATATAAGAACTGTTCTTATCCAGGCTGTAGTACACGATGTAGCCTAAGACACATATAAGACCTGTTCTTATCCAGACTGTAGTACACGATGTAGCCTAAGACACATATAAGAACTGTTCTTATCCAGACTGTAGTACACGATGTAGCCTAAGACACATATAAGAACTGTTCTTATCCAGGCTGTAGTACACGATGTAGCCTAAGACACATATAAGACCTGTTCTTATCCAGACTGTAGTACACGATGTAGCCTAAGACACATATAAGAACTGTTCTTATCCAGACTGTAGTACACGATGTAGCCTAAGACACATATAAGAACTGTTCTTATCCAGGCTGTAGTACACGATGTAGCCTAAGACACATATAAGAACTGTTCTTATCCAGACTGTAGTACACGATGTAGCCTAAGACACATATAAGAACTGTTCTTATCCAGGCTGTAGTACACGATGTAGCCTAAGACACATATAAGAACTGTTCTTATCCAGGCTGTAGTACACGATGTAGCCTAAGACACATATAAGAACTGTTCTTATCCAGGCTGTAGTACACGATGTAGCCTAAGACACATATAAGAACTGTTCTTATCCAGGCTGTAGTACATGATGTAGCCTAAGAAGACACATATAAGAACTGTTCTTATCCAGGCTGTAGTACATGATGTAGCCTAAGACACATATAAGACCTGTTCTTATCCAGGCTGTAGTACACGATGTAGCCTAAGACACATATAAGAACTGTTCTTATCCAGGCTGTAGTACATGATGTAGCCTAAGAAGACACATATAAGAACTGTTCTTATCCAGGCTGTAGTACACGATGTAGCCTAAGACACATATATGAACTGTTCTTATCCAGGCTGTAGTACACGATGTAGCCTAAGAAGACACATATAAGACCTGTTCTTATCCAGGCTGTAGTACACCATGTAGCCTAAGACACATATAAGAACTGTTCTTATCCAGGCTGTAGTACACCATGTAGCCTAAGACACATATAAGAACTGTTCTTATCCAGGCTGTAGTACACCATGTAGCCTAAGACACATATAAGAACTGTTCTTATCCAGGCTGTAGTACATGATGTAGCCTAAGAAGACACATATAAGACCTGTTCTTATCCAGGCTGTAGTACACGATGTAGCCTAAGACACATATAAGAACTGTTCTTATCCAGGCTGTAGTACACGATGTAGCCTAAGAAGACACATATAAGACCTGTTCTTATCCAGGCTGTAGTACACGATGTAGCCTAAGACACATATAAGAACTGTTCTTATCCAGGCTGTAGTACACCATGTAGCCTAAGACACATATAAGAACTGTTCTTATCCAGGCTGTAGTACATGATGTAGCCTAAGAAGACACATATAAGACCTGTTCTTATCCAGGCTGTAGTACATGATGTAGCCTAAGAAGACACATATAAGAACTGTTCTTATCCAGGCTGTAGTACATGATGTAGCCTAAGAAGACACATATAAGACCTGTTCTTATCCAGGCTGTAGTACATGATGTAGCCTAAGAAGACACATATAAGACCTGTTCTTATCCAGGCTGTAGTACACGATGTAGCCTAAGACACATATAAGACCTGTTCTTATCCAGACTGTAGTACACATCTGCGAAACGCGTTGTACCTGTGAGCTGTTGCAAATAAATGCCACGTGAAAAGTTGGTCCAAGTCTGAGGAGTTTGTGCGGTCCGCTGGACTCTTAATATTATATATATTTTGATAGATTCGAACGAACATGTATTTTTTTTTAAAGGAATATTCGAATATCATTTTTGACCAATTGTGACAGCCCTAGCACACAAACATATCAAGACTCAAAACTATGAAATAGTATAATTAACATCTTTTTTCACTTTCACAATTCATAAAAGCGTGTGTGTGCACCTGTGATTCGTCCGTTAGCCTCCATTGGTGGTTGCCAGCTGATTAAAATGGCACGGGGTCTTCCTTCTCTGCTGATCACCGTCAGGTCCTTGGGGGCGGAGCTAGGAGCTGTCAATCACGCACAAACAGGAATCAGAGCTAAATAAAGTCATGCATTTGAATTGAACTGGAAAAATAACGGTGAGGGTTTGTTCTGTATTCCATGTTTTTCACATGTTGAATAGCTGGAGACTTGACTTGCTGCTTGAAGAGTGACTTGAAGAGTGACTTGGGTTCTGGTGACTTGGGACTCGACTCTCACTTGTAGTTTGATGATTTGAACAGGTTTCTAAAGTCTTGACTTGAGATCTTGTGTTTGTGTAAATGACTTAGATTGAAAGTGACAAGAATTATTCCAGTAGACCGAATTTAAATTCATTTTTTTCTGAAATCTTTATGGAATTATTGAATTTATTGAAGTTGAAACTGATGATGGAAATCAAACTCAAATGATGCTCTTGGCAAGTTTTCAAAACCATATTAAGATATTAAATTGTGTGCGTGTGCACGCGTGCGTGTGTGTGTGTGTGTGCGTGTGTGTGTGTGTGTGCGTGCGCGCGTGTCTATGTGTGTATGTGTGTGCGTTGATGTGTGCGTCTGTGCATGTGTGTGTGTGTGTGTGTGTGTGTACCTGCTTCGTAGGTAGTGGCGTGGGCCGTCATGCTCCAGGTGCTGGACTTGCGACCCTTGGTTACCATGACGGCGAACTCGTACACGGTGTTCGGCTTCAGACCGGTGACGGTGTGGCTGAGAGCTGTGGTGTCTGCAGACTGTGCGCGCGCGCGCGCACACACACACACACACCCACGCACACGCACACAACACAGACATGCGCGCGCGCGCGCACACACACACACACACACACACACACACACACACACACACACACACACACACACACACATCCATCATGGGCCCCATTATGTATCTATTTGGGGAAACTGCGTCCCCCACAGTTACAGAATGTTCTTGTCTCAACTTGTTTCAATGAAAGAACTGGCTAACTGTACCTACTCCAGCTAGCAAGCGAAACACGTTTCATTTGAAAGAGCTGTGCAGGACATGGAGGCAGGCAACTTTGGCATCGGGGTAGTGTAGTGGTAGATTCCCTAAGGATCTATAGGGTAAAGATGGAGAGCAAGGCACAGGGCACCAGTTTTTCCAATTTGGGACCATGCAGTGCCGTACCAAACACCTCCGGCTTGGTCGGGTGTCCATACAGGCACGATTGGCTGTGCCTGTGGGTGGGAAGCCAGATTGAGGCTACAGTATGTGTCCTGTTAGCTGCACTAGCGCCTCCTCTGGTCGTTCGGGGCGCCTGGTCGGGACGGAATGGAACTGGTGGGAATAGCGTGATCCTCCCACGTGCTACGTCCTGCCGGTGAAGCTCCCCGCTGTCAGGTGAAAAGAAGCGGCTGGCAACTGCACTTGTGTCAGAGGAAGCATGATGCTAGTCTCGGCTCTCCCCAGATCGGCAGAGGGTGGAGCAGCGATCGGGGCAGCGGAAGGGGGGGGGGGGGGGGGGGGGGGGATTGGCCAAGTACAATTGGGTTGAGAATGGGGGGAAATCCGGGAAAAAATAAAAATAGTGGACATGGACCCACCTTGAACTTGCCGCTGGTGGAGTAGCTGGTCTTCCACTTGACAGAGTAGTAGCGGACCTCGGAGGTCTTCTGGCTCTTGGTCATGGAGGGGTCAGCCCAGGAGACCCTGACCGAGTCCGGGGACAGAGCCACAGCTTGGACCCCCACCGGGGGGATCATGGGCGTGCTGCTGTCTGGCATGGGAGTGGGGTATTTATCAAACAGATGGAACAGATCATCGTCTGATGGCTCCATGGGGTCTGGGGGCGGGGGGAGGGTGACGGCAACGAGGGTGTTTGTGTGGTGAGGGGTGGGGTGGGGGGATTATACAGTGAAATTAAATAAATACAAAGTAATAATAAAACAATACAATAATAAAATAATAAATAAATAAATAATGTGTGTATAATAAATAATGTGTGTTAAAAAATAAAATAAACAATAAAATAAATGAATAAATAAATAAAGTATGTAAATAATGAGGATTTTTATATGGGGATGTACGTGAACACATATGCACACATATAGACACACACATTGTCATGGCACAATCGCAAGGCAAACATATATGTCATAAACAAAATATGGCAAGGTGCAATAATGAACAATGCACGCGCGCACACACACACACACACACACACACAAAACAATAGGATGACATGCGAGTTTGAGAGTGCATGCAGCAGGCGGCCATGTTGGATCAGAGCGAGGGAAGGAGCAGGTGAATGAGGAAGTGAAAAACAGAGAGAGAAGAGAGGAGAGAGAAAAGGACAGAGTAAGAAGACTTTGAGAGACAAAGCTGTTACTCTAACCAGGATGAGATCCACACAGAGGGGCGGGCCTACAGGAAACAGGCTCCTCCCACAGAGGGGCGGGAATACAGCAGACAGGCTCCTCCCACTCTCACACAAACACTTTTTAAATTAGACCTAGAAGCATCTATCGTTTGCCGAATCCAGTTTAGAAGAAACACGCCCACTTCCGTATAACGAAACCCTCTGATTTCAAACTGGAAAACCCTTTCAACAAATTTCAGGAGTTTCCAGAGGCGAGTCACGCTGCTACAAGCGAGAAGTTGATTGTAAATCAGTGATGACTGTTACTTTGGATTTTTTATCATTTTATTTTCTATATTGATGTATTTATACTGTAATTTATTTATTTTTGGTACATTTTTATTATCAATCATAACTGAAACATATTCATCTGATAATTTTCATTTTTTTTTTTTTCAAATTTTCAAATCACCCCAATAATGTTTTCTTTGTGCACTCCAGGGAGTATCAAACAGATGTTATTTGTTCATTTTAAGAATAGTGTTTATCTGTTTTTGCAAATGAACTCTTCTATTGTTATTGAGTTTTTCTTCTCTCTCCAAATGTCTTAAAATGTATATGCACATATTTAGATCAAGGAAATATAAATTTGCTCCCCAACCCCCCTATCAAGGATTTGAAAGGAGGCTTGTTGTAGTGTGACTTGCCGCCTCTGGAAACTCGGATACAAACTTTTAAACTAACCGTTGTCAATGAAGAAAGAAAGAAAAAACATTTGGCAACTGCATGGCTGCTTTCTCTTCTCAGATGTTTTCACAAACACGTTTCAGTCAACAATTTTAACTATATAAGAGAAAGTTTCCAAACGAGCCATCATCTTTTCTCTTTCTTTCTTTCTTTCTTTCTTTCTTTCTTTCGTCATATGAAAGGAAGTGGTCGTGGTTTCTTCTAAACTGGGTTGGAGAAACGATAGACACGGCCTGGAACTGAGTTTGAGGCCAATTTCAAAATGAATAAAAATAAACTAAGCTGGTCGCCCTGCACACAGTCCATGTGGATGTTTGCCTGCAGCTAATCAGAGCTAATGCTGCCTTCAATTGCTGCCCAAAATATTGTAAATATGAGGTCAACGCATATGAACAAAAGTGGAAAAGACAACAGGGAAGTTGGGAGTTTGAGTGAAACCCAAGTAAGTTTCTGACTTCGGTGCATGGAGGCCAAACTTGAAGCACTTGAAGGCAGCACGGTGCTAAACAGAGACGCTCTAACACAGAGCTGCAATGAGCAGAGCAGACCTGATTGTTGACACAGTTATGAATGGAAATGTGCTCTACTGATTCTAGCTCTGTGACTCATCTAGTCACAGTGACACCTACTGGAAGGAGAAGACAGAAACAGTTAGTGACGAACCAGGAAATACAAACACATCACATCACTGGAATATAATATAATATAATATAATATAATATTTAATATAATATAATTAAGCAATATCCCACGAGAGGGAGTGCTGTTGTTGGCTAATATCGTCACGGCTGTGATTCGGTTGTAGAAGATAATCACAGCCGTGACGATATTAGACAACAGTAGGACCTCGAGTGTGATATTGCTTTTATACAACAGTTGTACAGCATAAACAAAGCTATTCATCAAGTAATAATAGCATTATTATAAGTAATTTGAAACAACAGATCTGTCTGTTATTCACTTCCGCCAACAAAAACAGTTCCCCCAGGATTGCACTATCAAGTCGTGTTGCCAAGCAAGCAACAACAGGTAAACTTCCTGCATGCAGTTTCCTGACTGCAAACTAGCTAAGCTAACATTAGCTACTTTAAGGTTAGCACAGACAATTTCAGCTTACCCTTCATAATTAAGGTTAAATCCATATCGTTGTCCCTGGGTGTGTGCTGTTTGAACGCAGCCTAATCAAGGAAACGTTTAGAACAGCTGTGAAGCGGAGTGATATAGTGAAGCGCCAGTGCTGTTATCGTAAAATATCAGCACTGTTAGGATCCCTCTGGTCCAATCAAATTGCTCGGCCGGAACAAACTAATATAATATAATCTTTCTTTACTATAAGAATGAGAAGTGTCCGTGTGTGTGAATTTTGTCCGGCCACAGCTATGCCGTTTTACGTGCGATCGGGCTGAAACTTTAAGGAAGTGTAAAGAGCACCCGTGAGGGTGACCTGACGGAGCCGGATTTTTTAATTAGGTAACTGCCCTAATTACCTAATGATGTGATGTCACTCGAACAAGGATGTCATCAGTGATGATGTCATCAGTGATGTCATCCTTCCTGGCTGAGGCGATATAAGACCACTGTGTTCCAGGGCGGGGGGGTCTAACTGCCACGAGTCCACTAATATAATATAATATAATATATAATATAATATAATATAATATAATATAATATAATATAATATAATATAATTAAATAAAATATAATCCCTGCTCTGGGAGCGGCCACCGCCACACGCAGCTGGAGTTGCTAGCTAGCATGCTTTAGCTAGCATTAGCTAGCCCATGCCTACAAGATGTATTGTATGTTAAAATGACGCCAGCGTCATTCTGGGTCACCTTGAGGCTCAGTTACTGTCATCTCTACACTGGTGACCCTGACAGTTGCTACTGGGTGTGGCAAACTATGAGATGATGGACACAATGCTAGTGCTAGCTACCACGAAGCTAGCTCCGACGACAAGGCTCTGGCTGCCATGCTAGCCGCCACGAAGCTAGCTCCCGACGACAAGGCTCCGGCTGCCGTGCTAAGCAGGAAGTAAAGCAGGTGTAACTAGAATACCATCAATGATGGTTCCATTCCATTTAGGTGTTCCAGTACCAGGGCCCTCGTTAATGTTATTGATTACACATTTACATTTACTTCGACCATTGGCTTGTTTGCAAACCACGTGATCATGCTGGGGGGCAACCAGCAGCAGGCTAGATAGGAAAGCACTCGCAAAATCAGACAAGTTGATATGTTTTGCAATCTTCTGGTGATACCTGCAGCGAGGAGTGGCATGCAACCCTTTTGCATACTCGCTTTCCTCCATTCTCCATAGTAGCTCTGGGAGAGCTGCCCCCCAGTGACGTCATCGGCATCATCGGAATACGGTTGCAAACAAGCTATAGAGAACCAAAGTCACGCCCACTTCCCGGGTTAGCCATAAGAGAAGGGATTTCATTCGCCATTCATTTTTCCATAGCCATTTTGTAAAATGCGTATAAAAATAGTTTTACTTGGTCAAACAAGCGATTTAGCTATATTTATCATCACGCACAGGGGCTGCCTGCTGACTGCCAGGGGGCGCACAGGGGCTGAGTGCCAGCAGGGGGTGCACCGGTGCTGCATGCTGACTGCCAGACCAGGTCCGTCCGCAATGTGTCTTGCATGTATTTACACCTCTACTTTCATGTGGCCAAGCACTATCCCACTGCAATACCATCAGCCGCCAGGGGTAGGGTCTCTCTCCCGCTCTCTCTCCCTCTCTCTGTATCTCTCTCTCCCTCTCTCTGTATCTCTCTCACTCTCTCTGTATCTCTCTCTCCCTCTCTCTGTATCTCTCTCTCCCTCTCTCTGTATCTCTCTCCCTCAGTCTTTATCTCTGTCCCTCTCTCTGTATCTCTATCTCCCTCTCTTTGTAGCCATTGATGACATGGTGTGTGGAGGTAGAGAAGGCAGCCAGGCAGACAGCCAGGCAGGCAGTATATTAACGAGGATCCTGGCATTAACGAAGCGTTTTTAATGCTCTCGTAAAAGTCTCTCCAGCAGCCTTCTGCCATATAAAGTGACGCAACAGCTACTTCTGCCACGCGTAGGAGCGTGCGTGTGTGTGTGTGTGAGAGAGAGAGAGAGAGAGAGAGAGAGAGACACTGTTGATGACCTTGTCAAAGCCGTAGGGTTGGTTTAACTGTCTCTGTCCTCAGGCCGCCCGTTCTCCTTCCATCATTGACATTTTCCAAGTGAAATGTTGGACGGCAGGCATGTCCAAAGTCCAGCTCGGGGCCCATTTGTGGCCAACGGACCGATTTTACAGTAAACGGCCCGCAGCTCTCATTATATCCTATAGGTGGCCCTCCACACAGTAAGTTCACTTTGTGTTTTTTACATTCACATAACGATGACAGCACTATCATACAGTTTGTAGACAAGCACCAAGTAGGAACTACAGACATTTCCCACTGGGTGGCAGCACTGGGTGACAGCGAGGCCCTGCGATTGTCTCATTTGCCAAGAGACCGTCGCTGTTATGAAAGAGTTCAATGTGAAGAGACATTATGAGACTAAGCATAATTCATATCAGTGATTTATATATATCCTGTATATATATATATATATATATATATACGTATATACTGTATGTATATATACTGTATGTATATATATATATATATATATATATATATATATATATATATATATATATATATATACACCCGTTTATCCACCCGTTTACTGCCGGACATATATAGCCCATATATAGCCCCAAGGTATCTTCAGAATATCTCATCTGGCCCCATTCAAAAACATTTTTTTCGACAGCCCTGTTCTCTCATGATTCTGAATATACAGTAGGTGAATCGCTTGTTCTGTCCAGGTAAAAAAGTATGTTTATAAGCATTTTGCGAAATGTCTATGGAAAAATGAGTGATATGTGATCTTGGTTCGTATGGCTCCCTATAATCACAGCGGTGAACAGATTTCCTCTGAATGTCGTCGTCGTCGTCATCATCAAGTTTTTATTAGGCTAATAAAGGCTGGCTGGGTGATGGTGGGTGGGGGCTGGGTGACGGTGGGTGGGTGACGGTGGGTGGGGGCTGTGGTTAACAAAAGTTTATGAAACAGCAAAGTTTGTGGTCAGCACATTATCTTCACAAATAGGGACCACTTTTATGCATTTTCTGAAAATCGCGTTTACATTTTTTTTGTTTACGCTTCACAAGTCATAAAAGTGTTCCTCATGTGTGAAGATTATCTTGCATAAAACAAACTTCACTGTTTTATCAACTTTTCTTAACCACAGACCTTATTTCATGCATTTAACCAAAATTCCCATACAAAACTCCCATTGCCTTTTACCTCTATTATCACTATACTGCAGCTCAGTATGCCTGTTTGTTTGTTTGTCTGTCTGTTTGTTTGTCTGTCTGTCTGTCTGTGTGATCATACCTGTCAGAGAGCGAGTGACGGCACTCTCGTACAGAGGAACGCCCTCTCCAGCGTTGTTGAACGCCTTCAGGGAAATCACATAGTGGGAGCTTGGCTCTGAGAGAGAGGGGCGAGGGAGGGGGAGAGGGGGGAGAGCAGGGAGAGAGGGTGGGAGAGAGAGACAGAGATAGGGGGAGAGAGAGAGGTGGGGAGAGAGAGAGACACACAGAGAGAGACAGAGAAGTCAAAGGTTAGTACAGTTTTTACATTATAGCCATTTATCTGACCAAAGTTGTATTAATTAACTAAAGAATTATTATTAAATAATTTATAATTAAAAATGATTATTAAATATAATTATTTATTTAAAAAATAAATAGGATGCAAAACTGCAGCTATTATGCAGGTAGTCTCGCTGGCCACCCTCCTCTCCCTTCCATCCGAGGAGTCTGGCGCCGCAGGTCTCCATAACTGGGATAAACCCTCCCCTGCTCTACTCTGCTCTCCCATTGGAGCGACTGTTTCGGTGGCAGCCGGATGTCCGCTCCCGGCTTATTACAAGCTCTGTCATTGGCTCCGACCATGTCAATCAGAGCGGCTTCCGCTCCCTCCTCCCCATGTCGCTGTAAATAGTGCCCTGCCGCCACAGTGAAAACAACAACGCTAACTAGCTAGCAAGCTAATAGCAGAAACCTACACGCTAGCTCGTTGCTACACGCTGAAAACGGCAAGTTGGATTGTTTGAAACTATTTTCCAAGGGCACTGCCGCTAAGCGGCGCCCATCGCAATCCCACTATGGAGACCTGCGGCGCCAGACTCCTCGGACGGAAGGGAGAGGAGGGTGGCCAGCGAGACTATTATGCAGGTAACAACCAGTGTTAAATTCTATTTTAAACACCGAGTTGGCTAGTGAAACAGGGAAAGTGGTCAGTACGTTAGTCTAGTGGCTGGTGAAACAGCGAAAGTGGCTCCTAAATTAGTCTACCATATAGGAGCTGTGTTTTGGGAACAGAGAGAAAGCGGACTCAAACCAGCCATCTGCCAACCCCTCAGTATTGAAGGCCAGCTGGTCGAGCAGGTACCATATTTTAAATACCTTGGGACGGAGATAGACACCTTCTCCCAACACCCTGAGTCGGTGTGCAAGAAAGCGCAGCAGCGCCTCCACCTGCTGAGGAGGCTCAGGTCTTTTAATGTCAGCAAGGGCATTTTAAACCTGTTTACAGGACACTCATTGAATCCATCCTAGCCTTCAACAACTCACCCTGGGACAACGCCCTCACCATCAAACACAAAACTAAACCCTTCTGCGTAGAGTACCGGAGAAATCAGCAGTGTTGGGAAGTAACGCGTTACGATAATAAAATTACTTTTCCCAGTAATGAGTAGTGTAACAAATTACTAATAAAATTGCAGTAATAATATTACCCCAAGATAAAACAACTCGTTACATCCTTACTTTTGTTGTTTCTATTCTGTGATTGCGACGTGCCGCAAAATGACACGCAGTTGTACACAAACAAGCTCCAAGCAGCAGAGCAGCATGGCATCAACGTTACAACAACAATGCCGTGCGTGACGTCACCACAGACCACAGCAGAGCCATGGAGGAAATGTCTGCGTTCAGCAGCTGGATATTTTCTCATTACTTTGATTTTGTCGTGAAGAAAGGTGACAAGAACATCAAAGCCAAATGTAACCTGTGTCCAGGTGCTAAGACTCTTTCCACTGTGAAAAACACAACCTCAAACCTCCCAACACATGTAGGCCTACCTAACGTTAACGTTACGACTAGGACTCTTATGGAAAATATTACATTCAAGTGCAAAATGGACTACCAAGACACACACATACAACACTTCAAAGTTGAATTCGGATATTATATTTTAATTAGTCTCAAGAACAGTATAGCCTTTAAAACTAAAAATATTTAAAATATTAAAATATTTTTTATTTAATGCCTGAGTTTATTGTAAAATGATACCCCTGTTTGTTTGTTTGTTTTTGTTTAAACATTTTCTATTTATGAAGTTGTATACTTGTCTATTATGTTGATTGACGCTTTGTATGTTTTGGAATGAATCAATAAAAAAAAGTGTCATATGATATGGGCAGCCATGGTGTATTGTCAAACCCACTCGTCAGTTAAACAAACACGCCAACTCCACTCCCCAGACACACGTCTGGCACATGAATTAATGATTAGTATGAATTATAAATACCACGAACAAATACACAGCCCCCCACTCCTGTGTGTGTGTGTGTGTGTGTGTGTACTGTATGTGTGTGTGTGTGTGTGTGTGTGTGTGTGTGTGTGTATGTGCGTGCGTGCGTGTGTGCGTGTGCAACACAATGGTAGGATTTTCTTTTATTGCTGTTCCACTATGAGACCTGAGACGGGAGTTTTCCCTCCGCGTATTAAAATTCCGCCTAATTTGTTATTGTCTCCTTTCCGATGCAAATTGCTTGTCGCGGGCGCTGGGGAGGATGTTTTCTCTGTTCACAATCACATTTCCACTTCAAGCGCCTTTCTTATTGAATTCCTTTAAATTATTGATCGTAATTAAATGCAGGTTTTATAATAATGAATGAATGGTTGAGGGGGTGGGCGCGCTGTAGAGGCACATGAATGCAATGTCAATATTGGCATTTTGTAGGCAGCAAGAGCCGCTGTGTGGGGAATCAAACATTAAACATTTTGGTGTTGATAAAGCTGTTTGGATTAAAGCAACCGCAGAAAGAAAATTATGTGTGTGATGAGTGATGATTCGTCAGCTCACAATAACTCATTCCCTGCCAGGGGTTTCTGACCATTTTCACTGATCTTCCCGGGACCCACATAAGTCCGTCACAAGTCCGTCTGACTGACAGCACCTTGGAGCTCAGGGGAAAGATGCTGTGTGTGCCAGCCTGGTGCGCTTTGAGGCACCAGGCTGGAGGTGTTTTATGGAGCTTTTTTCTGAAGGGAGATTGTTGCTTTCTCCGCTGGCTGGTTTTGTGCGACAATAACACAGGCTTCTTCAGGACAATAACACAGGCTTCTTCAGGACAATAACACTGGCTTCTTCAGGACAATAACACAGGCTTCTTCAGGACAATAACACAGGCTTCTTCAGGACAATATCTGTTTGGTGTACAGTCTTTACTCACCTAGCTTTTCTATAGAGTAGTATCTCTCTTTGGTGAACATGTCTTTACTCACCTAGGTTTTCTATAGAGTATCTCGGTTTGGTGTATACAGTCTTTACTCACCTAGGTTTTCTATAGAGTAGTATCTCTCTTTGGTGAACAGTCTTTACTCACCTAGGTTTTCTATAGAGTATCTCTGTTTGGTGTACAGTCTTTACTCACCTAGGTTTTCTATAGAGTATCTCTGTTTGGTGTATAGTCTTTACTCACCTAGGTTTTCTATAGAGTATCTCGGTTTGGTGTACATGTCTTTACTCACCTAGCTTTTCTATAGAGTAGTATCTCTGTTTGGTGTACAGTCTTTACTCACCTAGGTTTTCTATAGAGTTGTATCTCTGGTGTACAGTCTTTACTCACCTAGGTTTTCTATAGAGTTGTATCTCTGGTGTACAGTCTTTACTCACCTAGGTTTTCTATAGAGTAGTATCTCTGTTTGCTGTCGACGCGTACGGTCTCGGCGTACGGACTTCCAACGCCGTAGCCGATGATGTAACCTCTGACGAGGATGCTGGGGCTGAGGGGGGGCGTCCAGGACATGATGATGCTGCTGGGGAGGGGCCGCACGTGCAGCGAGCTGGGCTGGTTCGGCACCTGGCTCTCTGAAAAACAACAGGAACGAGTGTCATTCATTTCTGTTAAAGTCGAGGTGAAATGAGATCTCAGGGTCCGTGATGGCGTATTCCCACTGAAAGAGGGTAGAGAGGCGGGACATAGCGTGTGGAGGAGTTTGATTTGACCGTTGGAAAGAGGGCGTGTCTGGGATTAGGGAGTGAGAGTTGACGTTGGCCAATCCTGCCGCTTGTATGGCGTGTTCTGCCCCCAATTGGGTGGGATCCATAATAACGCAGTGATCTGTGCTTCGGGAGCCAAAATAATGTATCATACCAGACTCATCTGAAACTTACCGTCACCTTTCAATGACACTTTCAGAGGCTGCAGCGGGTTCAGTTTTAAAGCCAGAGTGACGTGTCTGGTATCATATGAAACGAGAAGACATAAGGCATCGATTGGTACCAACCTTGTCATGCTAGCTTGTCAGGAGGTTAGGCAAAACTTTGATGAGGGCGGGGGGGAACATTTTCAAATGGGTCCTCTTTTTCACAGCTTAATGTTAGCAGGTGTGTGTGTGTGTGTGTGTGCCTGATGTAGCCTAATGTTGTTATTTAGCCATTCTGATGCTATTGCATGGTTATATCAGCTAATTTTCATTTCATGGTGGGGGGAAAGTCCCTGGGAAATGTGGTTTGGTACATAGGGTACTTGGCCTGAAGAATGTGGGAACCCCTGTTCTATGGCATCAATCTGAAGAACCACGTTGGGTTCCTTTACTGTTCTGTGTGGGTGAATTGTTGCAGTATTGTTACCCAGCACCTGTTATGGAAGATATCACCATGTGAACTGAACTGAACTGAACTGAACGGAAGGGAATATCACCTCGATATCACACTGATTTCACTGTGCTGTCACCACTGTATTACTGTATATTCACACTGGACACACACACAAGCTTGTTAGCGGCAGGTATTTAGTGCTGCTGTAGCTAACAGATGCTAAACCTGTTAGCACTGTATTAAACGGTGATCAGCCTTGACAGCTGTATTTTCCCTCAGCATCAGATTAGATAAGATTAGCGTCTCGTGGGCCCTCAGGGGAGATGGTTAATATCACTTTATTGAGTGATAATCCATTAAAATTTAATCTGCTCTCCCCTCCCTGCCTCTAAACCAGGTTAGCACAGACCAGCTCCTGCTTTATCTCCTCAGCCACTTCCTGCTGACGAATTCCAATTTCTGCTAAATATCTTTTTCTCAGCTCCCTCAGCCTGTGGGAAGTATGCTCCGCTTCAAAAAAAAAAATCACCAAGGTTATTATCAGTGACATCAGGCTGTCCGCTAACGAGAGCATCAGCTAAATGAGCGCTGCTGTGAATGTGAAAGCCTGGAGCAGACCACGCTGAGGCCGGAGTGGCTCAGCTGGGCGGCAGGGATGTATTAGGGCGTTTCACACATGCCTAGCCCGGTTTGTCGTTTCGGACCAGAAGCTGCCTCGGATGAGACATTACTCCTTGCCAATTGCCATACGAGAGGTTAGGGTTAGGGATGACATCACAATTGCTCAAGTGACATCACTGATGACATCACGATCGTGACAGACACCGCCGCCACTCAGCCAATTTTACCTAATAAGATGACAGAGAGGAACCAGAGCTCTTGAGGGGGGACGGGAGAGGGTGAGAGGAGCAGTGGATGGATAAGTGGAGGCAGAAGATGGAGGCAGTAATGCAACAGCAAGGATTCCAACTGCTATAAAACACCACAGAAGAGGAAGAAGAAGAAGAACTAAGATGACACATCATTTGAAATCTTACAATCTGCAGTTTCATAATCTGGGAAAAGAAAAAAAAAGACCTTGGCCTACTTGTGAAAAAACAGCAGTCCGTGTCACATAACGTCCTGGTGGTAATGGTGTCAGTAATGGAGGGTTTTTGTCCGTCAGTATCCATTAAGTCCATTACATGTGTCTGCTGTTAGAGACAAGGCAGCCAGCCGGTCACAACCTCACCACAAACACGCTCTCTGTCTCTCTCCTCCCCCTCTCTCTCTCTCTCCTCCTCTCTCTCTCTCTCTCTCCTCCCTCTCTCTCTCTCTGTCTCTCCTCCCGCTCTCTCTCTCTCTCCTCCCTCTCTCTCTCTCTCTTCCTCCCTCTCTCTCTCTCTGTCTCTCCTCCCGCTCTCTCTCTCTCTCCTCCCTCTCTCTCTCTCTCTCCTCCCTCTCTCTCTCTCTCTGTCTCTCCTCCGCTCTCTCTCTGTCTCTCTCCTCCCCCTCTCTCTCTCTGTCTCTCCTCCCGCTCTCTCTCTCTCTCCTCCCTCTCTCTCTCTCTGTCTCTCTCTCTCCTCCCCCTCTCTCTCTGTCTCTCTCCTCCCCCTCTCTCTCTCTGTCTCTCTCCTCCCCCTCTCTCTCAAACTCTCTCTCTCTCTCTCCTCCCCCTCTCTCTCAAACTCTCTCTCTGTCTCTCTCCTCCCCCTCTCGCTCTCTGTCTCTCTCTCCTCCCCGCTCTCTCTCTCTCCTCCCTCTCTCTCTCTCTCTGTCTCTCTCCTCCCTCTCTCTCTCTCTCTCCTCCCTCTCTCTCTCTCTCTCCTCCTCTCTCTCTCTCTCTCTCCTCTCTCTCTCTCTCTCCTCCCTCTCTCTCTCTCTCTCCTCCCTCTCTCTCTCTCTCTCCTCCCTCTCTCTCTCTCTCTCTCCTTCCCTCTCTCTCTCTCTGTCTCTCCTCCCGCTCTCTCTCTCTCTCCTCCCTCTCTCTCTCTCTCTCTCCTCCCTCTCTCTCTCTCTGTCTCTCCTCCCGCTCTCTCTCTCTCTCCTCCCTCTCTCTCTCTCTCTCCTCCCTCTCTCTCTCTCTGTCTCTCCTCCCGCTCTCTCTCTCTCTCCTCCTCTCTCTCTCTCTCCTCCTCTCTCTCTCTCTCTCCTCCTCTCTCTCTCTCTGTCTCTCCTCCCGCTCTCTCTCTGTCTCTCTCCTCCCCCTCTCTCTCTCTGTCTCTCCTCCCGCTCTCTCTCTCTCTCCTCCTCTCTCTCTCTCTGTCTCTCTCTCTCTCTCTCTCCTCCCTCTCTCTCGCTCTCTCTCCTCCCCCTCTCTCTCAAACTCTCTCTCTCTGTCTCTCTCCTCCCCCTCTCTCTCAAACTCTCTCTCTCTCTCTCCTCCCCCTCTCTCTCAAACTCTCTCTCTGTCTCTCTCCTCCCCCTCTCGCTCTCTGTCTCTCTCTCCTCCCGCT